>NC_030685.2:37540599-38230099 GCF_000004195.4 Xenopus tropicalis
CCTGACAGAGAAAACGCTTTCTGGGAATGCACAGAGAAGCAGGAGCCAGGGTGCAGCAGTTTTTGTCTGTGTCCATACCTAACTGCCTGACTCACTGTGCATTTTGGAAGCACAGAGACACAGTTTTACTCCAAGCAAAGCCTCCTGCAGGCTACCAAATAGCCTATCACAGACCTTATTTGGCATTCCCAAAGAACATTTTTCATGCTTGTGTGGCTCACCAACCCTTTTACATCTTGTGATGTACATTACTTGTGAGTGTGGCTCACAAGTAATAAGGGTTGGGTATCCCTGGTCTTGGCAATGCCTTCTGCCCCCCATTAACAATACTGCAAAAATCTAGTTTAAGCTAAGCTAGGTTATTGCTAAACAAGTACTTTGCTGTAAAATCCTCAACATTGTTGCCATCTTACATCCATAAGCCAATGTGTTGTAGCATAGAAATTGAGGCTACATAGAAAAGCAAGAGAATGTGTGTGAAAGGAAATAGTGGAAGTCTATGTGCCTGTGGTTCTAGAAATATGCACCACAGTAAGGGCAATACGGTTGTGGAATACTCTGCTGGGTGATGTTGTGATGTCAGATTCTATTAATGTTTAATATATGTATGCACTGGGGTTCATTTGCAAGGGTTGAACTTGAGTCTTGTTTTAACCCAAATTAACTATGTAACTACGTTACATTATGTCTGTAATACAGCTTTATAGCTGTACCAGTTTTGCAATGTACTACCATTTCTGTAGCATCAGGGAAAAGAAGTCATACAAAGCAAGGAGATTTTGTCAACACTTAGTTGTCAGCAGCTGAATGTTGATTTAGATGTCCTTTAAAGCTGTCAAAAAGGGTAAAATGTGATGTCTGCCAAGCAGGGCTGGAACCACAACAGTCGAGAAGTGCTAGGCATTACCTCTTTTGTTGCCCTACCCTAGTTCGGGCCTTTCGGGCCTCATCTTTTGTGCAGTCATGATTTGGTGTCCTTACTCCACCTCAAATTTGTATGCTATATATGCCTTGACAATATTCTTCAGATATCTAGCTACATTTCCATTGTAATTTAGACATGTCATGTCTAGCCTGTAGTCATTTTGTTAATCAGTTCACTTTCAGTGAGGGATGCAAAAACAAATGTGAGTGAATGGACACAATGTTATGTAAAAAAATAGGTTTTTTTTCCTCCTTTTGAAACTTAACTTTAAGTTGAAGAGGTAAAATATTTGAATGAACATAGATGTAGCTGCAGTGGTGTCACTAGAAATGCTATAGCTACAGCAAAATTATTTTAGGGCCCCACACTTATTTTTCATGCATACAGTATATTGGACTGGAATCCTTAGGGCCCTCAAACTTCTGGCCCAAACTCCAGGCATCTATCCCTTAAGAGGCAGAGGTGTACACACCAAAAAATAAATGACTGGTAAAACAGTCATGATGCATAATGATTACATAATACATAATGATTAAAGAAAGTGGAAAAAATATATTTTTTAATTGTTCTTGTGTATTTATTTTCCAATACTTATTAAAACATTGCAGTTATAATAAATAATATGCATTTATTTATTTCCTTGTATTTCTATAGTGCCATTACATTTCAGGGCTTTACAGAGATTATAGATCATTCACATTAATCTCTGCCACGGTGAAGCTTACAGTGTTAGGTCCCTATCACACACAGCAGGACCAATTTTGTTATGAGCTAATTAACCTGCCTGTATATTTTGGGAGTGTGGAAAAAAGTTCAGCATATAAAAACTTGTTAAATAGAATTTAACAAAGATTTAAGAATTTTAGAATAGTTAATTTTAGCAATATTTTTCCAATTTAGAAACATATGGGATATTGTTGATGCGGTCCAAGCAAATATCACTGTGATAGGCCACTTGGAAAATGACAGACTGTCTCTCTTCAGTGCTAGACTTAATTGAACATGAGGTGCAGAGCACAAAGGGGCATTGCTTAAATTCATTTTTTATTTATTTGTAATGTAAAATATTTCAAATTGTTCAGAAAGAGATACAACGATCTGTATTATACTCTTTGGAAATCTGTGTAATTGTATTATTCAGTCCTTGGGCCTAATAACCACGTTCATACAGTTTCAGATCTAGTAGCACTAGATCAGAATATTTATTACCAGCTTAAAGCCTACAGTCCCAAGTCAACTGCAGACTTCATTAAATGCATTCCACAAATATACTGTATTGTAACCTTGAGGCCACTGTAGGTTTATAGTATGAGCCTATTTTAAAGAAGAGTAAAAATTCTCAAAAAAATTAATCCAGAAAATATGTCAATTAAATAAGAAATACATTTTCTTTGGAGAATTTTGTTTTGCTCTCAAATTTAGCACCAATTAAGTGTTTTTATAGTATTATAAAAAGCACAGGACCAGCGATGAGAGCAAGGTAAAGGCCAGAAGTAGAATGCAGGGAGCATGAAGGAGTACTGAGATGCAAGAAGGTGTCTCCTTCTTGATGGCCCTAAATGGCAGTTTTAAGAGCATAAATTGAGTACAAGAGCAAATTTAGTAGACATTGTGTGGGTATTTACATCATGGAGCTGCAGATTTGAAACTGTGAGTGAAATTCTAGTAGCATCATTTAAAACAGATAGATGTGGTGCTTTCAATGGGCTTATTTGTGAGTGTTGAGCATAGGACTGCTGAGAATTGTTGCAAGGCTTTTGATGTGGGTTGTAAATCAATTTTGAAATTAGTCTTGGCCAGCAAGTCTCCATGACTCAATGTAAGGTGACACTGTGAACTTAGAGTAAAGTTCGAGGGACTGCAAAAAATGATGGTGGCAAAACAATAAATTATGTTATGAAGAGGTTAGTTTTGGGTAATATTGAAGCATTTGGAAGGAGGCAGCATCATAATGAGAGTCAGAGTTTCAGGCAAATAGTCAAAGAGTAGCATAACCATAAGTTGAGAGCCACATAGGCTATTTGTAGTTTGTCACACATGTTTCACACATTTTCTGTTTTCTATGCTTATGTTACAAGGACTAACACATTAATATATTGTATTAATTAACATGAATAATGAATCCTGTTTTATACTAACTGTAAGCTGTTCAGATACAAGAAGATATATGGAAAGGAGCGTAAAAATAAATACTGTGTTTGTTTGAAAAAAAATGAGATTTGTTTTAAGTCTGAACAACTGCATATTCCAACCCACTAACCTTGAAAAGGCCCCATGAAGGGAGGTGAGCCTGGGTGGACATATCTCCAGAAAATTCTAATTTTTACTTGGCCAAGTACTTGTCAACCTTTATTTTATAAAATGTAGTCAACATAAGTTGTGTTATGTGCACATGATCTTGTTTTTTCCCCTTTGTCTTGTTATATAACATTAATACAGTCTATAATTGCACAGAGCTTCTTGCACGACCAGGTTTGATTAAATTGCTACACCTGTTCTTTTCTTGTGGAATGGAGCTAATGAACTACTGTGGCTTCTGCGTTTAGATTTTGCTTCATGCAATCAGAAAAGCCTATCTACTGTGACTGAACTGATTTATCTAACTTGGAGTTCAAGTTAATGTGCATTAACTGAGATCAAACTAAATGAAAGCAAAAGCCAGTAGAAGATATATTCCAAATTTCATTTAGATTTTACTTCCAAAAAACAGGGTTAAGTCATAGAGGTTGAATATTCTGTTTGCCTCTTTCCTATGTTATATTTAGTTTTGATGATTAAATATTGCTGTCATAACTGTGTTTCATAATGTATGACTTAAGCTTAATTAAGGTAACATTATTTATGGAAAGAGTGTATTAATTTTCTGTTACTTCATAGCAATAAGCAAATGACATATCATAGGATCTTCCCAGGGGAAACATTTGCAAAGACATTTATCAAGGAGCTGTGTAAAAATAGAAAAAAAATCAACCCTGATGCTTTATTGATAGTACAATGATGCTTGAAAAAAAATCTTAGGGATCGGAAAAGGATGTTTCTAAACCAGGACACGACACTGCATAATAATATAAATAATTTAGTGAACTTGCCGTATTATTATTTAAAATGTGCTGGGTAGCAGTGCTTGATAGTAAAGATGTAAGCATATTTTGGTATGTGAGCATATCTGGTATCTGGAAATAGGGAACAGATAATGAGATTGAGAAAAAAAATACAGAATATAAAAATCTTTAAATGCCTAACCGCCTGTTGGTGGTTATACGTCATTAAGGCTAATGCCACATGAAGTGTTTGGCACATATTTTTGGCAAGCTGAAAAACGCTTGCAGATAAT
Organism: Xenopus tropicalis; assembly: GCF_000004195.4. NCBI lineage: Eukaryota > Metazoa > Chordata > Amphibia > Anura > Pipidae > Xenopus > Xenopus tropicalis. Next base: position 37,544,859 of record NC_030685.2, read on the forward strand.
ACGCTCCATACGCTTAAAACCCCCATACCTATGCCTGCACCCGAATGAATTGATTACGCTCAGGTGTAGGCACATGTAGCCGATATCCGCATAAAAACAAGAGACTTTCGTGTTTTATGTGGATATTGGCTACATGTGCCATGTTTCGGCTTGCTGAAAATATGCGCTATACACTTCATGTGGCATTAGCCTTGGCTTCCATATCTGTATACTTTGCTACCCCGAGTAGAAAGGTATAAAGATGTTTGAAATTACAAAGGTGTTTCATAATACGCATCCCAATGCGCACTGGGGTCAATTGGAGAGGTTGGACTTTTGTCTCTTTAAAATGAAAAGAAATGACATTATTTTAAGTTCTATTTGTGGTATTCAGACATAATATAATATATACAAGTATTTACAAGGTAAAATGGAGGCAATGTTAAACTATTTACTATCATAGAGTAGTGGTATACCATTATATCACATTCCCAGGTTAAAAAGAGTATCCAAGAGTGATCCTAACGAAAAGCATATTTTTTAAAAGTTCAGAAAATAATAAAACCTATACCTAATAACATTTAAAAAGTGCTGTTGCAGTATCAAATGCTACAAAACTGCTAGAAATATAGATGAATGGAGTCTAACCAACTGAAACAAACAAGTATAGAATACATAAATGTGATTAACCTAAAACAATTATTTAAGAAATTAGGAGGGCTTTCATGTTTAATTAGTTTCCTTTAGAGATAAGGCAGCAACAAATATTTGGCATCTTTATAACAGCTCTAGCCTAACCTAAAGATTAATACAGCACTTTACCGAGATTTTATGTGCCCATAAGTTCTGATGGGGTTAAGTTCAGTAATACACAGACCACTATTTCTTATCTTTATAGGCTTTTTTTTTATTGGAGACTTAGAGGGAATGTTGCTGTAAATCAGGAGTGTTACCAATAATAAAAAAAATTAAACAAGATTACTACCAGAACATTGTAGGTCAGTAAATCTGCCAGTAGTAGGATATTTTTTAAAGTACATCAAGAGATATTATATGGAATATGTTATAAATAAAACTTACTAAAGACAGTATTTCCAATATTATTAAGGACCTGATGTTGTATTTAATGAATTGTTCATCTTTACTTAGGAGCACATTTCATATACATTAAGTACAAAGAAACAGTGCAAAGATAAAAAGTTACAGTAATAGAATTTCCTTTTAGTGGAGAGGATTTGATTGGCTTATCAACTGAAATATACTCCTGTAGCTATATCATCGAAATCCCTGGTGATTGATTCAGGGAGTTAGACCATTACCTGTTTGGGTGTAAGAAATAAACTGTCTCAATTGGGCATGCAATAGCTGTTTTTTTCCCACTGGCTAGACATTAAGAAAATTCACAAAACCTTTACTTAATAACAATATTAATAAACTATTTGAAAGTTGGAAAAGTAAGAGAAAAAAATATACATAAGTGAAATAAAGTTAACATCCACTACAGTTTGGGTTCATTGTATGGCAATATGAAATAAATGTTGTATGTCCACTGAAATATAAACTTATATATACAAACAACAAGAAACCTGGGGCACTCATCCCAACTGGCAAAGAAGTCCCTGAGGCTTGTCAATCATAATCAATTCAATGCTCTTAACCAGGTTGCTAGTAGCGATCCATAGGTTACTTGATGTATTGCTGCTTCAAACTGTATCTAGCAGCCACAGTCAAAGCATAAATATGATAAATATGTGCCACACAGAATCATAGAAATATTTAGTAACACGAATTAAACTATAAAAAGGCTGCAGTATTATGGAAATGCTTTAGGTTTTTTTTTTTTTTTTAATTTAAATCAATGATTACCAGTTATCAATGGCACAAAGCCCATATATTACCACTGCTACACTGTACAATTTAACTCAGTGCACCATTAGGACAAGCACCCTATCAAGGTGTTTTTATGTTCTCCTTGTGTTTGAGTTTCCATTGGTTGTTGTATACTTCTCTCACATGCCAAAACATATGGGAAGTTCATTTTGTGAATGAATAATAAAGCGCTGTTCCTATCTACATTGAAAATAATAAGTCATAATACTGTATACTTCACAGTGTCATAGCTATGATAGCTACCATCTATAATTTCATTGTACTTATAGGAAAACTTGGTCCTGAACTTCACCTGATAATCACTGCCCTTATTTTTCTAATTATATGTGCCATTGTATATTCCAGTAAAGAAACATTGACATTTTAGGTACATTTAGGTAAGTCCATCCCTCTGACTTGTATGTGACTTGTTATAACACACAAATCAAGGGCATGTATACATGCTAATTTATTTTAGCCATGAATGGACAGAACTGTGTCTTTTACTCCCATACTTATTTGTGGTACAGTTAAGTGTTAGACCATCATACAATTGAAGCTCAAGGTAAATGATTACAATTGGAAATATATATTTATGTGCCACTTTGATAAGTTCTTCTTTATTAAAATTGATCAGGAGATGATGTTGTTGAGGGTTGTGTGGGTCAAATAGAAGAGTTTGGTGTCCAAAAAATCCCCTTTCACACTTTTCACCACCTTGTAGGCATTTTGTAATGCACAGCTACATACTTTGCTTTCATGCATAATGTCCTCAAACTTCATCTCAAACTGTCATAAAATATGTTATAAAAATGTTCATTAAAAGGGTGATTTTTAGCTGAATCATGGATTTAAATTAATTGAAAGCATGTTTTCTATAGGTCCTATAGATCTACTTTAGCTAGTGAGGAACATAAGTATTTGAACACCCTGCGATTTTGCAAGTTCTCCCACTTAGAAATCATGGAGGGGTCTGAAATTCACATTGTAGGTGCATTCCCACTGTCAGAGACAGCATTCAAAAAAAAAATTCAGGAAATCACATTGTATGATTTTTAAAGAATATATTTGTATTGCACTGCTGCACATAAGAATTTGAACACCTGGCAATCAGCTAGAATTCTGGCTCTCAAAGACCCATTACTCTGCCTTTAAATAGTCCCCCTCTACTCCACTTATTAATCTAAATTAGTAGCACCTGTCTGAGCTCTTTATAGACACCTGTCCACTCCACACTTAGTCAGACTCCAACTACTACCATGTGCAAGACAAAAGAGCTGTCAAAAGACACCAGAGACAAAATTGTGGACCTCCACAAGGCTGGAAAGGGCTATGGGGCAATTGCCAAGCAGCTTGTTGAAAATAGATCAACTGTTGGAGCAATTGTTAGAAAATGGAAGAGGCTAAAGACTGTCAGTCTCCCTAGGACTGGGGCTCCATGGATCTCAACTCATGGGGTATCACTGATGATAACAAAGTTGAGGAATTGGCCCAGAACTACAAGGGAGGAGCTGGTCAATGACATGAAGAGAGCTGGGATCACAGTTTCAAGGGTCACTGTCGGTAGAACACTACGCCGTCATGGTTTTAAATCATGCATTGCACGGAAGGTTCCCCTGCTCAAGTCATCACATGTCCAGGCCCATCTGAAGTTTGCCAATGACCATCTGGATGATCCAGACGAGACATGGGAGAAAGTCATGTGGTCAGATGAGACCAAAGTAGAACTTTTTGGTCTAAACTTCATTCGCCGGCTTTGGAGGTAAAATAAGGATGAGTTGCATCCCAAGAACACCATCCCTACTGTGAAGCATGGGGGTGGTAACATCATGCTTTGGGGGTGGTTTCTGCGAAGGGGACATGACGACTGCACTGTATTAAGGAGAGGATGAATGGGGCCATGTAATGTGAGATTTTGAGCAACAACCTCCTTCCCTCAGTCAGAGCATTGAAGATGGGTCGTGGCTGGGTCTTCCAACATGATAATGACCTGAAGCACACAGCCAGGATAACCAAGGAGTGGCTCCGTAAGTGGCATATCAAGGTTCTGGAGTGGCCTAGCCAGTCTCCAGACCTAAATCCAATAGAAAATCTTTGGAGGTAGCTGAAACTCCGTGTTGCTCAGCTACAGCCCTGAAACCTGACAGATCTAGAGGAGATCTGTGTGGAGGAGTGGGCCAAAATCCCTGTTGCAGTTTGTGCAAACCTGGTTAAGAACTACAGGAAACTTTGACCTCTATAATTGCAAACAAAGGCTTCTGTACCAAATATTAACACTGATCTTCTCAGGTGTTCAAATACTTATGTGCAGCAGTGCAATACAAATACATTCTTTAAAAATTGTACAATGTGATTTCCTGATTTTTTTTTTTAAATGCTTTAAATGCTTTACTGCCTTATGCACTCTAATAATTGTTAAAATGGTATTAATTGCATCTTTTTTACCCTCCACATCACCAAAAAATATCCATCTGTATACCCTACTCATTGTATACCCTCTTGACAAATCCAGCAAGCATGAGGTGCAAAGGCCTAGTGCCGGTAATACTTTTTGGTTGGCTAAGTGCAGGATTCCATAAGGATTTTATAAGTCATCACTTACAAACTACCCTAGTAATAAGTATTACTTACCAATAATGCAAAACAAATTAGATTACATTGTACACATTTACACAAATGTTAAATGTAGCTAGTTTTTCAGTGTTTTTGAAAGAGGTAAGACGCCATGCTCTAAAGTTCTTTATCTATAGTGATTACTTTATTGAACAACCAATGACAGCTTCATAGATCAATTCACTGAACTGTAAATTTTAAAAGAAAGAAAACTGTCATTAGCTGCCCAGGTATTAAGCTGATTCTGCACCAAATACAATAATCTGGATAATCAGTCTGTTTCAGCTGACATGGATCATTTGCTAAGGGTATTTATGGTACATTTAACCCAGAGTGTTTTAGACAATTAGGTGTTGTGGGCTTTTATTCTATTCCTATTTCTATCTTGATTTGGGTAATTCATTGTCATGTTTTACAGCATATAAAGGGTTAAATTACATAGTCATTTCGGTTGAAAACAAAAACTCCATTTAGCCTATAATTTGGCTAGTAACCTTGCTACAGCCCTAAGAGGCTAAAGTGCCATTCTGTCTAGTGAATCTAACATCTTTTAACATGAAAACTCCATCCCTTCCTGTAAGTATTTCCTGTTTATAACTTCACACTTACAGACCAGAGTAGGGATGAGCACAAACCAGTGAAAGAGTGTCTAATTTTTAAGCGCAGGGTTGGACTGGGCCGCCTGGACACCGGGAAAAATCCTGGTGGCCCCCAGCCCTAGTGGCCCCCGGCGAGCCAGACACAACCCTTGCCGGCACTCCCAGGGGATGCGGTCGGTGGGGGCACCTGCAGGGACACTGGGGTGGGAGCCGACCCTGTTTAAGTGGATGAGGGTTGAAGAATAATAGACATGCTAGGATGCTTTATATGAAAGAGGTGGGTGGACAGACAGAGGACTGGGAAGCAATTGTGACAAGGGGTTCTGAAACCAATCATTGCAATTTCAAACTACCTTAAGGAAAAGAAACCATTGTTCACTACTGGAGGGAGGGACCAACAATCCTCCTCCCTTCAATGACCTTTGTACTCCTAGAACCATCATTCTCACTAGATTGGTGTAACCTGGAAGAACAATTAGTTCAAGGCATGTCTTAAAAAAGTACAAACATCTTGTGCTGAATAAAATTACTAAAAAATTATGTCTCTGACCTCTAAGTTCCCTTGCCTAATAAACTAAGTTTAAAAACTGTGAGGCATATTTAATAGATAGTAATTTCTAGGGAGCTATAAAGATACATATAGTCACAAAAACACCAGTTTGACCAAACTGCCCTATACAGAGGAATATTTTGTGTACATTCACATGGCAGCTTTTGACTGTACTTAAAGCCACAGCGGTCTCGTCTGAAATTGTTTCTCAAAACGCAACCAGCAATGGATTATGAGTCCTCCTTCAAATGAACCCTTCTAGTCATTTCTTTTTTCAATGGTAACAATAAGCATTCACAGAAAAATATGGGTCTGGATTGCTAAAATAACTGCTAAATTGAACCAGTGCAGTTACCCATTACAGCCAATTAGATTTTTAATTTTATTTTCTAACTTGTAGTATGCTTTACTATCAAGACTAATTGGTTTCTGTGGGCAACTGCACAGGTTCAATTTAGTGCGTATGTTGTGTAACAAATAAAGATAGACATATTTTATTATACATCATTTCTTGCAAGAAATGACATGGTCATCGAGCTGTGCAGGAAAGAATTATTTCCTTAGAAAATGAGTGTTTCATTCCTTTGTAGCCATAGCTCCAACTTCTAGCTTTTTGCCTTTTTTTAATTGCCATTTCACTTCTGTAATTGCAGAACACGCATCCAGGAGCTCTTAATAATGCATTTGATATTTCTCTGTAGCTAATAGAACACGAACTATGAAATATTAAAAATGCCATTCCTGGGAGTGCTTCTGCTGCAAAATGAAAACTTGTCTGAAGTTTAAGTGAGCTCTAACACATATATGTAAAAATAAATATTAAAAACTCTGTTCAGCCCAAGTAAAAAAGCACTAAATGGTGAAGTTAAAGACATATTTATAATGGTTAGAAGTTGTATAATGGTAAATAAAGTATTTAACAATAAGAAGTGTATAAAGTGGTGGGAAATAAATGGCATATATAGAAAGATGTTTGAATAGATGTGTTTTCTTTGTCAGCCTAAATTTAAAAATGCCACGATTATTTTGCACCACAGCAAACCTGGTTTAACCTGTCATTGGGAAAAACTCAGATGGAAAAGCAATCACTTCCCCAAAGGGACATCATCACTTAACCCTAATCATTATGAGTCTGTTAAAGCTTACCTAAATATTGCTAATCCTGCATCCTATCCCGACTTGACTACTGTAACCTGTTACTAACCGGCCTCCCTAACTCCCATCTTTCCCCCCTACAGTCTGTATTAAATACTGCTGCCAGGATTCTCCTCCTCTCATCCAGAAGAGTTCAGGCCCTTCCCCTGCTAAAGTCCATATCGTGGCTTCCTATTAAACAAAGAATATCTTACAAACTCCTTCTCTTAACCTTCAAAGCCCTTCATTCCTCTGCTCCTCACTACATCTCTTCCCTTGTGTCTCTGTACGTTCCTGGCCGACTCCTTCGTTCCTCGCAGAGCAATCGTTTGCCCCTTACATTTGGAATGCCCTCCCTGATTTCCTCCGGAGAGAATCCTCCCCCAGTCTTTTTAAAACCAAACTAAAAGACTACCTTTTGGAGCACTCGCCCAGCACCTGATCTGGGAAATAGCACTTATATTGTAATGTCACCCACTGTGACCTGCAGCACTTATATTTGCCTATTTGTATCTGTAAGTTACCCTCCCATATAGATTTTAAGCTCTACGGGGCAGGGACCTCCATCCTCTTGTGTCTTTGACTCTTAACTTATTGCAACTGTATTTATCTTGTATTTATCTGTATTTATTGTTATACTTTGTATTTATCTATTATCTTATTAACCCCCTGTTTGTATTAATGTATTCTACTGTACAGCGCTGCGTACATAAGTAGCGATTTATAAATAAAAATATACATACATACATTTATAGTTTGGTGCAACAGGACAGAGGAGGTAACAGGATAGAGCGGGTTGCACAAACATTATTCAAAAAGGCATTCAGGCCATTGATTTCAGATCTGTAAATCAACTTTAATTGTTAAAAAAGGCAACAGAATGACACTCAAATTAATATCCTAAAACAGCAAGCATGATAGTTTTCCTAAAATATCACTTTAAACCAGCAGTACTTCCATTTAACAATTCCTGCAGTGATCCTTTACCCTAAAGTGCACATTAAGATGTTACATTTTTTTGATATACTGTATTGTAGCTTATTCAAACTGGCTCTTTAGGCTTTTGTATTTTACTTGTGCTTTAGAGCTCAGGAAAAAGATAATTTAGGGTAAGGTAAAAGAATATGCTTCTTTATTGAGCAAGAACATTTGCATAATGTCAGAAGCAGAATATCTCAGAAGACCAAACTGTTCCCTTTTTCATCTTCCTGTGCGCATCCTACCTGCCTTGTGACTAACTACTCTCTAAATCATTCTGTTGACAGTAGTACCTGCTAAATCAGCTTAAAATACTTGATAAATTGTGCAGTCTAACTGCAAGTGTCCATGCATTCCTTGATAAACAGCCTCTGTTCATTCTGAAAAAGATAAAACACAGAAAAAGAAGATTCAATAATATATACAGTACCTTTTGTTTTGTACCAGGAATCATGATCAACTAGGAATCAGCTAATGTGTTGATCAAGAATCTAAGGATAGATTATAATCAGTACAATATTTGTATGTAGAAAAAATCTGAATGAGTAGATTAAAGCAGGTAAAACAGATTACAAATTGCATTGGTTTTCATGTTGTGGCTTACTGACAACATGATGAGCTTTACAATGTCATTGATGAGCTTCTCCCTTTCACAAACAGCAACCCATCTAGGCCAGTGAGAGAAGTGAGTAGAGCAGTAGACTTTAGAAGTACATGCCTAACAATGGCCCTTCAAGAGCTAACTATGTAAGAATTTAGACTTTATGTATTTATTTACATAGGTGCCTCTGCTAGTTTGATATGACCTGCGGGCTGTTAAAAAATGGAAATGATGAAAATAGTATGAGCACCTATAAATATGTGAGAAGTCAATAATGGGTTAGGGGGCTGGTAGGGGGATGGAAAGGCAATGCCTACATGCCTCCCCCATTCATTTCCATGTATTTCCATGTATTCATTGGGAAAGCACAGGTTTTTGCAAGTGTGTGTCCTATGTTGCACTTTGTAACAGAGCCCTCAGGTGTTATTGTTTATTTGCATGTGATGTATGACTACATGGCAATGAGGACACTTACTATGTAATATGCTATCCCCTTGTCAAATAATCAAAGTTGCATGTCTGGAAACTACAGAGGGGGCACTGTTGCATGGCTGGCCTGTGCCCCCTGACACTGTGAGTGCACTATGATTTGGATCTTATATCTAGCATGAGGTGCTCTGGGGAAGGAGTTCTGCTTCAATGAGCACTTAGGAAATTCTTTGTAAATGACCCCTTTAATGTCACATTACAGTGGGTATTATATTGTAGGAATGTTTAGAAGAGGTATTCCTAATGTCCCTGATTATCACTGATAATTTAAGAAAGTAATATGTTTGAGTTTTCACAAAATATCAGGATAGTTCACTTCTTTAATGCTGTTAGGACAGTATCAAGAAGCAACAGAATCCACTGAGCAGGGGTTTTACTGAGCAAGATTTTTGCATGGTCCCATTTTGGGCAGGGCAGATCAATTTGAATGTAAAAATAGACTCTACATTGAATAGGTAGGCCAAACAATACATGTAGCGTTGTGCTGAAATTATTTTTATCATCCATGCATAAATAATGATCACTTACCATAAAAATTTTAGACAGGGACTTTGAAGGAATCTCTTGAGGCCAATTACTTTCCAAGTCCCCTGTCTGATGAGAAATACCATGTAGTTATTCGCTACCTTATGTCAGCACCAGATTTCCACTCAACTAAATCTTTAGACAAGATTTTAAAAAGAGCCAGGTTTGTTGGATCAAATCCAGTTAGAGCTGCTTTAATGTGAATTAGCCTTATGTTCTTTTGCAAGCTTGTTGGCAAAAATAAAACCTGAATGAATAGCTACTGTAACTAAGGTTTTTTGTGACTATTTGTACCCTGACTAACCATGCTGTCCAGTCTATTAGTGAGAGCAGATTTCTAGCTGCTCATTAAACTGTGAAAATACAGTGTTAAGAAAATATATTACAGAACATTTTACAATTGTATATATAGTTGTGTTCACAATGTCCTTAGGGGAATTCTCATATCCATTAAAACACAAATATATCTATTGTTCAGTTTTTATAACAATTAAATACTTAATAAGCTGATGAAACTGTTTTATACATGCAAGTGGTCAGTGGTACATCACAGTGGTGCATCTGCTGGACCCCATAGCCTACATATTGGTACATTTGTAACAGATATGAAAGGCTGCTGTGATAACAGGCACATTTGATATAGGCATTTCCTCTGCATATCTAGTTAATTGCATTAATTCAATCTATCCAATCATTGCTTTGTTAGTATTATTCACCTTTAGTGATGAGCAAATCTGTCTCGATTCACTTCACTGAAAAATTTCTGAAAATTCACGGAATGGCAAAAAATTTGCAAAATGCGATTCTTTTAACATATGCAACCGTATGCGGCTGCAACATTATCTGATGCAACATTATCTGATGCAACAGTTAATTTTTTGGGGGCATGCATCAATTTTTGATGCAGCCGCAGCATTTCTTGAAGCACACTACAATTTTTGACAAAACAAAACAAAAATTCGCAGATGACGAAATGAAAAATTTTGCTGCGAATCCATGCCTGTCAAAAAAATTCACTCATCATTATTTACCTTCATTAACTAATCACATGCAGGCATTTTGACCACTGCTTTCCTCCAGTGATCAAGAACAGCATTTAAGATACTCCTGTTTGCCTGTCACTGCTGCTAATGCAATTCAACACGTGCCATATGTGAAGCATACTGAGAAGTGACAGTCTGACTTACAGTCAAATACTCAAATGTCTGCCTATGTCTCTCCTATTCCATGTTGACACTTAGACCTTCTTATTCAGTAGTACTATCAAAAAAGTAGGACAAGCACTTTGACTGCAAACTCACAAGACATAATTGGGCTTATTTAATAATCATGGGCAAATGTACACCACTACTGTAACCCATGACAACAAGTTAATATACAAGTTAATTACCTTTGTTCACACAGCTGCAGGAAGAATAATGAAAGCAAAAATATGACTGGTTATTATGTGGATTGTCCAGGTGCAAATTTGCCCACTGTTAGTAAGTGAGTCCATGGTGACCGTGCAGTTTTATGTTTGTTCTGTTGTTTAATTTTCAAGGTGAGCTGTTATACCTGTATGTGTGTATTTTATTACATTTTCAGCAGAAAGACAAACCATAAAACAGTCAGTTTACAAAGAATGTTACTAATAATTTGTAAAGTTATGGCTCATATTTTAGCAAAAGAAGAATAACTATAGGGGGCATTGACCCTGCAAAAGTTGGTGGGCTGGTAGGGACCAGTGCATTGGGTGCTATCATAGGTAACCCGCTGTTGCACAAGTATTTTGGTTGACTTTTGAGTGTGTGCATCCTGTGGGTGCATGTTTCATGGGGAAACCCAGAAAGACTCTTTTTTTGCAATTGGCAATTACCACTTTAACACAATTTTTGCAGCAAGTCAAGACATATGTTAAAAATCATTAGAATGCAAACCGCATACCTTCAGATACCATTAAACCCTCTGACTGTATACATTAGTTTTAGACTTTAAAATTTGTTTCATTCAAAACCTCAATAAAGGTGTGGGCGATCTGGAGATCTAATGATCAGAAGAACCAATGACTCCTGTTTATATAATCAAATGGCAGGGTATTTGTAAGCCATAGCATACATCCTGGGCACAGACACACAGTACTGTATATTTATTGAAGCATTAAATATGTTCTTTTAATGTAGTTTGATATTTTTATGTGTCTGGCATTTTATTTTCCAGTTATTAGACAATGGGGACATCATGCAACTTAATATACTGTACGTAAAGGCTTCTATGTATTACAATCCTACATTTCTTAAGCAATACAGCAACAGGTTGACAGAATCATTGACAGTTTTATAGCCACACTTTTCATCTCTTCAATTATATGCTCCCAATAAGCCCTTCAGACTCACAAACCCCATCACTGAACCTGGTTTTAATGACTTATTGTTAAATAGTGAAGCATAAGGTGAAAAAGGGATTTCCTCTTTGTCCTCGCCTATCCAAAGCCACTTCCACAGAAAGTGTGCTACATAGTAACATAGTAACATAGTAAGTTGGTTTGAAAAAAGACATACGTCCATCACATTCAACCATAATGCCTATATATACCTGCCTAACTTCTAGTTGATCCAGAGGAAGGCAAAAAACCCCATCTGAAGCCTCTCTAATTTGCCGCAGAGGGGAAAAAATTCCTTCCTGACTCCAAGATGGCAATCGGACCAGTCCCTGGATCAACTTGTACTAAGAGCTATCTCCCATAACCCTGTATTCCCTCACTTGTACTGAGAGCTATCTCCCATAACCCTGTATTCCCTCACTTGCTAAGAATCCATCCAGCCTCTTCTTAAAGTTATATAATGTATCAGCCAGCACGACTGATTCGGGGAGGGAATTCCAGAACTTCACAGCTCTCACAGTAAAAAATCCTTTCCGAATATTTAAATGGAACCTCCCTTCTTCTAAACGGAGTGGGTGCCCTCGTGTCCACTATCCCATATTCCATCTGGGTTTTATCTGCATAGATTTCAACTACAAAATTAAGACCAGGCCAAAGCAATAGACACTTTGGTACATTCATTACAGTTCTAAGCTTGTGTTAGTATAATCCAAAGTAAGAAAGCACTGCAGGTTCTATAATATTCTATTCTGCATTAGAATTAAAAGGGAACAAATTTTTTGAAAAGTACAACATTAGCTTTGTCTTAAATTGAGCTTGTTGTCTATCATTTTCTATAGCTGTTACTAAATTATTTAGTTTTTGTATTGTTTTAATTATTATAATTAAAAGTTATTTGAGTTGTATAGTTGTTTTCCTATGTATGTAGTCAATACTGACAGCTAATTTGTAGTCACAAAGTAATTTTCCTAATGAATAAATGCAATTATGGTAGTTTGGAATTATGATTTATGACTTGCTTTACAATATAGTGTGTTATATTCATATTTAATTTTTACCCTGCTGAAATGAAATATTTAACATACAAAATCCTTTATTCAACCTGATATGTTTATCTAAAAAACCCTGGTATTGTCTTTATTTGCTATCTGTGTATAAAGAAGTTTAAAGTTAAAGGCTTGGGACTTGGGGTTTTCCGGATAAGGGATCTTTGCGTAAATTGGATCTCCATACCTTAAGTCTACTAAAAGATTATTTAAACATTAAATAAACCCAATAGGACTGTTTTGCCTCCAATAATGATTAATTATATCTTACCTGGGATCAAGTACAAGGTGCTGTTTTATTATTACAGAGAGAAAGGAAATCATTTTTAAAAATTAGAATTATTTGCTTATAATGGAGTCTATGGGGGACAGCCTTTCCATAATTCAGAACTTTCTGGATAATGGGTTTCTGGATAATGGATCAGATACCTGTATTTGAAACTGTTATACAAAAAAGAAAAAATGTGTTAAGAAGTTAAAGACCTGCCTACTCATTGATTTTGTGAGCCCAGATGATGGTAATTTTGTAACAAAAGAGACAAAAAAATTGGTCAATGCTAGTTGTTGGTGCCCTAAAAGAAGGATTTAGCCACTGCCTTTAACAGTTCCCAGGAAGCCTTCTACTAAAGAGTTCAGATCACACTTTTGAAGACTATGCATAATGCTGAGAAAATTCTAAATGTAAAGCGATGCATAAGTCTCTTGTTGGAGACTTAATTTTTGTTGTAAAGATTTCCTGTAATTTTAACAAAACTTCATAAATACTTGACAAGGGGACTCCTCAATTGACCCTTCGCTTTGACACCCCACTGAACCCCCTTGTTACATACCTTAATGAAACACCAGGAGACAGAGATGGAGAAAATGGCCACAGCATTTATTCACATTTTATCAAATAAATAGGACCTTGCCAGCCTAACCCAAGGCAATATTCTAAATCCATAATTCCATAAGAGATCTCTACTATGCTCTACCGTTCCTCGCTGAAGACTTGAATAAGTATTAGACTGCCTTTACCTACAGAGAGGATAGCCCCAAACTCTGCTACCAGCAGGAGCTGCATTACCAACCATGAGAGAAGTTCAGCAGCCCTGCTGCCGGTCCTGGATCTGCAGTGTCTCAATGATAGGAAATCCAAGCAGGCTGTCACCTAGCACAAGCAGTAGTAGCATCTGTATCTATCAATCCACCCTGCAGTCACAGGAGAGAACCTCCTTTCTCCCTCTGCTAAAATGACCTGTGCAGTACTCTGGAAAGAAAAAAAAAACCCAACCTGAAGCTAGTGCCAATTATGCCTCAAGAGGGAAAAAATTCCTTCCTGACCCCCTTGTCGATCGGAAACATTCCCTGGATCAAGCAATCGTAGTTAACATGAATAAAATACAATGCTGACTTTCAAGTTTATCCCGTATAAAGATACAGAAAGCACAATATAACAATGCATTCAGGAAAACATCCACATTCAGTTATTAATAGATAATATGAAAACAAAAAGAAGAGAAACTCCTGACATTTTGCAAAATATGCAAAAAGGGGGAGGGTGGGTGGGATGTTTCTACCTGGTCAGAAGATACGGAAGTGAGTGTTTCTTTTTTCTGACATCACATCCCTCTCATTTTCTCCGCCCCCCAGGCCAGCTTTCTCCTGCCTTAACTCTTTCCTTCTCAAATAATCACAGTTGAACCTAGTTCTGCCAATCTCTAAACATAAACCAGTGTAATCTGGCTGCTGGTTATTCGGATCCCTTGTCATGCAGCCCCTGTGCTTATAGCTCCAGGGCTTTCCTTTACCTATTATATGTATATTTTATTGACTGTGTGCATTATTATTTTTATTGATGCAAGCTTTGCAAACTCATCTTAAACACAAGCCTTACATAAATTACTTCACTTGGGCCTTGTACTGATTTGCATCTGTGCTGTAGTTAAATACTCTGGCATACAATGTCTGATAACAGGAACAATGACATGACTTCAGGTTTTAGAATGTATATATATATATATATACTGGATAAACCTGTAATTTATGTTAAGTGGCTCTTCATTTTTTTCTGGGTAGCACCCAAGGGTAGTAGAATCTCATCATAACCGTGTTTGATTTAATGACCAATAACTGATTTTGTGTTTTTTTGCATGTCCATTTAAATTAAATGCCACTCACACTGCTCCTATAATGAATTTAAAATGTCACTCAATTATTTTATTTTTTTTGCAAGAATACTAACACATTGAAACAACAGTCCACTAGGAATGGGTGTGCACCACTGCATTTTCACTTTGAAAGGTCATTTTATATTAAAAAATAAAATAATCCCATTCTACTAGGCAGAAGAATAAAAGCAATATTTATTTTGTCTATTGATGCATTATTGTTTTCTTTCCCTAACCTCTATTTGAAGTATCTTTATAAATATACAATTTCAAAGACTAAAATAAAGGTAAAAATGCCAGAAAACAGCATCTTTACAATTAATATAAACAGAGTATCATATAAAGGCCAATCTGCGTTGTCACTGTTGTGTGACATTGCAGCTGTAATGTTATTCTTATAAAATATTGTAATATCCATAATCCTACAGTTCATACATTATATTGCTTGCAGTTTAAGACATTCTTGCTTAGGCTTGATCTTGTTCGATCAATATAAGCTGTTGGTTGATTGGACAGAGACTAAATCATATGGTAAACATGGCATTGTTCCAAACTTTTGAAACTCAAGACCAAAGCAGTTCTGCCCTAGCAGCTCTTCATAAAGAGACAGAATTATACTTTCCCCATGTGTCTACATGCATTTTAATAATGAACAATATTGTGCAGACACAAGCCACTGCATGTTTAAATGGCTTACTATAGCTGTGCTTGAGATTGAATCTCATTAATGATGTAAGCGGAATGAACATTTTACACATCTGAGGCATAATGCTGAATTTATCTACACTAAGGGGCAGAAGTTTTTCCATGATTAGAAAACAAAAGCATAAAAAAACATGAACGCAAGTACAGTCAAGAACTTTTTTTGACAGCTTGAATTGTTGCCATTTATTAAATAAAAAAAGCACCTCTGCAAAAGTGAGTTTTGACAGAAATGAAAAAAGTCCTTTTTTGTCACCAGTGAAAAAAGAGTACTCAATTAATTTTGTCCAAATGTAACATAGTAACATAGTAACATAGTAAGTTGGGTTGAAAAAAGACATACGTCCATCACGTTCAAAATGTATCATTGTTTGTTTTAACATTCTCTCTTGAGTGGAAAGATAATTTTTCAGCTTGGTTGACTGGATTTGGAGTAGTTGACTAAATTTGGAGTAGGCTAAGAATGGACAAAATGGAGTTTACATGCTTAATGCTGAAGAATACATTTTGGTCAAAAAAAATTAATTGACAGGTAAGCCAGATTTTGAAATGTAAAATGACACATTTGATAAATGTGCCTTCAAATCTGCCAGTATGATAGACTGTCACTTAGATGATCAAGGCCCAACACTTCAACTTCAAAAGACTAAACCTGCACCTATGAATGGAACACTGGCTTAGCAAGCTTTGTAACAAACCTATTACAAAACAAATCAGTGCAGCATTCTGCTTGGGGTACCCTAAAAATATTATTTTCCTTATGGTCTCGGTGATTAAGAATAGAGAGAAAAGAAAAAATCTGTTTTTATATAAATATTTGATATGGTGAGCTTTTTATAGTACTCATCTGGCAATTAACTGATAAACAAAAGCTGCTATTTACAGAGGAGAGAATCCAATTTATTACGTTTTAGAATAGCTATATCAACCATTTGCGTGCATATGGCTAAAAATGAACTAATGAATCAAAAGCTGTATGCATCTCGATTTGTGCACTGGAGAACTGTTATTTCCTGAAGGTTTAAGAAATGCCAGCAAAACATTTATGAGTTTAAAAATTATTATGATTAAGATGTATTTCTACTGAGATCATATTCATGAACTCATTAATGATGTCTTTAATATTTAAATATGGATGCAAAATTGATGTAGTAATTTATCATAGTAGATTGTCCTCCAAAATTAGACAATATGAACAGGAGAACATAACCCTTTGGATCCCTGAAGGGCTTGTACTGATGTAGTGATTCATTATCAGTGAGGAGTTTGCCCTAAACGAACTAGGAGCTACAGTAGGATCCAAATGAAACTGGGTCATATACAGGCAATAAAAGTGATTAAAGAGATACAAGATTCACAAGAATCTTTTAAAATACTTTTTTAATGGATGAGTTGAAACTGCTGCTTTTTTAGTAGATCAAATGCTTTTACTAAATTAACTAAATTGCAATGCTTTGCTATAGAAGGGTATTTCTGGATTTGTTTTTACTGTATTTAGGTATCAAATGCTCTGCCTTTGCCCAAGGTACTCTCTAAGGGTAATGTTGCATAGGGTTATTTTGAGCATTATATGGGTAGGGAAAAAACATTAGACATTGCTCCCACTAGAAATTATTGAAATGCCTTTCACTTTTACTTTTAAGTGACAGGCATTTATCACTCAAAAACAAACATTGCCACATTTAATTAACAAAGGGAAAGAGTGCGAAATGCAAAAAAAAAACCACCCATATTTTTGCACTTCCCCCTGTTCCTGTTTTGTGACCTCACAGGGAAAGGACCTGCAGTTTATTGGGGCTCATTAAATTCAGAGAAGACAGTGTGCAAAGTGGAAAAAATAGGCACAATCTGCCACAATAACTTTCTTGTAACTTGAATTACTGCAGGTTTCTCCACTTGGTTAGAGGGATTCTGTCATGATTTTTATGGTGTACTATTTATTTCTAAATTACCCTGTTGACATAGCAAATAATTCACTCTACCATTTAAAATTTTATTTCTGAACCATTTCATTTTTTTTGTAATATTGATGTGTAGGCAGTGATCTTATCAAATTTATCCCAGTTCTGCTTTGCTTAATTCTGCATCCCCATTTTCATTGTATTACATAGTTACATAGTTACATAGGGTTGAAAAAAGACCTGTGTCCATCAAGTTCAACCCATCCAAGTAAACCCAGCACACCTAACCCACACCTACCAATCTATACACTCACATACATAAACTATAAATACAACCACTAGTACTAACTGTAGATATTAGTATCACAATAGCCTTGGATATTCTGATTGATCAAGAACTCATCCAGGCCCCTCTTAAAGGCATTAACAGAATCTGCCATTACCACATCACTAGGAAGGGCATTCCACAACCTCACTGCCCTCACCGTGAAAAACCACCTACGCTGCTTCAAATGGAAACTCCTTTCCTCTAATCTAAAGGGGTGACCTCTGGTGCGTTGATTGTTTTTATGGGAAAAAAGAACATCCCCCAACTGCCTATAATCCCCTCTAATGTACTTGTACAGAGTAATCATGTCCCCTCGCAAGCGCCTCTTTTCCAGAGAAAACAACCCCAACCTCGACAGTCTAACCTCATAGTTTAAATCTTCCATCCCCTTAACCAGTTTAGTTGCACGTCTCTGTACTCTCTCCAGCTCATTAATATCCTTCTTAAGGACTGGAGCCCAAAACTGCACTGCATACTCAAGGTGAGGCCTTACCAGGGACCTATAAAGGGGCAAAATTATGTTCTCATCCCTTGAGTCAATGCCCTTTTTTATACAAGACAGCACTTTATTTGCTTTAATAGCCACAGAATGACACTGCCTGGAATTAGACAACTTGTTATCAACAAAAACCCCTAGATCCTTCTCCATTAAGGATGCCCCCAACACACTACCATTCAGTAGATAGTTTGCGTTTATATTATTTCTACCAAAGTGCATAACTTTGCACTTATCAACATTGAACCTCATTTTCCAGTTTGCTGCCCAGTTATCTAATTTTGTCAAATCTCTCTGCAAAGCGGCAGCATCCTGCATGGAACTTATAGTTTTGCACAATTTAGTGTCATCAGCAAAAATAGAAACAGTACTGTCTATGCCCACCTCCAGGTCATTAATAAACAAGTTAAACAGCAAAGGCCCAAGGACTGACCCCTGCGGTACTCCACTAACCACACTGGTCCAATTAGAAAATGTTCCATTTACAACCACTCTTTGTACTCTATCCTTCAGCCAGTTCTCTATCCAATTACAAATATTATGTTCTAGGCCAATATTCCTTAATTTGATCATTAACCTTCTGTGAGGTACTGTATCAAAGGCTTTAGCAAAGTCCAAGTAGATGACATCAACTGCCATTCCAGCATCAAGGTTCCTACTCACCTCCTCATAAAAGGCAACTAAATTAGTCTGGCAAGATCTGTTACGCATAAAACCATGCTGGCACAAACTAATAGTATTGTGAACTGCAATGTATTCAAGTACCCTATCCCTTATTACCCCTTCCAAAAGTTTTCCTACTACTGATGTCAGACTAACAGGCCTATAGTTTTCAGGCTGAGAACGGGATCCCTTTTTAAATAACGGCACCACATTAGCAATCCGCCAGTCTCTTGGCACCATGCCAGACCTCAATGAATCCTGAAAAATTAAGTGAAGAGGTTTGGCAATCACAGCGCTCAGCTCATTTAATACCCTGGGATGAATCCCATCCGGCCCTGGACCTTTGTTTACCTTTACATGTTCAAGTCTCTTTTGAATTTCCTACCGAGTGACCCATGCGTCAGTAGCTAAATTACTAGAACTGGGCATATTACAAGGGAAGCCTTCAATATCTGGCTCCTCAGATGTATAGACAGATGAAAAATAAGAGTTCAAAATTTCAGCTTTTTCCCCGTTTTCATCAACCAGCGTACCCCCCCGTGATAATAAAGTTCCCACCCCTTCTTGCTTCATTTTTTTACTATTCACATAATTAAAAAATAATTTTGGATTCTTTTTACTCCTAGCTGCAATATCCCTTTCCATCTCTATTTTAGCTTGCCTGATAGCTTTTTTGCATGCTTTATTTGCTTCCTTGTACCTGATGAAAGTTTCCGCTGTCCCAGCTAACTTGAATGCCCTAAAAGCACGTTTTTTCTTACCAACCTCGACAATAACTCTTTTATTCAGCCATAAAGGTTTCGCTTTGCGATGCCTCTCCTTGCTTACTAGGGGGATATACTGTTGTGTATACCTACAAAGCAATGTTTTAAAGATGTTCCATTTTCCTTCTGTGTCTAACCCCATGAAAAGCCTTTCCCAGTTGACACATTGCAGAGATGCCCTTATACTGGCAAAGTCTGCACGTCTAAAATTGAGTGTTTTAGTTACTCCCTTATAGCGCTGTCTCTGCAGCATTATCTCAAAGGAGACCATGTTGTGATCACTGTTCCCCAAATGCTCACCCACACAAATGTTAGAGATAAGTTCATTATTATTAGAAATCACCAGGTCCAAAATAGCGTCATTCCTAGTGGGTTCTTGAACTACCTGAAATAAAAAGTTGTCATTTAGCATATTTACAAACCTACTAGCTTTTTCTGACTTAGCCACCCCATTACTCCAGTCAATGTCCGGATAATTAAAGTCCCCCATAACAACAACTTGACCCAGTTTTGAAGCCTCCTCCATTTGCAACAATAGCTGGGCCTCATCCCCCTCATCTATACGGGGTGGTTTATAACATACACCAATGATCATTTTCTTTGTGACCTTCAGCCTTACTGAAATTTCTACCCAAAGAGATTCGACGTTTTCATTGGTAATGTCTTTATTACATGGCTTTAAGTCTGACTTTACGTAAAGACAAACCCCTCCACCCTTTTTAATCTCTCTGTCCATCCTAAAAAGTGTATAACCATTTAAATTCACAGCCCAGTCGCATTTATCATCCCACCAGGTCTCAGTGATACCTATTAAATCATAATTTTCAATACATGCAATAGCTTGCAGCTCCCCTAATTTACCCGACAAGCTACGCGCATTAGCCAGCATGCAGCGGAGATGATTACTTCTCCCTCTGATGTTTACATTAGCTAAGGGAGAATTAGAGCTAAGGCAATTATGAGACTGCTTTCCTTGTAACGGAAGCTCCTTATCTGATAAACTATATGCCCCCCTCACTCCTCCCCCACAACCCTTTGCTAGACCCCCTACCCCATCTACACTAATTTTCCCATGGAATTCTAGCTCACCCACCCCCCCCTTGTCTAGTTTAAACACTCCTCCAACCTCTTAACCATTCTCTCCCCTAGCACAGCAGACCCCCTTCCATTGAGGTGCAATCCGTCAGGGCTGTATAGATTGTACCCCAAGGAAAAGTCAGCCCAGTGCTCTAGGAACCCAAACCCTTCCTTCCTACACCAAGACTTTAGCCACGCATTTAGCTCCCTAAGCTCCCGCTGTCTCCCTAAACTTGCACGTGGCACCGGCAAAATTTCCGAAAAAATGACATTGGAGGACCTTTGCCTAATCTTAGAGCCTAGATCCCTGAACTCACTCTTTAAAGTCCCCCACCTACCATTCATTTTGTCGTTAGTACCGATATGTACCAAGACAGCCGGGTCATGCCCAGCCCCTCCCAATAATGTGTCAACCCGATCAACCACATGCCGAACCCTGGCACCAGGAAGACAGCAAACTGTCCGGTTGAAGCGATCCGCTTGACAGATTACCCTATCCACTTTCCTAATGATCGAATCCCCTATAACCACCATCTGTTTAGGCCTAGCTCTGCTCTCCTCCCCACCACTACTAGTGAAACTGGTCTCCCGGCTGTTAGAGAGATCAGCCTCACCTAGAACCGCCAATCCAGAGTTCACACTCCCATCTTCTTCACACAATCTGGCAAATCTGTTGGGATGCGCAAACCCTGGAGCAGCCTCCCTTTTCCTTTTCCCCACACTAGATTTTCTAACTGTCACCCAGCTTACTGCCCTATCATCCTTTTGCTGCTCCCCTCCCCCCCTACTATCTGACCCCACTAGTTCTTGTTCAGTTAACAAGAGACCCCTCTCAAGATTGTTGATTGAACGCAGTGTTGCGACGTGTTCCTCTAGGACTCTAACGCGAGCCTCTAAAGTGGCAATTCGCTCACATCCACAACAGAGGTATGCACTTTGGAACTGTTGTTCCACAACTGCATACATGTGGCAGGCTGTGCACTGTGTCAGACCTTCAATGTTGCTACCACTCATTCTCCCAGTTACAAGAACAGTTAAACAAAAATAGGTGTAAGGACTTGTAGTAAATACCTTGTTTTACCTTGTTTTTAACTCCCTTAGTGTTTAACTCCCTGAGTTTATAACTCCACTTACAGAGTCCCACTTAAAGAGCAATCACATACAGAGCACCTACCACCAGAGCAAGCTCCACTGGAGTGCCTGTGGTTCTATTTATGCAGTCTGTAAAGGTGAACTAATCAAACCCCACCCTCCTCAAGCTGAGGGTAATTACAAGGGAATGTAACCTGCTGTAAGCCTATGGATCCCACAAACTTTGTAAATTAGCTCCAAAAACAACAATTACTTATGAAAAAAAATAAATAAAACCCAACAGTAAAAAAACACAATGGTTTTGATAAAGTTAGTAAAGAATACTTATCCCTTTTTAGTTGAAATGAAAGCAAGTTGATTCAACCAGCCACCAGCCTGTTAGTAAGCAGCTCACTGGACTGCCTGTGGTTCTATTTATGCAGTCTGTAAAGGTGAACTAATCAAACCCCACCCTCCTCAAGCTGAGGGTAATTACAAGGGAATGTAACCTGCTGTAAGCAGGTTTGCTACACTATGGGGGAGATTTACTAATCCACGAACGCCCGGAGCGTATTTTTTGCGACTTTATTGTACCTTGCGTGACTTTTTCGTACTTTGCAACAAAATCGTATTGTTGCGCCGAGTACGAAAGTTTTGGATTCAAGCTTTGTTATCGTGACTTTCCTTGGGCCAGGTTGGAGCTGCAGAGTGCCATTGATTCCTAAGGGAGACTTCCAAAATTGTGCACAGAAGGATCAAAGTTGGAAAGATGGGCAAATAAAAAACAATACAAGAAATATATATATATATATTTCTTGTTTTGTTTTTTATTTGCCCATCTATCATCTTATGTTGTCACTGTTTGAGGTAGGTCGCAGCTGGTTCAGGGCAAGCAGCCAACTCATTACAGTAAATCTATATGGATTTTCTTTTCAATCCCTTAAATGTCTATGCTCTCAAACCTACCCCAATACAGCTGTATCGCTTCATGTTTTCTTCTGGAACAAACTTTCCAGAGAAGGAAGTAATTAGAAAGGCATTTGTGCATTTTAACTGACTCAAGATATGAGGAGGCCTTTTTTTTTTTTTTTTTCTCATGAGCACTTACAGTATAAATGCTTTCATCTTTGCATGGATGACTTTTAAGAAGTTGTTTTATTGCACTGCACATTCAGTGACCTACCTCTCTCAAACAATGGGCACATATGTAATATGACTGACAGCACATTGACATGTGCATTTCATTCATTATAAAAATAGAGCAAAAAATCTAATCACACAAAAAACGCTGTGTGTAGAATACATAGAAAGAATGACTAACACATAAAGCACCAATTTTAGAGACAATCTCACTTCTTGTAATCCATAGTCCATCTACAGTAATAATACATGTACTGCATTGGCTTTAACTTTTACCATAGATGGGCTCTTGGTCAGTTTTATGCCTGGGGTTCATAGTGCCTTCAACATTGTCTGTCTCTCTGTCTCTCACAAAGGCCCGGGCCTAGAGCAGCACAAATTAAGGGACGGCATGCCACCCGGCCGCAACAAAATTTTGGCATTTTGCTCCCATACGCAGCTATGGGGACTTCTCCCCACTGCTTCCTATGGGAGATTAAATGCCTGTGCATGCGTGCAGTGGTGTGCGTGGGGGGCGCGAATGGGGGGCAGCCTCGGGCGCCTGGATTTGAAAGTTATCCAGAAAGTTTTGAATTATGGAAAGGCTATCTCCCATAGACTCCATTATAAGCAAATAATTCTAATTTTTAAAAATGATTTCCTTTTTTTCTGTAATAATAAAACAGTACCTTGTACTTGATCCCAACTAAGATGCCAGTGAACCTGACGCTTATTACTTTGGTCATTTTGTACTACTGAAGGTATAGAATCCCTTATCCAGAAAGCTCAGAATTACGGGAAGGTAATTTCTCCTAGAGTCTATTTTAATATAAGTGTTAATAGTTTTCCTGTTGCTAGACAGATGCACTACGAATAGTGTTTAGCAGGGGGGTGGGTCTTCCTACTTGGCCTCCAGCATTGATCTGTGTGGATGTGCTCCAGGAAGCCTGGGAACCACACGGGCCAGAAGTATTCGGCCTTAGAGAAAGTGATCAACTCTAGAGAAGTTGGGTAGCAGGGACCCCAAGAATGAGTATTATATAGTGCAGGGTAGATATATAGTTATAGCACTTTCTAGGAAAGTGAGTATGGTCAGAACTGGCTGGCAAGAGCAGCTTCTTTGCTGCAAACCAGAAGAGTTAGCAGCAAATAGTCTCCTAACAGGCTCTGCTGCTTTAGTGAAGTGACAGCAGTAGTGACACGGGTATCAGGCTTAGATTTTTTTCTACCTGATCAACATCTGTTATATGAGATCTGGACCACTAAAAGTAGAAACCCTAAGGACATTGTTTACTGCCCATGCTGCTCTCCACAGTGGTGCATCATCTGCTTGCTCTGCATTTGAAACTCTATTGGGCTACATTTGATTGTGAGTATACATACATATCCCTAAGTATCCTTTCTTAAATTATTAAATTATGTTCCATTTCTGTTGCAAAGAGCATCTGGAATACTTATTTCTATTTTCCTATACACTTTATTACATCAGGCAATGGGAGTATACTCTTTCACATAGCAAAGGCACATCCTGTAGAAAGGGAGTCCAATGTACCCCATGCTCTATCAGTAGCTAGACATTTGTTGGTTTACAGCCAAAAAGGGGTTACACTCCTAATTCAGTTACAGTTTTTTCCCCATAGACTTTAATAGAGTTTTCATGTGAGAAACTGTGAGATAAGCTTTCCTAAATTGAATTGCTTCTCTAATTCAATCTAACCCATAAGGTTTCACGTGATTATCTCTCACAGAACTGAATCTGGCCCTAGGTATGGAGATCCAAATTACAGAAAGACTCTGGATAATAGATTCTATATCTGCACTGGTAAAATTAACATTTTAAAATGTTAATAAATACATTAGAAAAACTCTAGCATTGATATAATACAGTTAAAGTATTTATTAAAGCACGGTATTAGACACTTCAACTTCAGAAACCTAAATATGAAGACATAATAGTCCCTCATTAGGCACATTAGGAAAATTGTTTTCCCCAAAAATATGTCTGCTAATTTTTTTAAAATTCCAAACTGTTCTTTCATATTAATGTTCCATACTTCAGGCTTTGAAGCTTACAGTTTTCTGCCTTCTTCTAATTTTAAAATATATCTGCTGAGCATACAGTTTACCAGTTCCTGTTGGACAAAGCTTTTGTGGCCCTTGGAGTAAGTCAAAGTAGAATATTTGAGAAGCAGCTGCAGGCGGATTTTTCTGGTACTTTGATTGTGATTGAAAAGGACAATTTTCTGACAAACCTGAAAACTGACATGAAAATCTAGTAATGCTTATTTTACATATTGTATTGATTTCTAATTTCTGCCAAAAATAATATTACGGTTATATATGAGTGGGTGTCAGCAGGCAAACTTTGCATCTCACAACCACAATATTGTTGTATAGATTGTTTAGACCTTCCACCTGAATATCTATGGTTCACTGGTAGATTTAGTGGAGAGTTCAATGACACCATCTGCACAGGTTTAAATGGATTCTTGCCAGTTCTTACCATTTCTGATAAGAAGTCATTATTGGGGAACTGTATAAGCCCTGTACATATCAAAAGGATTTCAACAGATCTTCTTTAGTGCATCCATTGCTGACATTACATTAAGCTTGTCCCCCCTAGCCATTCCTATGATTATTAAGTCTAGCATGGGACTGGATATTTCAATAACTCTAAAAGCAGCAGCTGGCAGTGTGATTTATCCACAAATTCCCACACAATATTTTCCGTTTAGAAGTATATCATAATTTACCCCCCTTTCCTAAAATCCCAGTGTGACTTTTATTAGCTGCAGGACTGGCCTCAATGAATTCATAGATGGTATTAAGGTTGATGCAAGATTTTTCAGCCCTTGGTAAAAGGATAACATGTATGTTTCCACAAGATAAAACTAGATAAACAGGGACAAGAACTGCCATTCGAAAGTTGCTGGCACTGCTCTATCTCAGAAGAGCATTTATTGTGTTTGAATTTCCAACTTCTGGCTGGCAAAGTTATGAAAGTGGCAAGGTATTTTGTTTACTGCTGTCTGAAGTACTATAGAATGACACCTGGGAAATTCAATTCTGCTGCCTTTCTGTTTCTATAATCCATTTAACCACAGTTTGCAATGTGATTTTATTTCCAAGAGAGTGCTTTTCTTTGTTCTTCTGTATTTGGAACTGTGCCAGATGGTTTGTTTGTCTTTGTGCTCTTGATATCCATCACACAGGTATGGGATCCATTATCAGGAAACCCGTTATGCACAGAGATTCAAATAACAGGAAAGCCATTTTCCATTTGAATCAAATAATTGAAAGTTTTAATTTTTTCCTTTTTCTCTGTAATAATAAAACAGTACCTTATACTTGATCTGAACTAAAATATAACTAATCCTCATTGGAGGCAAAACTGCCCTAATCAGTTTATTTAACATTTAAATGTTTTTTAGTAGACAAAGTATAGAGATCCAAATTATGGAAAGACCACATGTTCGAAAATGCAAACAAATAATTGTGAATAATTAAATGGGTTGTTCATCTTTGAGTTAACTCTTAGTATTTGCAATTGGTCTTTATTTTTTTTTATTATTTGTAGTTTTTTCATTTCAACAATAACTATGAAACTGAAGTTTCACAAAGCAATAGTTTTTTGGCTGAGGGGGTCAGTGACCCCTGTTTGAAAGCTGCAGAGAGTTAAAACCTATAACAAAGCAAATAATGAAGACCAAACCAAAAGTTGCTCAGAACTGGCCATTCTATGACATACTTAATGTTAATGTAAAGGTGAACAACCCCTTTAATCAGAAATCAGAAATAAAGAAATACACTGATATATAATATTTTTAAGTATGTGTCTGGGCTATTTACTAGC
This sequence comes from Xenopus tropicalis, assembly GCF_000004195.4. NCBI lineage: Eukaryota > Metazoa > Chordata > Amphibia > Anura > Pipidae > Xenopus > Xenopus tropicalis. The sequence continues at coordinate 37,571,725 of NC_030685.2, forward strand.
TCTTCATGTACAGAGTTTATTCAAGTTTGACTGATTATCATTCCTAGTGATGGGCGAAATAATTTGCCAGGCATGGATTCACGGCGAATTTCTGTGCTTCGCCATCGGAGATTTTTTTTGGTGAAATGGGTGACAAAATTCACAGTGGAAAATTCACCACGCAACAAATAATTGTTGCCTGTGTAAAAAAAAAGTTGCGTGTCAAAAAATGCTGCGCGTGACAGTTTATTATTTTTTTTGCATGGGTCGTTTTCACTGTGTTTTCGCCGTTTCGCAAATCTTTTTAAAGATCACAAATTTTTTGCCAAATCGAAACGGGACAGATTTACTCATCACTAATCATTACTATTTATAGACGAATAGCCTTATAGTTATAGTTAAAAGGGTTTATTTTTATACTAGATCTTAAGGAATCCTGATGCCGCTGACTGTGGGAAGCAAAGCATCACTCAGATCTGGAGCTTAACTACTTAAAAGAAAATATAACATATTATGAATACAGTTTATCTATTTATTCTACCTTTAAATTACAGTTAAATGTGTATTGATTATTGTTTGCAGAAAATTTAGATGGCATCTTTTATGGATATTGTATATGGACAGTATCATCTGTTTTTTGATGAACAAGGGTGCTTTTCCTTTGAGGTATAGACCTAATTGTTTCTACACATCTTTTCTGTGTATCTCAGGTCTCATCTGTTTTGCCAAAGGCAGGTGTTTATTAAATAGGGCTTATGTAATTTATAGTAAATGCAGCTCCAAAAGATGCAGTAAATGGGGCGCTTCTAAATATTTCTGCTTACTAACAAGTTGCTACATGAGTAATCATGCTGAGCACAATTATAAGACCTAATGTCACCAAAAGGAACAGCAGATGTGAATTGAGCATTAAACTGTGGTTGCAAGGGTTTGCTAAGAATCATTTCCAGGCTGCTTCCTTGCTTATAAAAAACTTTCCTTTTCTTGATTTGGTTTTTTTGAATATGACTTTTATAGCACATTAAACTCATTTTATCAACAAATGTCCTAACTATAAAAACAGGATAATTTGTCAATAGTTTAAGTTAACTAATTTAACAATTAAAATTGCTGTCTTTAAACAGTTTTGTGGACTTGCTATATTCACTGCTGACATTTCTTCTTTAAATCTGAGTTTAAGATGCCAGTTTGTGTGCCAAAAACTCAGACTAAACACTGCAGTATTGCTGAGCTGCCACTGCAGAGGCTGTATATACTAAGTCCTGTATGGCTGTCATGGTTTCTTAGTCTAATTAAGAGAATTAAGCAATCACAGCCCAAACAGGAGAGAGCAGGGAATGGAAATAAGATGATTCTAAAACCCCACAGCATAAACCTATTCTATTATGCATGTGCAGAAGGAATGGTTTATGTAATGGAAACAAGGTACTCAGTGCTTTATATGCAAAGCATCATTGCACGCCCTAAAAGAAAGAAAGAAACAATAGAAATGTTCAGGCTTTTAAAATGGGTCTCATTGGAGACCAAAACATCAATCTCTCAATAAATATTTTTGTGTTGTTTTGTTAAAAGCTCTGAGATTGCAATGAATTCTTTCCTATATGCACCTATTTTACAAGTACCCAGACAAGTTCTTTGTTTTGGAGAGTGCACTCCTGTGTTCCACTATAAATAATAAATCCATATATTCAATGCTCCCATTAACAGGAAAATTCTTTACCGTAGGGCCAGATGGAGCATTAAATTATGCTTTGCTTCTCACCAGAAAAAGCTGCAAAATAAATGGTCAGGTTAGAGATCACTTACATGGTTTTCAGTATAAACGCTAAATTTAGAAGGGTGACTATCCTACAGCATTCAAACACACTGGATAGAATAACTAAAAGTCAACTGCACCCATCACCAGCAAGACCAATAAACACGCCTTGTTGCTTGAAAATCTTCATGAGTTCTGTTTTCAAATAATCATTGCTCACAGATAACTTTAGAAGTGGCCACTAGCTTTCAGTCTATGCGCAAACCTTGCACCATGTGGGAGAAAACAATGGGGTGTAATAATAAAGTCTTAAGTTTGCCTGCATACTGTAATCTATACCAACCTGTATGCTGTCTGCTGATTTGTTGCTACAGGTTACTAGACAACTAACAAATGACCATGTATTACATATCAGCATGAAAAAAAGATAGAAAATAAATTAAGGTTAGTTCATTTTTGATTAAAGAATTCTAAAACCTTGTGCAATTGTGTCTGGTTTGTTTTAATTGTTGAAATGTGATTAAAAAGTAACATAGTAAGTTAGGTTGAAAAAAGACATGTGTCCATCACGTTCAACCATAAATGCCTATTTATAACTTGCCTAACTGCTAGTTGATCCAGAGGAAGGCAAAAAACCCCATCTGAAGCCTCTCTAATTTGCCACAGAGGGGAAAAAATTCCTTCCGCCACTGGTGGATTTTTTCGTGAAAGGTGCAAAATAATTTGCTGCGGAAAAATTTTGCATGTGTAGATAAGTCGCACATGTAAAAAAATGACTCAAGTCTAAATATTTGCAGCTCGTGTCATTTTTTTTATGCACGCAACATTTTTCCAAAGTTTTCGAATTTTTTTGCAAATATTTTGGTGAAGCGGAACGGGACAGATTCACTCATCACTAATTGTGGGATTATTGGGATTCTTGTGAAAAAATGTGTGCAGGTTCCACAGGGAATTACCTCAATTGCCACTAGCTCATGTGCCTTTATCTAGTGTCTTCAGTAGATGTCAATGTTAATCGCTACAAAAAAGTAAGATGACTTTGTGACTTTAGTCTCAGGAAATCAAAGTATGAAAGGGAAATCAATCAAAATGATAGAGTCACTTAATCATTAACTTCCTGCAAAATGTTATTAATTGCAGCTTTTTAGTTCTAAATTTGTCTTATGTAGAAAAATATCATGTTGACCCGAAAATATTTTAAAATTCACCTAATGTTACTCAGATTTCTTACTCCAGGACTACCTATTCACATTAACTGCCAATTTGATGTTTTTTTTTAAGACATATATTAGTTATTGCTATACAAGTAGTACCATGAAACAGGATACAAAGTCAAATTCTCAAGTATGTACATGGGCTCATATATAAACACTGGGCAAATTTGCACCTGGGTAGCACCCCATAGCAAACAATGGGTGATTAGCTTTTTCAGTTTTTTTTAGTTTAACTCTGGATCTTGTGGACTCATCAACTGCATTTGCTATAGGTAGAGTTATAAATAATGAAAATGTGTTAATGGGCAAAATGGATAAGATGTTTTATTAATTTTTAAATGATATTATATATACTTATATATACTCAGATTGTAAGCTCTACGGGGCAGGGACCTCCTTCCTACTGTGTCTCATACCACATGGCACTTATATATATATATACATATATGTATTTATTGTATTTATTTATTATATCACTTGTCCTCCCTGTGTGTAATTTTGTATTCTGTAAGACTGTACAGCGCTGCGTACCCTCGTGGCGCTTTATAAATAAAGTTATACATACATACATACATACTTAGTGGTTGGTGAATGCCATGGGCATGTGTAAAGGCCACCCACAGCTGCTTTCATAACCCAAAGCCAAAAATGCATGCCTGATAATGCCAGGTTACTGTAGTCATGGTCATTCCTGCTACAGTGGACATTTTATGGCAACATTATTGAGGCCTTATTAGTCTGGATGCTCATCAATATTGACTTGAAATTAACATCAGTTGATACAAAACTACTAAACAGTTTTCAGATGTAGTTGTACACTGTTGATTAAGATATGTAAAATGTGGTTGAAATATTCCAAATAAGTATTGGGGCAAACAAATAATTATTGATGCCACGCATCTGGAAAATTAAGAGAAACAGTTCTTTAACACTATATATTTTTCAGTTATATACCCCTGTTATTCAATATTATTGCTATGTCAACTTAATATGTAACAGCGAGTCCATAAAAAATAATTTGTTTCTATTTTATTATGGTTTTTATGATTTGTAAAGATATTTTTAGTAGAGAAATATTGGCAGCAGGCCTGCATAAATACAGCCAAGCAATACTTTGAACCATGTCTTTTTAATCCTGTAGTACTGTGTATAGCAATTTATGATTAACTTGTCATAAAATGATTTTGCTTTGCTGAGAGATTGCTTAATATCTGTTTAGTAATGTTCCACATTGCTCTGCTGGGAATTATAAGTTTCACGACACTAGATTCTCAAATTTGTATATCAGCATTTTTTGCAGATGAATAAGCATAATGTATCTATAACTGAACACTGGTGGAGCATTTCAGTAGATACTGTCATTATTTATAGGACCTCTGCAATAATGTATTGGTCAAGCCTAAACTTTACTTCCCTTTTACAAATCTTTATGAATTGGTAAAAGAAAAATAATAACACACATATACTGTATATATATAATATATGTTGTGGTAGAGTGACTCAACAAATGAGAGAAAATGTGAGTTTTCCCTTGCACAGGCCAAGCAGCAGTATATATAAAATCTTAAGGCTCTAGCTAGGTTTAATTGATTACACATAGTAACTAAGACGGTATGCTGACTATAGAACATCATGCACCTGTCTGGAAGGTCCCAGTTATTCTAAATAGACAAAAGATCAGCGTAACATTTGTACTAATGGCCAGCATACTGAAATAAAATAGCCTTGTTTAATAAGCAAGACTGAAAAGGGAAGTGCTAGATACTAGCTCCTGGACATGTGATTCCACATATGTATTAACCAATCATAAAAAATGGTACTTGCATATCTTATTCAAGGTCCAATGAGCTGTTTAGCTAATGTATGTAATGAAAATATGTTGATGATGTTTGTGTCAGGATATAAAAGCTGCAGACAATTTGTTGAAAGCTGCTGAATGCTATGCTGGTATTCTGAGTTTGGTGCACCGGATTAATAAATTTCCTTCTCTGATTGAGAATTATGAGGGTCTCCAGGTGTGGTGATTTCGAAGAATTTCAACCAGACTTAACAGCTTCAACATCATATAATACTTTTCAAGATTTTCAGTGGATGTTGGGTCTCTATATTTAATTTACAGGCAGAAAAATCATAGTATGTATAAATTGTGTTCCAAAGGCTTATGCAAGTACAGGTATAGGACCCATTATCCAGAATGCTCGGGACCAAGGGTATTCCGGATAAGGGGTCTTTCCGTAATTTGGATCTCAATACCTTAAGTCTAATAAAAAAATCAATAAAACATTAATTAAACCCAATAGGATTGTTTTGCATCCAATAAGGATTAATTATATCTTAGTTGGAATCAATTACAAGGTTCTGCTTTATTTCTACATAGAAAAAGGAAATCAGTTTTAAAATTCTGAATTATTTGATTAAAATGGAGTCTATGGGAGACAGGCATTCCGTAATTCGGAGCTTTCTGGATAATGGGTTTCCGGATAAGGGGTCCGATACCTGTATAATGTGCTAGTTGAGACAACATTGATGTGGTGGTGATTCCAAAGTTCTCCTAGCATGTTGAATAGACAAAACCCGCTAGCACCAAGTGAATAGAGTGCTAGTGTCATTACTGACGTTAATGTTCGGAAGGGAAACTATTCCTACTATTAAATAGTCACCACAACTTGCATACCGTTAATTAAAACAGATGCTAAATATCATCCTTTTTAATGAGTTTGCAGAAAATTGAGGCTAATGCTACCTAATGGCCATCCACTAGAAAAAAATCGGCATTGTGGGTAAAACCCCGTGATAATTTGTGGCCAAAACTGCATATTGCACTTTGCATTCTCTTTGTAAATGAGCCCTTTTGTCTATCATACCAGCAGCATTTTTAGAGAGCACTGGAATTAATATCCACCTTCTGTCACATTTTCCCTGCAGAGTAAATACAAAGAGGACATGTCAAGGTAATCCTGAACTACAGGTTGCTGTGTTTTGTAGCACCACCAGCCCAGATAATCTCAGCAGTATTTTCAGATACTTTCCTTATTATTAAAAATCTCACTTTTTGGCACTGAGGGCCACATATCACCCCTATATGTATGCTCAAGCAAGTAAATAAGGATTAACTATAAATTTGTATTACATTTATATAGCGCTGAGCAATAGAGATATAGGGATCCTTATAATGAAAACAAAAGTATTTTTTATTTTTTTTTATATATCTTTTTTTTTCAACTGCCAGCTTTCTCCTAGCAGAAAGTATTCAAGGAAAAACTATATTCACCCTAATGCAGTGCAAGCAACATTTTGTATTGCAGCTATGCAAATATTGAAATTGTTTTTTAAACATTGCAACTAGTACTTTAATATTGGAGCTTTATTTCCCTAAAGAATCACTCTTATCCTTTATTAAAGTACTTACTTTTAATCAAAACTATTTATAACAGAGTCACTGAATATGTTTAATATTTAATAAGAGGCGCAAACTGTAATATTTAAAAGAAAAGTTTGACCTCCTCCTGCTGTGTTCATGGTTCATGACTTATTTAACAACGTTAGATTTTTAAAATGGAGTGTCAAACTGTTGATGTCAGATTGGGGTTGGTGGAAGTCAAAGTATAATGTCAGCTAACTCTATGTCAGACACCTCTGCATTAGGGACAAAACATGCTTTTATTAAAAGATTGCAAAAAGCACAACTAAGCACACTCTTAAAAAGTGGGAATTATATATTTGCCCTTTGAATATTGTTTATAGCATTATTGCCCTTTTCATGATCAATATGCTTTAGTGTCATCCGTAATCTCTTTGTGTGTTGCTTGGGTCCTTTTGGAGATATGACAGTTTCTTGGGCATCTCTGATGTTACAACCATTTATTAATAGCTCAATGGCTTATTTTCACAGTGACAATGTAGTTTATTTCTTTGGAAAGTTATATTAGAAACAATTTTATAAGGAAGAAATATAGCATCCAGACCTTACAGGGAGTTCTTGGAATTCAGAATTTACAGTATGTTCCATTCGTTAGCACATGGGAGATAGCTGACTGGTGCTTCCAATTTATAATCTCCTATAAGCAGTTAAACTAGTGCTGATGATGCAGCCCATCAAACACCAGTATGATTTATTTCACTCTCTGTGGCTTAAAATGGATTGGACCAAAATGGGTAAGGCAGTGTTTTACAACATGGGTTTTTATTTATTTCTGAGCTAGAGATATTGCATGAGTTGGTGGGCAAAATGGAAAAATGTTTAATAAAACTGAACTTTAAACATAGCCACCTACAGCATTCTACATGTGTAAAACTGCTGGTAAACAAATTGTTAAACTAATGCTAAGCAGAGACAGTTTTGGGGCCAAGCATTAAGTCAAACGTGTCACTTCTATGAAGCAGAGACATGAAAATCTCTAATCGACCAGCAGTAGAAAAAAAAAAGCAAAATGATGCAGCAATGTCCTTTTTAGAGGTCAAATGTGAAAACATAGATCTACTGAAAATAATTGCTTCTAAGTTGCCAAATTGCTGCACAACATATAAACTACCAAAGGTTCAGTAACTACATCTGCTGTTAGTACTGAGCTCTACGAAGCAAATGAAGAGATGAACAAACTGTGGCCCTGCAGTGATGCAGAGCAATATCTCTCAGTTACAACAGCTCGAGGGCTGCATGTTTGATATCCATGAGCTAAAGACTTCTGCTCCATGTGCAGTCAAGAGAATTGGCAAAACATTCTTACAGCCTATTCTATGTCTCAGCATGCAGCCAAGACAACTGGCAAAATAACCTTTTAGCCTATTCTGCTTATTAACTATCCATACGGCGGTGTCTTGCAACCTGTGGCTCTCCAGCTGCCCGTGGCTCTCCGGTTCCAACTCTCAGTGTCCCACAACAGCCTATGGCTATTCTACAGTCACCAAAGTCATGGTTCATGAATTATCCAGGACAAAAAAGAAATCTTTGATTTGACAAATGGAAATACGTTAAAACGGTTGTTGCCTTTTTTTAAACAGTGTTCCTTAACAAACGTTGCTATAGAAAGAATGGCTTTATTACAAATATTCTGTGCTAAGTGCATTGATCTATTTAAGTTAAAAAAAAAAAAAGTAAATCAAACAAATCTGCAAGTCCCTTGAATTAGCACAGATGCATATACTTGTATAAACTCTCATCTTTTGTTTGCCATTCACTTTGTACTCTCAGCATACACCTTGGTGTTGATTTTAACACTGTTTTTACCTGTTTACCATATTTACCTGTGCACTTGCATAGAATGATACATTTATATGAAACACATTGTTAAACATAGTTTATAGAAATATTGTAAAAAAGTATTAAAAAAATAACCGATCCTTCTGCACATTTGTACCCAGCATTTACAAGAAAAATGCAATAAAAGAAGTATTTTCATGGTCATTGCAGAATCAAATTCTTAGTCTCTGTCAGCAAAAGAGCTGTTATCTAGTGTCTGACAGGCTGTATTTTAGCAGATAGATAGATTTAGATGTCTAAAGAAAAAATGGACAGGAGACAGAAACATTGTCAGATAAAAAGTCTCACTGAGTTTAACACCCCAGACTTGACAGTTGGTAAGAAGCTTGTTTTTGGATTAGAAACAGTGGGATAAAATCAATTAAAATGCATCTACAAACAATGTACATTAGTGCGTTTAGTACTGGAAAAGTCCAGTTCATGTAATTTTATATTGGTTTTTTTTGTCTTGTGAGAGGTTTTGCTCCTTTCTGAGGTGTATAAGGTACTATTATGGAGGATTTAATAGGCAAGAAAAAATAGGCCATAAGTCTTGGCATACACAAAACACTGTCATGTTGAATTTTCCACAGCTTTTATGCAACTTTTAATTCATGAATTTATTTGCTGGAAAGAAAGCAACTTGCAAGTAAAACTTAGTTCCTGTGTAAAATGTATAATGAAGAAGTAGAATTCTTAATGAATCAGATAAGTAAGTGTAGGATTGTCCAGACCAGGGATGACTTTGACGTATTTGGCCAGTTTGAATATATTGCAATATATGGATAAACAATCATTGTTTTGTTTAAAAGAGGGGGAGTTTCTTGGTAGCTTAATGTATAGAATGTCTTATGGGCTTATTTATCAATTTTTGAGTTTATGAATTCAAGTTTGTTTTTCTAAATTGAATAAACTTGCATATCGAATGGTCGCTAATTTATTATTAAGGAAAACACGTTTTAATAAAAAACGGAGTGCAGAGGACCTCCTGTCTTTGTCTGACTGAATAAGTCCCACTAAAAAATAAAATAAAGTGAGAGGTAACATTAGTCTAACTTAAAAAATATCATATAACAGACTAGACTCCTCGGCTCTTCTTCTATTTGGCCACTGCTCCAATTGTTCCATAGCAGTTGTTCCTTCTAGGTGCACATCTCCCAACACAAATCCACAAATCCTCAGTTTAAAGTAAAAGAATAATATCCTCTTGGGAACAATATCCTCTAATGCATTTCAGGCCTCATGCTCTTAATCATAGGCTAAAAAAATACACAAATTTAAAATGAGCACAATTGTCTTCTTGTAATGCATGATAAGGGGACTCCTCAACTGACCCTTCGCTTCCAACCATCCCTCTGAACCCCATTGTTACATACCTTAATGAAACTCAAGGAGCCAGAAATGGGTAAAATGGCCACAGCATTTATTCACATTTTATCAAATAAATAGGACCTTGCCAGCCTCACCCCAAGGCAATATTCAAAGCCAGAATTCCATAAGAGATCACTACTATGCTCTGCCGTTCCTTACTGAAGTCTTGAGATCAGCAGTATGTCATTATATCCACCACTAAGTATTAGGCTGCCTGTACCTACATAGAGGATGGCTCTAAATGCTGCTACCAGCAGGAGCTGCATCTCCCACCATGAGAGAAGTTTAGCAGCCCTGCTGCCGGTCCTGAATCTGCAGTGTCTCTATGATAGGAAATCCAAGAAGGCTGTCACAGCAGTAGCACAAGCAGTAGTAGCGTCTGTATCAATCAACCCACCGTGCATGAGAGAAGTTTAGCAGCCCTGCTGCCGGTCCTGAATCTGCAGTGTCTCTATGATAGGAAATCCAAGCAGGCTGTCACAGCAGTAGCACAAGCAGTAGTAGCCTCTGTATCAATCAACCCACCGTGCAGTCAAAAGAAAGAACCTCCTTTCTCCCTCTTCTTAAATTTCACGTGCAGTACTCTGGCAAGGTCCCACCACTGCTGTGACAAATAAAACTTAAAATACATTATCATATATCCACTGTTTTGATCCAGAGGAAGGCAAAAAACCCAGCCTGAAGCCTCTGCCAATTATGCATCAAAAGGGAAAAAATTCCTTCCTGACCCCAATGGTGATCGAAAACATTCCCTGCATCAAGGATTTGACATTCCTTTTACATAAATTATACCATACAGTCTCTCACATTTATACTGTATAATGTTACTGAAACCACAATATAACAGTGAATACAGGAAAACATTCACATTCAGTTATTAATAGATAATATGAGAACATAATGAAGAGAAATTCCTGGCATTTCACAAAATATGCAAAAAAGAGGGGGGTTGGGATGTTTCTACCAGTTCAAAAGACAGGAAGTGAACTGCTTCTCTCGTGGCATCACATCCCTATCCTTCTCCACTTTTAGCCCAGCTTTCCCCTGCCTTGGCTCATTGCTTCTTACCCAAGCACAGCTACATCTGTGATTGGCTTCAGGTCTTTCGTATCCCTTGTCATGCAGCCCCTGCATTTATAGCTCCAGGGCATTCCTTTATTAAAGGGCAGTGATGCATGACATTGATTTAAGCTGGCCATACAGGCACTAATATATCGTCTGATTTTTGGACCATGTGTGGGTTCCAAATTATATCCCCGATAATTTTCGTGCCATGTTGATCGGTAGTGTAGTCGATCGGACAGGTTAGAACATTTCAGTTGGATAACGATAAAATCTACGCATGTATGGTGTATCTGCCGATATCCTTGGGGGACCTACAATGCATTTCTAGGAAATTACTTTCGTACGATTGGTGTCTAACAACTATTCCATGTTCAGAGCATCCTCCGGTTTGTTATTTTAGGGCTTTATCCTACAATTTTAGTCTGAATGTTAGTTTTAGATTGTTGCATATAAACAAATTATTGATATCTGGATTTTCGGCCAGAAGAGAACTAAAATCTGAACGTGTATGGCCACCTTTTATAGAGCTTTAAAAATATGTGGTTTATTTTACACCAAATGTAAAATTGTAAGCATTTGTTGGTATAAATAATTCTCTATCCAAGTTTGATATTTCAAAAACACATTTTTGTGGTCTATTTATCAATTTTGACTTTTTTTACTTCCATTATTGCTCTTATGCCACTTTTTTCTGAATAAATTTTTTTTTACCACATTTCATTCTACAACAAATGTTGTTGTCCATTGTCAGATACATTTCAGCTGTTTTGCAAATAGTGAAATATTTTCAAAGTAAATTAAATGTGTACCCACTTTTCATGGATTTTTCTTTACCATTTAGAAAAAAAGAAAAAAGTGATTAATTTTGATTTCACACATGAGATTCTGTAGCCTTAGTAAACAGGAACATTATGTGCCATGTATCAAGCAGATAAGCCAGTGTATGCATAATGGAATAAAATTGATGAAATAAATCAATCAAAGTCACAGTGAATTCAAAAAGGTACGGTGACCTTATACCAAACTCTTTTAGCTAAGGGACTTGGATCCATACTGAAGTCTCTCTGATTGATTCAAGGAATTTGAAGAAATGCTGGACTTTGGTGATATTCATGGATGCCATCACTAGAACACCACACAAGCTATATATATATTGTAAATTTGTCAAATGTTGGACATATTTTAAGGAAATTTATCATAAACGGTACATTGTAACTTTGCTGCTAAAACTGAAATTGCTTTATTCTTGGTATTCTGGTCATTTCATATTTTATTTGTACACAAAGAAAACACTGCAACAAAAATCACAGGTATACACTGGACAAAGGGCTACACTACAGCCTGTACACCAAAGATATCAATATAGTATATATTACTTTAACTTACTTTTTCACTCTTGTTCGATAGCACAGTGTATTGTGTGTGTGTGTGTGTGTGCGTGCGCGCAAACATTCTACCAATTCAAATCTGTAGCCCTGCTGTCATATTTGCCTCTGGTCTGTCTTTTTCCACATCATGACGCACATCTTGTCTCCAAATCACATATTTGCCACATACATGATGCTGCTCAAATTCTGACCCATTCTTATGTTATATGCTCCCTTAATCACATGAACCTTATCCTAAATGCCCTGACCTTTACAAGTCTATGTTGATATTCTTTGCAGCTTTGCACAACCACCAAGATTAAAGCAAAAGACATTTTACTTGCCTACTAATTTATGGCTTCAATTAATTAATACAATTCCGTTTTCACACATTATTGAAGGCATACTGCCAGCAATACTCCCAAATATCATATGTATTGTGTGATCCGCTATTCCTTTTTACACTATAAATGATTAATGCAGAAATACTGATCAGTGGAAAGCACAGGCCTCCTAAAAAATCCCTACCCCTTGGTGACTGTGGATAAGGGAAAACTGCCAACCATAGCTTCACATTAGAATTCTTAGCATCAAATGGTTGTTGATATGGGGTATAAAGCAATGTAAGAAATCCCCTGTGCTGTTACAAAGTGAGACCATCAGTCTTGTTTACAATACATTCACAGTTAATTTATTTGCACAAGGACTGACAGAGTCGTTTTGTCAAAGGCTGTGACTAAAAAATTACACACTTTCAGCTGTAACCCGACATGTCTGCAACTTCTGCACACTTACTTGGAAATAATGTGGCATAGAGATATTTGCATCCTGTCATATATCAACAATGCTCTGAAATGAATAAATGCTATCACCGCAATGGCCAAAAGATAACATGAATTTGTACTGACACCAACTATAGAAATGTATCATTAAGTTTCCTTTTTTATTGCTGTTGCGTGGTTTCTTGTCAAAGACAATTCTTTAGAGACTGATTGATCTTGACTAATGAACCAAATTAAGAAAGGTTAGATCATATTTACTTTGCTAGAAAATAGATTTAAAAAAACAAAAACAAAAAAACAATTTGTTTTGAAAACTATTGTTAGTCTACAGGGATTGCAATAATGGGAATTGTTATGGTCCAGTTTGCAGTCCACTAAGGTATAGTTTACATAACTGATTTACTGCAGTCATAGATCTGCTTGGGTTTTATTATTGGAGCCAAATATGATAAATATATAAAATATGCTCACACACTATTATACATGCCTATAACAGCAAAAATAATAAAAGGTTACTATACATAGCTTACCCCAATAATAGTCCTACTTGTGGTGAATACAATTGCTATTTTTTTCATGAATAATTATATCTAATGTAGTATTTCCCCATCCTTTTTCTTATCCTTGCTTTGTTGACACTGCTGCCATCTTAGTCAAGTAGCCGCAAGGTCATTTCTAAAGAGAGTACATTTACTGAAGACTGACAGCAAGTAGACAGGAATGAATGGGTGTTATAGCTAGTATATGACGATGCCTTTACATTACATTACACTGAATTATACCTTTAAACCCCAGTAATACAAACACCATAATCTCATCAAACAGCTGAAACCCCACCTACATCAAGTCTAAGGATATATTTCATAGGCAAATATTTACCCGTGCCATAGGTTTGCCTGTGTATTTTACTTTGGGGAACCTGTACATGGTTCCAACTTTAACTAAATACATAACTCAGTGGACAACTTACAGTTCACAAGGGAAGATGTGAAAGACATTGAACTGACATGTATGCACTGAGTTTATATGTATGTGGAAGAACCAACCATGGGTCTTTCACAGGCATGTACCTCAAAATGTTAACACTTTTCCTAATGGGTTTCATGGTACCACTGTGACTGGATCATACTTAGACACTTCAATGAGTTTCATGTATCACCTGCCTAAATTACTTAAATAGAACTATTGTTATTGGATTATGATGACTGGGTTACCCTTAAGAGCTTAAATGTCAGGGAATGCCCCATCACTCTAAACTGATGGTCCAATTTGCAGGAGTGAAAGCACCATTTTGCAAGTCCAATTGCTTTAGACTCATCACAGCTATACTGTATATATTATCAGCTGATTCACATACCCATGCAATTCCAATGCAGACTAAAAGAATAGTCTGCATAACCTGTTTATTTGCAATGACTTATTTAAAGAACACATTCATTCTGGCCAACAGATATCTAGAAAGGATTTTGTCTGCACTGCAAAGATCTTAGGCTGTCTCTGCTATGAACATTTTTCAATAGTCAACAATTGTTTTCTTGCATGAATGATTGCAAAGAAAATTGTACTGCTGTAAAATTCAATACCAATACAAACAAGTAAAGTAAACATGCTATCTTCAAATACCAAAGCTACGAATCCGCATTGGATGAGATTAATGATTCTCATTTCAGAGAAAATAACTATACCATTTGAAGAAAAGAGTTTAAAGATAACATTACATTTTAATGATATATTGTTGGCATCTAATGGAACTAAAAGTCTAAGAAATTAAAACACAACATTTCCGCAGAATGAAAAAAAAAACCCAGTAAAACAACAAAATACTTTAGCAATAATAATGTATAAATAATAAATTACTATAATAAAGAACACTACAGTACAGAAATGGAACAGGCAATGGCTGGCCTGAATTTTTTGCTGATCCCATTTTGCTTCCTCAGAGTACTGATGTGGTCTTATGTATAAGGGTTGTCTAATTAACACTATTAAGTGTATTACAGTAAAAAATATAATAAATCATTTATTATGTGAATTATGACATTACATTTAAGCTTGAAAAACTGTTGTATCATAATACTAATCACTGATAAGCTGTTTCATCATATTATTAATCATTGATAATAAACACCATATGGCAGGGTCAGGAATAGTAAATGCCAGAACAGCAAAAAGTCTCTTAAAGAAAAACAGCTTTTATTCAGCCAGCAGCAATATACAAAACATAAAGTCAGGTTTTCTTTCAGGAAAACAGTTAGAAATAGAAAAGATAGCTTACATCAGCAGACCCAGCTGGTCAGCCTGTAGCACCCCACTCTTTTACATACCACATGGCCCCCCAAACTCACTATTAAAACCTATCTTAGTTAATCCACCTTTCCTTCGACATGTCGGAACACTTTGGGAGACAATGAGGAGTACATTGTTTAGTCTGCATGACTTTCTATACCCCTGGATATTCAAACAAAGGATGTTTCCAGATCTCAAAGATACATTTCCAAGAAATAAAATCCCAAGTTCATACCTCATGGTTTTTTAATATCTTTAGATTACCCAGTTTATACAAACTAACAGTTCAAAAGATCTAAACCTATCATACTTTACAAACTTTGAGAGACTGTGTATAATGGGACTCAAACAAAGGTCTTTAATTTCAACGTGTTATGGCATGGTTATTAACCTTCCTGAAGAGCCTTTTCTTAAACACCCTACCTCACATGTTAAGATGGGAAAAAATTACCTTGATTACCATCCCTATAGAGGACTGGAAGGAAATCTGGGAAAATTCAAGGACAACTTGTACATGTCCATCAAAAGGAGAGCATTTATAACACAATGTTTGCTGGTATTATATCCCCACAAAGATTAATAACATATTCCCACACACCTTTCCACTATGCTGGAGGAACTATAATTACGGGGGTACCTTTTAGCACATAATGTGGCAATGCCCCCAAATTACACCACTTTAAAACGATGTGAAAGACCTCCTATCCTCAGTTTTTTTCAAAGAAGTCCACCTGGACATGTACATAACCCTGGTGGGAAAACCAATCCCAGACAACACTGCCACAGAGCAGAAACTCACAAATTTCATTCTATCTCCCTCCAGATTATCCATAACTTTTCAGTGGAAAAATCCACACCTACCCAAGCTTGTAGACACAATGTTTAGAGTAAAGGATATGAGGGAAATGGAATATATGGCTGCCAACATTCAATGTCAGTGTACACATTGGGGGAATATTTGGTCCAGCTGGGATCTCTATACAGGAAGAATGAACTACCAGGGGCCCAAAATTTACACCTCCATTTACTTGCTAAACTGAACTACTACTATTTCAATGAGCCAACGTGCCCTTAGGAATTTAACATACCTCCTACCACATGCTTTTTTCATTCTTTGCTTTATCTGATGTTATATGGTTACTGTTATAAACTTTAACTGTTACACCAATAACGTATGCTTACACAGGTCCAATGCTTGTTCTATACAAACTTTGTATAGAAACTTAAAGTGAAGCTCAAACATTCAATACATCACATTTTATGAAACTGTTTGTACCAATCCAACCTCCATTTGGCTGTATGTGTAGTTGAAAAGAACAAAAAATTAGAAAAAAAATATAAATTTGATTTTTTTTATTGATATTACCATCTCCCTTAGTATCCAAAGTTGTTTTAGCAATTAGAAATGCTATTCGCAAATAATATGTAATGTATTGCAAGTTTCCCAGCTTAATTATGATGCGTTTTGGACAAAACCTGTGCTATGAGTCTACAAAGAAAACCCACCTGTACATTTTATGTTAGCAAAGGCATTTTAAATCTATGCACATTCTATTAAAATAAATGATTGTATGCTTATAAGGCTAAATTACTCACAAAGTGCAAATTTTGGTCCAAATCACCTTGTTTGCTTTTTCCCCATAATTCCAACGTTATTGCATCCACCATGTGAGATGAGAATTGGACAAAATTGGATCGTGACATTTCTGGCAGTTGAAATCATAATGACATATGTCTGATTCCTTTGGCACAATTTTACTGCACATTTTGATGGAACTCTGGAGCTGAAATGAAGGGTCCCCCAGGGACAATTTCGGAATTTGTGCTTAGTTCATCTGAACAGACTCCTGCACCCTGGCATCAAAACAAGTAATTGCAAGCAGTGGTATCAAATGTGTGAATTTTGACAAAGAAGAGTAACTTTTAGCATGATTGCAACTGCGTTTGTGAGTTGTACATAAGTCCTTATTTCTCTTCATGTCTATACTTTGCTGGTGGTTAAAAAAATCCTGCATAATAGTGACAAATCTCTATTGATTGCTATTATTGTCATTGTCGATTTCCACAAATACAAGCTTATTGATGAAAAACCTCCAATGGGTTTGTCATGATTCTGAGCAGAAAATGACTACTGTGATTATAATATATCACTACTTGCCATGTATCTTTAAGTTACTTGAGAACCCAGGAGAATTTGCGACATTTGAGTTTGAAAAAAAAATGTATGCACCTGTGAAAGTTCAACCTATCGGCATGCCATTTTTTGGGGAAATGGGCACAAAAATTTGGCGCGAAAAAATTTGGCATGCAACAAAAAAAAAGTAGTGCACGTCAAAACAAATGGTCAACAATTTTTTTTTACACGCATCATATTTTGTGTTTAACTAATTTTCGACGAAGCGAAACGAGACAGATTCGCTCATCACTAACTATAAATTTGTGCCAGCATGGTTTTATGCGTAACAGATCTGGAATGGCAGTGGATGTCAACTACTCAGACTTTGCTAAAGCATTTGATACAGTACCTCACAGAAAGTTCATGATAAAATTGAGGAATATTGGCCTAGATCATATTTGTAATTGGGTAGAGAACTGGCTGAAGGATAGATTACAAAGAGTGGTTGTAAATGGAACATTTTCTAATTGGACCAGTGTTGTTAGTGGAGTACCGCAGGGGTCAGTCCTTGGTCCTTTACTTTTTAACTTGTTTATTAATGATCTGGAGGTGGGCATAGACTGTACTGTTTCTATTTTTTGCTGATGATACTAAATTGTACAAAACTATAAATTTAATGTAGGATGCTGCCACTTTGCAGAGCAATTTGCCAAAACTGGGCAGCAAAATGGAAAATGAGGTTCAATGTTGACAAGTGCAAAGTTATAATAATAGGTTATAAATTATATATATATATATACAATAAATATATATACATATGCAAGTTATACACTAAATAGTAGTGTGTTGGGGGTATCTTTACTTGAAAAGGATGTGGGGATTTTTGTAGATAACAAGTTGTCTAATTCCAGGCAGTGTCATTCTGTGGCTACTAAAGCAAATAAAGTGCTGTCTTGTATAAAAAAAGAGCATTGACTCAATGGATGAATAATAATTTTGCCTCTTTATAGGTCTCTGGTAAGGCCTCAGAGTATGCAGTGCAGTTTTGGCAGTGAGGTTGTGGAATGCCCCTCCTAGTGATGTTGTAATGGCAGATTCTGTTAATGCCTTTAAGAGGGGCCTGGATGAGTTCCTGAACAAGCATAGTATCCAAGGTTATCGCAAAAAATACGAAAAAGTCGCAAAATGTTTGTTTCCAATCCGATTTTTTCCCATTCGTGGATTAGTAAATCAGCCCCTTAGTTTTGATGTTGGTATATAGTTTCTGTATGTGAGTGTATAGATGCAGATAGATATAGTCAGGATAGGTCTGTGTGTGCTGGGTTTACTTGGAAGGGTTGAACTTGATGGATTCTGGTCTTTTTTCAACCCTATGTAACTATGTAACTGTAAGGACTTCACTAATATTAATTATCTATCTATCATCTACAGTATATATCTAACATACATTCTTACATATAAATACCTTTGCTGATGGTCAAGACTGTTGTTAATTCATTAGCTGACCAAAGATTATTTTATTAGATATTCGCTTTATGAGGGACAATTCCACAGTGATTTAAGAGCCAGAAATGCTACTTGAGCTGCATTCCATTAAAGGCCACTAATGGCCTGATTTATTTTTGCTGAGTCAATCAATCGGTCTTAGAAAGCGTTAGTTACCAAGCTCATTGTGCCCCTGTCAGTTGTCAGCACTGCTGCATTCTGTGCTGGATTAAAAATCAGGAGCATTGTGTTGACAGATGCAGGGGAGATCTGTAGAGAAGGGAATGCCTGCCCTGTGCTAAAGTAGAACAGAGGGCTCCTTTGCACATTGTGTCCCTGGGGGTGTGCCCTCTGGTTCATCCTGAAAGATGTGCAGATGTAGAACAGAGGGCTCCTTTGCACATTGAGTCCCTGGGGGTCTTTACTCTCCTACATCCTGAAAGATGTGACAGTGAGGACTTTTCTGAAGATGCCCAATCTGGCGCCATATGATATTACTAATACTAACGAAGGCACCTAAAACAGACACAACTCTTTGCTCTCTTCTCTAAAAAGCATTAGCACAATAGCACAATATAGATTGTAAGAATGTGGTCTATGATTAAATCCATCTCCAGTTCAGGAACAAAGAACATGGACACAAACACACAAACCAGGTGGGATTCTCACTGAAGGATTATTATGTATATCAATACAACTGCACACCTTGGAGAAATGGGGCTCTGAAAATTTGAATATCAAAGTGAAATCTTGAATAAGATTTCACAGCACACTGCAGTTGTGCACCCAGTTGCAATCTTACCCTTCCCTTTTGCTGTTTCACTCACATTATTTTTCACCAGGTACATTATAACCAATGTCTAAGTTTTATTCTAGATCACATTCACATTGACAAAATGGTATTGTTTCCCCCACCAATAGAGCTGGTTTTATTATCCCGCAGCTCCATTGAGGGAAATAATTTTCCACCAATAGGTGCCCTTTAACAACTTCCTCCTTGACTATTTTACAGTTCCTCTCCAGCTCTTCTTTCAATCCATTTTTGGACTGAGAGCTTTTTTGTTATATACTGTACTTCATGTAGTTCATCAAACAATATACAAAAACAGACACCATTCAGTGCCATCAAAGAGAAGTACAAACAGCAAGACAGTGTGCAAATCAGCAATCCAATTTAAGTTACAGTGATCAGTAAAATACTGCAATAGATAATTAAGAATATAAATCTATACATCTCATGCAACATATATATATATATATATATATATATATATATATATATATATATATATATATATATATATATATATATATATATATATATATATATATATATTAAATATCCTCACCAGTGGAAAGAAGTATAAAGTGCCTATATCTCCATTTTGAAGAAACACCTCCTTTAGTTTAAAGTAAAGTGAGTGTTTCAACCATTTTGCAAGCTTTTACCTTTTAATTTAACATAAAAATGAATATATACATTTTATATTCAGTACTGGGGTCATTTATGAACTCAAGTTAAAGTGTGCACGGTACAATTTTAAACTCAAATCACCATTTGTTTTTGTAATGCCTCCATACTTCCAGCATATTAAATGCTGTACTTGAGTTACGTCTGCTGCAATCATGGCTGCTAAACAGGTTGGGGGACAAGCATACCATGCTGTGGCCCATAACATTGTTTTGTAAACCCAAGAAATTCCAAAAAAGACATGACAACATTTTGGATGAAAATTGGGCCACAGCTTTATTAATACAATTATTAACACTTAATATGATAACATTATGCCAACAGCTGCATTGCAGCTGGCACGATATTCCCCAATCACCAGGAGTCTCCTGCTGTAGCAGGTTCAAAGCCGTAGGCTGCTGAACATGCTCAGTTTAACTCACCAAGTTTTCCACATTCCATCAGGCCGTGCGTAAGACCCCCGCTACTAAGATAAAGCTGTGACAACAAAATATGAAAAAACATTAAACATATCAATGACAGTTAAACAATAACAAGATGAGAGTGGGAGGGAGAGAAAGTTGCTCTCTGTGTGTTCCACTCCAAGTGCTGTGGCACTTCCTGGAAGAGGGGCTACTTAACCCCTTTGGACCCACACACCTGCAAAAATTAGCCACAGGTGGGCCAAAGGGGATGGGGATAATGAGACACCTGACTCAAATTGGTATTGTCTGTCCCCCAGCAGCCATGTCTCTACTCACTTATACAGTTCGTAGAGCTATCTGTCCTGGAGTGATAGACAGAATTGCTCTTGTGTGATGATGTAAAGTGATCACTTCACTAGCATTTTCAGAGTTGGGGTTGCACCACTTCTGGAGTTCGCCTCGAAAAAAGTGTTTGCATCAGATTCACAGGGTGCAAATCTGGTGTGCCTATAAACACAGCTGCTGTGGGCATCTTGGAGCTAATGCCAGGTAGGCACAGTTGCACACAATTCTACAGTAGAGGCAGGATGAATGTGCTGGCAAATGTGGAAGTGCAGGACTGTATAAAAGAAAGTACTTATATAGATCGAGTCAATATGTGCTCTCCATTTTGTCCATTTTAGAGCACCTGCATTTGCAGGTGCATTCATATACCCCTTTTAAATGTCATTCATCACTCCTGTGAGCACCCCAAATGTAATTTCATACCATTTTGTATATCCATTATACTTTATACATAACAGCAGACATGCATATTGTACCTACATTTTTATTTTAAATCAGCTGAATATTTACATTTTTTTTTCAAGTATGAAACTTGATCATAAATGTTTATTGTAACATAAATAGGGGCAGATTTACTAATCCACGAATTCAAATCCCGAATGGGAAAAATTCGGATTGGAAACGAAAATTTCGCAAAGATCGCAAATAACTCGAAAATGCTTACATAAAAATCGTATAAGTCTCGATAATATCGTATTGGCGATCCGAAAGTCACGAAATTTTCGTACCAAACCATTGTAAACAGCGGTAAAACTTTTCCGATTTTTTTCGCGCAAGCGTACGAAAAATTCGGCGAAAATACACTCCAAACGTTCGTGCTTTTGTAAATGTGCCCCATAGTATTCTAGAGAAACAATAAGAAAACCCCTTGTAGGTTGGCACAGAATTAACAGAAAGGTTATTATTGCTCATTTCCAAAGATGTGATGTATTTATGTTTTAAAACATGTAAATGCTAGGGTTCCTTACCACAGCAACAGTGGCAGCATTAAAATCCTTTTTTTTCAATACCGGTTTCAGGGAACTTGTATCTTTCATCTGAGTCTGCAAAAAATCTATTTCTTAACAGAGTTTAATGTAAATGAGATTTCCGCTGACCTGAAAATGCCAAATAATGTAGACATCATTATAATCACTGAACTCCTCTTAAATCTCACAAGTCTAGTAAAGATGAGTGGGCATCTTTTTTGACAAAAATATATAAAGTTCATAGGAGTTTCGGTTAAATAACATTACAGTGATCAGGACAGCACAACTTGCACTGAATTTAATGTATTTTTTGTTAAGTGTGGAACACAAACAAAAATGTAACATACCAAAGAAGGAGTACTATAAAAATATATAATACACTTATGTGTCCTCAACTTATAAAGTAACTTAATACTGTAAACGCCAAATGTTCAAAAACAGTTAACTACTAGAGCTGAAATCACAGAAAAGTGTAAAGCTGATGGACACAATTTAGTGTATCAACCCTCTTGGATCTCAATGGGTTCTTTAAGGGCGAAGACACATGGAGCTACTTGGTAGCAGCTACAGTACTTGTCACTGCTCCAGAAAATACCCCGCCATAGACAATTGCCTCTGCTAAAACATTCATAGAGACAATGATCAGTAAATGATCAGCATAGTCTTTTTTTTTTTTTTGACCTCGCCTATTTTGACTTGACAGTGCCCAGTTTGATGTGACAGCGCCTATTTTGACACAACCGTGATTTTTATTGACGCACAACAAATTTTTCCGCAGCAAATTTTCACACAAGTTTTGCAAAACAATTCGCCAATGGCCAAATGCAGAAATTCGCTGCAAATCTATGCCTGGTGAAAAAATTTGCTCATCATTATCCATGTGTTTTCACCCTAATAGGATGTGTTCTCATATAAGAATATTGTTCACCCCAAAAAACTTGTCTTTCATTAGCCCTAAAACTCTTGCCCACTATTATAACGTTAAAATAAAGGAAACATATTAAACTCAAGTAAATAAATAGTAAAGAAAACTTGTTATAAAAAGTTTAGTTTGACATTATCAAGCTCTGATGAGACACTATGGGGCAGATTTATAAAATCACGAGTTCGAATTCTGAATGGGAAAAATTCGGATTGGAAACGAAAATTCCTGAAGATCACAAATATCACGAAAATGCTTACGAAAAAATTGTATTAGTCACGATAATATCCGCAAGTCACAAAATTTTCGTACCGTACAATTGTAAACAGCGGTAAAACCTTTCCGATTTTTTCGTGCAAAAATCGACGAAAATACGCTCGGAGCGTTCGAATGAACGCTTTGGTAAATGTGCCCCTATGGGGGTGTTTTATAAATGTTTGAGGGTTTATTTCACAAACAAGTTTTTTTTTTAGCTAAAAAAATGTCAAATAATGTCTGATATTTATTAAGGGAAGAAAATTGAATAACTTGAATGTAATACTTTGGCATCTAAAAGGTTGCACGTTTATGGAGAGGGCAATAACAAAACATGCTATACTGCTTATTGTCTTATTTGTGGGGTAAACAATACCCAAATATTCTATAGCATGAGCAACCTAATCATAAGGAGATGGATTTAGTACCTTAGTATAATGCCAATGAAGACCTTGTATTATGAGTATATAAGACTTTTTAGCCTGATAGTTATTTCTATATATATTTTGTGCCTGTGCTTTACTTTTCTGATACTCTGTTTTGAGAATGTTAAACTTTTAAATGTGTGCCTAATTATCTTTGTATCTTGGAATTAAGCAACAATCAGCAGTTCAGTTATGGGACTGCCTGTGGGTAATATGGAAATTCATTCAGTATAGGCAGAATTGTAATAATATTAACAAAAATGTAAATGTTTTCACATTTTTAGGAAGATTTCTACATGATGATTAGACATTCTCCCTAGATGAGTGTCCCTTCATTTCTAATTTAAGTCCAAATACTGGATTTCCTTCTCTACAAATGTCTGAAGTATATAACTACACAATAAAGTTCACACACAAATGTCAGTACTTTTCAAACTACAGTACATGAAATGTTTTCTAGCTGGCCGGGTTGCTTACACAGTATGCTCTATTGTTGAGAGTAGCGTAATAGGATGTAAGTCTGCTCCACCTGTAAATAAGGTCTGTCTGACGATGTAAGGGACCTCTCTAAATTGCAACAATATGTACATTAGATTAAAGGGCTGGCACAAACATTTGTATGGATTAGCAAAGAATAATAAGTACTTAAACCATTATGTGTGAATATAATAATGATTTATCTGACAGTAAGGTTACATGGCAGTAACTGAAAACTGGATTATAGAAACTAAAGAAAATAATCTTACAGTTACACCAAAATAATTACCCCACCAGGACTAATTAAGATGCACTATTCTACATTTTATTTGAGAAGATGACTTCAAATTATTTTACAATTCAACAAATATCTCAGAATTTATAAACTCAAGAGATGGTAATAATGGATGATAAGAAACGCTATACCAAATCTGATTTTAACAGTTGTTTGAGGGACCTTTCAGCTAAAAGGTCTTATAGCCTTTTGAAAAACTATTAATTATGCTGCTATTAGAAATCCTATAGCTAATTCCCTCCATACACCCCATAAAATGTCCAGACAGATCACTTTGTATATTATCCTCTAAATCATTCTTTATAATCTGTAATCTTACATTTTGTTGCTTGTATTGATAATTCATTTGTGAGGTCATACTGTGTTTGTACACCACAATGGCCAGCACTTGTAAAACAATATTATCAAGCTAAAGTCATAATATTAGTTTTAGTTCAATGAACAGAAACATCAACACTGAAAAGAAATGATTTCTATTGACGTACCAGTTATTTCTAATCTGCACAGTGAGTGGTTCTTTATTAATGCGCTATGTGTTTTTTAAATACTTCCTGATATGAATGCATTTCACTTCCCTTTCTAATTTTGTTGACTGTGGAAGTCTAATGTTATATTTGTTTGTTTTTCAATTTTTTTCATTATTCAACCTCCCCCACCCCCAAAACATAGACAAAAAGTCACATAAGCAGAAATACTTCAGAATTATGAGAAACAAATATTTTTTGATAATAGCAAAGCAATGCTTAGTGCACATTTATTAATCTTCGCACTTCTGTCAGTGGATAATTTTTGTACTATTTGGTTCTGCATATTGATGAGTGATTTTCTTTTGCCGCGGATGACAATTTTTGGTCACGGCAAATTTTTCTGTTCAATTTTTCACAATGCCATGCACACTTCTGTGATTAATAGACTTGAGAAGATGGAGAATAACAAAGGCATTTTAGGAGGTGGAGTCTTTTCTCCAGGAGAGCTGATTACTTATACTAGTTTTTGTACTAGTGCAGTGTGCAAAGTGCAGATTTCAGGTGCAAGTCAGCATGTTTTTTTTTACCCACAATGCAGTTTTTATTTCTGTAATACCCGCATAACTATTGCACCTGATGTGTCAAAATGCATATATTGATGCAATTCATTTAAGAATAAGTAAGCCTTTTTTTCCTATTAATAAAATTACTCTAAACAGCTTCCCAGAATTGCCTACCTTTGTCACTCTGTTCTTTCTGACCTGGTTCCTCAGTTACAAGCTGCTCGATTCCTCTCCTTCCTTGTTCAAAGTGAAGCCCCACCCCCACTTCTTGTTCAGGTCTCTCATCAAGAAGAAAAGCCCTGCTAATGCGCAGACTGGCTCCTGCTGCCTCCAGGCATGCGCAGAAGGCTCTCCACTTCGACTACAGGTAGTCGATGTAATGAGAGACCTGAACAGGAAGTGGGGGCGGAGCTTCACTCTGAACAAGGAAGGAAAGGAATTGAGCAGCTTGTAACTGAGCAACCAGGTCAGAAAGAACAGAGGGACAAAGGTAGGCAATTCTGGGAAGCTGTTTAGAGTAATTTTATTAATAGAAAAAATAAGGGTTGCTTATTCTTTAAGGTACTTGCATCCAAATATGCTCCTGCACTTCCACATGGTTTTCAGCATTTCTATCTTTCCTCTTTTGATGAACAGTGTGAAACTGCCCTTATTGATACTGGGACATCCTACCACAACCCTACCTGGTAATAGCTCTTGGGTTCCCCCTTTTAATGGGCAAACCAGACTTATGGTCAGTGAATCGAATGAATACTCGATGCAGAAGTAACAGCACCCAGTTTACATGAAAACAAAAGTGCAATTTGGGACACATCTGCAATTAGGGTTGCCACCTGTTCAGTTTTGACCTGGACAGCCCGGTTTTTGGGCTGGCTGGGTCAAAACCTCCTCCCTCGCTAACATTGGGCAATTGCCATGTCATAGTCCCACCCCATGACATCACAGACCCTCCTCTTCCCTGCCCCTTGACTGTCATGATTTTTATGGTTTACTTTTTATTTTTATATTACACTGTTTACATAGCAAATAATTCACTCTACCATTTAAATTTGAACCAACAAATGTATTTTATTAGTTGTAATATTGGTGTGTAGGCAGCCATCTCAGTGCATTGTGCCTTAGTCTGAGCTTTCAGAAGGAGCCAGCACTACACATTAGAACTGCTCCTATTGTTTCTTCTACTCCCATGTAACTGGAGGAGTCCCAAGCCAGGCTGCTGGGAGGGGTGTGATATCACTCCAGCTTGCAGCTCAGCAGTAAAGTGTGACTGAAGTTTATCAAAGCACAGGTCACAAGACTGTGGCACCCTTGGAAATGAAGAATAGCCCCATGTGAAAGTTCAAACTTAAATATAAAAAAACCTTTGTGTTTTTGAAAAACAGATTTCAATGGAGGATTCTGCTGGAAAAGCCGTATTAATTGATGTGTTTTGAAAAAAACATGTTTTCCAATGACAGTATTCCTTTAACACATATTTATAAAGTGCCAACATTTTCAGCAGCGCTGTACAATATATTAGTGTATACACAGAACATACAGATTTACATACATAGCAACCATTAACTAATACAACAGGTGAAGAGGGCCCTGCACAAAGTAGTTTACAGTCTAAAAAATACCTTAATAAATTGCACACAATATTTATTATCACCATTTTGGAGCAGACACATTTGCAGGAGGATTTGCAAATAAACCCTACAATGTTGCATTGCATTGCAGTTTCAAATTTACAAATAATGTTATAATCATTAACATTTTAGAATATATATATTAGAAATGTGCTTAAAAATACGTTTTTTTGGGTGGAGATCCCCTTTAAGGTTTGGAAATTCTAATTAGCTATCGATATTAAAGTCTCGTAAAACGATGCAGAATTTTTAGCAACTTTTTAATTGCATTCAGTTCTTTAAATTGTTGAATGTCTGCAGTCGTCAACCACAAACTATGGAACCTAAACTAGAGAATGTAATTGGCAATCAGTATTTCTAATTTACATTGTCAGTTTAGGTTCTTTTGATTTTACTGCTGCTGCCAGGAGCTGTACTTGTGAAACTTATTAAAGGGGACCTGTTGTCCAGATATAAAAAGCTGCATAATAAAAGTCGTTTTCAAATCAAACTTGAAAGCCAGATTCTTTTTTATTAAAACATCCATACCTGTTATAAACTCATTTAAAAATATCAGTTGTCAATGATATATTACCTACCCCGCCTCTATGCTTGAGGTGCAGCAATCACTTTCACTTTCCATTCTGCACATCCTAAATGCTCTTACATTCTTGTAGCATTGGGTGAACCCATGGACACATTTAAAGATGATGCCCCTTGATCTGCTGGGGTATTCCAAAATTTAACCTTTTACGACCACTATGAAAGGCTGGTGTTACATCTGAAATGTTAGTTCACCCTTGGCAATAAAAGTAATCTTTATTTTCTTAAGACCTGCGAGAGCGGCTTCCAAATTTTATATATATATATATATATATATATATACAGAGATGTGCATTTTCAGACAGAGAAAGAGACAGAGGAGTGCAGAAGAGTGTCCATATTTTTTTTATTTGGGTCAGAGATCCTGGGGATACTCTATGGGGCACATTTACAAAAGCACGAACGCTCCGAGCGTATTTTCACCATTTTTTTCGGGCGTCCGCACGACTTTTTCGTACAGCGCACGACTTTTTCTTACGGCGCACGACTTTTTCGGACGTTTGCACAAAAAAATCGGAAAGGTTTTACCGCTGTTTACAATTGTTCGGTACGAAAATTTAGTGACTTTCGGATCACCAATACGATATTATCGTGACTAATACGATTTTTTCGTAAGCATTTTCGTGATATTTGCGATCTTCCGAATTTTTCGTTTCCAATACGATTTTTTCCCATTCGTGATTCGGATTCGTGGATTAGTAAATGTGCCCCTATGTATGTCTTCTGGTTTTGTTGATATGTTCCATTATCAGCTTCACGTGTAGATTTAGGGAATGATTCAAAGATAAATTTAAGTGTAACCCAGTATTTTAATTCCATGTAGGTAACTGCATAACCAGCCACTTTACTATTGTGAACTAAGACTACTGAGCTTTTGTTATACATGTGATCTGGTTGAGTCAATATGCATGAACATTTTGTGAATTAAATTGGTGTGCCTGTAATGCTCACTTCAAACTCCATTAAAGATCATTTGCATGAAGTTCAGTTTATCTAGCAGCATATTATTATAGTCCACAAATTTCTGAAGAGATGCTAGAATATTGAATTGTTCAGGCTAGCAAATTGGAGTTGATTGGATTAATGCATTAATTTAGGCATAGTGTGCCCTTGCTTACATCCATTATGGCCTGGATTAAATGGTATTTAAATTGTTAGAATATGCCCTTGATAGTTATATCACATATCTATACCATAAAATTAAATATTTAACACTGTGTAGGAAATTACAGGTGGATGGGTTGATTCAAAAGAGTTTAAATTATGTATCTTTAGCAAATTAATTATATGTGTGCATGTGTGTAGTTTGCATACTACCATATGACATGTTTTAATAATATTTCTGTCTATGAATAAGCTTAGTTACTAAAATATACAGTTTTTTCACATTGTTTTTCCGTGTACTCTTTCCTCTTTGTTTGTTTTTCTCTTTGGTGAATATTTGTTTCCTTATAAGGTTAAAATAATTGTAGGTTTAAATAAGGTTTAAAATGAAGATTCATGTTTTAAAATTGGTTCAAGAAATTTAGAATATAGATGTCATGGAAGACATAGCTTTGTAACTTAACATACTCCTCATACAGAAGTGTACAATGGTGACCACCATCTGTATTCTTATCCAGAATTCCATATTGGTGGTAAAACAATCCCATTGGGTTTATTTAATGGTTAAATGTTTTAGCAGACTTAAGGTATGGAGAGCTGAATTATGGAAAGATTCCTTATCCAGAAAACCCCAGGTCCCGAGCATTCTGGATAATAGATCTTATACCTGTATATACCGTATATACTCGAGTATAAGCCGATCCGAATATAAGCCGAGGTACCTAATTTTACCTAAGAAAACTGGAAAAACTTATTGACTTGAGTATAAGCCTAGGGTGGGAAATGCAGCCGCTACTGCTAAGTTTTAATAATCAAAATAAATACCAATAAAATGACATTAATTGAGGCATCAATGGGGTATATATTCTTCAATATTTATTTCAAAGAAAAACAGTAAACTAGCTCTGTAAGCAGAGAAGAGGGTCAACAAAAACAATATGAGTACTACCCCACGCTCATTGCTCATTGGCAAACTGGCAGCAGACCCAGTCCCGGAGGAGATGTAAGGGGAATTAAGTATTGCTAGTGGGAGCCTAGGCCAGGGCATTGGAGGGTCTGGTTGCAGGTGGCCTAATTTGCACACAAAGGAGAGAGGGTGCTAGTCTAGAGGGACCCATGGCACCCGACTCGAGTATAAGCCGAGGGTGACTTTTTCAGCACATTTTGGGTGCTGAAAAACTAGGCTTATACTCGAGTATATACAGTATGTATCTGATCAGGCTGGAAATATTTGCCATGATGCTTCTTTAGACTTGAACCAAAGGGAGGGGTGGCGGGCAGGTACAACAGAATGTTAAACATTTAAGCATAAGGAGTAGTCTGATACCTAACATTCCATCAGGATTATTTAAATAAAGACATACCTGGAAATCTTCCGAACACATAAGTATCATTTTGATCTTCAGTTATGCATTATCCTTTTTTATCCTTTTTTATCTCTTTGATTTATAGTGATACGCAAATTTGAAATTTTGATCGAATTTTGTCACCTGTTTCAAAAAAAACCCCCCATAACGAAACGTGGAAATTTGCAGCAAATCCATGCCTGGCGAATTATTTCGTCAATCACTAATGATTTACCTATATAGAACTGTATTTTGAAAAAATATACCCGAACTATAAGGATATTTGTAACAGATGCAGGAGGAAAAAAACTGTTAAAGAGATTCTGACACCAGAAGTAAAACTTTTTAACATTTATCAAAACATTGTGTATGCAATTGATGTTTTAACATTACCATATCTGATCCCCCATGTTTGTCTATGAGGAGGCTGCCATATTTTTGCAGCAGTAGTCCGTTAGTAGAGACTATGGGGCTGATTCAGTTAAGGTTGATAACGTTTATCACATGCTTTATTGCATAAAAAGTCATTTCGCATGCGTTAATGGCATATCGCATGCGTTAAAAAGCGCATTACAGCAATGTGTTATTTTTAGTGCATTGAGGTAGTTATCAAATGGAAAGTATACTAACGCGTGATTCACAAAAGCATATTAAGCATTAAACACGCTAAATATCGCGATAATCTCTGTGAATATTAACACCTAATTGGGGGAGGCGGTACTTAAAGCACATTGCGATTTTTGAA
This sequence comes from Xenopus tropicalis, assembly GCF_000004195.4. Taxonomy (NCBI): domain Eukaryota; kingdom Metazoa; phylum Chordata; class Amphibia; order Anura; family Pipidae; genus Xenopus; species Xenopus tropicalis. Next base: position 37,602,382 of record NC_030685.2, read on the forward strand.
CATTTGTGAAGACAAGATGGAGTTTGCACTGGGATTTTGATGGATTTGGAAGAGGATCAGCAAGTATGTGAACATCCTAGAGTGATGCATTCTAGAGTTTTCAGGGAAAGGTCAGCTCTAGAGGGCTTAACTGAGCAGGAAATAGTGAGGTGCTACAGGCTAAATAGAGCAGCAATAAACAGCCTGTATGAGGTACTGGAGCCTTACCTGCAGTCACTAACATGCAGAAGCCACGCTGTTCCTGGCATGGTCAAACATCTGTGCTCCCTGCATTTTTTGGCCACAGGAAGTTTTCAGAAGGTTGGAGGGGTCTACGAGTGTCACAGCCCACTTTCTCATGGTTCCTTGGCCAGGTCCTGGATGCCATGCGCTCGGTGTCTGGAGAGTAGTAGTCAGCACAACACCTTGTGATTAATTAGAAGCAGCGCAGGTTCCCCAATGGGCACTTTCCATCGGCATATCCAGGTATAGAAGAACAGGAACAACACCTCTTGTCTTTTAAATTAAAATGCCTTTATTGCAAAAAATGTTGGGGCAATTAACAGCAGCAGCGATGTTTCAGGCCATATCTGACCTTTTATCAAGCTAATTGGCAATTACACACATCACCTTTTATACCCTGTGCACCATCTAGTGGATATACTATCAATTACAAAAATGCGCTCGGTGTATGCCAATTACATTTCATTTCCCATCAATAGAAATGAGTGGAACACCGTGAAAAAGCAGTTCTGTAGTGTGAATGGCATCACCAATGTGTTAGGTGCCATAGATTGCACCCATGTGGCTTTAAATCCACCCCAAGACAGGAAGCATATATTCAGAAAACTGCAAAACCTACCATTCCCTGAATATCCAAGTGGTGTGTGACGCACGCATGAACATCAGGAGCATTGTGGCTGGCTTCCCAGGCTCCTCACATGATGCTTACATCCTAAGGCAGTCCGGCCTTTATGATGCTTTTCAAACCGGACAAATGCCTTACGGGTGGCTGTTAGGTAAGTATTTGTGTCATGTCTAGCACAACTTGCCCACATTTGCTTTCTGTCTCCCACTGTCAAACCAGGGCCTGCCTGCCATAAGCATGGTTTGCAATTGCAAAAGGGCCCTCTTTTGACAGTGGGAGAGTCAAAGCAGCTACTTGTAATGTCAGCTAGTGTCTCACACTGTCACATCTGTTGCAAAAGGGCCCTCTTTTGACAGAGGAAGACTGGAAGTAGCTTATTTGTTTTCAGCATCTTATTACATCTTGTTTTATTTCAGGAGATGCTGGCTACCCTTGCTCTAGGTGGCTGATCAACCCCCATTCCTGGGGGCGATATTCCTGTCCAAATCATATATCCCGGCGACACCAGTGATGCTGTTTCCGTGGATGCATGGCAGAAGCTGCTCCTCATAGGTGGTGTAGTACACCTTTTTTGAAGGACCGCCTCCAGTTCCAGACCTAAAGAAAATATATGAATACTTTTATTGTGTTGCCTACAATAAGCAATCTCATAACAACGTGATCACTTTTTGTTAGTCATTGTTCCCCCAATCAATCCCCTTTCTTTCAAGTGTAACAATACTAAGGCATTCTCTGACACAAACCCTACTAAAATGCTGCAAGTTGCTACTAAGTGGTCTCGCTAACTCCCATCACTCTCCCTTATATTCTGGATTAAACACTGCTTCCACAATAATCCTCCTTCATAAAGGAGAGTACAGGGCATTAACTATTTTGTGAAATATTATTTTAATTACCCCCCTATTTACTGTCTTAATTTGTTGTTGTACTCCACAGCTTTTAGGACATAAGTAGCGCACATAATGATAGGCGTGCGTATGTACGTATGTATGTACATACATACATACAAGTAAAGAAAGCAGGAAAGAAGCCAAAAAAGGAAGGAAAGACAATAAGCCAAAAGGAAAAGCAGATTGAGGAGAAAAGCAGATGAGCAAGTGTTAAATAGAAAGATGAGTGTAAGATATTTAGCTATATCTGAAGTCTTCTGCAAGTTTTTTCTTCAGGACCCATTTGATGTCCTGATATATTTTTTTACAATGTTGGACACTCCACAGACAGACCCCGACACTGTTCACATGGTCAGCTATGTCATTCAATGCCCTGTTTTTAACAGCTGTAGCTGTTTTTGCTGCATATTTGCCGATTATTCGGTCATATACTGGCACAAGCTTTTCAATTAGAGCCTCATTCTCAGATTGGGAAAATTTAAGATTTCTGAGCCTGCTCTCCTGCTTTTTTTTCTTGGTTTGGGTGATGGGGGGGGGGGGGTCATGTGGTACATGACGCGTTACGCCTGCACGTTAATCTTGCGTGCGTAAAATACAGTGTGCTTTGTATAATACAGCGTGCTGCGAAAAATAACGTGCGCTGCGTAAAATACTGCACGTAAACGCTCATCGTGAGTTAAATAATGCAAAGAACATCTTAATTTTGACACGTGTCCTTTTAGTGAATCGAGTGTTAAGAAGTGATAAAATTTTTAACGCATCCTATAAATAGCGCTCGTTTTATCGACCTTTAGTGAATCGGACCCTATAACTTACAGGTTGAGAAAGGACTGTCAGGTTGGCAAAATAGTCAGGTTTAGGAACTATAGGTAACAATTACTTACAAAAGCAGCCCTATTGTACTACAGGTATCGGACCCCTTATCCGGAAACCCATTATCCAGAAAGCTCCAAATTACGGAAAGCCTGTCTCCCATAGACTCCATTATAATCAAATAATTAGGATTTTTAAAATTGATTTCCTTTTTCTCTGTAATAATAAAACTGTACCTTGTATTTGATCCCAACTAAGATATAATTAATCCTTATTGGATGCAAAACAATCCTATTGGATTTAATTAATGTTTTATTCATTTTTTAGTAGACTTAAGGCATGAAGATCCAAATTACGGAAAGACCCCTTATCCGGAATACCCTTGGTCCCGAGCATTCTGGATAATGGGTCCTATACCTGTATAATATTTTGAAGAGTAGTTTGTAGTGCCAGTATTACTTTAAGAGCATGCCATTTTTTTTAAATATATTCTTTATTTAACAGTATATGGGGTGTATAATGAAAAAATAAAGGGTCTATAAAGCACAGATCCAGATTTTACTCACTGTTTAGATACCTTTATTAATTCGGCTATATTATAAAGTGCCTATGGATGTGTACTAATTTCTCAGCTTTGGAAGGGAAGGAGAAATGTCAAGTCATTTTGTGAATAATTTTGTTTAATTTTCCATTCTGGTTGTATAAAATGTCTCTTTTACCCAGTCACCCCTGCAGATAAGATCAATGATGAGGTAACCAATACAACTGCTTCTAGAGAAGTTTGTACCCTGCTAATTTCAGCTATATTCATAGGGAATATGACACATATTCAGAAACACAACACAGTTCAATAAGTTAGATTTGGTGCAAAACCTGATTAGAGGTTGAAAAAATGCTTTGATCCAGCACCAAATAAATTCTGTTTGTGGAGCTTTTCTTCTCCTGCTTATATATTTAGATAAAAATGTCAGCATATATCGAAAAGAGACATAGATTTTACTTGGAACTCTGTGCCATTTTTATGATCCACACACATCAATTATTTGTGGTTCACTAAATAATTCTATTTTGTTTCACTTAGCCTTCCTGATTACATTATTGTAAAAACTCTGTTTAACTGCCGTTCTTTAGAAGAAAAACAAAATGTGCTGTTTATCACATTTATAAAGTGAACTTAAACATGTTGTTTAAAATAAAGACTTTGGGGCCGATTCACTAAAGTCTGAAAAACTGAGTGTTATTTTTAACATGCGCTAAAAATATTATCACTTCTTATATTTGGAGAATTAACGATCGATTCACAAAAAGGACACTTGTCTGAATTAAGAAGTGATTTTTTTATCGTTATTTATGTGGCAATTACATATTTTTAAGCAATATTTTACAGCATGCAATATATTTATATGTTATTTTGTAACATGCGATATTAGCACATGCTATTACGCACGTAACCAAGTCAGCATGAAAATGTGGGCTGTAACACTCCACCATATATCCCTACAACTTTCTGAAAACTTCCTGTGCCAAAAAAATAAAGAGAGAACAGAAGTTTGACAATGCCAGGAACAGCATGGCTTCTGTGTGTTAGTGGCTGCAGATAAGGCTCCAGTACCTCATACAGGCTATAGATTGCTGCTCTATTTAACCTATAGCGCCTCACTATTTCCTTGTCTGATAATCCCTCTGACTGCAAACTCCAAGTTGTCTTCACAAATGCTCACAAACCGCAATGTTTATGGAGTAACACCTACTCCAAGTAGGTGTTAACATTAGCACTGATTATCGCCATATTTCATGCTTTTAACACTTAAAATATGTCTGTGGATTATGCGTTGGTATTATTTCTATTAGATAATTGCCACCATGTGATGTTTTTTTGCATTCCTCTGGATCAACTAGAAGTTAGGCAGGTTATATATACTGTAGACATTATGGTTGAACATCATGGACGTACGTCTTTTTTCAACCTAACTTACTATGTTACTACAATGCTTTGCGATAATTGAGCTCTTTGCGTGTGTGATATGAGTACTAATGCATGCAAAATTACTTTGATGAATCTGTACTTAATTAATGAACACTTTTTAATTCATAAAACTATGTGTTAAGCGTTAATGGCCTTTAGTGAATCGGCCCCTTTTTCTTTTATCTTGTTCTCATGGGCGTCCACAGAAGGGGGCAAGAGGGGGCACTTGCCCCCCCCTGGAAAAGTAGCAAAAAAAAACAAACCTTACTCCTTTCTGCACTGTCTCCTCAAGCCCGTTTTGCTGTGCTCCGATTGGATATTTCTTCTTGTGGATTCTCCAATCAGAGCACAGCTTCCTTGACAGACAGTAAAATTGACCAATCAGAGCACAGATGCACACACGGATCGGGAGATTTTGTAAACTGGAAACAGAAATGAAGACTGAAAAGTAGAATCTGCAGCTGTAACTTTACCTAAGAACCAACTCTCAACTTTTGCTGCAGATTTCATCCCACAGGTACTATACACAGGCACTATACGCAGGCACTATACACAGGCACTATACGCAGGCACTATACCCAGGTACTATACGCAGGCACTATACCCAGGCACTATACGCAGGCACTATACCCAGGCACTATACGCAGGCACTATACCCAGGCACTATACGCAGGCACTATACGCAGGCACTATACCCAGGTACTATACCCAGGCACTATACCCAGGCACTATACACAGGCACTATACCCAGGCACTATACCCAGGCACTATACACAGGCACTATACCCAGGCACTATACACAGGCACTATACGCAGGCACTATACCCAGGCACTATACACAGGCACTATACCCAGGCACTATACCCAGGCACTATACGCAGGCACTATACGCAGGCACTATACGCAGGCACTATACGCAGGCACTATACCCAGGCACTATACCCAGGCACTATACCCAGGCACTATACGCAGGTACTATACAGTTCTAAAGAATCACTAGCTGACATTAAATTGTTTTTTGCCTGACCTGACATCTATAATAATTTATAATCTATCCCCTACCCTAACACATGGAGGGTAAGTTAACTCTTTCCCTCTGAAAAAGCTCATTGTGTGTTTATATATTTGTTGTTGTTTTTTGCACTTACTATTTTTTTGTCATTGTTTTGTTCATTTATAGTAAGTTACAGTGGAGCCAATGTTGTGTATCAGTGCCAGTGTTATAGTGCCAGGGCCTGAATATCTGCCATCAGTACCCACTGCCTCTCACTGTATATAATGTGCTGGGTTTGTAAATACGGACTGCGTCTCACTGTATATAATGGGGAGTCAGTACCCACTGCCTTTCTTGCTATAAAACTAACATAAACACATCTAAAGGGGTGGTTCACTTTTAAGTTAACCTTTAGTATGTTATAAAATGGCCTATTCCTAGCAACTTTGCAATTGGTCTTTCTTATTAATTTTTTTGAATAATTTGCCTTTCTCTTCTGCCTCTATACAGATTTCAAATGGGGGCCAAAAAATATTGCTCTGTGAGGCTACAATTTTATTATTATTATAATTTTGTATTACTTATTTTTCCAAGTAGGCCCCTTAACTATTCATATTCCCATCTCTTGTTTAAACCACTACCTGGTTGCTAGGGTAAATAAGACCCTAGCAACCAGATAGCTGCTGAAATACCAAATGGAGAGCTGCTGAACAAAAAGCTAAATAACTGAAAAACCATTAAAAATAAAAGTGAATTCGAATGCGAACTACCCCTTTAAGCTAACTGATCACAAACACAAATGTTTGCAGATCCCCTAACAGAAGTGCGCGTATGAATACTTTTACATACTAAACATTTTAGGGTAAAAAAAAAAAGCACCCCCCGCACTTTTGTACAGTATCCCTGGGAGTCAGTGGGAACGGCAAGAGGTAGTTGGGAGGTTAACTTTTCACGCCAGCAGCGAATCCACTAAGTGTCACATTAGCTGTAGGTCAGTCTGTGTATGGGCCATCTTTAGCCTCCCCTAGTATCATCCTGCAAAAAAATATATATATATTTATATATATATATATATATATTTTTTTTTTTTTGTCTGTTGCAGGATGATACTAGCTTACTTGCCCCCCCCTTGGAAAATTTTCTGCGGACGCCCATGCTTGTTCTGCTAAAAAGTTTTATTCTATTATTATGCTGCTTGCACCAGCTGCTTGATCTGTGCAGGTAAGCTTGCAAGCAATGTTAAACTGTGGCACCATACTTGTTCCAAGTCTCAGTTCAGTGTAAGATTCCATATAATAATTACATGAGATGATAGTTACATGAGATATCTGTGGGCAATTTAAAGTTGCTTAAGATTCAGGAGTGTTTCTATGTTTAAGAGATAGAATAATGTTCTCCCATTTTTTTCATGCTAATTTACTACTTAAGGGCACTCATTAACTTTACAGATAAGATTTCAGTCTTCTTCAACATTGCAACTGGAATAGCAGCGATTCATTGCAACATACACATACAACCTGCCCACAAGAAAAAAACAAAGGCACACAATAATGTGTGTCCTTGTGTTTTACTTAACAACTGAGCAAGAGAAAATGTTGGTGTAGAGATTCCCTATAACCTCTTACATACAGTATAACTGATCTGAATTTACAAAGCATGTAACTAGCTCTGAATCTTTTTCCATTCTCTGATAAACTCCATTTGCTGAAGCAGATGAACACTGCCTAAAAACATGGAAGTGGTAGTTTTGTGGCTGAAGTGTAATATCCACACTGCTGCATTTCTTTGTGTTAGAATGTATGCAACATCTAACAGGTTTATATGTGTCACAACATAGAGCAGACTAATGAAAGAATAGTGGTTAGTGAAATTTTAGAGGTTGAAATCTATTGTATGTGACATATTATGTGATACATTAAAAATATTTAATGTATCGTCCATAGCCACAAAAAAATACAGTAAGTAGGTATATATCTGTTATACCATCTGAAGAAAGCTGATAACTGTTCTATGCCCATGTCACGTAAGCCTCCTGCAGTCTTGTGAGCTCTTGGCTATGTCATGTTGCTCTGTCTTCTGCAAAGATCTGCAGAAACCAGAGTAATAAGCGCTTTCTAGTAGAATTATGAAATAGGTCACAAGTTCATAGAGAAGGTGGATTAAAATGGATGAGATGCTCACTGTGTGGAACCAGAAATACAAAACTGCAATTTATCAAGGAATCTCAAGATTTTTTTCTTCATGCTACCTCAGGCTTGTTTTGTCACCGCAGTATATGTGTATGGTTTTATATATATATATATATATATATATATATATATGCACAAACATGCCGCTTCGCTAAATATGATTTATTAAAAGTACAACATGACTGACGTTTCGGCTGTGATGTGACATGACAAAATAACGTGTATATATATATGCATACTGTATATATATATATATATATATATATATATATATATAAACTATGAAAATGCTGTATTCCATTAACAAAGAGCAAAAAATTAAAATATGCCATGCAAATACCCAGTAAGTAGCAAGTCAACAACATGGGCCATGCAGTAAAAATCTTGAATTTATTTCTTTAGCATTAAAGACAGCTTCACATGGTAAAAAGAGTAAAGTTCATATCAAGAATAACTTACAACAAGCATAAATGTAATCTGAACTATATTTTTATATTTATTTGCTGCAGGTAGCCTTTCTTGTTGCTTTGCTCTCTGTCAGTCCTTGTCTGGAACCTCTGGGGGGCCTTTACTTTGAGCGCTACTTTACTAGGTGTTCATTTGACGACTCAAATGAGCATTATGTAATAAAATAAATAATTTGCTCCAGGATTCATAATTCATAAAGTCTAATAGTGAGAGTGAGCCTCTGATTGTTGTTATAGCTTATTACAAGAGAGTAATACAGAGATGTTTAGCTAGTTAGGGGTTGTAGAGTTAAAAAGGAAAGGCTTTTTTTTTGCTTAATTCAGTATAACTTTATAGATGTATTTTCAAGTGTAAAAAATTAATTTTAAGCTTTTTCATTTTCCTAAAAAATATCACTTAAATCTTGGCATTTACTTTACTGCCCCTGATTTGCTTGTAGAAGCTGTTAATATGCAGAGGGATTAGGCATTTGTTATTTTAAATTCAGCAAAAAATATGACTCTCAGAAGCCAGAATCTAATTTCAAATGTCGCTACAGGTTTGTCAAGTATACATCAAGATACTTAACTACAAATAGCTTCAATGCACTAAAAAATAAATGTTTGCTTTAGTTATTGAAAAGACAGAGTTAATACTTTACAAAACAAAGCTTAATTTTTAATATGCTGCACTGGCCAATAATTCTTAAGGGTCACAGACAAGAAGTATGAATGATAGCAGATGAAAGTGTAGTCATCCATGTGTGAAGGAGGTGACCGAAGAGCATGATTTCCCAGTAAACAACCCTCAACTCCTGAGTGAAAAGGGAGCTTTACTAAGCCACTGAAGCTAACCCAGCACTTGCAAAAATTTAAAGCTACAAACAGAGGTCTTTATTTTGAAACAATTTTCTTGGTTAAGATCACATCAACAGCTAAGAAAATACGCTTTTTCATAAGTCAATCTTATTCTGTCAGTGTTGTCTCTCTCTATGTATGTTTAATTTAATGATGTATTGCTTCTTATGAAGCACAGGTTTTAGGAAACTGTGAGCATACTAGAATAAATACAAAAAGGTCACTTGCCTGGCATACATACAAGATTTGCCCAGTGTTAATAATACTTCTGGGGGAAATAATTTGCCAGACATAGATTTGTGGATTTCCGCGTTTTGCCATGGGAGGATTTTTTTGAGAAACGGGCAATAAAATTTGCCACGGGAAAATTCGCTGCAAAAAAATTGTTGCGTGTCCAAAAAAAATGTTTTTCAAAGATTTGCGAGTTTTATGGTAAAGTGAAATTAGGCAGATTCGCTCATCACTACTCTCTAGCAAACAACAGAAAAAAGTATGTTTGCCCACCAGGTAGTGAAAAGGGAGGGGTTACTCAATTCATCATGCCAGAATTACAGGCAAATGCAATGTTCTGGGTGGTGTTAAAATGTCTCTTTATCAGCGGATCAACAAAGTTTCTGATATGTTTTGCATGGTTTATAAAAAGCGAAATTCCAATGGAATTCAAGGCTCCCTATCCACAATTCAAATATTTTTAAGCAAAATAGCTTCTGTAAAGAAAGACTGCTTGCAAAGGTATACATATATAATTTTTGGTAGTCACTAATGTTTGGTTCTACTAACCCTTAACAAGGTTATAAACTATTGTCATGTGTTTTGTTAGCATGAAGTTTGTAAATAATTTAAGTGTTTCCTGATGAAGGCAGAGTTAAAATCTGAAATGTAATTTAAGATGTTCAGACTAATTAGCCACTGCTTAAACACAGCTGTAATATCATCAACGTAATTTAATATAAATAATTCAGACTTAAATTAACTTTCTCAATTTTCACAGTAATCATACTTAACCAGCCCTACAACAGCCAAAGGCAGATTAAAGATGATGTAGGTTTTCATTAGGCAACAGCTGTAGTGCCAAAGGTTACCTGAACAAGAATGAAACTGTATATTTTTTATTTAAATTCAGAACTATATTCATAAGAAGAATTTTGTAGTTGTTCATGTTCATTGTTAATTTAATTCGTCCTTTTTCTCATGTTTTCTTGTTTAAGTTTTCATGCTAAAGTTTTGTTTCAGTGAAGGGAACTGCAAAGTTGATTTCAAACACACTCCAAAAAAGAGGGCCTCTGTTTTAAAATCCATATTTTTACATTAATTTGTTTGGTATAATGGTTCATTCATTTAAACTAGTCCTTTAAAGAGACAGCATCACATTTATCCCTCTTTATGGCATTAGTCAGTTTAATGGCACCAGTGATACCGCTAATGGAGAATAAATGCACAAGCCCCCTTCATGAGTCTCTGATGCCATCAAATCTGAACCCTACATTTGACCACAGCTTTAACAAATATCCAGTTGTTTAGCTACAATAATCATAAACCAGGTGAGGTCTGGTCTGCAATTTTAGTTTTGTTTTAGGATGTTTCCTTAAATAATTTGCAACATTATAAGGCAAAGGCTTATCACCACAGACCTCAGATGTTTTTTCTGAAAGATTCACTAAGACTTACCACAGTACTGCTTTGGTGATGCTTGTGGCTACTGAAACAGTGGTATTAGCTATAGATATATAGCCTTCATAGACTATGGGGGACATTTGCTAAACATTGGACTCAACTTGAAAAATTTGAGTTTTTTGTGATTTTGACAATTTTTTTTAGTAAATGTTAGATATTCGAAGAAATTAGCTTAGTCAAGTTTGAAAATGTAAAAAAATGAGTAATTATAGCATTTTAGTAAATGTGCCTCTATAGGTGGCCATATACAGATTTGGATTTATACAGAAGTTGCCAAATGAGCAAATCTTCTCCCAATATGCCCACCTAAGGTGGTCCTAGGGCCAAATGATTGAATTAAAATGGAGAGCATAAGTGCCGGAGAACTGTGGACCATATCAAAGAGCTGATGTGGTCCGATGCAATGGGAAAATCAAACGTGCCTGATTGACACCTGCCCGATTTTTAGCCAGATATTGATCAGAGAGGCCCCTTGGGGACCCTATACAGGAGCAAATTAGCTGGCGAAATGGTCTAAATGACTCTAAATTGGCAGCTTAAATTTGCCACTTATATGCCACCTTTAATTTACAGTAGGCAAACAGATAGATTTACTTTTAAGACTTAATAAATTCATGAAATCCAATAATATGGCACAAAATATTTCATGTTAACATTATGAAAGCTTAAGTAAATAGTTATGTATAGTTAACAATATGACATTTGCAAGTAAGAGGAACATAAATAGCTTGTACCAGCAATGAATGATCCCAAACTTCTAGAATGTTTATTCAACCATAACCTTCTGTGACCACAGCCCTACTATTTCAGACTATGTACAGATCAATGATTTCACCTCCGATGCCATCTTTAGCCAGGACAATAGATGATGTACTTGAGGGTAATTGTCTTAACATGTGTTATAGTCTCTCCTTGTCTGACACAATATGGGATTGGCTAGACCCAGTTTACATAACACTGTAAATACCATCCATCTAACTTACTGAATTTCAACTCCTTAACTAAACAAAGTGTTTGTAAACACATTTTTTAATCTGTCTGTGATGCTGCCCTTCATGCTAATAATTATGCATTAATAAAAAAATTAGCACAGTAATACGTATTTAGAATATAATATGGTATCCACCTTCTGCAGTCGCTAATATTATAATGAGCCTTCCTATTTTACTATGTTCATACCGCTTCAATAAACAGATAGCATTGATTTTCTTTGCTGCTTAATAGCAGATGTTCTGTATGGGTTGATAGAGAGCCAATGCTACACGCATAACTGTTATTTATTACTGGTACTGGCACAAAAACAAAAACAAATTAAACTGTTAAACACTGTGCAATTTGAAAGTCACCTTGACTATTCCCTTTATATTTTAAAACAAACTAACAATATAAAGGTTTCTGCTTAGTTGTTGAAAATAATCGTTTAGAAGTTATACCTTTGTACTTTAAACATTTGTCTGTCTGTTATGACCTGATTATTTTTAATTATATCAGTCATTATTGTTGGACTGGAAACTAAAATGTAGGGGAAGAAATACATACAACATTAAATAAAACTAGTCATCACTAGTGATAAGTGAAATTTTTCGGCAGCCATGGATTTGAGGTGAATTTCTGCGTTTCACCACTGGCAAATTGTTTTGCAAAATGGGCATCAAAAATATGACGCGCAAGACAAATTTTTTTTTTTGACATGTGACAAATTTTTTTGCTACGTATCATTTGCCATTTTGCATTTTTTCCTGGACATTATTGTGGCATATTATAAATACAGCAATGATCGAGTTTAATTCAAATTTATACCATGTCGAGTTTATACGGCTTTCAAGGTCAGTAAAAAAACAAATTTTAGTGAATCAGCCCCTTAGTGTTGGAATCATTTCTGCTATTGCCATAATCACAACAAAAACATTTAAGGCTATGAAACTAAGGAATTAATATGTGTCAGTTTTAAAAATACATTTGTAGAATTCCTGTCATAATAAAACAAAATCCCACCACTCATTAAACTGCATCAATATCACAGAACTTCTGCAGTAAAAAAGGTTGAAGTGTCCTCCTATGTATCCAAAGTAGTACACAATTGTATCACTTTTTAGAATATCTTAAGCACTGGGTCCTAATTTCAATTCCAGCCCAGCCAGCAATTCTTATAGCTGAGTTAAGGGGAATTCTTGAGAACGTTCAGGGCATCTTGACACGTTTTCATGGAATATAAGGAAGCTGCCTTTTTTATCTTTCCCTGCTGTAGTAAGTACTTGCAATAAGTGGCAGAGGGCAGAAATACATCATAATTGTGCTCAAGCATGCACTTTTCATGAACATCCTGTTACAAGTTAAGAGTTATTCATTAGAAAACGATATTATTTGACATAATTCTTTCTGGTATAATAGAAATGTTGTTATATTATGTTATGCAATATTGCTAGCATAGACAATTTCAGTATGTACAACATATTATTTAAACAGATTTAAAAAGTTATATTTCTCTAAATTTTAATGATATAAGATACAATGGTTTGTTGTTATTCTCACATCATGCTCCAATTATAATTCTCAGTTTCTAATTTATGAAAATTGATGTATTTGTATTTTGATTTCTATAATCCTCTTAATGGCAATAATACAGACAGAGACTTACCTTTTCCTCTGTTTAAATACAAGGATTTAGCTTTTCTTTTTTTTTTTAATAAAAAAAACAATTAATAAGAGAAACACCATAATCCTCACACATACTGTAATCTGTTAATAGGTGTAAAGGATTGCTCAAAAGAAACTCATTAAAATCACCAACTGTCCCTTTTTCCTTTTTATAGCACCCCCTTTTTTAAATATAGGAAGGGTATTGTAATAATGTGACTTAAATAAAATCTTCTAATAACAAATATTACAAGTTTGCTTTAAAGTAGTAGTAGAAGTGTTCATATTATTATCATTTGGTTCCACGCTATAATGGAACCAAATGACTCCATTTATTCAAGATACTTGTGTCCAAACATATTCATATATATGTGTAATTGTGGTATGTATCAATGTGCCCGCCAAGTCTGCTCAAATGAATTGTGTGCAAGGGTTCCGTGGCTATTGGTGCCCTGGTATTATCTATGCCCTGGGCATTTCAGGACTCCCACCACCTTATAATATAGGTTGACATCAAAATTATTTTATGGATTACAGATTGAAGTTTAAAGCACCGTCATCTTCCTACTCATGTGCTCATAAAATAACAGTTTAGAGGAAGCAACAAATAATATTGTTTTCTCTGTGTATGATCAGTTTTAACATATATTGGCCTAGCAGTGGACATCTGGGACAGTCTTGGCACTTTATATTCTCAAAATGGTGGATTACTCATCAGGAGTACAAGCAGGTTCAAGGTTTCCTGCAGCCTCCTGCAATGGGGTTCACTCTTATGGTCCTTCACTATCAGCTATGAACTACATACTCCTTGATTACCTTTGGGGTTGATGAAACAATGAAGATGAAAGAATTCCAAGCTCATTCCTTAAAAACACTAGTGGTGGAGGCTTACCGTATAGCACTGGTGCTGGCAACTACAACAACTCTTGCTACTTGATAAGTAGGCCTTTAAGAGAAAATTAAATAATTGTTTTCAGTGCCTAGAGCAGTGGTTCTCAACCTTCCTAAATCCGCGACCCTTTAATACAGTTCCTCATGTTGTGGTGACCCCCAACCATAAAATTATTCCTAAGACCATCAGAAATATGTGTTTTCCGATGGTCTTAGGCGACCCCTGTGTCATTTGATCCCCACAGGGGTCCCGACCCACAGGTTGAGAACCACTAGCCTAGAGAGTACTCAATAATGCTGGAAATATTTGTTATCTGTTTGGAGAACTACAGAAGAAAGTGAATACTCACTGATCATGATATCTCTGCTATACAATGTAAACAGATGAACAAATTACCAGTTCACCAAGTGAATAGACATGGCCATTGTTTTAAGAAATCTATAGTGACCCATAGGGATACTGAACCATGTTGCAGACCCTTCCAGCTTGGCTGTCAAAATGCAGATATTTCTAATATTTGGAAACTTCATGTATGTGCTTCCTCTGAAACATACTTATGAATTTATAATAGAAATTGTTGGATACTTTTTCTAATGATTTGAGGACAATTTTTTCAAAAAAGGCTGCAAAATTCTTGTGAATTGATGTCTAGTTGGTGACTGTATTAGACAGGGCTTGTTTGAAGGTTCTTCAGTTGAAGAACAAAGAAAAACAGAAACTGAGTGTAGGTAGAAACTGGGGAAATATTTTGTTGGGCTGTAATAATCAAGATGCTGCTTGCAGCATAGAGATTCTTACTTTAAATTAGCTTCTCTGTGCCAAGCAGCTGCCAGAGGGTTCTTTTAAGTGCACTTTGTGTGCACACAATTGGCCTTAAACTTGCTTCTGGCACCTTCAGTCAACTACATTTCATATGTGAATAACAGGCCCAAGAACATAAAAAGCTACCTTAGCTGTAATTATATAACTCTTTCATACATTCTTTCATACAAACACAAACAGGCAGAGCTAGCAGCCGCACACTAAAAGGATGATAAAGTGTGTTTTACTATGTGACATGCATCCACAAAAGTGAACAAAGTGCTTATTTGCATGTATCTGGGAATACTGTACTTTTTATCCTCCAGTAAAATTGTATCATTTAGTACATAACTGTATAAGTCTGATCACAAGAAGATTACATAAAACAGGCAATTTTAGCCATATATTAATGAATATTGGTGTAATTAGGATTTCAACAGAATAAACAGAAGGAACAAAAATAAAGGAAAAAAAAAATTAAAAACAGAAGATGAAAACTTATTCTCACAAACTAACTTTTTTCCATCATATTTAATAGTAGAATTTAACATAACACAGAAAATTTGACATTAAAATAAATCAGTATTGTGTAAATTAGTCATCAGACATACCTTTTTACTAAGGGCTGCGTTGCTAAACCTGTTGGATCCAACCAAACATTGTTTTAAAAATGACCAACTGACTAATATGTATATTTGTATATGGCACCCTGTGAATAAATGAGCCTGCTCCTACTCAAACAATCTCCATCTTTGGTGCTCTCATCATTTTTGCATATAATTTATATTGATATTCTTTCCCTACTTTATTATTCATGTTTCTTCTGTCTTTTTCCAGGATGAAATGTCCACTTTCTTCCAATTTGGAGCTTCCATCAAGCAGCAAGCCATTGTCATGCTGAATATTATGGAAGAATATGATTGGCATGTATTTTCCATCATAACAAGCACTTTTCCTGGATATCGAGATTTTATAAGTTTCATTAAGACCACCGTGGACAATAGTTTTGTTGGCTGGGAAGTGCAGAATGTTATTACTTTGGATACATCATATACAGATGCAAGAACACTAACGCAGCTGAAGAAAATTCATTCTTCTGTTATACTCCTTTATTGTTCAAAGGATGAAGCAAATTACATTTTTGTGGAGGCCCGTTCCCTTGGTCTTATGGGATATGGTTTTGTCTGGATTGTGCCTAGCCTAGTAACAGGAAACACAGATATAATACCATACGAGTTTCCATCAGGTTTGGTTTCTGTGTCATATGATGACTGGGATTATAACATAGAAGCTAGAGTGAGGGATGGCCTTGGAATTATAACCACAGCGGCATCAGCAATGTTGGAAAAACATTCAGTGATTCCAGAAGCAAAAACTAGTTGTTATGCTCAAAATGAAAGAAATGAACCACCACTTCATACTCTTCACAAGTAAGATATTAAATAATATATTGTTGCTGTATTTGAAGCAAGGTTAACCTTTTTGGGATAGAATGTTAAAACAGCATGCTATCAGGGAGCAAATACATCCTACTGAGAGAACCTATGCTAAGTATAATATGCCTTTTCACTGCTATATTCTAAATGTTAAAACTCAAAATGGCTTACTTGGACAGAAGCTCTACTAGCAAAAATGGGTCCACAGTCACACCAATTAAACTACATATTCATTTTTACTTACTTGCTAATCTATACAAGTATTTGGCAGGTTGTTGGTGTTCCTACTTTGGTGCATGAAATGAAATGCATCTTGAGCAGATATTAAGTTCCTTTATATGTTGCAATGTTGTGCCAGATGATTGAATTCCCCTGAAGGGTAATTGTCGATCACACATGCTGCCCTTTCGTTCACAAGTAATTTACTAACTAGTGCAGATCTCATACCATTTAAGACCTTATTTACATATGCCCTGGGTGCAAGTAAAAGTTAAAATTCACTAAGGGGCCTAATCAAGCCACTTACAGCTCATCCATATAAAACACTGTTATAAGCATAGCTGCATTCTGCACCTCACCCTGGTACAGGGCTCTGCTGCTTTATTCTGGATTGCTACTACCTGTGGTCAGGGGTCAAAGTGCTGGAAAAAGCAGAAAAACACAAAAAACACTATGGTCACCAGAAAAAACAATGGTCTGCACCCATTTTTATACTTGTTTATAACGCCTCCAGTATCTGGATGCCATTAAGCTGGAATTTTGCACTGGTAGTAAAAATACAGTGCTGTTTTTTTACATGTTACAGTGCTTTAGTAAATAAGCCATATAATCAGTGGTGTGATTATTTGTGGGCCCCTTGTACAAAATTGTAATGAACTCATTATACACTTTGAAGGTCCTTCACTACTAAGACTTGTTCCACAAAGCCAAGAGTGGAGCAAATCTAAAATCATATCATTTGTATTCATAACAACAAGAGGTATAAAATCTATTATGCAAAATGGTGTTTTTTGGATTAGGGATCTTTTCATAATTTGGATCGCCGTACCTTAAGTCTGCTACGAATCATTTAAATGTAATAAACCCAATAGGATTGTTTTGCCACCATTATGGATTCGTGCAGCTTAGTTGCGCTCACAAGGTACAAGGTATTGTTTTATTATTACAGAGAAAAAATAGATTATTTTAAAAAATAATTATTTGCTTAAAACTGACTCTGAGAGAGCTAGGCTTAATGTAATTTGGAGCTTTCTGGATAATGATCATAAAGTGATCCCATACCTGCATGTTTATTTTGGGTTTAGCAAGAATAAATAATGAATCCAAAATAATACATTTAATATTATATTTAAATTCAGATAAGGTATAAATGGAATTCAGTTGATTTCTTGTGCAGAATAATCTTTCCTTCCATTTAAAGTCAATTTAGAGTGCTATTAGCTGATTGGAAACATTATAAGGACCTATTAGAAAAAGGCAATGTGCATAGCAATACCCATATTTCATCTAATACTTAAGAAGTTTTCTCCCATTATCTGCTCTCTAATTGTGTTTTTTATATGCTCTCTTAATGCAGACCTTTTTGTTGTGTGGTATGTACAAACAGTTGTCCCTTCAATCTCACTAGTGATGAGCAACATTTTTTGCCAGGCATGGATCTGCGACAAATTGCCACATTTCGCCATTGGTGGATTATTTTGCGTAAGGGGCACAAAAAGTCACCATGAAAAAATTTGCTGCATGGCAAAAGAAAGTTGCACATGTCAAACCAAAAGTACCGTGCAACACTTTTCATGTTTCACAAATTTTTCGCAGTTTTGTGAATCTTTGCTAAGTTTCTCAAATTTTTCGGCAAAGTGAAGACCAATTTGCTCATCACTAAATCTCACTTGTCAACCATCCTAGACCCTTACTAAGGTTGATAGCACACAGGACATTTTGTCACCTGCAATAAAATGTCCCTACTTTCCTTCCCACCGGCTCTAATGTAAATCCTGGGGGGAAGGCCTCCCTGTTTCCAAAGTAGCCTGATGTTGCTTCACAAGGAAACTTTAGGCTTCCTACTAGTGGATTATACTAGTGGATTACATTACTGTCAATGGAAAGAAAACTACGAACGTTTTGCCGCCTGTGGTAACATGGATTTACAGTATATCAATAAATAGTTTTTATCTTTTTGGGCTACATGAAGTATTCAATGTAAACTTGATAACCTTGCCTAGTTTATCTGAACAGTAATAGTGCATTTGGTCTTTTCTTCTATAGCCCCATTGCTCCACCTCCCAAGTAGTTCTTGAATTTTGTCATGACTGTTTCTGAGCCTGATAATATCAATCCAAAAACTTAAAACAAACATGAGTATAGGGGTGCCATGACTTCAAAATGTATACCTAACACTGCATAACTATCTTTATTACATTAATTCTCCTGCTTATACTTGTACATGGTGAATTTGTGATGAGTTTTATATTAAACTCTGGTTTCAAATTTGTGATGAGTTTTATATCAATCTTTGGTTTCAGTGTAATGTACATTTAGAAGGACAGGTTACATATACTTAAAAATGTAAAATGCTTTTTTCTTAGTTATGATCTAGAGCCTTTTTTTGTAACAATTAAAAGATCTATTCGTTAATTTAGACAAATTATTTTGACAAGGGGACTCCTCAATGGACCCTTTGCTTTCAACCATCCCTCTGAACCCCATTGTTACATACCTAAATAAAAAACCAGGAATGGGTAAAATTATGGGGTGCCGTTTGTCCAAAGTACATTTTGTCTACAAAAATACATTCAGTATACAAAGGACAATCCCCAGTACAGAGAATGAATGTGTGGCCATATACACTGATAACAAATATACAAAAGACATATTTCTGTGAAAATAATACATTTTATGCACAAAAGGATATAATTATATTACAAACTCAATTCTGTAAATTTTAACAAGCATTCTGTCTCACGAATAAATAACATCCATACAGCAGAACAAGTTTTTTTACAGAATGAATTATGTAAAACAAAACTTTGCACAAAATATATAAAGGTGTAACTGACTAGCATATTCCAAGCTAGACACTCATGACAAAATAGATGCTTGTGACAAAAAGTGAAATTCTATAGCACAAAATTAATTCTATCAACAAAATGAATACTCAGTTCCACAAAACTGATAAAATATCCATTCTGTGAAACAACACTGTCAGTCAAATTACTGAACCAATAAGAAGCAAGTATATTCATTATCCAATAACATGCAAGTTTTAATTGAAGTCCATTTACTGGTCTTTCTTCCCACTGTTTGAATTGTTTCTATAAAGTGTTGACCCTTCCCCCCCCCCCCCCCCCACACACACAAAGGAGGATTTGTTAGGGCTCTGGGACACGGGGAGTCTCGCGAGTCTTTTTCTGCGATTTCCTGAAATCGCGCCGCCGCGTGTGCCATCCCACCGGCGACTTACATTGTCGCCGGTGGGATGGCAGGGGAAGGCAACTCGGGGAGATTAGTCGCCCGCGAACAGGGTGTTTTGTCGCAGGCGACTAATCTCCCCGTGTGCCAGAGCCCTTAGTAGGATTTAATTAACAAGGTAAAAAACTGCCAGCTCTGCCCCACATGGCTGCACCATCCCCAGTGCAAAGATGATGTGTGGCCTGATATAGAGGCGCCCTCTAATGTCTGCTGTGCTGCTTAGCAATAACCATTAACAAAGAACACTCTTAAAAGGGCTGTTAAACCCTACAGGTTTTTAAATGGCATGTATTATAGGTTGATGAGAACTATAAGGGTGAAGACACAGCTACTAAACTCCAGAAAATCCCCTGCCTAGGACAGTACTGAGACTTGCCTCTGCTAAAATACATGTTGAGTAAATCATAAGCATTGCCTGTTTTAGTAGCCACAACAAGTAGCTGCTACTGGTAGCGCCGTGTGTCTTCACCCTAATGCTGTACTGATTCTGTTGTACAAAACTGATCTAATGATGTTTCTCTGGATTGTACAGCTAAGTATAATAGGCCTAATTATGATCCCCCCCCCTTTTTTTTTTTAGAAAGATTCTTGCTCAAGCTAAGGGAGTGGAAGTAGGACCCTGAGGGGCAAATTGGTGACATGGAGGGGGTGAGACAACAATATAGGGGGAGGAGTGATGATGTTGAAGGAGTTGGACCAGTGATATAGGTGGGCAGGCTGGAGGCGGAGCAATAGAAACCCTGTGTGTATGGGCAATAACAGCCTGGCTTTATTAGGAATTTTGTTCAGGTTGAGGGTAGGCTGGAGGTAGAATGACAGGTAGACTGGTAAATTCCCAATACTGGCTCCGGCCCTGCCTGGTATTTGACTAGCTAGACTGGCAAAATACTGGCCGGGTAGCAACCCTACCCCTGACAAGTCAATAAAACACAAGATATTAATAGCATTATTTAAAAAAAATCTAACATTAGCAGAATAACCACTCATGTGGGGGCCCTCAGTAAAATATAATATACAAACAGATATTTATAGTAGCAGTGTAACTCAGTATATGTGAGACACTAAATACACCAGTGAGTAGAGCACAAACCCATATAACATAAGCTCCTCCCACCAAGGATACCAGCTGATTCATATCTTTACACTGCAATATGAAGTTGCACAAGTTTGTATAATTCCCCCACTATAGTAGTGTCCCTAATAAACTTTGTAGATGATTGTTAGGCTCCAATGTCTGTCCTCCTCCTAGCTGTAATATTGCAGCAGTTAGCTGATAGCACTCTATTAATAATGTGCTTAGCTTTAGTTCAACTACTACATAATACACATAGCCATGTGATTCAACGATTTCAAAACTTGATACAGACAGGTTGGTTGTATAGTATGATGTGTAGGCCTTATGAGCAGTATCCTAGTTAGCTGTAGTTCAATTACAACATACATCAGTACTATGTGCAAACAAAAGGGATAATTTACATATTTGTACTTCAGGGGGATCATCATTTATTTATACAATGTATTATGTGTCTACGTGGTGTTGCACTGGGGTGTCCACCCCAGGAGCCCCTCACTTCAGTTGCCAACTTTTCTGTAAGAAACTTTACACATAACTGTTTTTTTGTATGGATGTTATACATTTGTGAGACAGAAAGCTTGTTAAAATTTACAGAATGGAGTTTGTAATATAATAACTGTCTACTGGGGATCGCTTTTTGTATATAGAATGTATTTTTATAGACAAAATGTACTTTGGACAAACGGCACCCCATATAAAATGGCCCCAGAATTTATTCACCTTTTATCAGATAAATAGGAACTTGCCAGCCTCACCCAAAGGCAATATTCAAAGCCAAAATTTCATAAGAGATCCCTACTATGCTATGCCGTTCCTCATTGAAGATTTGAGATTTGAGCACTATGTCATTATATCCACCACTGAGTATTAGACTGCCTCTACCTACAGAGAGGATGGCCCCAAACTCTGCTACCAGCAGGAGCTGCATCTCCCACCAATCAGCAGTGTCTCCATGGAAACATTCCCTGGATCAAGCATTTGGCATTCATTTAACATGATGATACCATGCAGACAATCACATTAACACTGCATATCGGAACCGAAACCACAATATAACAGTGCATAAAGGAGACATCCACATTTGGTTATTAATAGATAATATGAGAACATATAGAAGAGAAACCCCTAACATTTCACAAAATATTAAAAAAACAGGGGAGGGAGAGTGGGATGTATCCATCTGCTCAGAAGGTAGGAAGTGAACTGTTTCTCTTGTGACATCATATCCCTCTCCACCCCCAGTCCAGATTTCCCCTGCCTTGACTCATTGCTTCTCACCCAATCACAGCTACATCTGATTCTGCCAATCTTTAAACACAAACCAGTGTAATCTGGCTGCTGGTCATTCAGTTCCTTTGTCATGCAGCCCCTGCACGTATAGCTCCAGGGCTTTCCTTTCCATTAAACAACATTACTCATTATAAAATTAGCTTTTTACTTTGTCAGCTAAAAGATGAATTTACAAAACCACTATTCTCAGTTTCAGGTTATCTACTGTTTAGCATATCAGCTTCAATTGAGAAAATTGGGAACATGGATGTGCTGATCAGACAGGACTATGTAGACTTTTAATTTTGATCTAATGTTTCTGGGAATCTCAAAAAAGTATATTATTGTGGGTGTCACAGTTCTTTCAAAGTGTTGTCTATACCCTGCAACATGGAATATTAATATATACTAAAGAATGTAAACCATAGAAATGTATTATTTTGTAAAAATACAGAACAGAACAGAAAATAGCTATAAAGTGCACAAGAAATGATGCTGGATTTGGTGTTTCTGACTTTTATTGCCACAAATGATCAGAAATCATTGCAAACTTTAAGGCTGCCCCACCATGGGGGCTCCAGCAATGATATGGGGCAAGCCTAAAGGTTAAATAAAGTCAATCATCCAGATTTAGGAAATTATAAAATTGATACAACATGGCTTTATACAATTGTAGCAAGAGAGAAATAAAAATGGTGTATATCCACAATTTTGAAGTAGATGAGCTCACCAGTATATTTGTGAGGTCTGGTGCACATGCCCCAGACCTACAGCTTGAGGGACAGATCAATACATATGGCAGGCACTCGCATATCCCACGAGGACTACATAATAGCCTTGTGTGTTTTGTGCACTTGGCACTTAATCATAGGCTGATGATAGCCAATGATTGGCAAGTGCACGAAAGTGGGACTCCAAAGTCTGAAAACCACTATCATAGAAAGTCCTTATTTTAGCATATAGGAATTTTAACCATTCATTAATACTAAACAAGTCCAGTTGCTTTAAATTTATTTATACTAGATATACCATGCCCTGGATGAATGAAAATATTCATAGACATTCATTAATAATTTGATTATTCCATTTTCTCTACTATTTTTTCACAAATATTTAATTTGATAGATGGAAACTCAATAAAATATTAACTCCACTAAGTTAATTTTTTTTCAGGCTATTATTATTATATATTTTATCAGTAAGAGAATCTAAAATATAATACAACACTTAAGTGTCAATGAATATTTATTTGGAATTATTGGAACATAAAAGATATGGTTAGTGATGAGCAAAGTCTGTGCTTTTTGTTTTTTTGTTTTTTAAAGCATATGTTGATATCCTTTTTTCCTAGATGCCAAGGCCAGACATTTTCCAAATCAGATTGACCAAACCCCCATCTTTTAATTTTCCATTTATAATGCACTGTAGTAAATGCAGCTGTCTCTCCAAAAATGAAAGCAAAACCAACTGCATTGAGAATTTATAGATTTGCAACCAACAGAATGACAGATTTTACCACAGACCTGTACCTGTCAAAAACACTTGCTTATCAATAAATATATTCCAATCTTTTCTTAAGTGTGCATTTGATTAGAAATACAACTGAATCACACATTTTATAATGTGATAAGAAACAACATACTGGAAAATAAAGGCAGTTTAAAAAGATTACTTTATTGTATATCTAAGCATGGATAGCATAGAGGTTCAAATGTATAGCTTTGCATTCTGTAATTTCCCCTTTTTTCTAAAGTGTCAGAAGAAAGAAACAGTACAATATTTAGTAGAGTCACTAAATACTAAAGCAGAAGTTAAACTTTCATTCTTAATCTCTATTGTGGTTGTGGTGATGCTGATAATGTTGTTTTCCCTCTTAAGCACATTGTTCTTGTTACGAAAGCCTGTGCTGATTTGTGATATACAGGGATTTGATTGTACTTTGGCAAAAAATAAATTTTTGGTGGAGATTGGAGCCAAAATTTCTTATAAAGATAAGACTGACAAATGATAATGTGGCCTAATTCAGCTGCTGTTTTTTGTTTTACAAAACATTAATCCATTCAAAACATTTGGTATTAACAATAGTATGCAAAGTTGGACATTTGTGTAACACCTACAGTATGTAAGTGGTAAGGTGTTTAAAATGTGGGTAGAATGGATTTATGTTTGTACCCTTCTCGTTGACTTTCTCATTTTATGAAATATTACATAATGTGTTTTGAAGGTGGCAGGGTGCTGGGATTTATTATTGCCCTCACACTATAAATCTTTATAAGCTACTGAGTGACAGAATGGTTTATAGCAATAGGGTGAATAGCACAGGGACAAAGGTAGGGTAAACAGAAGGAACTGGGACAGTGATTTAATTTTTCTCTTTTTTCCTATGTAAAAATAGTGATTTTTAGCACCACTAACAATATAGACTAAAGTAATACTTATACTTTCAAGTAATTTTAAAATATAGTTACCAGATCATGTGAAATATTGGGGAAACCCCATCTAGAAACTGAGCTGCACTGAGTGTATTAAATTTTAATGCAGTCACTTTGTAATCTGTAGCCCAGCAAATTATGTTATGTATTAGAATTGTCCCAGATTTGGTAACCCTTAAGCTTCCAAAATTATCTTTTAAATATGTAAATAGTAAGAAAATGAAGTAAGAAGGAGTGAGACCCTTATAATCACAGGGGAGTCAGTTGGTTGATGAGAACAGAGAATAGGCAGAAATTCTAAACTCCTGTTTTTCATCAGTCTCCACAGCTGAGATACCAGCTAATGAAGGCTTCCTTTTCAATACACCCAATTCTAGTAATGATGCATGGGTCACTCAAGAGTAAATTCAAAAGAGACTTGAACATGTAAAGGTAAACAAGGGTCCAGGAACTTAACAAGCTTAGCTCATTGCCAAACCTCTTCACTTAATTTTTCAGGATTTATTGAGGTCTGGCATGGTGCCTAGAGACTGGCGAATTGCTATTGTTGTGCCATTATTTAAAAGGGATCTCGTTCTCAGCCTGAAAACTATAGGCCCATTAGTCTGCCATCAGTGGTAGAAAAGCTTTTGGAAGAGGTAATATGGGGTAGGATACTTGAATACATTGCTAGTCATAATACCATAAGTTTATGCCAAATGCATTTAATTGCCTTTTATGAGGAGGTGAGCAGGAACCTCAATGCTGGGATGGTAGTGAATGTCAGAAGTACTACACAGAAAGTTAATAATAAAATTGACATATATTGGCCTGAAATGTAATACTTGTAATTGGATAGAGAACTGGCTGACTGATACAGTAGATTACGAAGAGTGGTGGTGGTAAATAGAACATATTCACATAACATAATTGGACCAGTGTTGTTAGTGGAGTATTGTAGAGGTCAGTCCTTGGTCCTCTGCTCTTAAACTTGGTTGTTAATAACATGGAGGTGGGCATTGAAAGTACTGTTTCTATTTTGCTGATGATACTAAATATGCAAGACTTTGAGTTCCATCCATGCAGGATGCTGCCACTTTTCAGAGCGCTTTGACAAAATTGTAAAACTGGGCAGCAAAATAGAAAATGAGGTTCAATGTTGAAAAATGCATACACTTTGGTAGGAATAATTTTAATGTGAGTTATACACTAAATGGTAATGTGTTGGGGATGTCCTTAATTGAGAAGAATCTGGAGATTTTTGTAGATAACATCTTGTGGCTACTAAAGGCAAATAAAGTGCTGTCTTGCATAAAAAGGGTGTTAACGCAAGGGATGAAAACATCCTTTTGCCTCTTTATAGGTCCCTGGTAAGGGAGGGGTTAAACTTGATGGACTTTTCAATTCAACTTAACTATGTAGCTCACTTTGCAACAAGATGTAGGGTTTCAACACTGCTAGACCTTTTACTATAGTTTTAAGAAAGTGCTGATGGAGAAACATATTCAGCTTCCCTTTTGATTTTGCAAAGGTATTTTGAACAGGATACTTTTTAAATTGCCCTGGGCAGAGAGGATAATGCAAGCATAAGTAAACTGGTAGCAAAAGCCCACAATTTGAAATGTTACCTGTAGTGACTAGTAAATCTGTCCAGTTTTGCTTCGGCGAAAAATTCGTGAAACTATGGAAAAATTTGCATGTGCCGCACTTTTTTTTGACTCATGCATCTTTTTTTAATGCTCATCACTAGTTACCTGCAGTGGCAGATTAGAAAATATACTTACAGAAGTAAGTATATGCTGAACTGCGCATGCATTCAGAGCGCGCATCCACGTATACGAAACAGCATACTCACTCATGCATATTGCAATGATGTCATCATATACAGTTCTATACGGTGACCAGCATAGGCTTCTGCATGATGACGTAATTGCACTGCGTGTGCATGAGTACGCTGTTGCGTACAGACACATATGTCTGAATGGCTCAAATATACACTTTAAACAGTAGTATAGTTAATTAAATTACTTAAATTCTTTGTTTACTTAAATTCTCTTGTCAGCTTTTTAATAGGGAATCAATTTTTTAATGATTTTAGCTGTTTACTATAGTATTACTAGGGCTTTATAAGTATGTTTCATTCCCATTGTGTAGCTCTGAACTCTGAAGCATTTGAAATTCCTAGATAAGTTATATTGTAAATTATTAAATTGTAATAAGGGAACTGAAAATTCAACATCTCATTTGCAACTTCTATAAAATGTCTCAAATGCATAACCAGTTATTCTGAGTTAAGGTTTAAAACACTCCATCTAGGACACGTTTGGACATCTGTTGACAGGTGCTATCTATTCCATTAGTCTCTGTAGTATTGTAGTTACTGTACAACACATTTCATAAGCGTTACATCATAATAGGTGTTTCAAATACTTCTAAGAATGTATGGTATACCTAAATGAAAAACAGCAATCAGCAAGGCAAAAAAAGAAAAGGAAAATGTGCTTAATCAGTTGTTTTTTTCAGTGAATACTATTGAGGAGTCAGAGTTTTAAGACCAACCTGGTAGTTCAATCTAGTCAGTGGTTGACACAGGATACAGTACATAAAGGTTTACTGAAAATGAATGTGAACAAGGCACCAGGGCAGATGGAATACACCCTTGGGGGTTAGTTAACTTTTAGCCAGGCCATTATTTCTGGTTTTCTCAGACTACCTTATATCTGGTATGGTACCTGTGGACTGGAGAAAAGCTGATTCAGCACTTTAAAAGGGATGTAAGTCTGACATATTTTGTGGGCAAGTTATCTGAAGGCTAGTTGAGGGATCATATTAAAAATTATGTTATGGTGAATGGCATTATGAGTAGTAATCAGCATTTATGAAGGACAGGTCATGTCAGACAAATCTAATTACTTTTTTTGATGGGGTTAATAATAAGTTGGACAGCGGGGTTGCCATAGATGTGATCTGTTTGGATTTTGCCAAAGCATTTGATAAAGTGTCCCACAAATTACTGCTTTCTAAACTAAGGTTTTAGTAAACTTGTTTATACATGGATAGGAATCTGGCCATGGAATTGTATACAAGAAGTTTGTCAATGGTGCAATCTCTGCTTGGAGTGGGGTTCTTGTTGGGGTCCTACAGAGTTCTGTATGTGGTTCACTATTATTTAGCTTGTTTATAATTACTTTGGGGAGGGTATCTCCCCTGCTGTGCTAGGGGAGAGAATGGTTAAGAGGTTGGAGGAGTGTTTAAACTAGAAAAGGGGGGGTGAGCTAGAGTTCTATAGGAAAATTAGTGTAGACGGGGCAGGGGGACTAGCAAAGGGTTGTGGGGGAGGAGTGAAGGGGGCATATAGTTTATCAGATAAGGAGCTTCCGTTACAAGGAAAACAGTCTCATATTTGCCTTAGCTCTAACTCTCCGTTAGCTAATGTAAACATCAGAGGGAGAAGTAGTAATCTCCGCTGCATGCTGGCTAATGCGCGTAGCTTGTCGGGTAAATTAGGGGAGCTGCAAGCTATTGCATGTATTGAAAATTATGATTTAATAGGTATCACTGAGACCTGGTGGGATGATAAATGCGACTTTTTAGGAGGGACAGAGGGATTAAAAAGGGTGGAGGGGTTTGTCTTTATGTAAAGTCAGATTTAAAGCCATGTAATAAAGACATTACCAATGAAAACGTTGAATCTCTTTGGGTAGAAATTTCAGTAGGGCTGAAGGTCACAAAGAAAATGATCATTGGTGTATGCTATAAACCACCCCGTATAGTTGAGGGGGTTTGTAAATATGCTAAATGACAACTTTTTATTTCAGGCGGTTCAAGAATCTACTAGGAATGACTCTATTTTGGACCTGGTGATTTCTAATAATAATGAACTCATCTCTAACATTTGTGTGGGTGAGCATTTGGGGAACAGTGATCACAACATGGACTCCTTTGAGATAATGCTGCAGAGACAACGCTATAAGGGAGTAACTAAAACGCTCAATTTTAGACGGGCAGACTTTGCCAGTATAAGGGCATCTCTGCAATGTGTCAGCTGGGAAAGGCTTTTCATGGGGTTAGACACAGAAGGAACATGGAACATCTTTAAAACATTGCTTTGCAGGTATACACAACAGTATATTCCCCTTGTAAGCAAGGAGAGGCATCGCAAAGCAAAACCTTTATGGCTGAATAAAAGTGTTATTGTCGAGGTTGGTAAGAAAAAACGTGCTTTTAAAGCATTCAAGTTAGCTGGGACAGCAGAGACTTTCATCAGGTACAAGGAAGTAAATAAAGCATGCAAAAAAGCTATCAGGCAAGCTAAAATAGAGATGGAAAGGGATATTGCAGCTAGGAGTAAAAAGAATCCAAAATTATTTTTTAATTATGTGAATAGTAAAAAAATGAAGCAAGAAGGGGTGGGAACCTTATTATCACGGTGGGGTAAGTTGGTTGATGAGAATGGGGAAAAAGCAGAAATTTTGAACTCTTATTTTTCATCTGTCTATACATCTGAGGAGCCAGCTAATGAAGGCTTCCCTTTTAATATGCCCAGTTCTAGTAATTTGGCTACTGACGCATGGGTCACTCGGGAGTAGAGATGTAGCGAACCTCACAAAAAAAGTTTGCGAACCCGTTCGCGAACTTCCCCCAAAAAGTGCGAACTTTTGCGAACTTTGCGAACCCCATAGACTTCAATGGGAAGGCGAACTTTAAAACCTAGAAAAGCCATTTCTGGCCAGAAAACTGATTTTAAAGTTGTTTAAAGGGTGCCACGACCTGGACAGTGGCATGCAGGAGGGGGATCAAGGGCAAAAACTTCTCTGAAAAATACGTTGTTGACACAGCGTTGCGTTTTGTGCTGTAAAGGGCAGAAATCACACTACATTCCTAAACTTGTGTAATAAACTGCTTTAAAACATCCGGCGTCTACATGCCAATCAAGTCGTGTAAAGGTTACAGTGGGTTCACACGCAAAGACAAAACGCTGCAGTAATGCATATGGAATATATTATTGCTGGTGGAAAAACATCGCTCAGGTGATTTTATTGCAATGCAATGTCACTACTATGTGTAACGTGTTTGGTGCACTACTATGAATGACAGCAAACAGCACTGGACATGTTAAAGAACAGTAACTTAAATTTAAAAAAAAAAAAAATTAATAATAAAAAAAAAGTGATCTCTGGTTGGTGCTGGGGGTGAACTACTAGGAGCAGCACACCAGTCCCCAACACAGCTAGACTAATAGCACTGGGCTCTATAAATTACAGTAGCAAAGTAAAAAAACACAAATAAAAAAAAATGATGTGAATGTGTGGTTGGTGCTTAGTGCACTACTATGAGCAGCACACCTGTCTCCAACACACACAGATGGAGCTGCAGTACACAATGAAAAGAAGACTAGAGTAACAGTAATCAGAAAATAAAAGCAGTCCTTAAAAGGACTATTGGGTTACAGTAGATGAGATCACCAGGACAGCTGCCCACAGCAGCTACATACAGAGCAGTAGAAAGTATATTACTAGTCAGCAAAGCTACCTAAACTGTCCCTCAAACCCCTGCACAGCTCTCTCCCTATGCTAACTCATCAAGCACACACAGGCAGAATGTAAAATGGCTGCTGGGCTTCAGTTTTTATATGGAAGGGAGTGGTCTGGGGGTGGTCCAGGAGGGAGAGCTGCCTGATTGGCTGCCATGTATCTGCTGGCTCTGGGGTGAGAGGTCAAAATTTGGCTCCAGCTAAGGCGAACCCAAAATTGCGAACTTTGCTAAAAGTTCGCGAACTTGCGAACTTGCGAACACCCGATTTTCGTGCGAATTAGTTCTCCGGCGAACAGTTCGCTACATCTCTACTCGGGAGGAGATTCAAAATAGACTTGAACATGTAAAGGTAAACAAAGGTCCAGGACCGGATGGGATTCATCCCAGGGTATTAAATGAGCTGAGCGCTGTGATTGCCAAACCTCTTCACTTAAATTTTCAGGATTCATTGAGGTCTGGCATGGTGCCGAGAGACTGGCGGATTGCTAATGTGGTGCTGTTATTTAAAAAGGGATCCCGTTCTCAGCCTGAAAACTATAGGCCTGTTAGTCTGACATCAGTAGTAGGAAAACTTTTGGAAGGGGTAATAAGGGATAGGGTACTTGAATACATTGCAGTTCACAATACTATTAGTTTGTGCCAGCATGGTTTTATGCGTAACAGATCTTGCCAGACTAATTTAGTCGCCTTTTATGAGGAGGTGAGTAGGAACCTCGATGCTGGAATGGCAGTTGATGTCATCTACTTGGACTTTGCTAAAGCGTTTGATACAGTACCACACAGAAGGTTAATGATCAAATTAAGGAATATTGGCCTAGAACATAATATTTGTAATTGGATAGAGAACTGGCTGAAGGATAGAGTACAAAGAGTGGTGGTAAATGGAACATTTTCTAATTGGACCAGTGTGGTTAGTGGAGTACCGCAGGGGTCAGTCCTTGGTCCTTTGCTTTTTAACTTGTTTATTAATGAGCTGGAGGTGGGCATAGACAGTACTGTTTCTATTTTTGCTGATGACACAAAATTGTGCAAAACTATAAGTTCCATGCAGGATGTTGGCGCTTTGCAGAGCGATTTGACAAAATTGGAAAACTGGGCAGCAAACTGGAAAATGAGGTTCAATGTTGACAAGTGCAAAGTTATGCATTTTGGTAGAAATAATATAAACGCGAACTATCTACTGAATGGTAGTGTGTTGGGGGTTTCCTTAATGGAGAAGGATCTAGGGGTTTTTGTTGATAACAAGTTGTCTAATTCCAGGCAGTGTCATTCTGTGGCTACTAAAGCAAATAAAGTGCTGTCTTGTATAAAAAAGGGCATTGACTCAAGGGATGAAAACATAATTTTGCCTCTTTATAGGTCCCTTGTAAGGCCTCACCTTGAGTATGCAGTGCAGTTTTGGGCTCCAGTCCTTAAGAAGGATATTAATGACCTGGAGAGAGTGCAGAGACGTGCAACTAAAGTGGTTAAGGGGATGGAAGATTTAAACTATGAGGTTAGACTGTCGAGGTTGGGGTTGTTTTCTCTGGAAAAGAGGCGCTTGCGAGGGGACATGATTACTCTGTACAAGTACATTAGAGGGAATTATAGGCAGTTGGGGGATGTTCTTTTTTCCCATAAAAACAATCAACGCACCAGAGGTCACCCCTTTAGATTAGAGGAACGGAACTTCCATTTGAAGCAGCGTAGGTGGTTTTTCATGGTGAGGGCAGTGAGGCTGTGGAATGCCCTTCCTAGAGATGTGGTAATGGCAGATTCTGTTAATGCCTTTAAGAGGGGCCTAGATGAGTTCTTGAACAAGCAGAATATCCAAGGCTATTGTGATACTAATATCTACAGTTAGTATTAGTGGTTGTATTTATAGTTTATGTATGTGAGTGTATAGATTGGTAGGTGTGGGTTGTGTGTGCTGGATTTACTTGGATGGGTTGAACTTGATGGACTCTGGTCTTTTTTCAACCCTATGTAACTATGTAACTTTGGTCTCCAGTGGTCAAAAAAGATATTACTAAATTAGAGAGAGTTCAAAGAAGAGTATGGAAAGTCTCACTTATAAAGAAAGACTGGCCAAGCTGGAGAAGATGTTGAAGTTATAGAAGTCTCTCCATAAATCAGTTGTACCGGCAGAAACATTAGATTAGATAGGAAAACTATACTCCTAGAATGAATACATAACAAAAAGACAATTTATATTATGTTACGTGAGCTGTAAAAGAATCTCACCAAACTGGAATATATATCAGTAAATATTGCCCTTTTACATTATTTCTCTTGATCCACCATTTAGTGATAAGCTGTGTGCTCCCTCAGAGATCACATGACCAGAAATAATGCAGCTCTTACTGTAACAGGAAGTAGTAGCGTGGAAGCAAAAGGCAGAACTCTGTCCATTCATTGCCTAATGCGGCCTAGTATGTATGTGTGCCTTGGCTTGTTTGTGTGCATTGGGAATCCTATGATCCCAGGGTGCTCCCTTTATTCTTAAAATAGCAAATTTCTATTTAGGATTGCCCAGTAACACATACTACTACTTTGTGTCAAAGGTTATTCTTACAAAACACCGGTACTGTGCACTGGTAGCAGATGCTCTTTCTCATCACTTAATTTATTCCGGGCATCCATCTGTATTACAAAACATAAGCAGCAACATGTGGAGATACATGCTGTTCCTCCATATAACTGTGGCTCCTCCATGGATTCATTTTCTTTCAACAGGAAAGAACTTCTACAGCACTACATATTTTTTCATTCAAAGTCATGGGGTAAAGTTGGTGGCATAGAAGCTGAGCATGCAGATTTATTTAAAGGATAAGGAAAGGATTCACTGGTGATGGCCAACATGTTAGGTACCCCCCTTGAATACATGTACTGAAAAACTGAGACTCACATATGTGCTTTAGAAGAAAATTAGTTACCTTGAAAAGTTAAGAAACATAGCAGCACAGAGCTGCATTACTTTTTCCCTGTGATATCACCAGAAAAAACTATTGCAGTGCCATACTGACATCATACTTACCTTTCATAGGTAATTGATTTTACTCTACTGCACATACATGAGTCTAAATATAGCTGATGGATTCACAGTGAATCAAGCTTTAATTGTTATTTGAAATATTTGGGTTGCTTTGCTAGAAACTCATGTGTGGCCTCTTGAACTTTTTTTGGTCAATGGCTAATTCTTTTTTGGGAGTACAGATAGATTTTGCATTAAAGGCTAAGGAAAGCCTGTTTCTCTAGAGGGTGCTAAAAAAACTAAATATAAGGCACCACCCAGTGAAATAGATTATCTTCTTTTCAGAGAAAACCAACCACCAACCAGCAGGCCCGGATTTGTGGCGAGCCCACAAAGGCCTGGGCCTAGGGTAGCACAAATTTAGGGGCAGCATGCTGCCCAAGCCACACTGAAATGTTGCTCACATATGGAGCAATGGGGACCTCCCGGGGGGGGGGGTAAAAGAAAAAGTGATTTATTTCACTGGTGGGGGGATGATTTTGACACCTCCTACTGAGATGTGCTTTCCTAGTCATTTAAATGACATCTTGGTACAGTTTCATATATGCAGCTCGCATCCTAAATATATGACTTTGATGACTAAGTTGTATATGTATATGTTTGAGAAGGTGAAATCTGATGGGTGCAAGATGGAATAAATTGAAAAACACAAATTTCTCTGAAGGAGGTTTCTATTAAAAGGTCTGTGTTTGTCTCATTATTTGCTAAATCATGACTGAAATAAGAGAGAGGACTTTTTTTTTTTACATACAGTATGTTCTGATATGATGTGGTTTTTAAGCAAAAAAAAAATCTTTAGAATGTCAGCAATCATTTTTGTACTAGATTGTAGCTTGAAATGTTGGTGCCTGAAGTCATATTCATTTTCCTATATTCTTTTCATGTGCACTGAGTCATTTAAAAAAAAAAAAAAAAACATCTAAAGACTAAAGCTAAAAAACTGAACTTATTAAAATTTCTCTGAAAGCTGACATGAACTGATGGTCCTTGCTCTCAAGAAAAATAATGCTTTCAACAGCTGTCAGGAGTCAGGACAACAACGTATAGAAATCATATTAATATGATATTAATACTAAGATATTTAAAACAGTATAGTATGAATAGTAGACATCAGCTTAACAATAAGCACCTTATTATCAGTGCTAAACTTGCTCTCTTGACATGATGAAAATTAAAAGATGAGTGAGTCCTGTAGTAAAGAAATAAGTACCAAAGAAGCTATTATAAGGTCTTGCCCTATTTAATGTATATGCTTGTGATAGGAAAACTAAATTAACAGATATTATATGCATTAGCATTTTTAAAAAATCTGTTTTAGCTTTTAATCATGTTATTTTTTACAGCAGTTCAAACTCATGTGTTGCAGAGTGCCAAGTGTACCATATACAGCTGAAGCTCTAGTATTTCCATGAGTCCATCTTCTATGCTGGGTTCCTGGGTTTTATTGAGATCAGGGCCGGATTTCCAGTCTGGGCGCCCTGAGGCCGCCCCCACGAGTTGCACCCCACCTCCCCCCCCGCCCCCCGCGAGTGCGCATGTGCGAACAACATGTTCATATGCTCGCAAGCGCGGAAGGCCACACTTGCATATGGAGTAGTGGGGAGAAGTCCCCATTGCTCCCTATGGGAACAAAATTTTAAGATTTTGGTGCGGCGGGGTGGCATGCCACCCCCAAATTTGTGCCGCCCTAGGCCCGGGCCTTTGTGGCCTCTCCACAAATCCTGGCCTGATTGAGATGGCTCAATATAAGTATAAATCAGCTAAGAGATCTTCAAATAACTCTATAGAAATCTATCTTAGAAAATAAACGTGGATATCAGAAAAATTTTTTTTGGATATTTTGTGATTCATTTTTAGGTGAAACAGGTGTTTGGATTTATTAAATGTGCTTTGTAAAGTAGCCATTAAGACACCTGAGTTCTGAATTGGATAATGTCCTGTTCACATAATGAATTGTCTGGAATATTTTACTTTTTATTTGCAACAGCAATGTTTTAGCTAGAGAATTGTCATTAGTCAAAACTTAATAGCAAATCCCACACCTGCATGAGAATAGTTAGTTCAGCCAGGTTCACCAATCATTGTGAACAAAAGAGATAGAGATCTAGGAACACATTTGCCTTCCTGATATCTTTTGTTTCCTCTTTTAAATTTTTTTTTATAGAAGAGCATACTGTATAATGAAACTGTGTGCTTTGCAGAATCTGTACGCTGTGTATGGCAGGTATATTGAAGAGCTTGGTTTCTCCTCACAATCTTTTAAATATCTGTCCTTTCCATTAGTTATCCATTGAATTCCCCATTTCTAAACCATATTTTACTTAATTTCTAATTGTTATTTTACATTTTACTTACAAATCAGTTCACAATTGATATAGAGATGTACTGTAACTGAAGACAATGAATAATAAATAATGATGACTAACATCATTTTTGGGGATTGGCAAGTTGTTATCCTGCAGTAAAACAACTAAAATGGGAACATCTACTGTACATAATCAATACACCCATAAAATGGTAAAGAACACATAGTTTTTTAGTTTCATCCCTTACCCTTTATTTGAGACCAAATCAGTCTACAATTTCCTTGACCATTGCATTTTGCAGAGTAAAACACAAATACTAACAATCAATAGGTGTTTACAAGCATGGCAAAGTATTTGACCAATGTAACTCTTGATGACCAAATATCTCCATCAGCATACTGTGCTTGTAAAGCTACCAATTAACTAATTTAACTAATTATCAGATTCAACAGAAGATCCACCTAGAATAATATCAATACTCTGAATAGATTTGTGTGCATCATTATCACTGGTTAAACAAGAATTATCAGCAAACCAGTAAGTTTTGTACCTGTCACTTTAAGTACTCAAGTCTTTCTTCCTTAAAGCCAAATTGGAATTGCTGAGCAGAGACCAAAATTTATAAAACTCTAGCAAAGAAAGTGTAAGTCAGCTTTCATTCTCTGTGTAATAACACAGAACTCTTATGACTATAATATAATGTTTTATTTAGGAATGAACACAAAAAGTAATGGTTACAGTGGGTTCTGCCCCATGGCTCCTAAATCTAAAGTTAGCATTTAAGGTGCAGAATTTAAGTAACGTGCACAATGCTACATAGATATTAAACCCCAGGACTTTCTGTTTCAGAGAACAGCAACTTTTCCTTTTGGCTTATAATTTCATTTAATTTACATTTTTGATATTAACTCTTCCTATTAAGTGAAGCCTCTGTATGGATGTTGTGTAAAATATTATTTTTGCAGAAATTCTGTTTTGCAGACTTATTCTTATACAACTATCTCTGTGATGAACAGACCTTGCCAGATTTCTGTGTCTCTAATTAGTTGTACTGTAGCTGTGCAAAAGGCATCACACCAGATGCCCAGCTATATCATTACAGTTCGCCTACAGGAACAAAGAAATTAACACAAGCTAAAGACATAATACAAAAATAGTTAATATTACCCGTATATGACAAATAATTGTGTTGTAATTCTATATATTTAAAATTATAGACCCCAAATAAAATCAATATTTTATAGATTTCATTTTTCTGCAATGACTTTGTTTTGGTTTATTTAATTTGACATTATTACACTGTACAGACAGCATTTTAAATATCTGTCAGTCATCTATTAAGTTAACCAGGCTAATCCAAGCCTTTGATGTCCTCTTCTCTGTCACTGATCATTCAAGCTCACCTTTGCGTCTTAGAATATATAGTTCCTAGGCACAGTCATATATTCCTTTGAAGTATTATTTCATAGATTTTTTATGAGGATCATGTGATTCACTCTTCAATAGGTTACTTATATTTTATCTTCAGCCCATCAGTACTTAATTTTAATTTAATTTCCCCTTTTTTATATCAGTTAGGCCTCTAAGGTGTTGTAGGTCATTGATGAAAAGCAAGTAACTGGGAATAGATGGGTTTTTCCTAGTATGGTATACTGGAAACACATGGCAATTCCTTTAAAAACAAAATTTTTCCAGCTTTGTTCTTCACAGTCACCAACACTACAAAATGAAGGCTTTGGGACTATTATCACTTGTCAAATGTCAGGACCTGTAAGTATACTCAAACTTTAAAACAGGATCTCACTTTTTCTTCTGTCACTGCAATAATCAGATAATCTTAAATTCAGACCAATTTTGTGTCAGCTTAGGTTTTCTTAGATCAAAGATCATTTACTGTGGATGTCTCTTACCAATATAATAAGACAGCACTATCATATTTTATTTACAGTGTAAGTATATAATTTCAGAATTATGTATGAATGATAGTTTGCCCTTACTGGTAAACACGATTCACTGCAACAGTTGCAGTATTTTGTTTGTGTGCAGTATTGCTGTACATTGTACATGTTACAATTGTACCCCCAGTCTAATAGTACATTAGGGATGGGGCCCACCAGTATTTCTGCAAAACATGCTTGTATGACGGTGAATGTATTTTGACTTATACCTGTATGTATGTTGTGTTTTACTGGTATCCATTTGTAGGGGACTGAAGATAATTAGGTTTTGCCCAGCTAAGTTTGGCCTAATTTACAGTTGGGAGGGGAAGCTCTTTTCCTTTCCTGGCAGTTCAGTAAATGTCATTGTTCTTTTCTATAAAAGGGAAAGCCAACATGTGCTCTGCCTCTTTCTTTGGATTCCACATTCCTGGAAGGTGAGTGCAGGTTAGGGCCCAATGGGTGGTGATAGTGTCAGGATAGAAATGTAATAGATCACTCCAGGAGTGAGAGTTATGATCATGTTAGCTAAAGAGCAGCCTGAAGCTTTGCCGAGGAGATTTAGAAGGATTAGTGTCTGGGTGTACCACGCTCAGTAAAAGGCTGCAAATTTACAGACTTAGGGACTACTGTAGCGCACCTAGGTTCCACTTGGGGACCTAAGGATTAGACACCTCCAAATTGACTAAATCTACTGTTTAATTATTGATCCTTGATGGGTAAATGCTTTTACAAAACTCTCTGCGTGAGTAAATGATGTATAATTTCACTGCATTTTTTGTAACTGCCTTCCAAGTGATGGTTTTACATTTCTGTAATAAAGAGTTATCATTTGTTCTGAGAACCACTGACACCCAATTGATTTAATCAAGCTGAGGGCTGTATTTCAGATTCCTCCACAAGTCCATTTCCAAAGCTCAAGAGTCACAAGTTTATTGATTTGTATGATATGCAGAGAGTTTTCTGGAGCACACAGAAAATTCATTTAACTATCATCTTACACATTATTAACTGCTTTGTAAATATGAAACTATTATATTTAGCTTTCACTCATCACTACAAATCTTTACACCAATATATGCCTATTTTATTTTCTACCAATGTATCTTGTAATATTGTCCAGTAAAATGAAATGTGACATTGTTAAATGTAGAAATGTTGTTTTGAAACTACTATCTATTCTATTCTATTCTATTTATCATGGGTAAATTAAGGTCAGCTTTTTTCTAAATGTTCATGCAATTAATGAGTAGTTCATTAAGAGACTTAACTGGGCAAAGGTATTATAATTCGTGGACATTTTTTCAGGGATTCTAGAAAACTGCATATGAATGCAGGAATGAGATATTTACTCGAAAGGTGAAGGAAGAGTAAAAGGGGACAGATGTCTGCTTTGTGTTATTTGGGTAAAGCAAATCAGGATATGTACCATTTTGGTTTGATATTAAACAAGCGACATAACAGCTTTCAAAGAATATTCATAGGCAGCTGTGATTTATAAAGAGATTAAAGGTGATATGTTATTCAGGTTTAGAGTGCTGAAAAAGGTGCCCCATGGCTTCCAAAGCTGTGAGGGTTTTTGATCTGAATCTGAAAAATGAGTTTGAGCTAAATTGTGAAAAAGGAAACATCAGGGACATTTTTCTATTTTTTTCTATTTTTATTATTTAACTCAAACTCAATCAAATCAACTGGACTTGCTGTATTTGTTTCAGAATAAATTCTGAATTGAGAAAGCCAGTCAGATGACTAGGAAATGCCGGTACTCTCTTTCCACAGAAAAACATGTGAACTGCTCTTACTATGGACAAGATTAGCCCTTTTTCAGCAGGATTCGGATTCAGCCGAATCCATGTGCCTGGTCAAACTGAATCTCAATCCTTAAAATTGTGTCACATGAACACAGAAGCTTTTCTCACTTACGGTTCTCTTTAACCCTTCCATGGCCTTATTTGTATATGCGAATTGGAATTTGGATTCAGTTCAGTATTTGGCCAAATCTTTTAAAAAGGATTCAGAGTTTAGCTGAATCCCAAAAATAGTAGATTTGGAGCATCCCTAGTGATATTTATTTATTTTACTCCACTCCAGAGAAAAAAGCTCAGAAAAAAAAAGTTCAAAAGAAACTAGAACATCTAATAGTAAACAAAGTTCGAGGACTGGATGGTACTCTTCCCAGAGTACTAAGAAGAGCTTAGCTTTGTGATTGCAATACCACTTTGATTAGTTTACCAGGATTTTTTAGGTCTGGCTTGGTCCCAGATAACTGGCCAATTGATAATGTTGTGTCAATGTTTAAAGGAATACTGTCATGGGAAAATATGTTTTTTATCAAAAGGCATAAGTTAATAGAGCTTCTCCAGTAGAATCCTGCTTTGAAATCCATTTTTCAAATTCAAACTTAATTTCACATGGTTCTAGCCATATTCTTCATTTCCCAGGGTACCACAGCCATGTGACCTGTGCTGTGATAAACTTCAGTCACACTTTACTGCTGAGCTGCAAGTTGGAGTGATATCAACCCCCTCCCAGCAGTTAATCAGAAATAGCTGGGTAGCAGGGTAGCAAGATAGCAGCTTCCACTAGATAGCAGAATAGCACTCAATAGTAAGAAATCCAAGTCCGACTTGGGACTCCTCCAGCTACTGGTGCCTACACACCTATATTACAAATAAAAAAATACATTTATTGGTTTAAGAATAACATTTTAAATGGTAGATTGAATTATTTGCTATGTAAACAGTGTCATTTACACAATCATGACAGTATCCCTTTAAAAAGGTTCCCATACGCAGCCTGAAAACTATAGGCCTGTTAGTTTGACATTGATGGTACCAAAGATATGGAAGGGGGTTATAAGGGATAAGGCACTTGAATACATTAAAAATCACAATACTGTGAGTTTTTCCAACATAGTTTTATGCACAATAGATATTGTCAAACAAATGATATTGTTTTAAGAGGGAGTAAACAGAAAACTAGATATTGGTGTTGCAGTTGAGGTAATCTACTTAGATTGTGTTAATGGCTGTGATCCAGTACCACAAAAGGAATATTGGCCTGAATCATAATATTTATACGTGGACAGAGAACTGACACTAGGGGGCACATTCATTAAAGCATGATTGGGAAAAACCACAATATTTTTGATGTGCGAAAATTGTGTGAAAATTATTTTCTTGGTTGTACGAAAATATCGTGGTTGCGATCCAAAAGTCACAAAATTTTCAGATCCGAATGATCGTAAATGGCGCGAAAACCTTTCAGACTTTGAAACTTCAATGCATGATTTTGGAAGCCTTCCATAGGACTCAATGGCACTCTGCAGCTCCAACCTGGCCAAAAGATAGTCACAATACCAAAGCTTGAATTAATTCTGTCGTAGTCTTTGCGAAAAATACAAAAAGTCTCATAATTTTAACGGTATTTTCATGGTCATTACGTAAAGTTCTATAAATTAGAAAAAATATGATTTTTTTCTGAAAAAAAGAAATAGTGCTTTCATGAATGGGCCCCAAAGAGTTGTGGTAAATGGAACATTTTCTAATTAGAGTGTTGTAAATAATATACCACATGGGTCTGTCTTTGGTCTGGGCAGAAAATGTAAAAATGAGGTTCAGTTTTGAGAAATGCAAGGTTATGCACTAGAAATAGCATGAACTTACACCAAATACAGAAGGGGCATTCATAATTGAGAAGGATTCAGGAATTTTTTGTGAATTTTCCATTTTTATAGATCCCTAGTAAGGCCTTACCATGAGCATACAGTGCAGTTTTAGTTCTCAGTCCTTAAAAGGGATATTAATGCAGTACAGAAACATGCAGCATAACTAGTTAAAGGAATGGATCAATTAAACTATGAGGGTGGACCATTAAGGATGATGGTACTTTTGTACTTTGGACATTGTAGACAGATAGCAGATGACCTTTTATTACACAGAAAGGAACCAGAGGCCACTCTTTTAGAACTAAGCAATACCCAAATGCTATAGTGATCTTAAGATCTACAGTTAGATAAAGGGATTCTGTCTAAACATATCAGTTAATAGTGCTGTAGCAGCATTTTGCACTAAAATCCTTTTTTAAAAATATTAAACAGATTTCTCTATATATTTCATTTTGGAATGTAAATTCAACTAAAAGAAGATTCTGTCTATCTATTGCATTCCTCTGTGATCAACAAACCAGCACAGATGGAAAATAACATAAGTGTGGGACATTGTGGGAACTGTAGTCCTGGCTAAAGAAGAACTGATAAGTGATGCATAGTTACTGTAGTCAAATGATAAAATGAGAAAGTAATAGCAAAGCACAGAAAAAAATGCTGTTGATTGCAATTTTATTTACAAATTTACAAACTTTGATTGTAGTTTAAAATTAAGCCTTATTTATGCAAGAAAAATAAGGTTTGGCTTTGCCTTTTAAAAGGTAATAATACTTTGGTATACTAAATAATGTTTTTTTATGTTTTTCCCTGAAGATAATAAGTAACTAACTACCTACCTAAACCAATAGGAAAATTATTGATTAGCAATTGGCATGCTTCCACACAAATGGTTCAGTTTAAAATATAGGTATGGGACCTGTTATCAATTATGCTTGGGACCTGGGGTTTTCTGGATTTCTTTCTGTAATTTCTTCATATCTGAAGTCTACTAAAAGTCTGAAGTCTAAGGGGCAGGTTTATCAAAATGTGAGATTAGAACTCACCACAGAAAAATTCACCCACTTTCTATTCATACCTATGGGATTTTTTTATCAGCATATTGATCAAATGGTGAACACTAACTTTCATCCGTTGATAAATATGCTTATAAAAGCCCCACAGGAATAAATAGAAAGTGGTTAAAACTCTCTATGGGTTACAACTCTTTCACATTTTGATAAATCTGCCCCTATGTCTTAAGTCTACTAAAAAATCATAGGAACATTCATTAAATAATTAAATTCAATAGGATTGTTTTGCCATTAATAAGAATTCATTATATCTTAGTTGGGATAAGGTACTGTTTTATTATTACAGATAAAAGGGAAATTATTTTTAAAAATTTTAATTATTTTATTAAAATGGAGTCTATGAGAGATGGCCTTCTCGTAATTCAGACCTTTGTAGATAAATAGTTTTTGTAAAAAGTACTATTTAGGAACTTTAATTCAATTGTCAATAAGCACAATGTTATACCAGCTGAAGTTTGTTTCTTTTTAAAACATACCAAGAACAAAATAATTAAATATTTTTAAATTCCATTTGTCTTCATATTCCAAAGTTTATTGAAGCAAAGTTAGATAAGCTTATAAGTAACAATATGTGCAAATAATTCAACCAAACAAAATGTAATATATTTCTGATTAAAGGAATATCTTTGTTAAATGTGTAAATGAGTCTATTTACATACACATCCCTAGTAACATCAAAACTGAATTTATTTGTTAATTAAAAACTTGATGGTTGGCTGACTTTTTTTTTTCTTTTGGCAGATTCATGATAAATGTAACTTGGGATGGCAAGGATTTGTCCTTTACCGAAGATGGATATCAAGCAAATCCAAAACTAGTGGTTTTATTGTTGAATATGGATAGAGAGTGGGAGAAGGTAACCTATTTTATATCTCAAAGTTTGCCTGAATAAGTAAATATGACAAATAGCATTTCTAATTCTAATATTCAAATGTCAATTAGTTGATCTTACCGGGGGCTTTAGGACTGACAACAAAGACCGGGCCCAGCAAGTGCAAACACAATAGCATATTAATAAAATGATGCTTAAATTCTTGAACTTAGTCTTGTTCCTTGCAAGTTAGGGAATACAACTAAAATTGAGCTGCAGACATTTTGCCGCAGCTCTACACAGTAAATTTCTCATAA
This sequence comes from Xenopus tropicalis, assembly GCF_000004195.4. Classification (NCBI taxonomy): domain Eukaryota; kingdom Metazoa; phylum Chordata; class Amphibia; order Anura; family Pipidae; genus Xenopus; species Xenopus tropicalis. Next base: position 37,645,704 of record NC_030685.2, read on the forward strand.
GTGCATGTACACAGGGGAATGTTGGGAGGAATACTTGTAATTTGTGGCTTTAGTGATTTCAGCAAGCCCCAAATGGTATATTTCTGGTACGTGTAGCAGAAATGTTGGATGGAATACTTTTAATGAAGGCTCCAGAGATTTCCTTTATATGGTATATATTTATAAGGATAAAGATAGAGAGCACAAGTAGAGTGTAGAGTGCAATGCATTCTATCTTTATTACTATTTTCATTTGCACTCAGGAAGCCATTTTATTATACTTGAGTGCTCCTTAAGTATATAAATAAGTACTGATATCACTGTGTAGTAGTACAAACAAAGTCTGAGTGCAGTACATCTGCATATGTATTCCAATGTTACAAAGAAGATTCGCCTGCATGGGGCTTATAACATTTTAAATATGCATTTATCTGGGAGACTAACGTTTTAGCTGGGTGACCAAATGGCTGTGCCAAACAAATACAATGCCCTAAAAACACTCATGGGCAGGAGTGGAAACCTGATTGACATCATTATGTAAGTCTTGTGAGGCACACAGACCAAATGTAAACAAACCACATGTATCTACATTTATATAGTATATATTAATCCATCCATGAAGTTCATGAAGTAAAAAAGAACAAACCCTATCTGCCTATAATCCCCTCTAATGTACTTGTACAGAGTAATCATGTCACCTCGCAAGCGCCTTTTGTCCAGAGAAAACAACCCCAACCTATATGAAGTATTGCAAACGTAGATGTGACATTTTAGTGCTCTGTGTTAAGAAATTTGAGAGTTTATTATGAAGCATCCCCAATATGTGTGTGTCTAGTGCAGTTTTAGGAAACCTACATCAATTAGGAGAGGAAAAAGCTGCAAAACATGTGAAGTCAAAATAATAGTTATAATTATTAGTATTATTGTTATGAAATAATATGCTGTGAAGGAGTGTGGAAGGAGATGATTAAATAAAAATAAACTGTACATTTTACACGTTGCAAAGTTGGTTGTGTTTCCTCTTTAACAGCAATGTTAATAAAAGGCAATGCATTGTTCCATTTACCCCTTTAGAGTGATAATGACATTAGAATTCATACTTAATTAGCATGATTACATACAGTAACACACTTGCAGGCATGTCTGACATATGTCTAAATTGATGTAGACATTGCGTCTACATCTTTTTATTCTAAAACAATATTGTTCTTGTAGATTATAATCACAATCTGCTCCATTTCATTCGGTAATGTACCTACACCATCTTGTTTAAATATGAGAAGCAAGCAAGCACAGTGTAAAGGACATACAAACAGCAATACCATACCATACACCTCGCCATACAAAAACTTTTAACCATTTTTTCTTTTAATTTCTTCTGCTGCAGGAAAAACATGAACTGACAGCACAGCAGCAGCAGGTTGGTTGGTAGCTGGAACCTTTCACTCTGTCAGCTTCAAAGGGGAAGGCTGCAAGAACGCACATTGCCTACACTATTCTAACAAAATAAACTGATTCCTGATTGAGTGCAATGGAAGCTATTAGCTTAGCCTTGTGTGTCAGATTTATAAATGTGTTAAGGTGGCCATACACGGGTAGATTTAAGCTGCTGATTTGAGTCCTGTGGCAGCTTATCCACCCATGTATGAGGCCCTCTGATGGGTCCCCCTGATTAATATCTTTTTTGAAAATTGGCCAGGTGTTTGATTTTCCCCTTGGTTTGAAGACCACATCGGCGCGTTGATGTGATCGTCAGCCCAACAGCCCTATACCCGATGTTTTAATTCAATCTTTGGCCTTGGGGGCATACAATCAAGTTAGCCTGATATTGCCCACCTCAGGTGGGCATATCAGGAGACGATCTGCTTGTTTAGCCCTCTTGCCAATGAACAGATCTTAATCTGTATGGCCATCTTTAGTTTCATTTGACTATTAATTTGGTTATACTTAGCTAAAGCAATTGTCTTCTTAGCATAGTATAGTCAGTGTTTGTTCTTTGAAAGGAGTGCTTAGCTTGTTTTAATTCTTCCCAGATTTACTACGCCTAACAATATTCTGCTGCAATGTCAGGAAACATTTATCTTGCTTTAAATATACAGCATTGATAAACCTACAAGAATGTTTTTTTATAGCAATGATCCCCAGAAGCTGGTTGAAAATGGGAAGCTCCAGCTACAGATCGAGTTGCTCTGGTGCTGTGTCAGTTCATTTTTATATTTCCATGAAAACTGCTTAGCAAATAGGAGGAATTAGCTAACATTTTAACATTGTGTACTTTTAGATGTTTATCTTTATATCACACTTGGACAGGATGGTCTGCTGATGAAGAAGAATGTAACAGAATTGGGTCAAAAATGAAATAGAGAATCTGTCTGACACACAAAATAACACATCTGCCTACCCATGGCTTGTACTTTTTATAATAATGATTTACTTTTAACCATAAGATCTTTATGCAACTGCATCTCAAAAAATAAAATTATTTTACAATCCCTATAAGGTAATGCATGTCATTTTCTGTAAATTTTAGGAAAGGTTAAACACTGGGGGGTGCCAAATGTTAGGCACAATCCAGTGAGCACAGATAGCAAAAAACTGCACCATCAGGGAGTGATCATTTTCAAAATCTTTGTTCTTTAAAAGCCCAGGCATGATGCATGAGCAGTAGTGAAGTGAAAAGCATGCTTCTTGCTTAAAGGAGATGTCAACCCCAAAAGTAATTTTTTGCCTAATAAAAGAACATAATTCAAGGCAACTTTGTAATATATTTTCATTACACATTTGTAATGGTTTTTGAGTTATGTGTATATACTGTATATAATTGCTATTAGAACCTGTCCTTTTATATTTTCTGCCCTGGTGGCTCTGTCAATTGAAACAATTGTAGGGACCCATAGGGTTAATATGCCTTTATGGCTTTAAAACCTACCATTTCTTATTTCTTCTTGTTACTGGGCAAAGTATCTAGTTTGATATTAGCATCTTGTGCCTTATTGGTTTAAGGGTAGACCACTCCCTTTACACTCTAATATTGTGCTTTACAAAGGTGTGGATCTTCCTCTTTGGCTGCATCTGTTGACTCAGGTGGAAGTTTCACTGAGTCTGAGATCAACAGGGCCCAGTAAGCCATATACCTTAGAGAACCATCTAAACACTAGTGAAGTCAGGAAACAGGGACCCTATGAATGAGAATCTTTCATAGCATTTTCTAGGAAAGTGAGATAGTTAGTTTAGTTAGAAAGAGCAGTTTATAGCTCCAACAAGGAGAGGTTAGCTGTGAGTAGTCTCCTCTACCGACACTGTTGCCTTAGTGTAGGGCCTCAGTTAAAACACAGGTATCAGGTCAGTTCTTATCCCTGAACCACCATCGGCTGTTTGGAATCCGTGACTACTAAGGTATACATCCTAAGGTATTTGTGAACAGCTGCTTTATATTCTGCAGGGAATTTTACCATCTGCATCTGGATACATATTCTATTCAGACCCCAGTGGTTATTGTTTTCTCTGTATGGTTTTTCTCTCTATCCTGTGTCTTGTCAGCATGTCATGTCCAGCCTGAGATTAGGCACAAATGTTCTAATTTATTTCTTGGGCATAGCTAGCCTTCGAAGGCCATGAAAATAAAATACAATTTTATGATGATGGGTTTTTTTGTTTCTTGGTAATCCTACATGTCATCTAGTTTGCTTGTCTCCCTTCTGTAAGGGCAAATTTATCCGTCAATGTGTTTTGAGATAAGAGAATGAGCGTCTGTCTAAGGGCAGTGACACACCCGCAATGCCATCCCACCGGCTAGAATGTAAATCAGCATATCTCCCACATGCAGTGGGATGGCATATGAGGTGCCATGATTTGCCAAACTCACTCGAAGTTTCCTCTCAAGGCAACTTTGGTGACTTCAGCAAATTGCGATGGCGTGTATGCCATCACAGAAAGCTGCATATAGACTCAGAGAGCTGAAAGGCCCCACAAGAAGCTGTACTTTAGAACTGACTGGTACAGAGAAAGCAGATACTGTACCTGGAAAGAGAGAGAGATCCTGAGAGAAATCCTGACTGAAGGGGTGCAGGGGCTGTAGGGGGATCCCTTTCTTTTAGTGTCTAAAGTGGCTGGTAGTCACACTGTATGTCTGTAGGTGCTGGACTCGCCTGAAGATTCAGTGTAACACATGCTAAGGGATTTTGGATATTTCTATTTAAAGTGACAGTGCACTAAAGGAGCCCTGAAAGATTCCAGAGACTGTGTTTTATTGGATGGAGTTAATGAACTTTACACAGTCAGTGAGACAGCTTGCGCTGGCAGAGTTAGTTAGTGAGGCAATCTTTGCCTTTGCAATTTTGTTATTAGTGTTGATGTATTAGATTATTTAGTTTATCATACTGTGTGTGCATTATTATTGTATCTAGTAGGGCCTCCCGTAGGTGCACTTCCGGACCCTACTAGGTAGAGGCACTGTGCTAGTAAGTACCAGGTACACAGTCTCTCCCAATACCACTGTGGAGTGATTCAGGCTTGTCCCACACGTTGAGTGTAACACTGTCAGTGCCAGAAGGTATGTCGATAGAGATAGAGATTACACTCATGTGGAATATTACTAGCAAAATAAAATTATTGGTGGGTGCTGAGCATTGCATTAAGCAATGGCAGTCTGAACTCTTCATATGTATTATGTAGAAAGCATTAAAACAACCTTAAAGGAATAAGTACACAAGTGCATACATTGGAATCTTATAAGGATTGTTTTTCAGAAGTTAACATTTGTATTTATTCCATGCTAGAACAGCTGTTACTGCATTTGGTAAATATATTTTTAGCACAATATTTCCTTTTCCCATTGACTTGTTGCTATTTGGGTCTGCTTATTGTGAGCATTAAATGTAAAGTAGTTCAGGTTTTCTGCCTATATGTGGATTTATATTGTAATATCCCTTTTATACTTCTGCAAAGATCTCCTCCAAACCACAGCCCGCAGGTACTTGATGTTTCTTTTTTTCCACAATGTTGTCATAGTTTGAGAATTTTTTTTACAAACTACATAGAAATATATATACAGTAAATAACAATAAAATTGAATCTGCCTGTTAGACATGGGCATAGATATAATGCAGACAGAAACTGCAAGTTAAGCTGTGTTTCTTCATCACTGGGTAAGATTATACCCACCATCATAGATTGTAAATGTTCTATGCATTCTCTATTTATTGAATCACAAAGAAGAAACCTGCACAGAGGTAAAGTATAATGTTTTGCAGAGATGAGGCTTGGTTTGTTTCCTACCAGGACAGAATCTTTGTAGAGTTTATGTTTCCACTGCTTCTGCATCCTTTTCTTCCCTCATTACTTAGTGCAATGCTGCAATGCAACTGCATGTCCTTATGCTGCCAGCATGTTTACAAGGATAAGCCACTGTATGTCACAATGAGATAAGAAGTCAACTTTGACCCTTTTTGTGCTTGCAAATTTGAACAGAGAATTCTTCTTACTATAGTCCCTCCTTGAGCAGAGTTAAACCTTTAACCTTCAGATTGCACATTCACTTTTGTATAGTTGTTTACAAGATCCAGCTTAGTTTTTGTAGCTTCTTGGACAGACTTTTCATGTTTTTTTATTGTTCTCCTATCATACTTCCTAAATACCAGACATGACCAGATGTGATAAACTTAAAGGATATATAAAGCCTTCCTTTTCCTACATTGTATATAAGTTTGACATATCTCCCACACTAAATGACATTATTTGTACTATATATATCCCCTCTGTTTGCCAGCACCATCACATTTTCCTAAAGCAAATATCAACTTTCACCTGGTGGCCATTTTCCATCGGACACATCACCAGTGGCATTTACATCTGCAAACAGCACATGCGCACTGTAACATTCATGCAATCAATAATGCAGGCTTACAAGGCAAAGGCAAGAGATAGGAGCAGACAGCTAGAGCAGTTTTTATGGGAAACAGCAACACCATCTCTTTATTGGCTCTGAATATAGAGGGTGTGTCTAGTAATCTGACCTGAGAAGAACTGAGCATGCTCAGCACCCAACAGTCAAAGCAAATTCCTGAGGGAGAGGCCAAGTGGGTTAGAGGAGGAGAAGGAATCCTAAGTGTTTAAGTGGATGCCTTACTATAAACCTCGGAACAGCAGGAGTTGCAGGTATTTAAAGATTTCAGTCCCCAAGACTGCCTGAATTTGGAATGAAGTCCTGTTATTATGATTGATTTATTTAAGTCATAGCATTCAAGGAAGTGAATAGATAAAAGAAAGCAGTAACTAAAAAGTCTTCATACCAAACACTGCGGGCATATGCGCTGATGAGAAAAGCAGTCAGAAAAATGGTAGAACTTGAAGTTATAGTAAGCAAGGGTGATCTTTACATATGGACATAGTTTTCTAGACCAAGCTCACTTTGTACAGTATCATAAACTGGGGTGCATAAAGGAATATGTAATGAGCCTAGAGCTTCCCTAAAAGTTCAAAGCCCATTTGGCAAATTCTGCATCAAAGTTAACATACAAGAAAACTCATTGAATCTGTGAAAGATTCACTGTGAATCTTATATAAATATAGACAGATAGATAGATAGATAGATATAGACAGATAGATAAACAAACAGAATGATAGATGCAGAATAAAAGAGGTTAAAACAAAGAACTTTGTTGCTCACAGAAAACAATTTTGCGCACATAATGGCATTTGTGTTTGTAAACTGACATAGTGGGGTAAACTTTTGCTGCTATACAGATCTTATTCTTTTTTTAAAAGTGTTTAAACTGAATAACATTATTTGTATTCTGACATGGTAGAGGTGTTCTTGAAACTTGCAATATATTTTATTTAACTCCGTTTAAAATACAGTATTTTGATGCCCTAAGATATCTTCTTTAGAGGTTGATTGACTGCTTCTGTGTTTTCAAAATAAAAATTCACAGCGTTAGTCGGGTAAAAACTCAAAGAAATAAAAGGTTTTAGATAACCAACTTTTTAACTCAGTTCTGCTTTTTGGGAGTTGAATAATTAAACATGCTGTGAAAAAATAACAAATGCTACAAAAATCTCTAAGGTAATTTCTATCTCATGTCTATCCATAAATAATTGAGAAATACTTGAGGGTATGATTTTGAGAGGGGTATTGACCATTGACCTACTGTATGCTGCAGAGCTGTACAGGGACATACTGTATGATCAAAACGAAGGTAGGTGTAACTGCCATTTTAATGGTTCAAAATGCATGCCTTGCTTTGTCCTCTGCTGAAACAAAACTCCTTAAATCACATGTTCAGTTCCCTGAAGTTATTTAACTTTTATTACTTTATGAGTGTGGGCAGGGGAATGTGGCCAGTGACTAAAAGAACCTAGTATTAGAGTCTCTGTTTAAAAACAGAATGGTAATTTTAACAATTAATAAATAACACCAAATGAATTTCAATTAATTGACAAGGTTCATGTTACTTCCTAGCAAGGTTAACACTACAATAGTGTGTTCAACTAAGGGTAAAGACACACAGAGCTACTTAGTAGCAATTACTTTTCACAGCTACTAAACTCCAGAAAATCCCTGCCATAGACAATACTGAGAATTGCCTCCGCTATAACACGCATAGAAACAATTATCAGTAAATGATCAGCATTGTCCATTTTAGTAGCTGTGTCAAGTAGCTGCTGCTAGTAGCTCCATGTGTCTTCACCCTAAAAGACAAACCTATATTCGACATTGATTGAACTTAATATATCTTATATAAAACCTTTTAAGGTAAAAATATATTGTTGTTACTTTTATTTATTTGTTTTTATCCTTCCCCAATTTTCATTGAGGTAATTTTAATAAGTAACCTAGCTTAATCTTAGTAATATGTTGTCTTAATCATAATTAACATGGTCGAAAATCTAGGTAAATATCCTTCCCCCTCCCTACTTATATTATGCAGTATGGTGCTTACACCTGCATTTTGTCCTAATTTCATTATCTTCAAACATATGTAGTACAGCAAAAAAAAAAAAATACTGTTATCTTAAAGTAGTTGTCATAAACGCTGACACATATACATAGTTTATTTGGACAAAGACATAGGGGGTTTTATCACAAATGGTTCTAAAAGACAAAAAAGTTATCAAACTTTTTATTTTACTCTTGACATTAAAAACTCAGTGACACTATTAGGAGGTCTAATTATTTATTATAATAATATATTACTCTGTGGTTTTTATTTTGAAAAACCCGTCTTACTACTACTGCAATACAACTACTACTTTTTCCAGTTGTTTCCTTTAGATCCAAGAAAACTGAAAATTAAAATGGAATTACCAAATTAATATAACTTGCAGTTGTCCTTATTTTTAAAAAAAAAAAAAAAAGCTTCATTTATATAAGACTTCAAAAGCTGCCGTTTGAGCTCATATAGGACTGTAGAGCCCACTTTCAGTAGGAGATGAAAATAAGGCTAAGATTAAGAATACAATGAAATCAGCAAATCAGGAACAAGTAAAGAATTACTTGTTTTAACAGTACACTGTGGAGATAATACTGCTAGCTTTCCGAGCATTTGGAATAATGGGTTTTCAGATAATAGCACCCAGACCTACAATTGGTCGCCTCTAATATAAGAAAAAACAGGCCTTTGTAATGCTGATATCCTTATTCTTAAGCAATGACACAACTCACACAACTACTTCTAATGAGTTCCATAGGCTTTCACTCCTCTGCATCTAACTACATGTCTCTTTTTTGTGTCTTCATAAATTCCTGGTCATCTCCTCTAATCCTATCAGAGTCACTGCCTGGTTGCATCACCCACTGACACTGCTGTACCGGAATGGCATTGTTTCTCCTTACCTGTGCAATGCCATTCCAGAATTCCTTTGTAGAGAACCTTCCCTTCTGTACATAGTTTTTAGGATTGATAAACGGCTGGCAGAAAGGCCAAAATGTTGCCTTATTTTTCAGGGTTTTTTTTCACAAATCACCTGCATGTTAATAAGAGTGCTGCTGGACTTCTTCCTGTCTTCTAAAATTAACCCATATACTTACACTGTAGCACTTGCATGACGTCTTACTTAGTCCTGGCATTTATGATGCAATGGCAACCACTATAAACTGCAGCACTTTCTACTTCTGTTTATGTCCATAAATCACCTCCCTACTTTGATTGTGAGCTCTATGGTACAGGGATCTCCTTCCAGTTTCACTAGTGTACATATAGGGCTCACTTACAGACAACTTGTTGGACTCTACTCCAAGTGCCAGATAAAAAATCCAGAGTGCAGCATCAGGAGTTGTAGTTCAGCCCTGTCATTACTATGATAAGGATAGGGCCTCAATGTAGGCTACACCTCCTGATGCTTCCTAATTTGAACATGTAAATGACATGCAATTTGCGTGGATTGGCTGTGGGGGGGGATGCTTATGCTTAGATCGAGTGCTGACTAATGCAGTTAGTGCTTGATGCATGGGGCATGCCACATGACAAGGGGACTCCTCAATTAACCCTTTGCCTTGAGGCACCCCACTGAACCCTCTTGTTACATACCTTAATGAAACACCAGGAGACAGAGGTGGAGAAAATGTCCACAGCATTTATTCACATTTTATCAATTAAATAGGACCTTGCCAGCCTAACCCAAGTCAATATTCTAAAGCCATAATTCCATAAGAGGTCGCTACTATGCTCTGCCGTTCCAATTATACTTCATGAAGGAGAAAATTCCTTCCTGACCCCCTTGGCGATCGGAAACATTCCCTGGATCAAGCAATCGTAGTTAACATGAATTAAATACAATGCTGACTTTCAAGTTTATACTGTATAAAGATACAGAAAGCACAATATAACAATGCATTCAGGAAAACATCCACATTCAGTTATTAATATATAATATGAAAACAAAAAGAAAAGAAACTCCTGACATTTTACATAATATGCAAAAAGTGGGAGGGTGGGTGGGATGTTTCTACCTGGTCAGAAGATACGGAAGTGAGTGTTTCTTTTTTCTGACATCACATCCCTCTCATTTTCTCCGCCCCCCAGGCCAGCTTTCTTTCCTTCTCACCTAATCACAGTTGAACCTAGTTCTGCCAATCTCTAAACATAAACCAGTGTAATCTGGCTGCTGGTTATTCGGATCCCTTGTCATGCAGCCCCTGTGCTTATAGCTCCAGGGCTTTCCTGGACTTTAATAAGTGCAAAGTGCAAAAAAAATGATTGTGGCCTTTTTTTTTTTTGCACTTTGCACAATGTGTGGGGCATGGTAAATGAGTGTGTAAGGTCAGACAGTATCAAGGCCAACATTGAACATTTATGTATAAAGAGAAGCAACATTCAAGTGAAAGGTCATTAGTTTGCCTGCTAAGGTCTTCACTAGAGTGTTAATTTAAGCATTAAGTCATTAAAAGGTGTTCTTTGTCATTGAAAAGATACACATGAAATCAAATTAATGAAACTAACTAAATAATTCGGTTTTTGTACAAAGGACCTTTTAATACAAGTAAATATAAACAATAAAAAGGATGTGAAATGTCGGAACACAGACAAAAGGCAGAGTTTATGTTTCTGCAGAAAGGAAATAAAATCAGAGTAATTCTCTGTCATCAGCTCCGCACTGCAACTGCAATTTACCACCCTGAATTTCCTTCTAGAGCTTTTAAACTGCTGTCTATCTTTCTGTTGTCATACACATTAAATTCCCACAGAAAGCATAATCGTAGATTGAAGAAATGTGTCATCACAGACATTCTTAAGGGAGACACCAGCTGGCTCAGAAAAGCAATCTGCTAACTGGAATTACACACTTGTGTCCAATAGTCTCACTGGGATACTTGTATGCAGTTATGAGAAACTTGATGTTTATTTTCCTCTCACCCCTTTTTTTAAAAGAAGGAAAAATCCCATGTGGTCACACATTACTGAACTTCATAGTACCCATTTTGTGATCTTGAAACAGATAAGCATCCTGCAGCTAATGCTGCTTTTTCTTTAGGAAAAAACAATAACAATAAATTAGTGAAAAAAGACAAACATTAGGTTGTATATAGCAAATAGTGTATCACTGGTAGAAAGCAAACTATTTGTTAAATTTGTTTTGGATTTTGTTCTGCTTCCAGAAAATGGTTAATGCTTTATGTGTCAAGAACATTGAGAGCAAACACAAAAATATGAGCGCACAAGATCCTGAATGCTCTGTTACACCATCTCATCAGTGTAGCAAAGGGTTTCAGATCTAGGGTCCTGTTAAGGCCCCATTTTAAGGGAAACGGGCCCCGCTTCTGGACCTTGGTCCCTGGGGTAAAGTATCCTTGTACAGAGTTCCCATCCAAAACTATTGGCTCAAGAATGTCCCCACTTTTGTGGCTCACCATTATTCTGCTTTAAGGGAGCTGCTTTTGCATTGACAGCAACAGCGGTGTAACAGCAGCAGCAATGTGACTGCATTGGTAGCAGCAGTTGCAAAGCATAACATGCTAACATATATATTTTTTTTGTGGCCTTGACCTTAAGTAGGTGTTGTCAAGGGAAGAGGTCAAAAAGCAGGCATGTCCTAAATAAGCCTAAAAAAAATGTGCACACCACACAGTGGGGCTCATTTATCAGCGCATCGCAGTGCACAAGCTGATGCATTCATGATTATGCGCCATTTTGTGCACACAAGCAATCACATATGTATTACATTGCGTAGGTTGATTTATTTTTATGCCAGTTCTTTTTATGCGCATATCGCAAATACTGGGCAATCAAGTCGCAAGCAACTATGTGTTTTTGGGGGTGTGGCTAGGGGCATGTTTCAAGTGCCCGATAAACCAAAGTTAGGCGGGAAAGGGATGAAAGAGGAGAAATAGATGGAAGGATAGATGCTAGCATGTAAATAAAAGTGACTAGGAGAATAAAGAGATTGAGTGAGGAAAGGAGGAAATATAGCTTCGAGAGTGGGCCTAGGGTCTAAGGTTTTCTGGTGGGTCCCTGGAGTCCCAGTCGGACACTGTTTAAGTCTGTTGTTTTGCTAGTTGTCACGCATATGGCCTTGGAGAGTTGTGGGTACACCAGTTATTAATTAGCTTGGGTAAGGTAATAGTGGGAAAATAACAGTCTGACCATAAATAGTTTTACCAAAAGGTTCGTCATAGCTCTTAGAGGGGCCCTTGTCAGTCCCAGGGGTGTGAGTTGGTGACACGAGAAGGCATGTGTTTGGTCAATGGTTTAAACCCTAAGGTAGGTGGCCATAGTTGGTTGGATTGGTGGCAACCTATTACAGGATATGGGTTGGACCCTTGGGAACCATCACACAGTAGCAGTTGGTTATAGAGTGAGGAGGGGCAAGTTCTCTGAGCCAGGATGCTGCGCCTAGAGGACATCAAGGGCCGTTGTTTTGGGAGGACAGACTTACAGAGCACTCTCTCTTACCATTTATTGTTATATAACTGTGATGTGAAGTGTTAATATTATTAACACATTATTATAATAAAGCTCTGGCCAGTATCACTCCAAAAAGGATGGCGTCACACATTTTATTGTTAGTCAGTCAAAGGAGCACAGGGTAGGCGATGCCACGGTCATGCTTTTTAACTATCATGGTGCCCATGAACAATGTAAATATGGACTGCAATTCATTTTGTTTTTGAGCTACTAAAAAAAATATAGGGTTATGTAATAAAAGCCACTATGTGTGCCTAGATGCACTAACATTTGCAACAAATCAGCAGGAAGCAATTCATCTGTTTAAAAGTAAACATCTTCTTGGTTACTACGAGTCACTGACCCTGGACAAACCTAGTGTTTTTTTTATTACTTATAGGATGGTAAAGGAGTCTGGGTTATAGAGACATTTATAAATTTGGGAGTTTCATTCTTACATACCCTGATCTACGTACATGAGACTCTTTTTTTTTTTTTTGGCTCCTTTTTAAGGGTCTTTATGACCCTCCTCCTGTGACAAGCTTTCTTACTAAATCAAGAATTGATCATTTAGTGCCTCATAGGCTTCATCTGTAACAGCATATTCGAATGAAAATAAATCCTATTTTTCAATATTAATTCTAGAAACCTTATTTCAGTTATAACATCATTGTTTACAACAAATGCTATGTGGGGGACAAGGTGATTGAAAGTGGAAGCTTTGAGGTGATTTTTAGCTGCCAGGTGATTAAATCAAACTGCCAATTTTGGCGACTGTAGTTTGGAGTAGAAAGACATGGGGCCCATTTTGATTTCACCTGAATGTGTAGTTTCCAAAATATATGGTTTTGGGGGGGTTAATGGTTTTTTTTTGTGTGTTTACCCCCATGAAAATGCAGTAAATGTGTTGAATTTTCAGTAGCTGAAGAGATCTGAGGGGCAATTTGTATGCACTAACTTCCGTTTTGTGGTCTCTAAATGCCAGATACATTGGTGATCCTATGCAGAATGGGCATCAAACTGTTCCGTGAACCCTTGGCTTTCATATTAAGGATGTTTTTTTTATTGGTACCTAATGGTTTGTGGGAGATAAGATGCTTGAAAGTGGAAGTGGAAATGTGTACTTTTCAAAAATATATGGTTTCCTGGAGTAAACCTAATGTTCCAGGATTTTTGGCTTTGGAATCTAAAGTATGCCGTATTCTGCTGTAATGCTTTGAAAATTCCGTAATTTACTGCTGGGAGATTTTGATCTATAGAAGTCCAAAATCTGCATAAAACTATACAAATCAGGTATTGGCAAAACTGACTGAGCCCACCGTATTTAGAGCACCGTATACTGTGTGCTTGTGCCTAACCCTTATGCATTGCTCCCAGCAGGAAGAGCAGAGCACTGTGCTTGGCAGCACAACAATGACCTGTACGTAGGAAGCACATGGTTACTGATGAACCCTGCACCCATAGGTGGTGGTAGGGATTATACTTGGTTGGTAATTACCTGCCTAGCTGGAAAAAATGATGCTTCATGCCAGTGTTATTAATAGTGAACATGGTTAAAAAATAGGAAGTCTGGTATTTCTGAATCAGTTGAATTTTTGCCCATAAAATAAAATTTTCTGGTATAAATCCCTATATCATAAAATATAGCAATTTTTCTTTTTTTTTTATTTAGAGCTTTAAATCTTGTTCCAGAAGTGGAACTGTGAAGTTCTGCTGGCACTTAAAGGGTTAAGGCAAGTTGTCCAAATAAAACCTGCAAAGCTTTAGAAGAAAAACTTCTGGGTAATGTAGTTTGTCCAAAATCTACATTTCAGTGGAGAAGGGCTATAAGAATAATAGTTGGTAAAAGAAATGGTTCTGATTAAGACTGGTATTTAAAAATTTCACTCAGAGAAGTGTCCATTTTTTAGATCTAACAGTTTTTAGATTGGTGCTGGTCTGTATCAAAATTGTGCAATAATTGTACTATAATTATCAGTATAATTGTACTATAATTATCACATCTCATCTTATGTATGTATATGTATTCTAGGAACTTGTGTTTAAAATTAAAACTAGTTAATGAACATTAATTTGCTCTCAGTGATTCAAACTTGTACCCTTTAATAATGAATCTTTCTATTGTAACTTTATTATCACTTTATTTTGCTATTTTGTCAGCAGGGGGCACTGTGCCTACAGAAAAGTTGAAAACATTTGCTAGCTCAGCAGTTGCTTTAGAAATCATTTTTAAAGATAAGGTATAGTGTTCAGGATTAGCAATCACATCTACTTGTATTTGCCACTTGGAGAAAGCAGTTCGAGTATTTTTGTGCTTGCTCTTTTCCAGTAAAAGAAAATCATTTAAAAGATAAATACAGTCTGACAACCTACTAAATGAGTTTACATAACACATGCAGTGTGTGGAAATTGCAGGGCGTGCTGCTGCTTGCAGTATAATGTTCTGCATATCCCTGTTTTTAGTATATACAAATACATCTTTCTTTGTTTTATCCCTTATTTTTAGTAAAAGTTAAGTAAATGAGGCTGACCAATTAAATAACTCATATACTGTATTGTGTCCACTTGCTTATTATAGCAATAGCTAAAATAAATTCTCCAAATTCAACAATAACTGACCTAAAATATCCATTCTTCATGAACCAGAGAAATGCTTATATAGATAGACTGTCATAATATCACATACAGTAGGTCTTTTTAATGAAAGAACTAAAACTCCATTCATTTTAAAATTAGGAACGGGTTTAAAGGGCATCTATCGAATGAAATATATTTCCCCCACTGGAGGTGTGGCCTTACATTTTGCAAAAATGTGCATTAGCCAGAGCTGCGCAGGTGGTATGCATATATTCATTATGGCATAATACTACTGCATTTATCTAGTATAAATAAATCTAAAGCAACTGGACTTGTTTGGTAATCATTGAAGACGTTTCACTACTCATGCGAGCAGCTTCTTCAGTTCAACTGAAGTTGAACTGAAGAAGCTGCTCGGATGAGTAGTGAAACGTCTTCAGTGATTGCCTAACAAGTCCAGTTGCTTTAGATTTATTTATACTAGATATACCATGACCTGGATAAATGAAAATCTTCATAGACACTACTGCATTTGTTAAAATAGGAAATTTCCAGTCAGTATTACTTAAACTTTATTAAAAATGTTTTCACTAGGGAGTGGCTTACCTTCTCACCGAATGGTTGCATAAGATAGGAGCTCTGATAAGATACCAGCCAAGGCAGTAAACATACTGAAAAAAAGTAAAGATGGGCAAAGCACAAAAAAATAAATTGGAGAGGGAGAGGCAGCAAGAAAAGTGACATTCGCTTTCCCAAACAGAACTGGTGTCCCATTGCAGCACTGTTATACATACCCTGTTTGTGTGCCCTTTCTCCTCCTTCTTCTGCCCCTTTATGCAGGTAGAACTATAAAAAGCATATGCAAAAATGGCCTTGTCACTGTGTAAAGTACTTAGCTATATGTTAATGGGCTAAATGAACCAGTGGGGAGATCCAAAGTCTTCTTGCAATGCAGAAAACATTGTATTAATCCAAGAAACTCATTTTAAGAAAAGTCGCTGTCCTAAATAAGAATAGAAACGCTACCCCCAGATATACCTCAGCAATAACCCACAAAAATAAAAAAACAGGGGTAATGACAATAATTTATTAAGACCTTCCCTTTAAACTACAAGATAAAAAAAGTGACAATTAAAGTAGCTATATCTTTCTGAAAGGATGGTTGCTGAATTAAGAGTAACCATCGCCAATGTGTATGTTTCAAATCAGGCCCAGCTACCCTTTTTATATAAATCTTTTAGATAATTAAAATCCTTTTTGGTGTGTTTGGTTATCTCTGGTTATCTTCATCTAATGTTAAACCCAATTTTAGGTTCCTCCAAAGGTAAGAGCCATATTCCCTATAAGGGTTTCAAAAGGTTAAAACAATGTCTGACTGATCTGCATTTAATTGACACCTGGAGGGTACTCCACCCCAAAGGCATTTCACACATTTACAAATCATAGTTTATTCAAGTATTGATTATATATTTATTTCACAAGCATGGTTACATTTAGCAGGACAGGCCTCCCTAGGACATAATCTACATTCTGACCATACTCCCCCATGCTTTTTCCTTTACAATCACCCAAACAATTTTAAAGGATTATACATGGAAATTTAATGACTTATTCCTTCATAAAAAGGATATAAAAACAAAGATAGGTGATATGGTACAACATATAATAAAAAACTCTTCTTTGGATATCCTACCTGCAACCTTATATGAAACAAAGAAATGCGTCTTGAGAGGTCAGCTGATAGCTCTTTGCAAACTAAAAAAAGAGAAAGAAAAAGACATAAACACCCTTTTACAAGAAATCTGCACATTAGAACAAGTTCATAAAACAAGCTTGGCAGTAGACACCTATGCACAATTAATAAAAGATTGCAGCTAAAACTATACTGGATCAACGAACCTAGGAGACAAATGTAACGAGCACTTTGCAAATACATTAAAGAAATTAAACCCCTCTACACATGTTACCTCAATAAAAGATAATGATAAGAAGATAAATTATGTACGCAGAATATAGCCAAGACTTTCCAACAGTACAGGTATGGGACCTGTTATCCAGAATGCTCGGGACCTGGGGTTTTCTGGATAAGGGATCTTAAAAATCATTTAAATATTGAATACACCCAATAGGCTTGTTTTGCCTCCAATAAGGATTTCTTATATCTTAGTTGGGATCAAGTACAAGGTACTGTTTTATTATTACAGAGAAAAAGGAAATCATTTTCAAAAATCAAAATTATTTGCTTTTAATAGAGTCTATGGGAGACGACCTTTCTGTAATTCGGAACTCTCTGGTAATAGGTTTCCGGATAACAGATCCCATACCTGTACTATCAGACTCTATACAAAATAAGAACACTAGACTCAAGCTAACCTCGCCCTCTGCCAGAGCACCAGAGAATATCTATAGATTTGCTGTTCGCAACCCAAGAGATTAATGAAACCATTGACTTATTAGCTGTAGGAAAAAGTCCAGGGATATAAGATTATAGCTCCTTATATTATAAAGATTAAAAGAAAGAGAGGTCCCTTCTAACAAGTTAAAGAGGCACATATTCCCAAACCTGGTAAAGATCTTCAAAATCAAAAAGCTTCCCTCCCTAATATTTACCAAAGATGCTGAAAAGGCATTTGATAGAGTCTCATGGATCTTTCTCAAGCATTGTCTGACTTTGGCCTGGGGGAAACAACAATAAAACATATTTTAGCATTATATCAAGAACCCTTTGCAAGAATAAGGGTATCCCCCTCAGTTAACATACATAATGGCACAAGGCAGGGCTGCCCCTGTCTCCCCTGCTTTTTATTTATCTCATATAAGACTCAGCCGTAACATTTCAGGAATTATAGCAAATGAAAAAGAATACAAAATTGCAGCATTTGCAGACAACCTTTTATTGTTTATCTCTAAATCAATAATCTCCTTACCCAATTGCTTTGCCTGATAGATACTTTGGGTCTCTATTCAATTTTAAAGTGCATACTAAGTCAGAAATTTTCAATATAAAAGTATTGGGCAATATTAAGAACACGTTAGAGCAAAATGGTAAAAGGAAAATATCAAATACTTAGTAGTCAGGATCTCCTCCGATCCTATTGAGCTTTGCCAAAGCAATTATATATCCCTGATCCCTTTTATACAACATTTTAAAGACTCTTGGAATAGATTAAACCTCTCTTGGATGGGCATTATTCAAACTATAAAAATTATACTAATGCCAAAAATTATATACTATCTACAAACACTCCCAATATCAATACCAATCACCTTTTTAAAAAAGGTAAAAGGGATAATGATAAAATTTGTATGGACAGGGAAACACCCCAGGTTACAATACAGACAACTAATACTTCCGAAAGACAGGGAAGGATCAACTCTCCCAGATACTACCTCCCAATACACTTATAGTTGCAAAAAAAAGTATGTGAACCCTTTGGAATTATATGGATTTCTGCTTAAACTAATACCACACAAATAATTAAATGTTTCCATGTTTTTATTGAACACACCATGTAGACATTCACGGTGCAGGTGGAAATAGTATGTGAATCCTTGGATTTAATAACTGGTTGAACCTCCATTGGGAGCAATAACTTCAACCAAATGTTTCCTGTAGTTGCAGATCAGACGTGCACAACGGTCAGGAGTAATTCTTGACCATTCCTCTTTACAGAACTGTTTCAGTTCAGCAATATTCTTGGGATGTCTGGTGTAAATCGCTTTCTTGAGGTCATGCCACAGCATCTCAATCGGGTTGAGGTCAGGACTCTGACTGGGCCACTCCAGAAGGCGTATTTTCTTCTGTTTAAGCCATTCTGTTGTTGATTTACTTCTATGCTTTGGGTCGTTGTGCTGTTGCAACACCCATCTTGTGCTGAGCTTCAGCTGGTGGACAGATGGCCTTAAGTTCTCCTGCAAAATGTATTGATAAACTTGGGAATTAATTTTTCCTTCGATGATAGCAATCTGTCCAGGCCCTGACGCAGCAAAGCAGTCCCAAACCATGATGCCCCCACCACATACTTCACAGTTGGGATGAGGTTTTCTCCACACATAGTGCTGTGTGTTTCTTCCAAACAACTCAACTTTGGTTTCATCTGTCCACAGAATATTTTGCCAGTACTGCTGTGGAACTTTTGCAAACCTGCACTGTGAATATTTACATGGTGTGTTCAATAAAAACATGGAAACATTTAATTATTTGTGTGGTATTAGTATAAGTAGACTGTGATTGTCTATTGTTGTGACTTAGATGAAGATCAGATCACATTTTATGACCAATTTGTGCAGAAATCCATATAATTCCAAAGGGTTCACATACTTTTTCTTGCGACTGTATCATACATAAAATTATGGTCTCTTAAAACACCAAAAAAAACTGGGTAGATTTAGAACAATTAAGTTCCAATATACAGTACCTATGGTCAAATACTTATGGGATAATCTTGCGATGCTACCAAAAACACTACAGTCTCATCCCTTAGCTGGACCAACGTTTGAGGTGTGGTTTAACAATAGAGAACCCAGGCTTCTGACAAAATCTTCTTACATATTACAACCATTGATAAATAATCCCTTGTTTAGACCAGTTTGGACCCAGGTGTATTTGCAACAAATGGCAACAAAAAGATGACAGACCTACGAAAATAGTTGATTTAATTTAAAAACAATAAAGTAATGCCATTAGCAGATATACAAAAAATGTGGGGATGCCATCCCCGAGATGTATGGAATTACCATCAACTGCATAATTATATACATACAAAGAAAGAGACAGGATGGAATAGGTCATTAACAAACTGGGAAAGCTTAATGGACCAACTGAGTAATATAAGCAAGTCAGTCTTAATATTTTATAGACTTTTGCTGAGAAACACTGCAATCCTCTCATAGGGAAAAGGAAAAATATTTGAATATAACAATTCCTGATCAATTATGGGAAACATTTATAGCTGCACCACAAAAATCAGGGAGATTAATTATAAATAGATAAATTGTTTCCCAACGGCTCAGAGTTATGCTGGAGAAGTGGGCAAGACAAAGGTACACATGTTTACATTTGGTATACATCTCCGATCCTGAAACAATATTGGGACAGGATTTTACATGATGTTGCTAAAATTACTCAAATAACAATTAATATACCCTTAATCTTGCTAAACACTGTACCTGAAAATAATATTGTGTTATCTGATATACTTACCTTGCACTTGCTCAGTGCAGGCAGAACATTGATTCCTAGATATTGGAAGAAGGTTCTCCCTCCACCACATACGGAGTGGTGATATCTAGGAGGAAGAGATCAGAAAACTTGAAGAAATTACACACATTATACACAACAATGCTAGCAAAGTATACTGTAAAATTTGGGAGCCAAGGCTCTCTTTTTTAAAATCTACATCACTCACATAAGGTTAAGAGTGTATGTATGTTCATCACTTTAGGTACCAGAAGACAGGTCCTACTTTGGAAACACCTATATTTTGGTTTCTCTTTTTTTGTAACAGAAAGTAACTTGTTTTCTTGACTTGTCACCAATTTAGTTTGTTGGTTAAATATCGATATATGGTTTTTCCCTTCCTACTCCTTTTGCCTTCTGTACCCCCCTTTTTTACATTTTAAATCTGAAAATGAAGAATAATTAAAAATGTTCTTATTAAATTTTCTCCTGAGCATCTACAGACTCCAATAGAACTGTTCTATTATTGATGATTTATAAGAAAGAATGATTGTTTGGCTGTTCAGTGCATTGGGCTAACATACAAACTTAAATGACAAAAAAACTTATATGTATTAATTGTCTACTTTTCATCCTGCTGATACTGTGTCTTCGGCCTCTAACACCACTTCTCTTAATAGGTTTGCTTTGGCCAGTAATGCTGGGCTTAGGGCAACTCAGCCATCAAATAGGCTAGCACTGTGATACTGATAACAATCCTATTATTGATTAAAGAGAATCTGTTTAGTTTCACAAGTGTCCCATAAGGGAAACATTGATGACAAGATGTGTGTTGCTTCTTGCGTGCCTTAATGATTCTTGCCATCAGCAAAGTGCACTGTACTTGGGTTTTACTAAAGCACATGTTTAATCCTAGGGCTCAGACCATTTGTGCAATCAGGGGTGGCTTCTTTTTACTTAAAGTGATACTGACAGCCAATTAAAAACATTTTTTACACCTGCTGTTGTGTTTTAATTTGTATGAGCTTTAAATTCCTTATAAACTAAATCTGCAAAGTTTTTTGTTCCCCTCTTCCGGGTTTTAATTTAAATGCCTCCCAAGTGAATAAATAAGCCCAATCACAAACCTGCAACGCCCCTTCTGCTTTCAGCCAGTGTGTGACAAGCTCAGCTCAGTTGTCTATGTGTAATGTGGTGAGGGGGAGGGAGAGCCCTTAGAAGCAGGCAGGCAGGCATGGGAAAGCTTAAGCTGGCCTGCTATTTAATTCTTTGTGCAAAGAGCAGAGGGGGGGGCACAGCCCTTTGCAGTAGGCAGGCAATGAAAAGATTAAGCCTGCCTGCTATCTAGTTTACAACGCCATGCAATGCTATGCGAGGGAGGGAGGGGGAGCTCCTTGAAGCAAACAGCAAGCTGAATCCTCCCAGTTTATGACGTAGTCCTTTTGACAGATTGAGAAGCTACAGTCGGGCTGCCAGACAGTCGGGTTCAGGATCTTCAGTAGGATTTATGTAGAGGAGCAGGACTTTTAGGAAAAAACAGTCAACATGACCTATAGGTAGGTTTAGAAGTAGGTTCATATTTTTCTTTTGGTGTCAGTATCACTTTAAGGGGTCATTCACAAACAGAGCAAAGTGCAATTTTAAATACAAATTGACATATTTTTTACTCGGAATAGAGCATTTCTCCACAGTTCTAGTGTAATTGTACCTGCAAGGTTAAGTTATGTTTGACATATTGATGCAAATCAAGATCATATAATTTCCATCACTTGAACTCAAAACAATGACTATATGTGATTCTTTAGGTGCAAGTCTGCTGTGCCCTATTTATCACCAGTTTGAAGGTGGTGGTAGCTCCTATGTTCCCATGTGTCAATAGGGACACTTATACTTGATTTAGAATAGAAGGTGCAAGGAGCTTCTTTTAATGAAAGTATGTTTACTAAAAGTCATTTGTACATGCATTTACTGCATCTAGTTGCTGTTGCACTAGTAAATAAGCCCTTTAGTCTTAAAAGTCAGTAAAACTACATATATATCTACATATACAACATGACATATATAAAACAACATATATAACATGACAAGAAGTATCCTAATGATTAAAACATGCAACTTGCATTTGTGTTATAGAAATCCAAGTCAAAGACTATAGTCATAGACTATTCTTGTCTATGTCATACAGGTTTTCTTGAAAACCAGAAACATTGCACTGAAAGCTAATGACTTTCTGTCATAGGATTAATAATAGATTGCGTTACTATTTCTAACTGTCTTTGAAAGAACAATGTGCATCTATCCCTTGGGTAAATACTGTAATGCCTGTTTATAGATTGATCAGTTTTCCTAGGTACTGGATGTATTATATACATATATATTTTACACAGAGTTGTTTATTCTTATTACATTGATAGAAACTACCTTGTTAAATAACAAGTATATTTATAACAAGTATATTTATGACTTAGCTAACGTAAAAGTAAAGACAAGCAATCACCATTTATGAAATGAATTCTTTTGACCAGAGCTGAGATCTGTTCTCTTCTCATCCAACAGCTGTTCTCATCCTAGTTTCTTTTAAAATACTAAGGGACGTTGACTTTCAAAGATAACGGCATACTAATTACAATCTGTATTGAATTACTAGGTCTGTGTCATTCTACTATATTGTCATAAATATTTTTAAGGGAAATCTTATTATATTATAAAGCAAATATGCTTAAAGAAAGAAACCTTGAAACTGCACCAACCCTTAGCATGGTTTTAAGTTAGATTTAACATTATTGAAATGTTCTACTTTTAAACTAATAGTAAAGATTAACCTTAACAAATCATAACTGTGATATATTTGTATAACAGGTGGGGAAATGGGAGAACAAAAGTTTAAACATGAAATATCCCGTGTGGCCCAGGATTACAGCTTCCCTGGACAGTGATCCTGATGACAACCATTTAAGCATTGTCACTTTAGAAGAAGCTCCATTTGTGATTGTTGAAAATGTTGACTACCTGACAGGAACATGTGTGAGAAACACTGTGCCATGTAGAAAGTATTTTCGGTTAAAGTAAGTACTTTTTTTTCTTTACCTACTAAAAAATAATCAAATGCCACAACTCTGTCCTGACCTTTATATACAAATTAGAAAGTGTTCCTTGATCAACATACAACTCTTGTAATCATGATGTATTTAGATTTCTACATACCTCTTACACTATAGCTTCTAACACCAAGATAAGATTCCACTTAAATGTATTTGTCTGACCAAAAGAACAGGAACACCAGACTTTTTTTTTTTTATAATAATGCATTCTAAGCACCTTTAATAATACAGTAGGTCTATCCTCCTACGACTTCATTATTTGGGATGCTATATCAAAAAATACACAATAAGTAACAATGTCTTTAGCCCATTACCAAATAGTGTGATCAGACAAAAACCTTTCTACAAGAGAGAAAAGACTTATGTGATGTTGGAGCTGGGGATGGTACAGGGCATGTAAATATGATGGAGATGGCGAGGGGCACTAACAATAATGGCAAAGTCTCTTCTACCCCTACATTGATGTAAGTTAACATGGAGCACCATTAATGACTATAACTTATTATTTTAACTATTTGTTCAGGTGGGGCAATTTAGGTTTTACTGGCCCTTTAAAAAAATGTCAGAAATTTGTATATTTCAGTTCTGGTATTTTAACTGTATAGATTTAATCAGTGTGTCAGTTCAAAAGTGTTTGACTGCTATAAATATCATCATGTGCCATATACTGCATGAAATTCATAAAGGGAGTGCACCTGATTTTTAAGATATTATAGCATATTCTATGGCATTTTTGGCATATTCTCATTTAGTCTTTGTATGTTTGTAATAATTTTGTTTGCTTTCCTCTTATACCTCTTTACAGGTTTAAAATGGGGATCGCTAACCACAGCAGACAATTTTAATTGTTATTACTGAAATTATCTTTTTCTATTATCTTATTCTATTATTATTAATATTATCTCTATTCAGGCCCACTCCTATTTATTTTCCACTTTTTGTTCAAACCACTGCCTAGTTTTAGGGTAAATTGGACCCATGCTAAATGATTTAAAAACCCCAACAAATAAAAAATGAAAACCAGTTGCAAAATACCCCATAATATCACTTAACAGTTCAATTAAAAGTGAACAACCCCCAACCACAAAAATTAGCAATTATTTCAGTTAAACTTATGCAATGCAAGTCAGTATGGGGAGGAACTTCAAACCATAACCATCATTATCTGTTCTCAAAACCCTCCCTTTAGTCCTAGTCATGTATCAAAATCCTCAAGAATGGATTTATCATTGCCTAAAGAACATGCAAATTCTCACTATTGAAGGAACTGAGGGAACAAGGCAAAGGAAAGTTTTTGATCACCAGCATGTAGAGGGTTAATTATGTAAACTATTTTTTCTGACATTTTTGCCACAAAGCATTATTGTCACAAATAGTAGAAAATAATTTTTGCAAAAGTGGGATGTGTTATTCAACGTTGTTATAGCCCTTTGACACCTATTTACTGTCAATCAAAAAAAGAATGTTTTCTTCTCTCTTGTAGCAACTCAACAACTGAAGGTACATCAGTAAAAAAGTGCTGCAAAGGATTCTGCATAGATATTTTAAAGAAACTTTCAAAGACTGTGAAATTCACATATGACCTTTACCTGGTTACAAATGGGAAGCATGGGAAAAAAATCAAGAATGTTTGGAATGGAATGATTGGTGAAGTAAGTTCTGTTAGGTAAAAGCTCTTTAGTAAGAACTTGTTACTATATCCATTGTTTAAGGAATGGTGATTGTACCATACATGACACATTTATCATTTGTCTTCCTGCTATTTTTATCCATCGATTAGGTGGTTTATAAACGAGCAGTTATGGCCGTGGGTTCACTCACAATCAATGAAGAGCGTTCAGAAGCAGTTGATTTTTCAGTGCCATTTGTTGAAACTGGAATTAGTGTTATGGTATCACGTAGCAATGGCACCGTTTCTCCATCAGCATTTTTAGGTAAGTTTGTCTAATTTACATTTTGCTAATTGGTCAATTGATTTCAATTCAAGTGTTTATAATTTTAATTTAAAGAAAACAACAAACATTTCTATGTTTGTTAATTATGACAATAATAATAATTATTAGAAATGATTTCCATAATATATATACAGCAATATCATGAAGCAAACAGATAGAAATAAAACTAACCCCATTTTCAAGTGGTTTGCCCTCATTTCCCAGTGGTACAGCTCACCCCCGGCTTAATTGTTACAGTCCATCTCCCCCTTGTCAAGTTATACATAGTGATGAGCGAATCTGTCCTGAAAAATTTGTGAAACGTGTTTATCGTGCAATTTTTTTGTCGACCGTGTCTTTTTTTTGTCGCTCGCGGGCATTTTTGCTGCGACCGCGGGCCCTTATTACGCGCCGTGCCTATTTTGCCATGACCATGCCCATTTTGATGCGACCGCAACTTTTTTTGACGTGTGACAAATTTTTCGCTGTCGGGAGTTTCGCAAAACAATTCGCCAGTGGCAAAATGTGGAAATTCGCTCCAAATCTATGCCTGGTGAAAAAATTTGCTCATCACTAGTTATACATGCTATCCCCCGTTAAATGGTACATCCACACGCAAATCATGTGGTCCAGTTCATCTCCCCCTCCTTTGCCAAGTGGTAAGGTCCAACTGCCTGTCAAGTGGTTCAGTCCAAATTCCTTCTGCCTTGTCAAATAGTACAGTCCATCTCACCCACTACTGTTAAATGGTACTGCCCATCTCCTCCCTCCATTGTCAAATGGTACGTTCCATCTCCCCCAGTACTGTCAAGTGGTATGCCCATCCCTCCCATAGTCAAGTGGTACAGACCATCTCACCCTTCCTTGTCAAGTGGTATTGTCTATCAGTCCCCCTTCTTCTGTCAAGTGGTATGGTCCACTCTCCAATGTAAAATGGTAAGTTCAATCTCCCTCCCCATTTCAAAAAGTACAGTCCACCCCCCATCAAGTGATACAGTCCACTCCCCCACCAGTGTCAAGTCAAGCCCAGTTCATCTCCACCCACTACTTTTAAGTGAACTGTATCACTTAAAAATGGAGGGATGGACTGTACCACTTGATAGGAGTGTAAGGATAAACTGTACCACTTGACATGGATTGGGTCTGTGAACTGTACGACTTGATAGTAGTGGGGGGAGATGGACCATATCACTTAAAACTGGGGTGGAGGGAAGATGAACCATGCTACTCCACAATACAGCTTGTGTGACATTAAGTAAGACATACCTACCATGAGGGGAGATGGACTGTACCACTTGAAAATGGGGATGGTGGACCTTACCACTTAACACTGGGGTGGGGATGGACCATGCCAATTAATGGGGGAAGATGGACTGTAGCACTTAACTATGGGAGGGATGGGCATACCACTTGACAATACTGGGGGAGATGGAATGTACCACCTGAAAAGGGAGGGAGGAGATAGACTTTACCACTTGACAGTACTACTGTGAAATGGGGGCTGGATTGTACCACTTGACAGGGGTTTGATGACCACTTGAAAATGGGGGTGGACCATACCACTTGATGGGTGATGAACTGTACCACTTGACGGGCTAGGGTGAACGGTACCATTCAGAAATGGGGGGGCAGCCATACTACTCGATGGGGGGGTTGACTGTACCACTTGAAAACGGGAAGGATTAGCCATATCATATTGACAGAAAATGGACTGCACTACTTTATAGGGAGGGAGACAGACTGTATGACTTGACTGTAGAGGAGGGTGAAGGAATGTACCACTTGCTGGGGGGGAGATGAACTGTACCACTTGATGGGGCTGTCCTGTTGACAGTACTATTTGACTTGTTAACAACTTACAAACATATATATAGAAAAAACATTTATACAGCATGGTACGTTATCACAAACAAAACAATAGAAAATAATATTTTCATGGAAAAAAACTCAAAGGAGAAACCACAATTTGTTTTGTGAGTCTATAAATCCTGTGTGGCATTGAGTGAAGACATGCAAGTTTTTTAGTGTTTACCAACTGTCTGTTTGCATATGCCTCATAGTCATTTTATGCAACATTTTGGTCCACTCTTTTGCTTTCCTTTTTGGTCAAAGAATGATTTTGAAGTCAAAGCAAAGGTTTAGCGAATTTTTTCGCCAGGCATGGATTCACAGCAAAATTTCGCATTTTCCACTGGAGAATTGTTTTGCGAAACTTTCACAGAATTTAGCAGCAAAAAATTCTCGGTTGTATCAAAAAAGGTATGGTTAGGTAAAAAAAGCTGTGGTCTTGTTAACAAAATGGTGCACATGTCAAAAAAGTAGCATAGACACCTGCATTTTGTGAATTTTCTGCCATTTTCTAAATTTTTTTGCAGTCTCGATAATTTTTTGGATAAGCAAAACAGATTCGCTTATCACTATTCATACCAGTTGCTACAGGCGAAATTACATAATACAAGCATTACTTATACCTTTGCTGCCAGTAAAAAAAAATCAGTGCTAATATTTAGGTTAATTTAAACAAAATACTATGTTTAATATAGCCCTTGACATTACTATAGCTAACAAATTTAACCTGTTTTAATACTGTTAAAACCACTAAAGGTATTACTTGAATTTCTAAATTGCATCTGCATTCCCTTTCATGAAAAAAAAATTTTTTTTTTAACTGCAATCTTCCAGATTTATTAAACTTGAAAAATCTGTCCAGATTGTATAGAAGTCAAACAAGTTCATTTTTTTTAACAGTTGAGACTTTACAAACTAGTTAAAAGAAAAATGTGATTGATTTTTCACTTTTTTTGTCTTGTAATCATGCTTTCTTTTAAATGTGACTTTGAAAATTGATAAACATTGGAAAATTAGCAATGACTGTGAGTCAATGAAGTGTTTAGGAGCTGTAAATAATGTCAACTGCTGGAAATTCTTCAGCTCTTTCCAAGCTTGAATTCTTTATATAACTTCCTGTATACACTTTAAATAGATGGAAAGTCATTTATTGTTAAATCCATCTTCCACCATTAATGAATTGACACTTACCCCATCTATTGGTTTGGAATATTTCCTTTGTATACTTCCTTTGTTTTAATTGTGTATAAAAATCCTCAAATTGAAGAATTAAAACAAAAAAGTCTAGATTTCAGAGCACAGTGTTGGCTATATAATGTTTGTTACAGATATTTCAAGGTTACTAGTTTACACATTAGATGCAATCAGTATTTATTAGTGATGGGTGAAATAATTCGTCTGGTATGAATTCGGGCTGATTTTCCATGTTTCGCCATTGGTGGATTTTTTCACGAAACAATTGACAAAATTCACTGCAGAAAAATTTGCTGTCAAAGAATTATCACCCACATAAAATAAAATTGACACCTTTGTCAAAACAATTTGCACTGTATTTTCACAGAAGTTTCGTGAAACAATTCACCAATGGTGAAATGCAGAAATTCGCGGCAAATCCATGCCTGGCGAAACAATTCGCTCATCACTAAGTATGACTCCTACCTGGTGCTTTAATTTCTTTCCTTGTGTGTGCAGACAAGTAGCTTATTAGACCAGTGGAGTAAAATCTTTTAAGAGCTTCATCTAATTATTTCCTACCAATTTCAGGAACTTTTTCTTGTATTCCCTATCTCCATTTAAAAATCAGCGGAGCATTGATAAGTTTAGATCTTATGATTTTTGTCTTGGTTGGTTGTGCCTTTGTACACAAACTGCTAAAAAAAACTGCTACCAGAATGCTATACTGATAGACATATATTGTGTAGGGCACACACACACAAATATTTTATTATATATTAGATGAAGCACAAATATTTTATAATATACTGTATAAAGGTGAGTTCCTTCATTTTTGTTTACATTTAAAGACATATTATACAGAGAATTAAGTTGAAAACAACAAAAGAAATTAGTTTTTATGCTGAATAAAAATTCCTACACATTTCTGTGAGAAGAATCCACCTATTTACACAAGTGGGTATGACCATATTTTACAGAAAGTTTATAGGAAATGAAAGTCAACCCCATATATATTTATGCCTTTTAAAATACATTAAGTTAATTTAAAAAAATCTCTAGCTCAGCTATTTTTAACATCTTAAGTGGTCAATAAAAATGATTTTTGAGATGTGTAACAATTGATTTTTTTGTGCTTTTCAACTGTCATGTTAATGAATTGTGTCTGTTTTCTTTTTGGTTTCCATCTTGCTGCAGAACCGTTTAGTGCTTCTGTCTGGGTGATGATGTTTGTGATGCTTCTCCTTGTGTCTGCAGTGGCTGTTTTCGTATTTGAGTACTTTAGTCCAGTAGGATATAACAGGAACTTAGCTGACGGGAAAGGTAAGATTTACATTTTAAGAACCTTGTAATTTAATGGAACATTAGAAGTAGTAGCCTTGAGGAGGCTTGCTGTCTTTCTCATTATCCCGTGGGCCTCCATTATTATAAGCTGCACATTTTCTTTTTATACCGAGGAACATTTTCATTAACATTTTATTGATATTTCATAAATTCAATCAGAACAAGTAATTTAATCACTCTAATGTTCTTAGTCAGGCCCTACACTATACTATTTGTATAAAGGCTCTTTTCTGAAAACAGGTCAGCTGATATAAATGCAAAAGCCTTGCTGCCTAATTTAGATAGTGTAGGTATACAGTAATGAGTTTTGCTAAACTATTAGCAGAAAGCCAAGAAATACAGTGAGTTAAAAATAAACACTGCTCCACTTCTGTAAATCATTGAAGTAAAAGATTAATTTCTTAATGAAATTGTGTTTAAATTTAAGATGATATAATAAAAAATTCTTACAATTAACCTTTAAACCTTACTGCAAATGTTATTGTTTGTGAAGCTCAGGGCTCTGTGTTTTAATATACTTTCAATGAGAAATACTACAACAAAGCATCACACATGCTTTTGGCTGTTTTGATGCTGTTTGTGTTCTCAGTTATAAAGAATGAGGATTATTTAGGCATTTTTCTGTTTTTCTAATTAACACATTTCTTATTGGATTGCAAGAGGGATCCTAAGAGGGAACCTGTTCAGCCTCTCTTAAGCTCTCTTGCATGGTTGCCTGTTAAGCAAAGGATAGCTTACAAAATCCTTCTGCTAACATTCAAAGCCCTTCACTCCTTTGCTCCTCACTACATTTCTTCACTGGTCTCTCTGCGCGTTCCTGGTCGTCTCCTCCGCTCCTCTCAGAGCCTCCGTCTTTTTACACCATCCATACCCACTGCGCTTTCTCGTCTTAAACCTTTCTATCTTGCTACTCCTTACCTCTGAAACTTTATTCCTGAATCCCTCCGTAGGGAACAGTCACCCACTCTCTTTAAGATTAAACTCAGATGTAACTTCTCGAGCACTAAAACATTATTTTGCCCAGTCCTGCGCTTAAGGGCAAATGCCCATACCTGGTGCACTCTTACCTTCCAATTTGTGCCTGTATATTACCAAACCACTTAGTCTGTAAGCTCTAGGGGGCAGGGACCTCCTTCCTACTGTGTCTCTTACTACATGGCACTTATTCCCTGTGTATTTATACTTATTTATTGTATTTATTATAACACTTGTCCTCCCTGTGTGAAATTCTGTATATTGTAAGATTGTACAGCGCTGCATACCCTTGTGGCGCTTTATAAATAAACATAAATAAAGTTATACATACATAGTAGAGTCCTTTTATATTGCTTGCTTGAATATAAAAAGTAAGTTTTAACAACTAGGTTCACATTCAAATTAGAAGTAATAATGAATTTTAGGGCCATTATTATTCATTCACATTAAAAAGTTTGTTTACCGATCACCAGTATAAGTAGGATTTAGATTTATTTTCCTCTTCTAGATATCATAGTCATAAAATTAGAAGGTACTATTGATGTGTTCTGAAGCAAGGAAAATATGCAAACAGAACATAGTGGGCGTCGTGTAATATCCAAGGTGCAAAGTTTGCTACACTTCTTATCACCTACAGCAACCAGTCAGCAGGTAGTACTTCCAGATCACCTGTTCAAAAACAAACATCTTATTTGTTGGTATGGGTTACTGCTCCTGAGCAAACTTTGTGCCTTTTATTACATATGGAGGTTTGTATTCTAATGGTTCTAAATGGAGTGATTCCCAAATTATAGTGGACCATTTGAAATAATTGCTTTATAATGATTTTTGATTAATGATTGTTATATAATGATCCCCTAACCATCCCCTAAATGTATCCAGACTTAGAAATATATAAAGTCATTCATGCACACAACAAACTAATAGAAACGTGGAATTATTGCCATTCTAGGGTGGATTTGCTAGCATCTGTGTATGCAACTGAGCAAAATTCAACAGTGCAAACTTGATAGGTGAAATGATGCTTCCCACAACTAGCTGCAAGGTTTGCACCCATGTACTGTATGGGTGCAAGAACCTTTTTAAATGGTGTCACTGTGTGCTCAGTTTTTTTTCAATGTCATGTAAAATGTATTTTACTTTGTTTTTGATATATATCAAATAATTCTACAATCAAAAGAAGATACCTGAATAACAACACAAGCAGAAATATATAACAGCTCAATGTATGTGTTCCACTTTAAAACACTTTCATTTTGCTGTGATCTATCACAAATCCCCCACATAAATGATTGAATGCATGCCAAAAGAAAGACTGACCAGTCTTTTGGCAAATTAAAGTAAGCGCAAACACCTAGAATACAAAACAATATGACTAAACACAAAGGAGTATAAATCATTGGTATAAGTAATAAGTAAAAATGAAAATACCATAAGAAGAATAATAATAGGCAGTTCAAGGACAAGGACCCTGTGTCATGATGGCAAAGGGGATGATCAAGACGTGAGACTGAATTGGAAAATAAATGATGATCAAATAAGATTGATTAAAGATAAACAAGTGATGAATTATGACTGCTGCAATAGAGGGAAAAACACATAGTTGATTACATACTTACATACAGTAAAATGCCATTATTACTGACTTAACATTGTTCAGAATGAACAGCCAAAGATTGACAGGAATTGTCATTTTCATAATGGTAACCAGGTATCCTCTAGATCAGTGCTGTCCAACTGGCGGCCCTCTGTGTGGCCCACCACCTGTCTGGCTGCTTTGATGGCTTACCTTTGTGTAAGCTTTAAATGGTATAGTACTGAGATTAATTGCCCCCCTGCATGGTTAACACCTCAGATTCAGGCTGTAAACCCCCTGCATTGTTTAAAAATGTAATCCACTGTGTTGTTCACACCTTTTAATCCCTGCATGAACACACCCACTGCATTGTTCACACCTCAGGCTCAGACTGTAATCACCACATTCTTCAACTGTTCAAACCTCCTGTAGGAGCAGTAGAAACCCACAAATAAACCCTACACACTATAAAAAGAACATGTACTGAGGTGATACTGCAATTACATTTTTTTTTAATATATAGTTATTGTGCAGACTGTAGGAGCAGTGCCAGCATTGTGTCACTGTGGGCTGCCTGTGTGTGCCATACTCTGCCTGCCGTATGCTGCCTGTGTGTTCCATACACACAGGCAGCATAGGACAGACAGAGTATGGCACACACAGGCAGGGTAGGGAAGGCAGAGTATGGCACACACAGGCAGGGTAGGGCAGGCATTGTATGGCACACACAGGCAGGGTAGGGAAGGCAGAGTATGTCACACACACAGGCAGCATAGGACAGACAGTGTATGGCACACACAGGCAGGGTAGGAAAGGCAGAGTATGGCACACACAGGCAGGGTAGGGAAGGCAGAGTAAGATCTTTCACCTCAGGAGCAGCATATGATGTATAATGTACACCAGGGGTCTCAAACTCATGGCCCGCGGGCCATTTGCGGCCCTCGGTACAATATTTTGTGGCCCGCACCAACGCCGAATGAATGGATCGCGATTTTTATTGCGATTCAAGGGATAATGCAAGGCATGGCGGGCGGGAGCTGCTGATTGCGGAAATGACGTTATGCCATCATAACAGTTATTATGAGAAGACGTAAGGAGCTAATTGTGCACACAGAACGTCTTCCCATAATAACTGTTATGATGGCATAACGTCATTTCCGCAGTCAGCAGCTCCCGACTTTTTTTTGTGAAATCCCTTATGCGGCCCAGCCTCATCCTGACTTTGCCTCCTGCGGCCCCCAGGTAAATTGAGTTTGAGCCCCCTGATGTACACTGTACATCCAGTATAATTGTCTTTCTTATGAAAATTGCCCTTAGTAGAGATGTAGCGAACCTCACAAAAAAAGTTCGCAAAAAAGTGCGAACTTTTGCGAACTTTGCGAACCCCATAGACTTCAATGAGAAGGCGAAGTTTAAAACCTAGAAAAGCCATTTCTGGCCAGAAAACTGATTTTAAAGTTGTTTAAAGGGTGCCAGGACCTGGACAGTGGCATGCAGGAGGGGGATCAAGGGCAAAAATTTCTCTGAAAAATACGTTGTTGACACAGCATTGCGTTTTGTGCTGTAAAGGGCAGAAATCACACTACATTTCTAAACTTGTGTAATAAACTGCTTTTACAAGGACTATTGGGTTATAGTAGATGAGATCAGCAGGACAGCTGTCCCCAGCAGCTACATACAGAGCAGTAGAAAGTAGATTACTAGTCAGCAAAGCTACCTAAACTTTCCCTCAAACCCCTGCACAGCTCTCTCCCTATGCTAACTCATCAAGCACACACAGGCAGAATGTAAAATGGCTGCTGGGCTTCGGTTTATATATGGAAGGGAGTGGTCCGGGGGTGGTCCAGGAGGGAGAGCTGCCTGATTGGCTGCCATGTATCTGCTGGCTCTGGGGTGAGAGGTCAAAATTTGGCTCCAGCTAAGGCGAACCCAAAATTGCAAACATCGCTAAAAGTTTGTGAACTTGCGAACTTGCGAACACCCGATTTTTGTGCGAATTAGTTCGCCGGCGAACAGTTCGCTCCATCTCTAGCCCTGAGTTCAAAACCAAACATATGTACACAACCTCTTCTGCATTAAAATCATTTGCAAATGTATGGTGTTTACCTCACTTCAGTCCATTTCAACTGACTTTTTTCTGCATGACCTGTTGTTGTTCTTTGTTGGCTAGTTATATCTTGCTGTTAGGTGCTTGTCTCTGGTTACTGCATATATAGACCAATGCTTTTTAATATGATCTTAATGTTTTGTGGTTATTTGTGCAAAGTTCTGATAATTTACCTATATAGTTGCACAGTCCTAACTGATATCAAAATTGCTAAAGTTGACAGCACAATTGTCTTTTCTAAAGTGTTAGAACAAGCATAAGTCTGTATAACAAGACTACATGACTTTGTTGGTGAATAGTTCTGATGTAAGTCCTCTAATTAGCAGTTTTTGACTCCTTGTGTCTTAGGAGTTTGTAAGTATGCAGTATGATTTTTTTTTTATTTAGTTTAAATATATAAAGTGAGATGTAGGAGCAAATGTAAGAGAATGACAATGATTAATACACTTGTATTGTTATTATACTAATTTTATTTTTAGCCATGGCTTTATTTGTATGTGCTTCGTAAAAGGAGACATCTGATGAAATGTTTAAAGGTCAAAATTAATCATGAATCTAGTTTCCTTAACCCTCCTGTTAACCAGGACTAAAAGAATAGCCTAAAAGATGCTGTTTTTTTAAAGTGCATAAAAATTAGTGTTATCAACACGACCACAAGAAAGTATTCACCAAACTGCCAAAATATGTATTATTTTTTTCCCTAAATATTACTTTGTCCAACATGGCATGGCTTCTTTACTGTTGCTAACCACTCAATGTATATAAATTCGTTGCATGATGCTAAAAGATTTGAAGAAATGTATTACTGAAAATTGTAATAGTACACAGAATACTAAATGTAGTACAGGTATGGGATCCCTTATCTGGAAACCTGTTATCTAAAAAAAAGCACCCAATTGCAGTAAGTCAATTTTCAGCAAATAATTCTAATTTTTGAAAATTATTTTTTCTATAATATATACAGTAATAAAACAGTACCTTGATGGTAAATAAGCTGTTTGAATGCATAATGGTGGAAAAACAATCCTATATAGTGTAGGGTATAGTTTTCTTTTAAGGTAGCATTCCATATTATGTAATGATTATGGTATTATTCCAAATTATGGAAAGACCTCTTATCTGGAAAACCCCAGGTCCTGAGCATTCTGAATAACAGGTCCTATACCTGTACCACCACTGTAAAAGAAAATTTTTATCAAGCACACAAAAAAAAGCTGATGAATTTACAACACCCAATCCTAGCCTTGGAAATGCTATCTAGCATGTTATTTACTCCTTTCAGTTTGCGACCTCTAGCTTTACCCCTTTAAATATGGAAGAGAGTGAGCAGCAACATTAAGGGGCAAATTTACTAAAACTCTATAATTTCTCATTTTTTTACATTTTCAAACTCGACTTCAAATTATTGCTAAGAAAGCTCAACTTTTTCGAGCTATTGCACAAAATACCAGCGCCAAAAATCAAAAACCGCTAAAGTTTTGTGACAAAAGAAGGGTCTTCAAGGAAAGGGATGGGACCTCTGCCATTGACTTCTACATGAACTCGGCAAGTTTAACCTGGCAAATTGGCTGATTTGGATTTTTAGCCATTTAGTTGTATAGATAATCTGAAAAAAATCACAGTGTTTTTTCCCTGAGACTTTTAGAACTAAAAGTCTGAATCAAGAAAAACAATTCATTGGTTATTAAATGGGTCCCTAAGTCATAGCAGAATGGTTTCTGGTATTTTCTAGTTATGTCAAAATAAACAAAAAGAGCATGAAGCTCCCATTCATTTCTAGTACACAAACTTAAAGGGAACACTAAAATAAACTAAGAGGCACATATGCTACATGAATATGGTGATTCCACATCTTGTTGAGAATCAGTACAAAAAAAATCTCTTTTTAACACTTTGATTGCACTGCCATGTTTATTGACTACTTATCTTTGCATGTAACAAATAGACTTGATATGGGCAAGAGTACAGGTCGAAAATATAGATTTCTTAGATTGATTTTCTTTTAACTTTTTTCTTGTTTATGAGTTAGTGACCTTTACAGATACAGATATGTATGCCCAATTAGATATCAGCTTCAAATAAAGGTCAATTATAAATTTAAACTTATAGTAAAATGCTGAATGTTTCCATGGACAATGTTGTGTTGCCCTAAATAGTTTTGTTCACTCCATCCTTTGTTATCTAATTAAAGGGAAAATATATCCCTTTTTTTACATTCAGTTGGGCTTACATAGAAAAGGTACATAAACACTGAACTTCCAAAAATAAATATAAGGGTATATTTATCATGCTGTTTAAAAAGTGGAGTAAAACATTACTGGTGATGTTGCTCATAGCAGATGCTTTGCTTTGGTTTTCTAATTGTTGAAATCTAATTGCTGATTGGTTGCCCTGGGTAACATCATTGGTAATGCTTTACTCCACTTTTTACACAGCATGATAAATATATCCCATAATGTTTTTTATACAAACATACCTTATTCCACTGAATAAAAATAAACCATAATATTCTGCTTGTGCTGCAGGGATCAGCTGCCCAACCCCACCTTTACACTCATAGGGGTTGATTAATGAGAGCTATTTATAGCATGCGTTAAAAATGTTATCGCTTCTTATTTTTTGCGACTTAACGCACGATTCACTAAAAGGATACTTGCGTTAATTTAGACGCGATGTTGTTTGTGTTGTGTTGTCGCGATGAGCGTTTTCTTGTGTTATTTACCGCTGCGTGCATTAATTGACACGGCGCACGCTATATTAGAGCACAAACTGGAGGCTGCATCACTGTAGGGCCAACACATACTTGAAAAAATCTCACTGCAAAGTCCATGTTGTGTTGCCAAAAGCTCACAAACCACAATTTTCTTTAAGTACCACCTGCTCCAAGTAGGTGTTAATCTTCACACATACTCATGCGATATTTAGCGCGTCTAACGCTTCTTATGTGTTTGTAAATCATGCGTTAGTACTATTTCTATGCGTCTTAACGCATGCAAAATACTTTGATGAATCTGTACTTATTTATTGCGTCAATTTTAACGCAAAAAAGCATGCGATGACGCTTATCGCACTTTAGTGAATCAGCCCCATAGAGTGATCTAACCTCTCTATCTTGTTCCATTGTGAAGTGATGGGTTCTGTAACTTGAAGTCCCTCTGCATTCTACAGAATCTGCACCGCCCACTGTGGGAAGCAGAGGGACTTCAAATCCCAGAATGTGTCACTTTCCATCTGCATTTCGCATATTTTTTCTGAATTTTTCTGTAGTTTTGCAAATTTTTCGGCGAAGCGAAATGATATAGATTCACTCATCACTACTGCTAAACAGAGACAATAGTAGGTACCTGTTAATGCCTGTTGGAAGGGAAATAGTATGTAGTAATAAGTATATAAATATATACTAAACGCCTTTATAAAATTGAATTTTTAAATTTAGGCTTAAGTTGAGTTTGTAATTAGTGATGAGCGAAATTTTTTGGCAGGCATGGATTCACAGAAAAATTCTACATTGGCAAAATTTTTTGTGAAACACTCGGAAAAATCCGGTGCAAAAAAAAAAAAATCTGCAAAGATGAATAAACATCTATCGCCCACTCCCTACTGGGTAATTATCCCCATACAGATTGATTGGATTTAGGAAACTTTTCCCCATTGGTAATTAATGAACTCTGTTTGCCCACGTGCAGTAACCCATAGCAACTAATACCATGGTTGCTTTTAAACAGGTGGCCAGTACATGCTACCTGCTGTGGAACTTTGTTTATGTTTATAAACTTGTCTTAACGCGCTGTTGCATTCTTGCAGTTAATAAAAGACCACAGAAGTAAAAAAGGGGGTGTGTGTGCAAATAATATATATTTCTTTTTATATTGGAACCCCAGTGAACTCTGAATTTTTGATTATGCAAAGAAACTTCTTCTTCCAGATGCTCTAAAATAGCACTGAGAGAATGATGAATGTGCTTTACCATTTGCAATTACAGTGAACTTTATTTTCAAGTGGAAAAGGTATTAAACATTTAGTAGTACACAGAAATTACATTTACACAAGTTGCCAGATCCCTTACCTATTTTAAAGGCAATTCTTTTTTTCCAATGCAGCATTTATATATTTATTTACAAGATAAAAAGATGCACAGGTGTCCTCTTTCCAGTGATACAGTACATCACACTTAACAGGAAATGCTGAGGAAGCATTAATGTGTAGTTAATTATTTTCTAGAAATAAGTGAACTGATCTTGATTTATTTTGCCTAATCCTTCAGTCCAACATTCAAGAAATCATTTATCAGAAAGTGCCTTTCATCTTTGTTCCACAAAGCAACCATTCAAAGAGATTATTTTAATGAAAGCTTCCAAAAGTCTGTTTTATGAGCAAATGATTCTATGCTCATTAAAGAATAGTAAGTAAATTTTACATGAGAATCCACAATACCTCTCTTTTCAATGATATCTAAGTAGTGATACCAATAGCTATTTCTCTCTGTCTCATAGCCCCACAAATCGTACAAATGATTGCTTACGTTAAACAAAACTCAGATTACCAAAGGCCATGGTCTAATATTAATTAGTATTATTTAGATTGATTAATTAGATTGATTTATTTTCCAGTACTGAATGATACAGTTTAACCATCTACAGTATATAACTTTATAGAGCTTACAATACTTGTACAAAATATCTGCGCTAATCGCTATTTGTAATAAGCGAATCTGTGGGCAGAAAATTTGAGAAAGTTCTAGAAAATGTGAGACAGCAAGAATTGCATTGAAGTCAATAGGTGTTTTTCACAGAAACTTTCTTTTTCATAAAATGTATTGGAGTTAATAAGGGGGGGGGTGGGGGTTATGGAACGTTTTCCTTGCAAAATACATTGAAGTAAATGGACATTTTCTTTTGCAGCAACTTTATCTGCCCAAACTACATTGGAGTCAATGGACTTTTTTTGTAGAGGCTTTTTTGTGCACAAAATACATTGTGGGTCAGTTGGTGTTGTCAACACATTTTTCTTAGTAAAATTTCCTAAAGGTCTGAGAAAATATTAGGCAACATTGTGGCAACATAGTGGCAACATTTTGCTGCAGTTTTGAGAAATTATTCGCCAATGGAGAAATGTGGTTCCAGACTAATTGTGGTTGCATAAACAATAAAAGTGTAACACAACTTGTTCAAAGATCATTAATTTGGGAAAAAATGTAGGCCTCCTAGGAAATCTGGAGCTGATTAGGACAGCACCTACATGATTATGCCAGGGTGGTGCATTATCAATAACAATGTTTATTAACAATTAAATTGCTCAAAGCATGGATTCCTATTGGCAAAGGGAAGCCTGAACTTACCAACTACTCAAGTGCTTTGCGCTCTTCTCTGTAAAGCAAGTGCATTGTGCATCTTGGCACAGGGTGAAAGTTTAGATGTTGTATTCATGTTCTTAGCCTTTAAAGTCAAAATCTAAACCTTAGATATTCATTAGAGATGTCAAAGATGCAACCCTAAAGCCTTTGTAAACTCTATTGCTGTTTTAGAATGCTGGAAGCTGTAAATAAATAAAGGTCTGGATGCAATAATATATAGTGACAGTCTATAAAACTGTAAAGATTTGCCATGGCAGATATATCTTATCATAAAATGAAAAACACATTTAATAGAGAAAATATTCTGTTTCTACAGCTCCGCATGGACCTTCTTTCACAATTGGAAAAGCAGTATGGCTGCTGTGGGGTTTGGTCTTCAATAATTCAGTACCTGTGCAAAATCCAAAGGGCACAACCAGCAAAATCATAGTGTCAATTTGGGCTTTTTTTGCTGTGATATTTTTGGCAAGTTACACTGCTAACTTAGCTGCTTTCATGATTCAAGAAGAATTTGTTGACCAGGTTACTGGACTTAGTGATAAAAAGGTAAGTTGATAAATGAACAGTTACTTTGAATTAATAAATAACATAGAGAGAAAATTATAAAACATATCTAAATGCATTTTGTAGTATAACTTTTGCTGTTAAGAATATATTTCCAGTTAATGTAAACAGATTATTTTTATCATTTTATATCCATATTTAAAGCTACTGCTACCAAGCAGGCATGTTTTTTTGTTTTATTTTGCCACAACCCTCACAAAAATTCTTAAAATACACTCACAATTGCCAACAGTTCTTCAACAACTCCACATATTTTATTAATGTTCAAATACAAATATTTCTGAACATTTTATTATCTACATTACCAAATTCTATCTTACAGCAATATTCTGTTTTTAGAGCTTTGTATAATATAATAAATTTGCCTATGACTTGTGCAGTTAAATGAACACTGGAATAAAAACCAACTTGAATAATGCATAATTATTGCAAAAATATAAATTATTAGGTAAAATATTTTGTAATAAAAGTAGGCTCAGCTTTGAACTTGAACAAGTAGTGTAACTATAGAGGAAACTATGAAGGTTTTAATTCATCCAGGTCA
Source organism: Xenopus tropicalis (assembly GCF_000004195.4). Classification (NCBI taxonomy): domain Eukaryota; kingdom Metazoa; phylum Chordata; class Amphibia; order Anura; family Pipidae; genus Xenopus; species Xenopus tropicalis. The sequence continues at coordinate 37,686,338 of NC_030685.2, forward strand.
TGCTATACAGAATCTAGTGGAGACTAAAACAACTGGACTCCCTAAAATAAAATGTCTAAAGCAACTGAACTTGCTAAAATAAAATGTTTCCCCACTCATCCGAGTGCCTTCTTTAGTTCAGCTCAGACATCCATCACAATTCACAGTTTTGTAAATTGAAATATTTAAACCTGACTTAATGAGGATCAAACTTCCATTGTGACTGGATCACATCTTTACACTTCTGTAAGTTTTAATTAATATCTAACTGAATAGGTTCAATGACACCATTGTGTTATCATTAAAAAAGTTCTAAAAAAAGGCGATAGGGCAACTTCAAGTGCAAGACCCTATGTGTGAGTGCTCCACCTAACCTTCTGACATCACATCATCAAACCAGAATAAGAAAATCCTTTGTAAAGCTGCAGCAACTGGCTTCAGGTTTGAGAATGTGATGTCAGGAGCTGCACAAGTAGGTTGTGGCACAGTTGAAGTCACGCTATCACCCTGAAGAAGAGAACTTTTTTAATGGTAATTTTACATAAAGCACTTGAAATAAGAAACATGTGCAGAATAAATGCATTAATAGAGGAGTGTAGAATAGATTTTGAATGTATTGATTTTTAGGGGAGATTTATCAGTTTATTTTTTTCATGATTCAAGGTTTTTTGCACTAAAATTTGCACATTTCCAATTATGGTTCAAAAACTCAGATGTCTGGTATTTATTAAGTGCAAAAAAGCCAAAAACTTGAATTTAAAATGTTGCCATATAAAATCTTGTACGTTTATATAGAAGTCAATGTCCTAGGCAAAGTCAAGCAATATTTTCAATTCAAGATATTTGAGTTTTTCAAGTTTTATTTGAATTTGTAAACTCAAAAATACTTGGTATCTGTATCAAGTTTTCCTTACTAAAAAATAAGCAAGAATTTGAAATGCAAGTTTGTTCGAATTAGAAAAACACGTTTTTTGGGATGAACAAATCTTAATATTCTTATATGAGAAAACATCCTATTAAAGAACCCATTGAGATCCAAGAGGGTTGATACACTGAATTGTGTCCATCAGCTTTACACTTTTCTGTGATTTTAGCTCTAGTAGTTAACTGTTTTTGCACATTTGGCATTTACAGTATTGTTACTTTCTAAGTTGAGGACACCTAGATGTGTTATATATTTTTACAGTACTCTCGTATTCTTAAACTCAAAAATTGATAAATAAGCCCATTAGTGTTAATGTACCTTTAAGGGTTTAAGTGTCAGTGAATTGTCTACCAGTCAGTTGAACTGAAGAAGATGCTTGAATCAGTAGTGAAAGTATATTCATATACAGTGGCTTGCAAAAGTATTCGTCCCCCATGAACTTTTCCACATTTTGTCACATTACAGCCACAAACATGAATCAATTTTATTGGAATTCCACGTGAAAGACCAATACAAAGTGGTGTACACGGGAGAAGTTGAACAAAAATCATACATGATTCCAAACATTTTTTACAAATAAATAACTGCAAAGTGGGGTGCGCGTAATTATTTAGCCTCCTTTGGTCTGAGTGCAGTCAGTTGCCCATAGACATTGCCTGATGAGCTAATGACTAAATAGAGTGCACCTGTGTGTAATCTAATGTCAGTACAAATACAGCTGCTCTGTGACGGCCTCAGAGGTTGTCTAAGAGAATATTGGGAGCAACAACACCATGAAGTCCAAAGAACACACCAGACAGGTCAGGGATAAAGTTATTGAGAAATTTAAAGCAGGCTTAGGCTACAAAAAGATTTCCAAAGCCTTGAACATCCCACGGAGCACTGTTCAAGCGATCATTCAGAAATGGAAGGAGTATGGCACAACTGTAAACCTACCAAGACAAGGCCGTCCACCTAAACTCACAGGCCGAACAAGGAGAGCGCTGATCAGAAATGCAGCCAAGAGGCCCATGGTGACTCTGGACGAGCTGCAGAGATCTACAGCTCAGGTGGGGGAATCTGTCCATAGGACAACTATTAGTTGTGCACTGCACAAAGTTGGCCTTTATGGAAGAGTGGCAAGAAGAAAGCCATTGTTAACAGAAAACCATAAGAAGTCCCGTTTGCAGTTTGCCACAAGCCATGTGGGGGACACAGCAAACATGTGGAAGAAGGTGCTCTGGTCAGATGAGACCAAAATGGAGCTTTTTGGCCAAAATGCAAAACGCTATATGTGGCGGAAAACTAACACTGCACATCACTCTGAACACACCATCCCCACTGTCAAATATGGTGGTGGCAGCATCATGCTCTGGGGGTGCTTCTCTTCAGCATGGACAGGGAAGCTGGTCAGAGTTGATGGGAAGATGGATGGAGCCAAATACAGGGCAATCTTGGAAGAAAACCTCTTGGAGTCTACAAAAGACTTGAGACGGAGGTTCACCTTCCAGCAGGACAACGACCCTAAACATAAAGCCAGGGCAACAATCTAATGGTTTAAAACAAAACATATCCATGTGTTAGAATGGCCCAGCAAAGTCCAGATCTAAACCCAATCGAGAATCTGTGGCAAGATCTGAAAACTGCTGTTCACAAACGCTGTCCATCTAATCTGACTGAGCTGGAGCTGTTTTGCAAAGAAGAATGGGCAAGGATTTCAGTCTCTAGATGTGCAAAGCTGGTAGAGACATACCTTAAAAGACTGGCAGCTGTAATTGCAGCAAAAGGTGGTTCTACAAAGTATTGACTCAGGGGCTGAATAATTACGCACACCCCACTTTGCAGTTATTTATTTGTAAAAAATGTTTGGAATCATGTATGATTTTCGTTCCACTTCTCACGTGTACACCACTTTGTATTGGTCTTTCACGTGGAATTCCAATAAAATTGATTCATGTTTGTGGCTGTAATGTGACAAAATGTGGAAAAGTTCAAGGGGGCCGAATACTTTTGCAAGCCACTGTATATATATCTCCATACTGTAGAGGAAGTAAACTATGCAACTGCTGGGATGCCCAAGAGTCATAGGTTATTGGCTCATAAGCGGTTTAATAAAAGTTTTACTCCAAAATTTTGTGGGTCCCTAAACAGATTAAGGGCTTGGTAAGTTAATTAATTCCATAATATCTAAATATGTAATAGTGGATTTTTTAAAAAAGCCACATTTGCATTAAGTACTCAGTGGATCAGTAGCTTTATATATTTTTAATAATTTTGTGATTTGGTTTAGATGGATCTGATTGTAAGTGCTTATATGAGGTGATAAAAAAAATTGCAGTTGAATTGCAGTTGAATTGCAGATCATTTACAATCACTTGAACAGGAAAATATTCTGTATCCACCCATCACATGAAATTCAAATTATTTCAGATTTGTCTTAAATTCAAAGTATGGCTGCATTGCTTGGCAGTAAATGTTACCAAATACAAGTGAATGTGTTACTGTGGAAAAAAGTCCCTTTGGCATATAAAGTTTTGTAAATGTAACTTATTTTTTGCTTTTAATTTTTAGTTTCAAAGGCCACATGATTATTCTCCTCCATTTCGTTTTGGCACAGTTCCAAATGGCAGCACTGAAAGAAATATTAGAAATAATTATCCTGATATGCATCAATACATGGTTAAATTTCATCAAAAAGGAGTACAAGATGCCTTAGTCAGCCTAAAGACTGGGTAAGTGTATTTGATGAACTGTTTAATACTATCCCATTTCTATTATTGTGTAATAATACTTGCAGTTACTATATGTTCCAGTTAAATGTTAGAGTGTTCTTACATGAGGTTAAGGTCCTTTCAATTTGTGTTAACTGCTGAGTGGAGTGGTGACAATAGCACTGATAGTCAGCCTGCATATACATTTTGTATTACTGGTTTATGGCAAGCAATTAAGTGGATGTTGTTTACTTTGCAAATAAGATTTTTGGCCATATTATAGTTAATTATATAGTTAATTTTTGTTGCATATTATATAGGCTCTAGCTGTAGCCAAGAACAGGACTTTGCACCCCTGATTAACTTAAATTCAACTGTAAGTAGATGGCCATCATGGTACAGAGTCAGACTGGTGGTACAGGGCCCACCAGGGCTACTGCCCCGGAGGCCCCATACCCCTCCAAGGTTCCCCCGCTAGCCACGTCCCGAGCCCCAGAAATAAGTGCTGCGGCTGCGGGAGTGGCGACAGGCATCGGGTCTGGGCCACCGCAGCCTAGTCCTACCCTGTCATGGTCTGTAAGTAGAATGAAACTTGTGGTTTTCTGTTGTCTTAACATTGCTTTCCAGTTATATACACATACATATATTTATTCCAATTTAGCTATGACATTTTTTCCTCTAGATTTTCACTTTGTTGACCTTTCCCAACACTGTGGGGCAGATTTATAAATATTTAAATTAAAAGTCTCAATGGATTCCCTGTCAGGAAAGTCTTTTAATGAATTAGCACAATTATTAAGATTGATGCTTTAATCAATGTGGTAATTTTTCATAATGTGTTCACCTGCTTTGAGCAGTGAAATTCTGTTCTAAAATGTGTTAAAATTCACTAGTAATGTGGAGCTTTAACAGTTTGCCAAATTATTAAGCCCGGGAAAGGAGTGAGCATTACCACACCTTTTTTGAGCTGAATTTGTTAACTTGTATATTATTGCTTGCTGGATTCTGTATATGATTTAGCATAGGTTTACTGGGTGCTGTAGGGTACTTGGATTTATCTATACACACTGTTTTCCACATACTGATTTGACTATTTAACTGCAGGCCTTGGCTGGGTATTACATTGATCCTTTTTTTCAGGCAGCCAGACCCTTTCCTCAGTGAGAGGATGATGTAAGTGATAACCCAAGTAGCATAGTGTCCGATGTAAATGATGTACAATCTCTCTAAAGTGCTGCAACATATGTTGGTGTTCAATAAATAAAGAATAATATTAGTTTAAAATTAGGCAATGTTTGGAGTTTAACTGTACATGTGTTAAAGCATTATTTTACAGTTTTTTAATTATGAAGCATCAATGCTTCAAGTAAATACCATGTATGCATTGTAGTGTATATATCTTTTTAATTCACAAATACTAATATAGTTTTAATTTCAAACGTCACTTTAAATCATATTGTTTTTAAAAAGATGATCTCAGGAGAAGACACAGGGGGTTATTGATAATTTATTTGCCATTGCACTAAGCGTGAATGATACCTTTACAGATATTGGAAGCTAATGACTAATGAACAGTACCAATACAAACCATAATTTGCAGCTGAATGAGATGAGATTTGTATACGGGTTTTGATCTTTTCTGTTAAATGACAACTGCACAAGTGTAATTTCTGTCTAGATATCTGAAAGAATAATATTGTATGAAATGAATATCATATTCTGAATTTTATTCCAGTTAAAGTGTGCATTCAAATATGTCCTACCATTTTTATTGGGGCCCCAAATCATGATTCCAGTTGATAAATAGTGCATTTGTCTGGCATGATTTGTTCACTGATTAATTCCTACAATGCCATATTCCAGAAGATATTCTGGCATGTGACTACAAACAGTAACAAAGCATGCAGTGTGCAAAGTGCACACAATTTGACTGAGTGTGTCCTTTTTTTGTACTGCTAAAGGGCTGTGTATCTGTGTTGGTCTGGACTGGTGGTACAAAATCCCAAAAGATAAAGTGTGTAATTTCTACTACATCTTTGTTAAGCTTTAGTTCTCCAAAGTCCTCTGTTGTGTACACCATTTTCAGTTTTTCAGAGTATTACTTGCACAAAGGTTTTCATTCCTTAAGGTTATTGAAAAGCTGATTAATGAACTGTTGACAAGCAAGAGAGACTGGCTCCTGAAATATAGGGTACAATTCAAATAGCCCTCAAGCATAAGAACTATTTTGAAAACTAAGGGGCACATTTACTATGGGTCGAATCCGAGTCCGAATTGGAAAAATCCGATTTGAAAACGAACATTTTGCGACTTTTTCGCATTTTTTGCGATTTTTTCGGCACCTTTACGACTTTTCGGAAATTATCGCGACTTTTTCGTTACCAATACGATTTTTGCGAAAAAACGCGAGTTTTTCGTAGCCATTCCGAAAGTTGCGATTTTTTCGTAGCGTTAAAACTTGCGCAAAAAGTTGCGATTTTTCCGTAGTGTTAAAACTTGCGCGAAACATCGCGCCTTTTAAGTTTTAACACTACGGAAAAATCGCAACTTTTTGCGCAAGTTTTAACGCTACGAAAAAATCGCAACTTTCGGAATGGCTACGAAAATCGTGCGTTTTTTCGCAAAAATCGTATTGGTAACGAAAAAGTTGCGTCAATTTTCCGAAAAAATCGCAAAATACCGATCATTACGAAAAAAACGCAATCGAACGCATTCGGCCCGTTCGTGGCTTAGTAAATGTGCCCCTAAAGGTAGATACAGGATGTAACATTCCCCCAACTTTTGTTAGAACACTGACCTGAGTTTTTGCCTGCAGGAATACTGGTGTTGGATGTATATATTTGTAGCATGAATGGCTATAATTTTGCTGAAGCTTGTCTACATACAGTACATTGAATAGTGTTTTTGCATGCCTACTTATACTGCATTATAAAATAAATAAATACATGTAACAAATGAAGGACATAGCCTATGGCAAGTTTCACCTTAAATATTTTTGCAAATCTTTTGCAGTAATTATAAAACAGTTTATTGCTATCCTAACTAAATCCTGTGTAGAAAATTTAAAAAATGACACTGTTGTTTCTTGAAAAAATGCACAAACTGTAAATAAGCACTGAGCTGTTTGATGTTAAACTTCATCACCATGGAAGGACTTTCTAAAGCCTCGCATAAAACAGAAATGCTCTTATAATACTCCTGTAATACTTGAATTATCTGTTAAATAAACCATATTAGCATATCCATGAGAGCAGCTGAGAGGAAAAGGGCAATGAGTGAGCATTAAATGAAAGGAGTGCATAAGAACCTCATTGTGCTGATCATTAGAGCACATTTCCCCTACAGCTGAAAATCTGCTTACCTTACAAAATACAATTATTCGCATATGTAGAGAAAAAAGCATACATTCTGGATGCATTAATGTGTTTTATTTGAAAGTAGAACAACACTATTAATACTACTACACTACTAGTAGCATAGATACATGAAAAATATATGATTTTTCTCAGCTAAACATGTTTTGAATTATCTCTAAATATTTTGCTATCTGGGCTAGGTACATTAAAACCCACACCAATAGGAAGAAGCAGAACTGAAAGATTTAAAGCAAAAGCTAGTTTTTGATTGTGTAATACTAGGTAGGGGACAAAAACAAATTGGAGAAAAGTTGTAAACTGCATTTTCAATGCCACAGGCAATAAACCTTTCCCATATTAAAAACAGCTATGAATTGCTACCACCACCAACCCTCACATTTTCTAAAACTAAACAGAGCTCAATCCTACAGTAATAGTATTGTCCCCATTTATTATAGATTTTCCAATGAGTATTGATCAAACATCCCCCATTGTGTTTCAAAGAACTTTTGTTATTTGATGCTTTTCTTCACAATGGAGCCCATTATACTAGGTTTAGGACTTTAATGTTAATTTTAACAAATAGTTGTATCATATCTCAGCAGACAAGCACTCATTCACATTTACAATCTCCTTAAAGTTAACAAAAGTTGCTAGATACAATAGACCTTATACTGTAGATATTTTTTGAGTTTCTGACTTGGTGGCAAGTTTTGGTTGAATAAAAACAAGATTTCTACCAAATAAAGCCCCCTGTAAGTTGATAGTGTGCATAGAGGCTGCCTAATACCCAATCTTAGCCCTTATTTGGCACCTCCTTGAATTTTTATGATGCTTGTGTTGCTCTCCAATTATTTTTACATTTGACTGTGGCTCAAGAGTAAGAAAGGTTAGAGATCCCTGCTGTTGATATAGGATCACTGGTCTTTTAAATGGTAGGTCAAACCAAATAACAGTGACAATTATCCTATGTTAGAAGGAATGTGGCTGTTGTACTGCTTCTCACCTATAAAATATATATGCAAATAAATATATCGTCATCAATCCTTTTCACCCTTCCTTGCTTTATCAGTCTTGTTCCAGCCCTTCTATTGGGCATGTTTGAATCATGATGGGTACTAGTGATGGGCAAAATGTTTCGGCAGGCATGGATTCGCGGCGAATTTCCGCATTTTCGCCTTGGCGGATTGTTTCGCGAAACAGATGAAAAAATTTGCAGCGGAAAGATTCGGTGCGCGACAAAATAATAGCCGTGGGCGACAAAATAATAGCCACGGACGACAAAATAATAGCCGCGGGCAACAGGTTTTTTTTGACGCGCGACATTTTTGGCGTTTTGCGAATTTTCCGCAAATTCGCAAAACGGCAAAAATGTCGCGCGTCAAAAAAAACCTGTTGCCCGTGGCTATTATTTTGTTGTCCGTGGCTATTATTTTGTTGCTCACGGCTATTATTTTGTCGCGCAGCAAATTTTTACACTGCAAATTTTTTCATCCGTTTCGCGAAACAATCCACCAATGGCGAAAACTCGGAAATTCGCCGCGAATCCATGCCTGGCGAAACATTTTGCTCATCACTAATGGGTACACATCATAATCTGCATCTAAGGCAGGACACTGTGCAGGCAATTCAACTTAGTTATAAGCAATAAGTCAGGGAAGACAGTAGACCCTGAAGGTAAGCATCATGGGAAGAATGGGGAAAAGTATACAGTATTTTGTTGTATAGAGCTACTTTATTTTACAAAGCTTGCAATGCTAAAACTGATATTATATACCATTAATTATTGTAGGCATCTTTTCATCATACAGATATTTATGCTGTGCTTCTAGTGTTTGATTTAGATTGTGGCTTCTGCAATGCAAATATTTGATAAGATTTCTGAGATTTAATGGTATTTTTTTAAATTTGCAAATCTTTGGCATTTTTAGTGATATTTGCACATACCCTTTAAATGAAGGTAATAAAATGCCTTTGTTCTTCTAGGACAAAAAATGTTTATTTAAATACCCATAAAAGTTAATTGTTTTATACCCAGTAAATTTTGAGCTAGTTTTTAAAATTAGCTTTTTGCTTTATGTCCAAATAGTTCTATTAAAAAATGCTTCAATGACTAGTCAGCTGCTCGGAAAGGATATTTCAGATTTTCAAAGGGTAAAGAAAATAGAACAGTTCTGTAGTGTATCTATTATTATTCAACTCATTCATCACTGATCAGCAAAACTAGTTTTTGCTTGCTTTGCATTAAAGATTCTTTGTACATTTACCCATAGGACAATTGATGGACACAGGTTGAGATAGTAATGATTTATTAATAGAACCTATTTTTCTTATGGCTTATGCTTTTTGCTCATGTGCATGCTTTGTGCTTTGATTGTACCATAACAGGCAGGTACACTATGAATGTAAGGTTATGGTTGATAAAACACATTAAAATAGAAAAACTAAAACAAATAAAGTTTTGGATGCAAACTGAACAAAAAGGACTGAATAGTAAATAGATATTTATCTGTGTGAGAAAACCAAATAATCAGTTTTAATAAGTCCCAGTAGCATCACAATACATTGGCAAAAAATAGAATATTTATATTTCCTCCTAGAATATTGAATTTGGCCAATGAGAGACTGAATATAAATAGGATAGGTTCCCAAATAGAAAGTAGTAATAACAGAATTGTAGCCTTACAATAGTTCTTTGGCTGCCGGGGTCAGTGACAATTTGAAAGGCTAGAAAGTGGCAGAATAGGATGGTAATTCTAAAAAAAAAAAAACAATAAAAAAATAAAAACCTGTCGAAAATTAGCTAAAAACAGGAAATTCCTGTTACTAACAGTAAACTTAAGAGTGAATTACCTCTTTAATGTGATTAAACTACATACTTGTGTAAATAAGAGGGAAGGATTAAAAGTAATACACTGAACAAAACTGCAAACATTTAGAATTAATAGTCAAAATTGTCAATGTTATAGTGTAATAATAAAAATAAGCACATTTTATTTGCATATAATACAGTCTTAGAGAGTGGGAGTTTTTTGTCAGCAACATCCATTCGCTCAAATTTTAAAATGTGGTTTGATTTTTTTTTTTCTTTTTACTGGTGTATTTCACTGCAAAATGTTTATTACAAAGGAAAAAGGAATTGGGCTTCATGTTTTTATGTAAAATACCTTTATTGCATTTCCTGACGTTAGGCAGTGAATTTGTGAGACCAGGTAAAACATTCCTTTGACTTGTATGAGGCCCAGTTTAGACGTCCAACTTATTGAGATTATGGCAATAGTAAAACTAAGACATCTGACAGATGCTATCCTTGCAAATCTGACAGATTGTATCAGGGCAGATATGAACGATATGTAACAAAATGAGGACTGCAATATTAATGCATTTTCTACATGACAAGAATACTCTGGAATACATGAAGCAACTTCATATGTGAAGCCTAGAGGCCAATGCACATGACAGAAACTTTTGACTACATCAAATGATTTTTAAAGTAAAGGACAGAAAAAGAGGTCATGATAACAGGACATGTTAAAAAAAGAAATTCTTTTTTTAAAAAAAGAGAACAAAGTCCAAGGAGAATTGCTTGGGGCAAGAACTGCAAAAAAAAAAAAAAAGTCAGTCATAACTGGTATACACATAGAAGATAGGCTAACAACATAAAGCTGCATGAAGCAATAAATTACAGTATGTAAAAGGGAATAAGTGGTAGCAAATTGTTGTGTCCAGAAGTGTATGAGTGTCCTTTTAGGGGTTTCATGTAATAATACAGTTTGCACAAACTAAATTCTGCAGTTGTGGAGGCAAATTTACTAAAACTCATTTCTCATTATTTTTTATTTCAAAATTCGAATTAACTCGTTTCCATGAACATCTTACATTTACTAAAAACAGAGAAACTCCACAAAGGAAAAGTCACAGAAAAGTTGCTAACATTCAAAATGTTTCTATTTGTCACACGAAAACAATTTTTCAAATTATCTCACAAAAAAAACAGCGTCAAAAATCCAAAACCTCTAAAGTTTCTAACCAAAAGAAGGCTCCTCTATGGAAGAGTAGTAACATCTGCCATTGACTTCTACATGATGTCAGCGAGTTTTGTGGGATTTGGATTTTTAGGCTTTTTGATGCATTGTGAACCCCAGAAAAGTGACTTTTTTTTTCTTTTAACACTAGAAATCAGAAAAAAAAATCTGATGCTTAGTAAATGAGCCCCTTAGTAATTAATGGGATTTTAATATGTTGAGCCGCTTAGAGGAGAAGGAAGGTTAGGTACTCCCCAGTAATTGTATTCACTTACCTGATACACCAGGCCAGAAAACTGCACCTGCCCAGGGGTCTTACAGCAAGCACCACAGAGTGAACCTCCTCTTCCTGCATCTTCTTTCTATGCTACCCTGGGGCCACCACATGCAAAGTAGAGTGAAAAAGCTGGCTTTTTTGTTAAATTTCAGCTCTTCATTCTACCACACGTGCACCTGGCTAGAAAAGAATCAGCAGGAAGAGGATCACTCCTTGGTACACCCTGGAGAAACCCAGGCCGTGAAGGTTTCTGCTGACAGAAGTGCTGGCCTTGGGTATCAGGTAGGTGAGGTGAATACAATCACTGGGGGGGTGCCTAACATTTGACCCCCACAGCGATTGTGGCTTTCCTTTTCCTTTAAAGGAAAATTATACCCCCAAACAATGTAGGCATCTATAAAAAATATATCACATAAAACAGCATATATGTAAAACCCTGCCTTATCTAAATAACCATTTTCATAAATATATACTTTGTTTAAGTTGTATGTGCCACTGGATAATCCTAAATAGAAAATTGCTATTTAAAGTCTAAGGGCCACCCCCTGAGATCATTCCTGACAAACAAACCAAGGGCACACATACAAGGTAGGTCACATCAGCAAATTTATGGACAAAGGTCTTTTACTCCCACACTACTTCCTGTTACAGAGTTTGTTCAGTTTGGTAAGATTCTTTAATGGGCAATTTAGTATGATGTAAACTGCTGGTTAAGTATTCATTCTAGGGGTATAGTTATCCTTTCACCCATTTCCATTCTATTGTATTTTAGCTAAAAAAAGCTTCAAAATGTTGAAGTTCTCAATATAAAATTTATAAATAGGGTTGGTAATGTTAAAATAAAGAATCCCTAAGGTCACCATTATATGGGATTAAAGGTCTATATGTATCTTTTTCTATATTGTTGTTTAAAGGGTATAATGTTTTCTGGGTTACTGAAGTGGCTCTGATGACCACAAACATCTTTTATTCACCTCGTTTAATAAGTTTGCTAAGATATAATTAATCCTTTTTTGAGGGTAAAGCAATCCTATGGTATTTATTTAATGTTGTAATGATTTTTACTAGACAAAGTATGTTGATCAAAATTACGGAAATACCCCTTATGGGGAAACAAGTCCCATACCAGTATTACACTTTGGGGCAGATTTACTTTTCCACGAACGGTCAGAAGGCATCCGAATGCAGTTTTTTCATAGTGATCGGTATTTTTGCGACGTTTTCGTTGCCGTTGCAACTTTTTCGTATGCTCCTCAACTTTTTTGTCGCCGCCACGACTTTGTCGTATATTTTCCGCTACTTTTTCAGCGCCATCGCGAAAAAATCGGATTGGTTTCTCCGCTGTTTACAATCGGTCAATATGAAATTGCGACGGCGACGAAATAGTCGCTGCGGCGGCAAAAAAGTCGCGACAAATACGAACAAGTCGCAACGGCGACGAAAAGACTGCAAAATTTTCGTTTCCAATCCAAATTTTTCCCTTTCGGATTTGTGTATTAGTAAATCTCCCCCTTTGTGTTCAGGCAAATGTAAAGACATTTCATCCTGTTGACAGTTTCAGTTTAAAGTAATACTGATACTAAAAAACTCTGTCTGATCTCAACCTGTCAGTTATAGCTTTTAATGCTGACAGACTCCTGCTGCACAAATATGGCAGTCCTCTCATTGAGGAACATGGGGGATCAGATAGGTAATGTAAAAACATTGGGCAAATACATTTACAGCAAAATTATAAATAGCATGCAAAGACAATGTTATGATAGTGATTAAAAAAAAGTTTGATTTCTGTATTTCAGTATCTCTTTAAGCATTAAGCAAACTAATTTTGCACATTCAATGTTGGGGTACACCGTTTAATGCAATTCTAATGTATTTGTCCCTACAATATGTTTTGTTTTAGAAAGCTGGATGCATTTATCTATGATGCAGCAGTGCTGAACTACATGGCTGGAAGGGATGAAGGATGCAAGTTGGTGACAATTGGGAGTGGGTATATCTTTGCTACTACTGGCTATGGTATAGCTCTCCAGAAAGGTTCAAGATGGAAACGCCCTATTGATTTAGCTCTTCTACAGTTTGTTGGAGATGGTAAAGTACCTAGTTTCTTTATTTTAAAGACTTACACATATTCAAATAGCAGACAATATTAATACTAAAGTAAACTCTGGGTGTGGGTGTGTTGTGTGCACTCTAATATCTTCAGGTAGCAAATATTCATATATATATTTTTTACACGATTATACTGAATAACTTTTATATCTAAAGAAATTATACCAACAGAGGGTCCTAAACACAAAACAAAATTGAACTACAGCAATGAATAAAATCACATCTAATATATAATAACTAGCTCCTTGAATATTTACTACAAATATATAGCTAATCATTGCTTAGATATAACTTTTCCTATTTGCCCCTTTTTCACATATATATATGCTGTAGTCTGTCTCCTTTGAGTAGAATGTGTAGCAAAATGGGATACCTGAAAAAAAAATGGCACCTTAACTAGATTTGCAGATTTAGGAAATGTGAAATCAAAGTTCACTATAGAAAAATTCACCTACTTTTTATTTATTCCTATGGCATTTTAGAAGTGTATTTATCGATGGTTGAAAGTTAAAGTTCACTGTTTGATAAGTACAATGCCATAGGAATTTCTCCTTTCTTTTTTTTAATGATACAAATTCACATACTGTATTTAAACAACTCCACCAACATTGGAGCAGGGTTTTTTTGTGTGTTTTTCTTCATAAAATGATAATTGATAAAACAAGCTGGCATTGCGTTATCAAGGTATTTTGATCTAACATAAAGATATGTATGGGCATTCCTTATATTCAAGAAAAGGCAAAAATAATAATATCTGTATGATATCAATAATGTTGCTTGGGTGGTCTTTTTTAATAATTAAAAATACATATTTATGTCAATAAACAATCCTCAAAAAGGCAAATTACACTGAAAGACATTCATAACCTTATATTAGACATAGTGGCATATTAATTAAAAAGTAAAATGAGAGTCACAGTGTAATTTTGCCACTCTCTATTTATTTCTATGGGTTTCTCAGAGGTGTATTAATCAAAGGCATAGGTCTTTAAAAATCCCATAGAATTGAACAGGAAGTGAAGGACTTTCACTGTGGCAAGTGCTAATTACACCGGGAGGCCTCTTTATCTACATTGGAATTTTGGTGGTTTTAAAGACTGAAAATCCGCTTTGTATGGTGCTAGCCTAACACTAGTACTAGTGGTTGTATTTATAGTTTATGTATGTGAGTGTATAGATTGGTAGGTGTGGGTTAGGTGTGCTGGGTTTACTTGGATGGATTGAACTTGATGGACACTGGTCTTTTTTCAACCCTATGTAACTATGTAACTATGGAACTATGTAACTAGCACAAAGGTGTTCTCTTTAAATTGTTTGATTTATTTGTAAAGGGGAGTTTAAAGATAATTATTGCTTTGTCATTGCTTAAATATCTTCTTGCAAAGGTTGTTTGTATTTACTTGTATTTCAGTTTATCAGCCATTGTCAGTTAAGTTTTACTTTCTCCTGTGCTTTAGGGTAATGTCCCACAGAGAGATTAGTCATCCACAGTAGATCTCTGTGACTAATTTCTCTGAAATGCCTTTCCAAGGGCAACAAAGGGAAACTCATGACAGTATCCCTTCAATGCCTCAAGGTCCTTGTGTATTATAGAGGGCCAATTTTTTCACATGTATGAAGGTTTCTTTGACACTGAAAACTTTTCCCAAATTCTGAAGCACTCAGCGACTTTCTTTTCACAGTATTCTCTCACTGTTGCCATTGTTTTTTCATCAGAAAGTGTTCTACCATGAGCACTCAAAGAAAAGGTTTTCATAATTAATTCAAACGCAAGTCTAAAATACTGCTGACAACAATTTTTTTTACCAGAAATGTATTATTTTTACAACCTTTGAAAAATCTGTCCCAAATAATTTGCTTTGACAGACACTTCCTTGATCCAAATATGCTGATAGGTTCATCTCACATTGAGATATTGAGATATTGTAGCCATATCTAATTATTTTTGTTATTATCATTAATTGTATTATTGCCCTACAACGTATTGTTGAGTTGAAGGAATATTTATTAAATTTGCTCTTTTAGTTTTTTCCCCAAAATAATTATATGTGTGAACTAACATTTTCCTTGGAATTTCTAAGCAAAATCTTGTGATGAACAGGGGTGGGGAAGTGGATTCATAGTGGATGAACATTGGGTTTCCTGGTAACAAGTGGTGGGGTGGGGAATGAGAATGTGGATGGGGAATGACAGTGTAGGGGGAGGGTTGATCATATGAAGCCTTGCCTTGGCTGGAACTGAGCACTGTCGAGATCCTGAGAATTTCTCTTACTGTGCTTTTGGTCCTTCATGAAAGAAATCTTGTAGTTATTACAGGTAAAGCTTCAAATAAGGCTAGGTTTCTCTAGCTATAGTGCAGATTTATAAAGTATTATAACACACATTTTCACATTCCATACCCATTAAAAATGCTCAAGTTGTCAGTAATTTTTCCTTATTTTGTTTCCTGACATATTTTTCCTATGGAGCTTTTTTTACATTTTACCATCAGTAAATAAAATATATCTCACTTGCCTATTTTGTTTCCTGGATGAAAAGAAAAAATAATTTTTCAGGACTTTTACACAAGTTAAAATTTGGAGTCAAACAAGTGGGGAAATGCTTTGATAAAAGAGTCTGATTGATACAATTTGAATTTTTGATTATTGTAAAAATGTTTCAGAATGTCAAAAAAGTTTGGAGATTTAGAAATTAAGAGAAAAAAAATGGGGAACACAAATGGGGAACAAACAATTTAACCTTTGATAAATGTGCCCCACTGTAAAAGTCAACTCTAGAAAATATTTCTCAGCCAGCAGGTGAACACTTCTGTGCCACTCTGATATTATTGTGGTTTATGGATTACTGGTTTATAGATATGACTGTACCAATGCAAATATTATGAATACAGAATTGAATTATTCTACTTATTCTATTAAACGGGTTTCTTTGTTTTTTTGTGTTAGGTGAAATGGAAGAATTAGAAAAATTGTGGTTAACTGGAATCTGCCATACTGAGAAAAATGAAGTAATGAGTAGCCAGCTAGATATTGACAACATGGCTGGAGTATTCTACATGCTTGCGGCAGCTATGGCTTTGAGCCTCATAACCTTTGTATGGGAACATCTGTTTTACTGGAAACTACGATATTGTTTTACAGGAGTTTGTACTGGCACACCAGGGCTGCTTTTCTCAATTAGCAGGGTAAGTAATGGTTTGCATGAACTGCAATTCACCAATTCACCCTAAAACATAGGGGCAGATTTAGCAACATTCGGATTTTCGTGGTTTTAGAGTTTTCAAACCACAACTAAATTCATTTCCAGAAAAAACACAAATGTCTAAATCTGAATTTAAAAAGCACAAACAAAAAGACACAAGGAAAAAAATTTGAAAACCACAACTTTTTCATTTTGTTGCACAAATGAAAGAATCTGACCCCCTGAAAACCTCTAAAACCACAAAGAAAGATCTTCCAGTTCTAAGAAGGACAACTTGAACGTTAGTAAATGCCCCCCTTAGGGTTTGCTTCAGTTCGAATTTAAAGTTGCATATCAAGTTCTTTTCAAATTAGACACGAGAATTACCTGTTATAAACTTATTTATAAATCTAAGCTGTCAATCATCTTTTTCTTTCCCTACCTTTATGCCCGAGGCACAGCACATCATTTTCACTTTTATTTCTGCACTTTTTTTATGTCACTGACATTCTCACATGCCCTTGTCCCTCTGCCCCCTATCTACAATTACCTGTAACTTGCTATATGCATAATGTCCTCATTGGTGGAACATACATGAGATCAGTAATATTTTTATTAAATTAAAGTTGGCAAGATTGTACCAAATCCAAACAAAAAATGTAAGACCGAGGGAAGATGCACAAAAGCATATAGCTTTAAACCTAGATATCAACAATATCCCAAAATCAGTGGCATAAACTTGGAGGCCCCCTAGCCAGTTGGCAAACTGGTACATTACAAACTGGTACATTAAGGAGAAAAAGTAGTTACCAATTATTATTTAAAAACGTTTCTCTGTTCTCAATAACCGGATGCGGCTAGAAATGTCATCAAGAATATTTTACTTAGATTCATACTCAGATCAGAATATTAAATTAAAAAAAAACAGCATTATTCATATGACAGCTATCAGATTTTGTTATTCTGGCACTCAAAAGGCTCTTTTGAACCAAAGCTGGTCAAAGAGCTGTCTACTGTGCATGCTTGCTGCCATCTGCACCAATGGAAGTCCATAGTGATGAGCAAAATTTCTTGCCAGGTTTTGCTGTGAAAAAACAACCAAGGACTCCAATGGCTGCAAAAAAAAGTCACGCAGTAAAAAGGAACAGTGAAAAAACTCCCATTGATTTTTATGCATTTTTTGTAATTTTTAGCAAAGCAAAATGGAACAGATTTGCTCATCACTAGAAATCAGGCACACGTAGTAGACAGCTCAATTGACCAGCTTCCTATTCAAATGAAAGCTTGGTATACTAAAGGGGTCAGAGCTTCATGCTAGATAATGAAGTCACTGAGCAGCTTTGCCAGAAATGGCATCAGGCTCAGAAATTGTTCCATTTTAAGGGCTGTATAGTCCTTTTGGAATTTTAAAGTAAAAGTTTAACTTATTCATTAACCAAAATTTCTGTAAATGACTGTGGAACTAATCAGTAATAAGAGAGTTTATAAGACCATTCTTATTCTATTCCTTATTATAAAGGTTAAAATAAATAAATATTGACTAGAAGACCCCAATCCCAAAAAAGAATGCAAAGCATTATCTAGACATATCGATATCCCCATCTAGGCAAGAGCCAAATGATCAGATCACAATGACGGTATGCAGGCTGTCAGGGCAAAGACCACATCAATGAATACTTAATGTAGTCTTTACTCTGATGGGATTTTTTTAAACTGTTCAATCAATATTTGGCCAATCTTTGCCCAGCTATCAGATAAACAGGCCCATTGGAGGGACTCCAATACATAGCCAGATAGGCTGCCTATATCAGTCTACATGACTTTGTTTTTGTTTGTTAACTTTAAAAAAAACATTGTTAATATATTAATTGGAAAATGGGTTTTACATATTGCTTACATTAAGAAACTTTGAGAAACACTTGATTGGGCGTATTAATCATTTTTCTAAACAAGAAACTGTATATATTTTTACTGATATAGTTTTATTTTTCTGTTTTAGGGCATTTACAGTTGTATTCATGGAGTCCACATAGAAGAAAAGAAAAAATCTCCTGATTTCAGTTTTACTGCCTCTCAGACAAATATGTTGAAACTACTGAGAGCATCCAAAAATATAGCAAATCTATCCAATTTAAATCAATCCCAGTGCAACTCACCCAAAAGAACATCTGACTATATTCAAAGAAATTCATTATTAATGGACATGGTTTTAGATAAAGGCAATTTATCATACTCAGACAACAGGCCATTTCAACAAAAAGATGTATATAGTGAAAATACATATGATCTTGCCATGTTATCTGGTAATCACCCCAAAGACAACCTTAACAACTATGTTTTTCAAGGTCAGCACCCACTTACTCTTAATGAATCTAATCCAAACACAGTTGAGGTTGCTGTAAGTGCAGAACCAAAATTAAACTCCAGACCTAGACAACTTTGGAAGAAATCAGTAGAAACTTTACGACAAAACCAGGGTTCAGTAAATGAAAATGGTACAGAAGAATCAAAGCCATCTACTAAAAATCAACGCTTTCTTCCAGAGGATGGTCATTTTTCAGATGTTTCAGAGGCATCAAGCAGAGCCACATGTCATATAGATTCTGAAAACAATAATAAACACCATAAAAGTAAGGACAACTTAAAAAAACGGTCTGTGTCCTCTAAATATCCCCGAGATTGCAGTGAAGTTGAACTGTCATATCTAAAACTCAAACATGGCTCTAATCGTGACAAAGTCTACACAATTGATGGAGATAAGGAGCCAAGCTTTATAATGGACCAGCCTAAATATAGTGAAAATTCTCCTGACCAAGATGATGATTATCCTGATGTATACCAAGATCACAATGATAATTATAGGAAAGCAGAAGCTCTGCAGCCAGATAGAACTCCTCTGCATAGTGAAGGCAGACTTCCAAATAACGACATACAGTACAAATTATTTTCAAAGCACTACAGTTCAAAAGAAAAGAATACATCTATGTCTGAATCCAATGACAGACATAGGCAAAACTCTACTCACTGCAGAAGTTGCCTTTCTAATATGCCTAACTATACTGGCCATTACACTGCAAGATCCCCATACAAGTGTGATGACTGTCTCCATATAGGGAAACTATATGATATTGATGAAGATCAAATGCTGCACGAGGCAGCCAACTCTATGCATTCTGAAGATTTTTATGAGCACAACTGGCTTGAGAATAATGCTCTACACTTTCAGAAAAAAAATAAGTTAAGAATAAACAGGCAGCATTCATGTGACAACATTAATAAACCCAGGGAACAGGATCTTGGAAGGCCACCACGTAGTGTAAGTTTGAAGGAGAAAGAAAGGTACATACAAGATAGTCCATTTGCTAAATTTCTTATTGTTCCACCTGAAAAACTGTTGGGGAACAATACTGCGCTTTTTACAGACTCTTTAAAGGAGAGTAAGAGAAGCAAGTCTCTTTATCCTGATAACTCTTCTGACAACCCTTTCCTGCATTCTTATCAGGAGACTCAAAAACTAAGTCATGGAAGAAGTTCTTCAGACATTTACAAACAGTCCTCTTTAACAAAAGCAAGAAATGATAACTATTTAAGGTCATCTATTAAATCTACTTCTTCATATTCTTCAAGGGATGGACGGGTACCTAACGACATGTGTGCTTCAGAATATGCTCTGCCTTATGTTACAAGCAACAATAGTGTGTATTCAGCTCCACGGGTTGTAAATTCCTGCAGCAATAGACGTGTGTTTAAGAAAATGCCTAGCATTGAATCTGATGTTTAAAATGTTTACTATATGTACCACATTTTATTCTAAATGTTTCTCGTAGTTGCCAACATTTTAGAGGCAAAAGTAGAATTCTTATACAATGCTTTGGAACTGCTATATGTGGTTTTTGCCTACATAATATGATAGATAATACATACTGTAAATTACAACATTTTTGTCAACTTAGCCACAAAACTAAGAACAAATTAACTTTGTAATGTGCATCTCCTAAGTACTGCCTAAATAAATATTGGCAACTATGTTTTTATGTAATTTACCATCCATGCCACTTATACAATACATAAGACAAAAAGGAGGAAAACCTTATGTAATTTTTCATTTAATGTTTTTAATAGCAGATAAGCAATATTGTATGCATGTAGTTTGACACAAGAAAATATTTTATGTAAGAATGCATTTGCACAGTCACCTAGGGTTTAACGAACGTTTCACACAAAAAGTCTGACACAGTTACAGAAGTATTTCAGAGACTATTTCAGAGACCACATCTGATGATATTTAAATAAATCTTTAAAAAAAATAACTTTTTTGAGGATTCCTGATATAAGTCACAATGTGAATATTATTTTGAAAACCTGGTTCATATACGGTATTTCTTGATAAATAGTAATATTTTATAGTTTATTCATTGTACTACATATTCAATATAAATATGTAAAAACTGATTATCGATTAACTTATCATGCACATTAGCTGTTTTTCTGAAGTGGTAAACAGCCAGTTTTTGAAGGAGAAAGGGAAAGTTTGTGGCCTGTGCACTTAATGTACTTTAGCTATAGAAACATATTACTTCATACCATGGCAGGTTTCAAGTGCTTCCATATTTTATTATTATTAGAATTATTTTTTGCATATCCATTGTTTTTACTTGTTTCTTGCACCAATATATATAAATATATATATATATTTATCTACATCAACAATTGTATATATATTCTAGCCCCTTGCTAATGATTACTCTCAGGGCTGTATAGTAATTTCTTATTTTTCATTTTATTTTATTCATATTAGTTGTTCATTGTACAGGACAAAGTGGAGCCATCTGCTTTATGAAATGTAAATATATGCGACATTGCTAGAATTTAACCAAAACACAAATGGACACATTTTTTGTGTAGTGTCTATGGAATGCAAAATCATGTATTTGCATGGTAAATTTCTCTCATTTTTAGTGTCTTCTTTTACGAAAGCATATATCCTATTTCATTAAAATGTATCATAGAGTTGTCTAAAGGAATAGTTTGCAGTATACTCAATGAATTAACTGGATAGGCTCTGGCTGGTAAATTTTAACTCCTTCTGCAAAACTATTTTCTGTTACTCAAAAGTACAACATAGGATTTGGGCATCATAAATCATTGAAATACATTTCATCATTTGAATCCAAGAGATGATTTGCTATTTACCATGTTTGATAATAAACAGTTTATGAAAGCATAATGTTTGGTATTGTTTTACTTTTAAACTGTTATGGAACAGATGATCTGTTAAACTAGTGATGAGCGAATCTGTTCTGTTTCGCTTTGTTGAAACTGTGGAAAAATTAGCGAACTTTGTGAAACGAGGCTACAGTACAACTTTTTTGATGCACGTGACTTTATTGATGTGACACCAACTTTTTTGACACAACCTTTTCCTCACTCTGCAAATTTTTTTTATGCCAAATTTTTGTGGCCATTTTGCAAAAAATTCTGCGAAATGCGGAATTTCAAAGCGAATCAATGCTGCTGAAAAATTTCACTCATGACTAGTTAAAACATAAAAGTGATAAAGACTCAGTTGTATTCAGGTAGAACTGTATACCGTATTTTTCGCCCTATAAGACGCTCCGGAATATAAGACACACCAAATTTTAAAGGAGGAAAATCTAGAAAAAAAAGATTCTGAACCAAATACTGTAGTAAAATATTTTATATCAACTGTATAAAGCTCGCACATAATGAGGCTTCCCCCAGAGCCCCCCCCCAAGCATGCTTCAGCTTCCGCCACGGCCCCCCCAAGTATCCTTCAGCTTCCCCCAGCCCCCCACAAGTATCCTTCAGCTTCCCCCAGGGCCCCCCCAAGTATCCTTCAGCTTCCCCCAGGCCCCCCCAAGTATCTTTCAGCTTCCCCCAGGGCCCCCCCAAGTATCCTTCAGCTTCCCCCAGGGCCCCCCGCAAGTATCCTTCAGCTTCCCCCAGGGCCCCCCCAAGTATCCTTCAGCTTCCCCCAGGCCCCCCCAAGTATCTTTCAGCTTCCCCCAGGGCCCCCCCAAGTATCCTTCAGCTTCCCCCAGGGCCCCCCCAAGTATCCTTCAGCTTCCCCCAGGGCCCCCCCAAGTATCCTTCAGCTTCCCCCAGGGCCCCCCCAAGTATCCTTCAGCATCCCCCAGGGCCTCCAAGCATCCTCCAGCTCCCCCACAGCACCCCCAGCATTCTTCAGCTTCCCCCAGAGCCCCCAAGCACCTTCCATTTCCCCCCTAACCTCCAGCCAGCGGCCTCTGGCTCCCGTGATGTCTTCCACGACGAACTGCGTCTTTCTCTCTGTGCCGCGGCTCCCAGCTGCTTCTGTGCTTTTATAAGGTTGCGCCCTGTGCGTGTGACGTCAGTACGCACGGGCGCAACTTTATAAAAGTAAGGATGTAGCAGAGAGCCGCGGCACATAGTATCTTCAGCAGTTCGTCGTATAAGATGCACCAACTTTTCCCCCCCAGTTTTGGGGAAGAAAAAGTGTGTCTTATACGGCGAAAAATACGGTAATTATTTTATAGTTTAGATTTTATAGTTAGAGGGCAGAAAATCCCAAATAATGTACTTTTATATATTTTAACAACATGATAAATGAATAAATCTAATTTTCAAAAATGTTAAATGATTATATTTGAACTCCTTGTCAAACTAATAAAAATGATGCAGTAATATATCTGTGCCTGAATAACTTAAGGGTAGTCTACCAAGGCAGAAAACATTTTCACAGGCATGATTGTTTTTTGTCATTTCATCCGAACAATTTTTGGAAGTTATAGCCAAGAAACTTATACTTGCATAAAATAAAAATAACCATCATGGTGTAAAATATACAGTAGTTAGCTTGCTTAAAAACACTTCAGGGGAAGGTCATGTTACACACAGGGGCATGTTTAGAAACACCATTTTTTCCACCATGGAAAGCCATAGAAAATCAAGTGCAGTTAAAATAGGATAAGATTATTTTATGCAAATAGGTAGCTGCGAGGATAAAATTCTGGAATAAAAAAATGTATTTAAAGACAAGTCATATAAAAACTGTGGAACAAACATAATAGGAAAAAAATACAGTAAATACTGTTTGTCAAAAGAATGCTGCCAAATCTAAATCAATATTTTGTCTTTTGGAAACCTGAGGTTTGCATTTTTAAATCCAGAATGTTTCCTGCTGCTTTTTAGAATCTGTCCCCTTGCCTATTATCATAATAGATATTCTCTTATAATAGAGTTTTTAACCCTTTTGGATCTCTCCCTGCATCTTGGATATACAAAAATGAAAATTATTTTTTGCCCACATATTGGTAAATTTAATGTCTATAGGGTATAATTTCCTTTACATTTCTTAAATAGATCAAAGGAGGGCCTACCCCGTAAGCGATTCCAGTAAGTAGCAGTAATTGACAGAACCTTTAAGGTCTCAGCTATAAAGAAATGCTAACCCAAGTGGGATGGCACTTAAGGGCAGAATTTAAAGGAGCTGCTGGAACCCCTAACTATGCATTTGGAGGGAGGTCGAGGTGCTGTAAATACTGTACTTGTCGCTTTGTGCATTAAATGCAAATTCAGGGATGTTAAAGGAGAAGAAAAGTAATTTTGGCATTTTTAGTGCCAATAGATTTACCACATTAGTGCCGCCTAGAACACTATATTTATTCTGCAGAAATCATTACCATACCTGAGTAAACAGCCCTAGAAGCTCTCTCCGTTTGTTTAAGACAGCAGTTGCCATTTTAAGTAGCTTGCTGTTTGCATTCTAGAGAGAGCTGAGCAGACTATGGCCCCGGGAATGAAGGATTTTTCTGAGAGAGGACTACAGAATCCCTAGCAACATGTTTACAAAAATGAAAGCAAGAAATCATGGGCCCGATTCACTAAAGTCCGAAATAAGGAGTGCTATTTATAGCATGCGTTAAAAATCTTATCACTTCTTATTTTTCGCTCGATTCACTAAAAGGACACTTGTCATAATTAAGAAGCGATGTTCTTGGCGTTATTTATCTTGCGACAACATATTTTCAAGCAACGTGCTGCGTAATATGTTGTGCGCTGCGTTTTTATTGCTTGAAAATATGTCGTCGCAAGATAAATAACGCCAAGAACATCGCTTCTTAATTATGGCAAGTGTCCTTTTAGTGAATCGAGCGAAAAATAAGAAGTGATAAGATTTTTAACGCATGCTATAAATAGCACTCCTTATTTCGGACTTTAGTGAATCGGGCCCCATGTGTTTCTTTTAATAGAAGACTCTTTTCTGTGAGTGCTTATGGCTGTATTTACATAGAACTGTCTGATAAAGCTTATTTAGTTTTTACCTTCTACCTTTTTTTTCCTTCTCCATTAAGGGTGGGGATCTAGAGAGGGGCAATCTAAATACATTTATTTGTAATGCTGATCTACGTTTTCTTTTTTTTCATGTTCTGCCTTCTAAGCATTTTCAAATATGGTAAATATTTGGATGCTAACAGCAGCATACATTATAGAAGAATATATACTGTAGTTTTGCTCTCATTCTTTACAGAATTACTTTAGTGTTCATTTTCAAGCCTGAACTGTCAAGCATTTTTAAAATGATAGAAATGTAAAAAAAAAAAAAAACTCAGCTGTTTTCATAAGTTATAGAACTCGGCTATACCAACATATGATGACAATCACGACACAGAAGTCGGCCACTGTCAAAGTCAGTAGTTGATTCAAGGTGACTCAAGCAGCAGCATACTGACTGCCACTTTAATTGTGGGAATTAACATTATCAGTTGGCTCTATTGTGCTGTACATTATTTTCAATAAATACTGCCATTTCACTTTAGCTACTACTGTAGGATAGAAGAGGCTCAGTACAGGAATGGGACCTATTATCAAGAATGCTCTGGACCTGGGGCTTTCCGGATAAGGGATTTTTCCATAATTTGGATCTCTGTGGCTTAAGGCTACTAAAAAATCATTTTAACATTAATTAAACCCAATAGGGTTGTTTTGCCTTTGAATCAAGTACAAGATAAAGTTTTATTATTACAGAGAAAAAGGAAAACATTTTTAAAAATTAGAATTATTTGCTTATAATGGTGTCTATGGGTGATGGCCTTTCCATAATTCAGAGCTTTCTGGATAACGAGTTTCCGGATAACGGATCCCATACCTGTTTAATTAATAAGAAATTATTCTTTTTTGTGCATGAACTTCATATACAGATTAATCAAATATTATGTTGCATTAATTAGAATATGTGTTTAGTAGTGATGAGTGAATCTGTCTCTTTTAGCGTTGTCTTTCACAGGCGCAACTTTTTAAATATGGCCGTGTCTTTTTTTAATGCAACTTTTTTTTTTTACTTTTAAACGTTAAAAATCTGAAAAGGGAAAAAAATTCTGATGGTTATTAAATGCTCCCCTCATTGGATCTTAATGAGGGGTACATGATGTTCAAAAATAAAAAATGATTGGTGAACTTTGTATAAAATACTTGCGAAAAAAGTAGTTAGAAATATGTGTATGACACACAGGAGGCAGCATAGGGTAAGCAGAGTATTGCACGCACAGGCAGCATAGGGCAGGCAGAGTATGGCACGCACAGGCAGGGTAGGGCAGGAAGAGTATGGCACATACAGGGAGCATAGGGCAGGCAGAGTATGGCACACGTTGGCAAGGTAGGGCAGGCAAAGTATGGCAAACACTGGCATGGAGAGTATGGTATACACAGACAGGATAGGGCAGGCAGAGCTGGTGGTTGCTGTGCTATCCACAGGGGAGGAGGAAGCATATGGATTTAAGGGTATGTCTTAATATGACATAATATAATTCTTTCATATACAGTATGTATGAAGGATGATATCTCTACAGTGGGCACCAACCATTTGGGTTTTTGCTGTGCTACCGTCGTTAGTGTGGGTATGGTCTTAAAAGCTTCCATTACCGGCTATCCACCATGTAGGCCAGAAAAATTCCGCCCCTTGGTACCACAGAAGTTGGACAGCACTGCAGAACACAGAATCAAAAACAAAAGTTTGTTTACAAAGGTATGATCCCATTATATTGCAGTAAATAAAACTTAAAATATTGTGCAAATGGATGCATATACATTTTACTATGTTTAGAGATCTAAGATACATGAGTATCAATGCTTAGAAAATGTTGTACATAAGCATGTGGTACATAAGCAAAGATACATCTATGTAGAGATTCATAATTACAATCTAGTACTGATCGCCATAAGAAATACAGGAAGAATTGAAAAACATAAAACACCCAGAAAGATTAATGAAAGAGATTATTACAAAAGGCACGTCAAACTAAGGGGCCGATTCATTAAAATGCGAGTTCGAATCCCTAATGGGAAAAATTCGGATTGGATACGATAATTTCTGATGATCGCAAATATCATGAATATGCTTCCGAAAAAATCGTATTACTCACGATAATATCATATTGGCGGTCCGAAAGTCACAAAATTTTCATATCCGAACGATCGTAAAATGCAGGAAAACCTTTCCGAATTTGATCCTTCTGTGCACGATTTTGGAAGCCTCCCATAGGAATCAATGGCACTCTGCAGCTCCAACATGGCCCAAGGAAAGTCACAATACCGAAGCTTGAATGAATCCCAAACTTTCGTACTCGTTGTGACAATACGATTTTGTCGTGTTTTTTTTACGCACAGTACGAAAATGTTGCGTTAAATAACAAAAAAGTTGCAGAAAACACGAACGGTACGATTGAACGAACGATCGGACCATTCGTGGATTGATAAATCTCCCCCTAAGAGTAAATACCCTTAGGAAGCCTGCTGCCTAGATAAAAAAATCCCCCTTGTTTCTTTTTATATCAACGTGTGTGTCATGTCACCTCCCCTTGTTCCTAGGATTATTCTCTTTATACCTGTGACCCCTAAAAGCTTGGGGTCTCCATTAGTACAGTAAAGAAAATCTCTTTTTACATTAGTTTCTTTTTTAGTGCTTATGCCTGAAATGTGTTTTCTAATACATTCTTTAAATGTGGTTGCCAATAAGTCTATTCAATATATTGGCAACCACATTTTTTCCAAGTCAGCAAACATACAACACATTTGGGGGCTGATTTACTAATCCACGAATCCGAATGGGAAAAATTCGGATTGGAAACGAACATTTTGCGACTTTTTCGTATTTTTCGCAATTTTTTCGTCGCCGTTACAACTTTTTCGTAAATTGACGCCACTTTTTCGTAGCCGTTACGACTTGTGCAAATTGTCGTGACTTTTTCGTACCCGTTACGATTTGCTCGTATATTGTCGCGCCTTTTTCGTATTGAGCGCTTGTAAACGGCGGCCAAAACTTTCAGACTTTGCATGATTTTGGAAGCCTCCCATAGGACTCAATGGCACTCTGCAGCTCCAACCTGGCCCAAGGAAAGTCACGATACTGAAGCTTGAATGAATCCGAAACTTTCATGGCTACGAAAAATGGCGCAATGGCTACGAAAAAGTCGCGATAATTTGCGCAAGTCGTAACGCTATGAAAAAGTCGCGATGATTTATGAAAAAGTCGTAACGGCTACGAAAAAGTTTCGACAATTTACGAAAAAATCGCAAAATACCGATCAATACGAAAAAAACGCATTTGGACGGTTTTCGGACATTCGTGGATTAGTAAATGTGCCCCTTGGTGTTACAGTTAAAATATTCTTTTATAGAATATGTTTTCCATTAGTGGAGAAGGTAAAAGTGTTTGCATGTTGTACATGGGAGCATTTAATGCATCTCCTTACCCCAAATTTAAGCATGCCTTTTTGGGATAGTCATATAGGGTCTAATTTTTTGTGTCTTCCCTCAACAAAGAGAGAGATATGGCACCCAAAGTTCTTGATTTCTGAGCCACAAAGCTACAGCCATTAGTGTGGATCTGGCCTATAATGGTATGCGTCCTCAACAGACAGATTCTTTTGAATAATATACACAATATACAGGTATATATGATAAACTTGAGAAAACCGAGAACTGTTTGCTAAAATGCAGAAAGGGGACCTATGGGGAGGTTTTTCTCTGTTTCTATCTAAATCAGTGGAACTAAAATCTGATAGTTCTTTATTACTCGTGATTGTGTATTTTTTAGAAAAGGTATGCCGAAACTTATCCATAAAAGCTTTCTTTAAAGTGACCTGGGAGTAACTCCTTGAAATAAATCCATCTCTCAGAGTGCATGATTCATGAACTAACAATAGCTGTCCTTGTCTAGGCAAAGTGAACACTGGTTTTACTTATCACCTTGATCAGCAATAAACCTTAATTGATGTCACATGATTGTTATTTTGGTGTGAACAGCTAAACTAGGCTATAATAACTCTTTTTAATATTAGGAACAGTCCTTATAAGTGATGAGCAAAATTTTTCGGTAGATTCAAGGCAAATTTCCACATTTCGCAATTGACCTTTTTTTTTGTTAAATGCATGCAAAAAGTGGGGAAAATTAATGGTGCGCATCAAAAAAAATTGTTGTGTGCGTCAAAAAAATAACACATACGACAATTTTTTTACGTGCAATATTTTCTGTGTATCACAAATTTTCCTCCAAAGCAAAACAGAACAGATTCGCTCGACACTACTTATTACCTGTACAGAGGGATACCATGAAATTATGCCAAAATAACTATTTGCCTGTTGTAAGCATAGTTCTGCACCAACATCAACATTAATAAAGGCCCCATAAATACATAAATAAGGCCTTGTAGTGTTCAGTCTGCTATCAGGCTTAAACCCAAGACCTTGACCTCTCGGCTTCCCTAATAGTTTCCCTACAATACTGCAGCAGACTGGATACATTGAACAATTTCAAGAAAGTAATCTGCCTAATAAGTCTCTGCTCCATTAATCAGCAGGTACAGTTAATTGTTAAAGCCCTCCCTACTCTTTACTTTTAAGTACCTTATATTGACTCACTGCCATTGCCCAAGCTTTGGTTCACCCTAGCTGTTTATACTGCTGTGTACTTCACCAATCTGATCTTCTCACAGTGGGTACCTTCCTGTTGGACCTGACGTAGGTCTACTCTTGTTCTTCCCCCTGGCCTGTGGTGTGCCCACAGCAACGAGTGCAGCAATATCCCCTACACCTTACTTGGACTCTTGCCGTTTACCTTGCATTTACCTGGATTCAGAGACCCTTTGTGTGCTTCGCTGTGGACTAGTACATGCATTCAAAGAACAGATCCAAGCAGGGAAAAATTCTTAAGAACATACAAATTTTATTTCCATCACATTACAAACAACAAGTCAGAACATCATTTGCAGCATTTACAGGGAACCTGACACATTTTCTGGGCACTTCATCAGAATACAATTTTTAACTTCTTTTATTTCATACAATGAATTAACAATAATTAAAATGAAAGCAAATAAAGAACAGGATGCATGTTTCAGTTATAAATGATTTTGTGAGCAGGGCATTTAGTTCATTTTCTGGACCTATGACCATCTGTCTGGCAGAGTTAGCCAGAAATAGTGAATAAATCAATTTCCAAATGTTCAAACATGTCACCTTAGGCTAGAATGGGTAATGAGAAGTAATTTTAAAGAACTGCCTGAGTTCTAAATAAATCAAAGCGATGAGGGTAAGATCAAAAAAGATATATGGAGAAGGTCATAGGCATTCATTTTACACAGAAAAAGTACTGTACACAACTAACTTCATTCCCTCTTAAAATATTCAATGGGTAGGTATAATATTGATCTATTTCTAAGCAGTTGGTTATTTTATATGGCCAATAAATCAAAACGTAATTCATTGTAAGTCCAAGTCAAGTGAAATATAACATTATAATGTTTATATATCTTTATCTTAAAATTTTATTATGATTGATATTTTTAATATTTCCTATTGTACTTAATGAGATATTATCTCCTCCCTAGTCCAGTACTATTATGCATACAGCAGATCTTGTAATTTTTGCACAAGTTACATAATGCCATCTAAAAACAATTACAGTAAGCACAGGGCCCTCTGCTTTCAAAGTATGCATTGTTGACACAGTTTTGGCAAACTCTTATCTTGTTCTGTACATAATTTCATCAGTATTCAAAGTTCTTTTAGTGTTTCAGCACAACACAGGGTGGAGGAGTTTCTCTTTATGAAAAGCCAGAATTAAAGTCACGCACTTAAGAGATTACCAATAATAGCACCAGGGAGGTTGTGGATGCCTTAGGTAGATATTTCAGCTGGTCTAAAGGTTACAATGAAAATGATAATTGGTGTATGCTACAAGGGCATACTTGCAATATATTAACTGGTAAGATATTTTTCATAGGGTTAAACACAGAAGCAAAATGTAATCGTTAAAATGTTGCTTAATAAATATACATATAGTAAATTCCCCTTGTAAGCAATAAAAGACATTGCAAAGCAAAACTTTTGTGGTTTGATAAAAGTGTTGGTGTAAAAAAAAGTTGGTTTCTAAGACATTCAAGTTAGCTGGGACATCTAGGAAAGCTTTCATCAGTTACAAAGAAGCCAATAAAGCATAGGCAAAAGCTAAAACCAGGCAAGCTAAAGAAATGAAGAAAGGGTATTGCAGCAAGGAGTAAAAGGAATAAAAACATATATATATATATATATATATATATTTTTTTTTTTTTTTTTTTTTAAAGAAGGGATGGGACCAGGGATGAGAGCAGGGGAAAAAGCAGAAATTCTGAATTATTTTTTGTTTGTCTACACAACTGAGGAACCAGCTAATGAAGGTTTCCTTTTTGATAGGCCCAGGTCTAGTAATATAACTACTTATGCGTGACCTACTTATGCATGGGTCACTCAGGAAGAAATTCAAAAGAGACTTGAACATGTAAAGGTAAACAAAGGTTCATCCCAACGGTATTTATCCCAGGGTATTAAATAAACTTAGCTTTGTAATTACGAAACCTCCTCACTTAATTTTTAAGGATTATTTTTAGGATTCTTTAGAAATTTACACTTTTATTGCATGAACTCTTTCAGGTTGATGTGTTAGGAGTTTCTACAAAACAGTTTCCAAAAGGACATGTCAACCCCAAAAATAAGTTTTTGCCTAATAAAATAAAACATAACTGTAAGCTTTAAAAGTTATTTGTAAATTGTATTTGTAAATTTTAAATGTGTAATTGCAATCCTACTTTATAAACAATGTTGCAAAGCCCAGTCTCCACCAGCAAGCCAGGTCTGTCAGTCTGTTGCCTTGTGTTACAATGTTTCAAGAGTAAGAGCCACCAGGGCAGAGAATTGAAAAGGACAGACAGACACTGCTTTTAATAGCAATTATAAATACAAATAACTCAAAAACCATTACAAATTTGTAATCAATGTATATTGCAAAGTTGCTTAGAATGTTGTTTTCTTTTATTAGGCAAAAAAAATTATATTCTGGGTTGACTTGTTCTATAACATGGTTGTTCACAATCCTGCCTACGTTCAATCAATTTAGACAAAGTACAGGGAAACCTCCATTTTACATCCACTGATTTTACATTTTCCCGGATTTTCCACCATTTTTTTTCTGGTCCCCTGAAAAACTTAAAATGGGGGTTCTACTATATACGGGTCTGTTATCTAGACTATGAAGGTCCATGTATTTTCCAAATAAGATGGAGCAACATACATTTATGCTACTGAAAACAATTACTCATTAAAAACCTAAAATTCAAGAATTAACAATTTTTTTAAATATATTTTTTTTACATAGATATTTTTCTGCACATTTAACCAATGGTTGAAAGATGTACGTGAAAAAGTTGAAAGGGTGCCATTCACCATGCAAAACACAGGGGAGCTAGAATTTTATGACACATGACACAACACCCTCAGCATTTCATGATACAGTGGCCTGTGGATTTTAATTACATAGTGGCTTCAATATTTCATTATATAGTTGTCCCAGCATTCTATGGCACCATACCCTCAGCATTCCATTCCATGACACCATAACAATGATGAGTGATTTGTTGGTGTGTGTGTGCATGGGAGGGGTAAAAATAACAATGGCTTAACTGTATTGCACTGTACTCAAAAGAGGACACTGTTTCAGGATAAGTATTGCACTGTACTATGTGCTTGGTATGGGATAGCCCCTTGACAGCACAAGAAGTGACTATAAATGTTACTGCACTGCTCAGTGGAAAAGTCACTCATGTTGGTTACTTTTTTTCTACAAAAAAAGTGGCACTGACCTGAAATAAAAAGTAAGAGATTATGGATTAACAGAAATAGTGAATTTAAATGACACATTTGAAACTATCGTCATAGTGACTTGCATATTTAGGGATCTGGTCTCTGTGGGTGTACACGTGAGAAGGATACTAGGAGGAATTTATTTATCTTAAATAAACAAAAAAAAGTACTCAGTGCTATTAGTGGTCTTACTGGTCTGTGAAAAGTCTTTGTCTTCTATGTTGTCATAGAAAATGTTGCTTGCAGCTTCCTCTCAGTAAACCCCCTCTGAGTGGGTCTCAAACGTATGCATAAAACATATAGTGGAAGCGCATAAAAATAAAACAAAATATCAAAATATAGTGCAGTATGTTTTAAAACAAAGAGAAAACCATGAAGTGCACTTATAAATAATGTGAGTGGTTTTTGACGTGCTAAGTGATGCTTGTCCTCCACCACCTCACTTTGGTGAGTCAAAACACTCACCAGACTCCACAAAACAGCACGCCAAATGGAATCTACAGTTGTTGACAGAAGTAATGTGCGAGTCAAAAAACGCGCTTCGCCTGATTACCGTCATGCTTCCTCAGGAGCCAAATAATTAGAACCCCAACTTCTATCTTATATTTATACCCTTGTTTGATTCTCCACCTCACTTCCGTCTCTCAAATGCGGAAGTGATATTAGCGCCCGTGCACATAGTAAAAAATAATTGTAAAAGTACTCCCTCGGCTATAGAACGTCTGTACTCTACTCTCCTGTATATTAAAATTCTAGTACGCAATATTGTAAATAATTGCAATAATGTAAAGCCCATGAAAGCGATATCAAAACTATATGCAGTTTTCTTAATGATGTGGAATCCATTGATTGGATATATTACAATTACTGGTTCCGGTTATCTGGGTGTCAGACGATTATTCTAATAATTATGCAAAGTTTTAGAACCTCTTCAAGGTTATATACAGGATAATCAAATATTGATTGATCTCGGAAGGGATTTGATTGTGTTTGCTGGATTTGTTTCCTTCTCTCAGAATTAGTTTGCTAATTCTGTTACTGTGTTTGTATGTGTCTCCGGGACCTGTGACCTTTGTACATCTAAGTGCTGTAAAATACAGTATATAACCTTAAGGTGCTTTTAACCTGACTTTTTGATGCACACATCAAAATACCCAAAAGTGCCCCCCTGTTGCTTCCTATTATATTAAATGATATATGCCTAAAGCTGTCCACACTGACTATTTTTTGTTGTCTAGCACACTGGCACATTGTAGGTGATGACAGATAATGTCCGTGTCACTGAATGGTGTGGAAGAGAAGAAAAAATAATTATTTGGGAAGACATTTGCATCTTTAAAGACTATAAAATATTTTTCAGTAATAGGATGTGTATTACTTTATTACTGAGTACCAAAAGTTTTGAAAAGAAATTCTTGTCTAGTAACAATAATACTTGTCTAGTAACAATAAATTTAGAATAACAAAAAAAGGGTTTAAGTGTTAGATGCAGAATTCAGAAAAACTCAAGCCCACACGCTGCATTGTATTTGGTATATAATAACAATTAGAACAAATATGTCTTAGGAAAGATTGTGTGGCTCTGAAACATTGGAATTAATACATTATTATATTTTCAATATTAAATGTGGCAAGCAGGTGCTCCACCACTTTTCTTCATATTGACAGTTACCATGTAATAGCATCTGGACACTGATTTATTTTGTACACTGCTTCAATATATACAGTACATGTCTAGATTTTGCTGAATGATTTTGGAGCCAATGGGTACTTTTTCAACACATTTTCATTTTTATGCATAGGTGTCAGTGGGCATTTTTTCTTGCACCAAATGCATTTGAGTTAATGGGCATTTTTTTCCTGTGCACAGAAACACAATTTTTTTATGGCGGGAAAAAAAGCATGGCAAAAATCTATTTTTGACATTTTTCCCACTCACAAACTGCAAATTTTACCTTACCAGGCAAATTAATCATCCCTACCTGTATAAGCACAACTGCCTGTTTAAGAACAACTAGGCTATTCAGCCTGAACACTCTTATAAACAGTTTATGTGACACACATCTAATACATACAAAGCAGTAAGGAATA
Source organism: Xenopus tropicalis (assembly GCF_000004195.4). Taxonomy (NCBI): domain Eukaryota; kingdom Metazoa; phylum Chordata; class Amphibia; order Anura; family Pipidae; genus Xenopus; species Xenopus tropicalis. The sequence continues at coordinate 37,721,143 of NC_030685.2, forward strand.
GTAACTACAAGTAGAGTTAGGGTTAGGTAAATTACCATAGATATAATGATGCTGCATTCATTTATTGATTTTTGTAAAGAAAATCTTCCATCATCATGATGTAAGCCAGTGAGCTGAAGTGGGGTCATGGAGGTTGTTCCTGCGCTGTATTTAAGGTGATAAATTAATGAAGAAAAAGTGCTCCTGTCTGGATGATATCATTATTTGGAAGTAGAATTACCTTTTCCAAATAAAATTATGTAATGTCTATCGTGTAACATTTCTACTAATATCTCATATATTACAGTCTGACTTTTTACATGTGTTTTATAAAAATCGCTTTATTGCACACATTGCTTTTATTTGGGATTATTTTATTATTTTTGAAAGTGTTATGAAATAATAATTTTAAAGAGATCTTAACTCAGACGTAGAGCAAGAACTAATTAATAAACTGCAGAAATTGCATGATGATGCAAAAAATAGACACATGTATAGGTTTTATCATGCCTAGGCCCATCAGTTTTTGGAAGTGTATATGTAAGAAACTAAAATAAATTCAGAACGAATCAAAAAGCGAGCAGTGGCAAAGCTTCTCTTCTCCCACCAGTTCTCCTTGCCAAATAATCCCTATCATTTCACATAGTAATCAAATAACCACTAATTCTCACCCAGTAAAATGTATTGATCACCTATAAACTACTTGACTATTGATTTTTTTATAAAAATTGTTAATCTGGCTGCTCCAATGAGCACTTAATCTACAGGATGCATATTCATTTTATTAAGAAACTCACTTAATAATGACATTAGTGAAATTACTCAATTGATCTTCTTGCTCAAAATGCATTCCATATAATAAGACATACTTAACATGGGATTTTAGGATTATCATCATCACAGTATTATTGTTATCATAGAGAAACCAAAAATACTAGAATTCTTTTAACGGGGTAGTTCACCTTTAAGTTAACTTTTAGTATGTTATAGAATGGCCATTTCTGAGCAACTTTTCAGTTGGTCTTGATTTTTCATTTGATAAAGTTTTTAAATATTTTCCTTCTTCATCTAACATTTACCAGCTTTCAAATCCTCAAACCTGGGAAGAATCCCGAACACTGTAGCTCTTACTGACCCATATCCTTAATGAATACAGATGGGAAAATACTGGCCAAAATACTGGCAAATAGACTCAATAAAACCATTACCTCAATAATTCACCCAGACCAGCCCGGCTTTATGCCCAATAAATCCACCACATGTAATCTTAGGAGACTATATACAAATCTACAAATTGCCCATAAGAATAGTGGATCCAGAATCATAGTCTCACTGGACTCCACAAAGGCCTTCGATAAAGTTGAATGGGAAACCCCGGGAAACCCTTAAAGCATTTGGATGTGGTCCTAATTTCCTAGCATGGATGGAACTCCTGTACAAGGCCCCTAAGGCCCAAACTAGAGCCAACAACTTAGTCTCACCACCATTTAACTTGCATAGGGGAACACGCCAGGGGTGTCCCCTCTCCCCACTATTATTTGCCATGGCAATAGGACCATTGGCAATAGCCATCAGACACTCCACCAATATTAAGTTATCAGAACATAGAAGAATGAATAGCCTTATATGCGAATGATATCCTACTATTTCTGGCCGACACACAATTTGCTACAAAAAATCCTTGTATTCAGGACTACGGGTAAACTGGAACAAATCCCAGATAATGCCAGTGGACACAATACCAATCACATTAAGACCACTTTCTAGCCAGTTGGCCTGGGCAGATGAAATTAAAAACCTAGGCATCACTATATCCCCATCACATTCTCAATTCCAGATGCAAAATCTAGAACCCCTACTTACAAAATTCACCTCCACAATTGCCATGGTCTCCCTCTTACACTCTGGGGAAGAATACATTTATTCAAAATGGTATTTCTCTTTAAATTTCTGTATTTCTTCCAAAACTTTTAATTCTTCACGATCCTAATTAGCATATGCTAATTAGGATTCGGTTCGGGATTCGGAAGATTTCATCAGGGTGGGTTCAGGGGTTCGGCAGAATCCAAAAAAGTGGGTTAGGTGCATCCCTAATATAAATGCAAACTATCAACTGAATAATGGTTTGTTGGGGGTATCCTTAATGGAGAAGGATCTAGGGGTTTTTGTAGATAACAAGTTGTCTAATTCCAGGCAGTGTCATTCTGTGGCTACTAAAGCAAATAAAGTGCTGTCTTGTATAAAAAAGGGCATTGACTCAAGGGATGAAAACATAATTTTGCCTCTTTATAGGTCCCTGGTAAGGCCTCACCTTGAGTATGCAGTGCAGTTTCTTAACTTAACTCCAGTTCTTAAGAAGGATATTAATGAGCTGGAGAGAGTGCAGAGATGTGCAACTAAAAGGGATGGAAGATTTAAGCTACGAGGTTAGATTGTCGAGGTTGGGGTTGTTTTCTCTGGAAAATGTACTCTGTACATTAGAGGAGATTATAGGCAGATGGGGGGTGTTCCATAAAAACAATCAACGCACCAGAGGCCACCCCTTTAGATTAGAGGAATGGAGCTTCCATTTGAAGCAGCGTAGGTGGTTTTTCACGGTGAGGGCAGTGAGGTTGTGGAATGCCCTTCCTAGTGATGTAATGGCAGATTCTGTTAATGCCTTTAAGAGGGGCCTGGATGAGTTCTTGAACAAGCATTGTATCCAAGGCTATTGTTATACTAATAAATACAGTCAGTATTAATATAGTTTATGTATGTGAGTGTATAGATGGGTAAGTATAGGTTGTGTGTGCTGGGTTTACTTGGAAGGGTTGAACTTGATGGACTCTGGTCTTTTTTTCAACCCTACGTAACTATGAATGGAATAATGCAATGGTAAAAGAAAGATTCTGTAGCACATAATTCATTCTGTTATCAAAATGAACACATGGGGAGTCGTTTATAAAATTTGTGCAGCGCAGAATTATTTGCACAGTGAATGTCTTTACCCTGCCTGTGTTTATATTTTTAAAGCTGTACAAGACTTGTGCATTTATTGGGCAAACGTAATTGCAAAATTTTTATTCACAGTGTGAATGTCCTTAAAGCTATTAAATATGGCATACTTGTGAAGTGCAAATATTCATGTGTACACTCTGTGTCTGAGTTATGCCACCTCACAAAACTAATAAAATATTAAATCTGAGAAACAACACTGTAAGTCAACTTACTGAACCAATAAGAACCAAGCATATTATTTATCCAATAACATGCAAGTTTTATTTGGATTCCATTTACTGGTCTTTCTTCCCACTCTTTTAATTGGTTCTGTTTTGTTTTACCTTGGATCTAGTGTAGATCTAGTGCAGATACAACAAGCAACAAATAAACCTGACAGGATGTATGCACCATGGCTAAGGTAGTTCAAGTTGAAAGGTAATAGGGTTTATTTGATGAATGGTGAAGGGACCCAGAAATCTTTGGCAAGCAAGTTTCAGAGTAGCAGATGACAACCAAACTTTGTCTTGGACCCTACTTGAAAACCTGCTGTGCCTTTGTCATTGTTTCTTGAAGTTTGAAGTTAATTGTAGGAACCAAAATTTACAAAAAATAAATCAGGTTTGTTTAAAGAGGACATATAACAAAAATGACGAGAAACTGAAGAATGCAGACAAGGCATGCAAAAGAACTCCCCAAAGTCCAATCAATGAAAGAGTTATGCTTAAGGACCCAAGGAATTCCTAGGATTACTGGAAACAATGGAGAATAATGTAACTGCTCTTTTTTTTTATTAAAGGTCTGGAACTGATTGAAGAATCATCTGCAACTCTAATAAAGAATAGTTAAATAGTATTTTTGTAAACGAGGAACGTGGAGATTACTGGCCACTAGTGTTGGAGTCAGTGAGGGTGCATAGCTTCACTTGCTTGTCTTAAGGAAAGTGACACAAACAGAAGAGGAGAAAAAATCAACAGATTGATAAGAGACAGATGAAAAAGTTCTATTGGAGCTAATGGCCAAATAGGGCATGCACAAAGAAGATGACCTGCTTGACCACAGTAAAGGTACAGGTTAGGTCTGCTTCATCTTAGCTTTTCCTTGGCTAAAAGTACAGGTCTAATGGCTCCAATCTGCATAGGTTCAGGATCAGGAGTATCAGGATTACAGCAGATAGCAGCTGGAGCTTTTAAAGTCTCCAAGCGGATAGTAAGAAGAACCAAATCTTCCAAAACAACAGGTACACCAACTCGGCAAGTTCCTATTTCAAGTTCACAGAAACCTAAACAGAAATGGTGTTTAAAGAGGTTGTCACCTGGGGGCGATGCCTAGCCATTGTGGATAGAGGACGCACGCAGCAAGAGCTCCGTCTTCAAGACCCCAAAACACCCGAATATCAGCTACCTAAAGCAAAAAAAATTGCCTATATAGGAAAAGCATGGAGAATCGCAAAGTTCAAGAACAATGGCTCACGATGTCCCCCTTCCTCCATAAAGCGCACAGCCAGGACACGCGCTTTTTCACACAAGATAGCGCCGAACTGGAAGCAGCACCTCCGGACTCCCCCCTGCACGGACCCTTCTCCTACACAATCTGTGAGTACCTTGCACTCACTTATAACAACACCACAACAGCAGTCTCCATTACCCCCCTCACTAAGCGCTGTTGCAGCTGAACAGCCAGTCATCACACAAATCTTAAGCGATCAACTAACCCAGCTACAGGACACCCTGACAACTACTATCTCTCAAACAGTTTCTGAAGCAGTAAATGCAGCTATCAGAGACCTGCAAAGAGATATAACAGATTTGGGTGAACGGACTGATAAGTTGGAAACTTATACAGATGATATAATCCAATGTGTGGCAAACATGGAGGAGGAAAATCTCTCTCTTAAAGAGGAAGTTTTACACCTAAGAGACATGTGTGAGGACCTTGAAAATAGGTCAAGGAGACAAAACTTGAGATTCAGGGGGGTCCCGGAGGAAATAACAGCTCCTGAAATTCCGGATTACTTAAAAGCTCTCTGCATATTTATTTACCCGGACATACCGGCAGATTTATGGCTAATGGACAGGGCACACCAGTCCCTAGGGCCCAAACCATTACCCACTAAGCCTCCACAGGACATCATAGCCTGTTTTCATTATTTTCAAAGCAAAGAAGCAGTTCTGGCTAAAATCCACCCGATTTATCTCCAAAGGAGATCTGAGACCTATCACAACTAAACTGAGAGAGAATGGTATACCCTATAGATGGGGATACCCCTTCAAATTAGTGGTGAACTGCCTGGGATACACTTATATACTACAAACCCCCCAAATGGGAAACCAATTTCTAAACGCACTAGGCCTTGACATCAAAGGCTCCTCAGCTGCAGCACAATCCTCCCCACATCAGGAGAAACCACCGCTTCGGAGCCCACAATGGCAAAAAGTACAGGGCCTTCAAGGCTCCCCTAAGCTGGCCCTAAGCCCTTCACCACCTCAACCTACTTGACTTATAACTTACTGTGAACACTGACCACTTTATGTGGGTTCCCCTTGCCACTGATCTACATAGGGTCCACATTGATGACGGTTACTCTGAGTATATCTTTTACTTAACCTAACTAAATCTCTAAGTCTACCCTGACTTTGTGTCACCTCACCCCACCCCCCAGATACTGGGGAGCCTGTCTTGCTCCTTACTGGTGCAGTACCTAATTTCTGCACTTCTACCTAAACCAATTTAATACTTACTGGGTAAGCAAAGCCCTACCTAAAGTTGGGCAATATGAGAAAACTTTGTTTTCTATGCTATGAAAACTCATATATTTTTGTTCTTCTTTACAATGTAATATAGTTATACGATGTTTATTGTTCCTGTTTTCTGTTTCTACTCAGGATGCATGTTTAAAACTAATATTTGCACTATAGGGATTGGAGGGGAATCTGGTCGACTGCCCAACCAAGCAAGTTCTTTAGCCATTTTCTACAAACACTGGCTATCATATCAATAAATGTTAGAGGCTTAAATAGCATAAATAAAAGATACTTGATTTTAAAAGAAGTCAAACAATCTGGGGCAGACATAGCATTTCTTCAGGAGACGCATTTCAAGAAAGACAGCCCCAATAAACTTAACTCAAAATTTTACTGAACTGTATACTATGCTTCTGGACCACATAAAGAAGCAAGGGTAGCCACACTTATTCATAGAAACCCCTTCCCAGTCGACCAGACTCTCAACGACCCGAAGGGTCACTATCTGATATAATCTGGTAAATATGCTGATGTGCCTATACTCTTACTCAATATCTATTCCCCTAACAAGAGACAAATCCACTTTCTCCGTAAGGTTTTATCTAAAATACACCAATTTACATTTACATACAGTATTTAATTTTGGGAGGTGATTTCAACTTAACTTATTCACAGACTAGTGATCAGGCTACTCCCTCCCCAGAGCACATAAGCTATCTACTTTGTTTAGACAAACCATGCGACAAGCACATTTATTTGATGCCTGGAGAATCTCACACCCTAAAGAAAGACAGTACACATACTATTCCCGTGTCCATAAGGGCCACTCACATTTAGATTATTTCTTTATATCCCATCCCTGCCTTCATTTATTCTTTACACCTGATATTCTACCGTTGACATGGTCTGATCATGCCCCTCAATTACTTTCTATAGATATAGTCAAGCCCCTTCCTAGAGAACCACACTGGAGGCTAAATGAGACATTATTACATGACTCTGTTGATTCTTTACACACCTTATGGGAAGCACATAAAGCCACAATTAGAGGGCATTTCATATCCCTAACAGCCCATAAGAAAAAAGCTTACACCGCATCTTATAAGACCTTAGAGAAAGACTACAATTTAAGCAGATCAGAAACCGTCCTCTCCCAAATTATACAACTACGGAAAGAAATGGCTATGTGCAAAATTAAAGAAACCGAAAAGGCCATCCTGTGGACCAGACAGACTTGCTTTGAAAAAGCAGATGGGCAACATACATTGCTAGCCAAGAAACTACGAGACTAAAAGGCCCAATCCAGAATCACCTCTATACAACTTCCAACTGGCCAACACACCTACGATCCTGACCAAATAGGCAAACAATTCCATAATTACTATCAGAAACTATATAACCTTGCAACCCACACACATGATCCTAATATGCACTTAGGCCTTATAAACAACTTTCTTAAGGACCTCAATCTCCCTAAATTCTCCGAAGACAACCTAAAAGTACTAAACAAAGAGACTGATTCGGGGGAACTATTAGCTGTCCTGAAAAATTTGCCCAATGGTAAGACCCCAGGCCCTGATGGTTTTCCATATAATTATTATAAGCTTTACCAACACATGCTCTTACCTTACTTACTGAAACTATACAACCAGTTTCTTCAAGGCACAGCAATTCCTACAACTGCCCTTACATCATACCTTTCTCTAATACCAAAAGAGGGTAAGGGCCATACAGTCTGTACAAACCATAGGCCCATAGCTCTCCTAAACGCAGACCTCAAGATTTTCTCTAAGATTCTGGCCAACCGACAAGCCCCAATATTGCCTAATATAATACATAGAGAACAAGTGGGGTTTGTCAAAGGGAGACAGGCAGACGATAATACCAGGAGGGCCATAGACCTGAAATATTGAATAGACAGAAAACACCTTCCTTAGTCTTAAGTCTTGACGCAGAAAAGGCTTTTGATAGATTAAATTGGCCTTACCTATTTGCCCTCCTAAAACACCTAAACATGACGGGCTCCTATCTATCAGCACTCCAGGCCCTTTACTCCACTCCTACAACCTATTTAAAGTTACCGGGCCAATCTAAGAAACCTATCTCTATCACAAATGTGACCAGACAGGGCTACCCCCTCTCTCCCTTACTTTATGCACTAAGCATTGAACCATTGGCAGCAGCCATTAGACTCCATCCAGATATTAAAGGGATACAAGGGAAGTCAAGCCAATATAAGGTTGCCTTATTTGCAGATGACGTTCTCCTTACTCTGTCTAACCCATTGATCTCATTACCAAATCTCCACCGAACTATAAACTGATACATAAACCAAGCCCTCCCACTACACATCCCTCAAACAACCCTGGAAATGCTTAAGCAGAGCTTTAACTACAAAAGGAAGACAGACTTTATTGCTTACCTGGGGACCCATATTATCCCTACCTATGCCCAATTATATGACTCCAATTTTAAGCCACTATTCCATAAGACCAAACACACTCTATTAAAACGGGCACAATATTCTATTTCTTGGTTTGGCACAATAGCGGCCCTAAAAATGAATATTCTGCCTAAATATCTATATTTATTTGAGACGTTACCATTAGCTTTACCTAAGATGCTACAAGAAATACAGACCCTATTTCATAAGTTAATATGGCAAAACCGTCGCCATAGAATCTCCAAAACATGACTACACCAATAAGACATGGCGGTCTGGTTGTCCCCAATCAACAGAAATATTATGAAACCGCACAATTGAGGCAAATACTTGCTTGGTCCCAATGGTCACCCTATACAACCTGGGGCTGCATCGAAAATGACATAACGGACGTTCTACACCTTAACTCCAGAATATGGACTAAAACTGATACACTTCAGGATTCTCTTCCACTTCTTCCCACAACTAAACTTACCCTTCCCATATGGTCTAGAACTAAACACAAGCACGGGCTGACCTCTGCTTGGCCAATAAACACAATCTACCTCAAGAACCCCTCATTCCAACCAGGAATGGATCCTTCATTCCACAAACAATGGGCTCAGACAGAACTACATACAATACAGGAGCTACTATAACCCTATAACCCTATAATCCCATTTAGGATGCTACAGGATAAAGCTCCGCAGATAAAACTTAGACAATGTGATTACTTCCAACTTCAACACTTCATACAACCGTATGCCGTCTGCACCAAGCTTACTTGACCCACAGCATTTGAGACCCTGGCTCTCAATGGTCTGCCACAAAAGAGACTCATCTCTATTTTATACAATTTGCTCACTACACCTACAGACGACCCTCCGTATAAACATAAATAAATGGACAAATGGGACGCACTGCTCCCACAACCACTTACATCTGAAGAATGGACAAGCATCTGGGACAATGCCAGAAGAATGGTCACGTGTGTCAGGCAAAAAGAACACATATACAAAATCATGATGTTCTGTACCACACCCCAGACAAGCTACATAGACTTTTCCCAACCTGCCCATCAATTTGTTGTAGAAACTGTGGAGCACAAGGAACTTCTTCTACACATATTATGGGAGTGTCCAGTAATCCAACAAATGTGGACAGAAGTAGCTGATGTTATTAGCAGGATCTTTTCCCAACAAATACCGGCAAACCTGCCTACCTTTCTACTAGGAAAACATTTCTCAAACTTATGCAGAAGTGGCCAGATCTTAGCCAACCACATTCTCACAGCTGCTCGGCTAGCAATAGCTTCCAAATGGAAAACTACAAACCAACCAACTTTGGCCGAAATAATAAAAAGAACTAACACCAACAGGATTTTTGAACATGGGATAGCAATACTCCAAAATAAAGTTACACAATATATGAATACCTGGATGTTATGGGAACTCTGGGACCTGGCCCTCTGACGACTTCATTTTCTCTGCACCCAGACCGCTGTGATTAGTGATGAGCAAATTTTTTCGCCAGGCATGGATTCGCAGCGAATTTCTGCATTTCGCCATGGGCGAATTGTTTCACGAAACTTCAGTGAAAATTCGCCTCGGAAACTATTTTTGTCACGGGTCAAATTAGGCACCGTCGCGTCAATTCAGGTGCAGTCGCGTCACAATTGGGTGCGTCAAAAAGTGCAGGTGACAAAAAAAAAAACCCGTTCGACAAATGCATTTCATGAATTTTCTTGCAGTTTCGAGAATTTTATGGCAAAGCAAAAATGAGACAGATTCGCTCATCACTAGCCATGATCATTGCTGGACCAATTCTCCTCTCCACCCCCCTTCCCCTACCCTCCTTTACTACTTAATTATTTATCTATATGTTTTCATCATGCATCCAGTAGTTTGATTCTCTGACTTTTGTGTTCTTTTCCTTTTTTTATTGACAACACCTATCACTTATTCTTCAGCATAGGCTGGACAAACAAAGTTATCATATTTTTGTACTGTCAGATTTTATTATCCAAAGAATGTATAATGTAAAAGACAAAGGTACAATGTAATTTTTGCACTGAAAAAAAATCAAAAATAAAAATTTCAAGTTTTAATTTGCAATTGGTCTTAATTTTTTATCATTTGTAGTCTTTTAGTTCATGTGCAGCGATGCTGGAGAACACAGTATGTGTGCACAAGCTCACACGTCAAGTTGCACAAATGTTGCTGTTTCATTTGGGGTGACCCCATGATTATGTTATTCAAGTTTGGGGGTGTAGCTTCAGAGTTTGAAAATCTTCCCTGTCAAAGTCAATGGGAAAATCACTTAGAAAAGCACAAGCAAGTGTGGAGAGTTTGGGTGTTGTAGGAGGAGTAGCGTTTAGAAAATGGGGGGCGCTAAGAAGAAGAAGAAAAAGCGGAAGAATAAGATGAAGTTGAAGAATAGTTTGTTGGGTTTTTCAAACCAACATAATTAGAGGAGGTGTTAAAATAGTAGAATATATATTGGCCAATAATTTTAAATAATTCCTATTTGAAGCATGTTGTACCAAATAGATTACCAGTAATGTAAGAAAAAGAGTGAAGGAGTTTTTAGCACCTACTGTGCTGAGACAACATTAACAAAATAGGAGTGACAATAATTATCACAGAAAGGGAAATATAATAATGAATGAATATAAAGGTAAAAATGACACTGGAGATAAGAATAAAAATGGATATGAATAATAACGATAATGGAAAAAGTAAAAATAGTACAAGAGAATTGGTAAAAGGTTGGTATAGATGTGGTAAATGCTCCAATTGTAATTTTTGTCCCAGAAAGTTGCAGTCTCTGGAGGTAGGAGGTGATCATCCTATAAATACACTATGGGGCAGATTTATTATGCCACACATCTCCAGGCTTCGCTGTGTAAAAACCAGCATAAAATTGGCGTAATTTTTTTTTAATACTATAATGATCAATTACATTTCGAGGGATTTCTGTATGAAAAGTACACCCCTGTTGCAGATGCAACAAGGAAGTAGACGGTATGTAGTGCACTTGGGGTAAGGGTGGGGACTGGCAGCAGCAGCAGAGGCTGGCAGTGGTTTAGGAGTTGGCAGCTGGGGAGGGGGCCCCTGGGGTGGCAGCCCTAGTGGACCCTGGACACTCTAGTATGACACTGTGTAACCACGTAATTCAGCCCTCTTGAGACTTGGGACTGATCACTCACACAAACTGTTTAGTACAATGTGTAGGCCTGATAAGTGGCTACTTAGTCCTTAGATAGCTGTAGTTTAACTACTACATAATAGGTGTAGCCACATAACTCAGCTACTCCCACTTGAAATGGCTGCTTTGTCAAAAGCAGTAAAACAGCTGTTAAGTAGAGATGTAGCGAACCTCCCAAAAAAAGTTCACGAACCCGTTCGCGAACTTCCGCCAAAAAGTGCGAACTTTTGCGAACTTTGCGAACCCCATAGACTTCAATGGGAAGGCGAACTTTAAAACCTAGAAAAGCCATTTCTGGCCAGAAAACTGATTTTAAAGTTGTTTAAAGGGTGCCACGACCTGGACAGTGGCATGCAGGAGGGGGATCAAGGGCAAAAATTTCTCTGAAAAATAAGTTGTTGACACAGCGTTGCGTTTTGTGCTGTAAAGGGAAATCACACTACATTTCTAAACTTGTGTAATAAACTGCTTTAAAACGTCCAGCGTCTACATGCCAATCAAGTCGTGTAAAGGTTACAGCCAGTTCACACGCAAAGACAAAACGCCGCAGTAGTGGATATGGAATATATCATTGCTGGTGGAAAAACATCGCTCAGGTGATTTTATTGCACGTCACTACTATGTGTAACGTGTTTGGTGCACTACTATGAACAACAGCAAACAGCACTGGACACGTTAAAGAACAGTAACTTAAATTAAAAAAAAATAGTACAGGTATCGGACCCCTTATCCGGAAACCCATTATCCAGAAAGCTCCGAATTACGGAAAGCCCGTCTCCCATAGACTCCATTATAATCAAATAATTCAGAATTGTAAAACTGATTTCCTTTTTCCATGTAGAAATAAAACGGTACCTTGGAATTGATCCCAACTAAGATATAAATAATCCTTATTGGATGCAAAACAATCCTATTGGGTTTAATTAATGTTTTATTGATTTTTTAGTAGACTTAAGGTGTTGAGATCCAAATTACGGAAAGACCCCTTATCCGGAATACCCTTGGTCCCGAGCATTCTGGATAATGGGTCCTATACCTGTAATAATAAAAACAAAAGTGATCTCTGGTTGGTGCTGGGGGTGAACTACTAGGAGCAGCACACCAGTCCCCAACACAGCTAGACTAATAGCACTGGGCTCTATAAATTACAGTAGCAAAGTAAAAAAACACAAATAAAAAAAAATGATGTGAATGTGTGGTTGGTGCTTAGTGCACTACTATGAGCAGCACACCTCCGTCCGTGTGTCTCCAACACACACAGACGGAGCTGCAGTACACAATGAAAAGAACACTAGAGTATCAGTAATCAGAAAATAAAAGCAGTCCTTACAAGGACTATTGGGTTACAGCAGATGATCAGCACAGGACAGCTGTCCCCAGCAGCTACATACAGAGCAGTAGAAAGTATATTACTAGTCAGCAAAGCTACCTAAACTGTCCCTCAAACCCCTGCACAGCTCTCTCCCTATGCTAACTCATCAAACACACACAGGCAGAATGTAAAATGACTGCTGGGCTTCGGTTTATATATGGAAGGGAGTGGTCCGGGGGTGGTCCAGGAGGGAAAGCTGCCTGATTGGCTGCCATGTATACGCTGGCTCTGGGGTGAGAGGTCAAAATTTGGCTCCAGCTAAGGCAAACCCAAAATTGAGAACTTTGCTAAAAGTTCGCAAACTTGCGAACACCCGATTTTCGTGCGAATTAGTTCGCCGGCGAACAGTTCTCTACATCTCTACTGTTAAGTGACCAATGCCTACTCATACAAAGTAATCCAGTAACTCACTGGTGGATAGAGAGCAGCAGTATCTGGCTGTGCAGCTCAGATTTGGCAGTAATAATTTTACAACATCCCTATTCGCCAAAGCCTACAAATTATACTGTGTTGTACATCGACTTGAGGGGTCATTTACTACAATCACCATATTTTTTAACCAAAAATACAGCACTTTTCCCCATAATTCCAGCACAATTACAGCTGCCAGTACAACTGCAGCCAATGCGCAAAAATCTGCACTGAAGGCAATCAGATGCAATAGCACTTTTCTAATTCCATGTGCCATCATTTCTGACATTTGGCGTGCTGTTGATGTGCACACTAGTGATGAGTGAAATCGCCAGCCATGGATTTGCGGTGAATTTCTGCGTTTCGCTATTGGTGGATTGCTATGTAGAGATGTAGCTAACTGTTTGCCGGCGAACTAATTTGCACGAAAATCGGGTGTTCGCAAGTTCGCAAACATTTAGCGAAGTTCACAATTTTGGGTTCGCCTTAGCTGGAGCCAAATTTTGACCTCTCACCCCAGAGCCAGCAGATACATGGCAGCCAATCAGGCAGCTCTCCCTCCTGGACCACCCCCAGACCACTCCCTTCCATATATAAACTGAAGCCCAGCAGTCATTTTACATTCTGCCTGTGTGTGTTTGATGAGTTAGCATAGGGAGAGAGCTGTGCAGGGGTTTGAGGGACAGTTTAGGTAGCTTTGCTGACTAGTAATATACTTTCTACTGCTCTGTATATAGCTGCTGTGGGCAGCGGTCCTGTGCTGATCATCTGCTGTAACCCAATAGTCCTTGTAAGGACTGCTTTTATTTTCTGATTACTGATACTCTAGTGTTCTTTTCATTGTGTACTGCAGCTCCGTCTGTGTGTGTTGGAGACAGGTGTGCTGCTCATAGTAGTGCACTAAGCACCAACCACACATTCACATCATTTTTTTTTATTTGTGTTTTTTTACTTTGCTACTGTAATTTGTAGAGCCCAGTGCTATTAGTCTAGCTGTGTTGGGGACTGGTGTGCTGCTCCTAGTAGTTCACCCCCAGCACCAACCAGAGATCACTTTTTTTTTTTATTATTATTATTTTTTTTTTTAATTTAAGTTACTGTTCTTTAACGTGTCCAGTGCTGTTTGCTGTTTTTCATAGTAGTGCACCAAACACGTTACACATAGTAGTGACATTGCATTGCAATAAAATCACCTGAGCGATGTTTTTCCACCAGCAATAATATATTCCGTATCCACTACTGCGGCGTTTTGTCTTTGCGTGTGAACTGGCTGTAACCTTTACACGACTTGATTGGCATGTAGACGCTGGACGTTTTAAAGCAGTTTATTACACAAGTTTAGAAATGTAGTGTGATTTCCCTTTACAGCACAAAACGCAACGCTGTGTCAACAACTTATTTTTCAGAGAAATTTTTGCCCTTGATCCCCCTCCTGCATGCCACTGTCCAGGTCGTGGCACCCTTTAAACAACTTTAAAATCAGTTTTCTGGCCAGAAATGGCTTTTCTAGGTTTTAAAGTTCGCCTTCCCATTGAAGTCTATGGGGTTTGCAAAGTTCGCAACGGGTTCGCAAACTTTTTTTGTGAGGTTCGCTACATCTCTATTGCTTTTCAAAACGCTGCTCATCTTGATATAGAAAACAGTGAGAATATTTGGGAGCAGATTTACTAAAACTCTACCATTTTTTATATTTTCATTTTAAAATTTCTACAAAACTGATTTCCTCGAATGACATTTACAAAAAAATCTGAACCAAAAAAGTCAGCATGGAAAAAAGTCACCGAAACTGCAACTTTTTTCAATAGTTGGTCTAAAAACTCGAATTGTTGCACAAAAACCAGCCTCTAAAGTTTAGAGGCAAAAGAAGGGTCTTTCTGGACAGGAAAGGGACATCTATCATTGACTTCTACATAATCTCGGCAAGTTTTAGCTGGCAAATTGTCAGATTTGATTTTAAGACATTTGGACACTTAGGGGCTGATTTACTTACCCACGAACGGGTCGAATGGAGTCCGATTGCGTTTTTTTCGTAATGATCGGTACTTTGCGATTTTTTCGTATGTTTTGCGATTTTTTCGGATTCTTTACGAATTTTTCGGATCCAATACGATTTTTGCGTAAAAACGTGAGTTTTCCTATCCATTACGAAAGTTGCGTAAAAAGTTGCGCAATTTGCGTAGCGTTAAAACTTACGCGAAAAATGCGCAACTTTTTACGCAACTTTCGTAATGGATACGAAAAACTCGCGTTTTTACGCAAAAATCGTAATGGATCCGAAAAATTCGTACAGAATCCGAAAAAATCGCAAAACATACGAAAAAGTCACAAAATATTCGTTTTCAAGTCGGAACTTTTCCAATTCGGGTCGGATTCGTGGGTTAGTAAATCAGCCCCTTAGTAAATCTTGAAAGGTTTTTTTCACTTGACTTTTACTGCTAAAAATCCGAATCAGAAAAAGAAATCAGGTGGTTAGTATATGGCCCTCTTGAAGTTGCTGGTAGCTCCAGGGTTTACCTTGATCAGTGGGCATAAGGCAAATTAAGGTTAAAAATTCATATCCGCTCAAGGTTTTTGTGCATCAGCTTACCAGGGACTTGAAAAGAAAGTGTCTGGTAACTTTAGAAGCCAAATTTAATTTTTTTTAAAACTAAGAGTTTGTCTCTTTTAGTACAGAGAGCACAGTTATGCGCAGTTTGCACTAGAAATGCACCACCCCTCTAACTGCTCTGACATTAAGGAGGTAATGGCCATTAAAAAAAGACCCCTGTTGGTATAATTAATGTAAAGCACTGTGTCACTTGTTTGTGAAAAAATAAATAAATAATGATCCCACTAAAGTGCCATTGCCTAAATTACCCATTTTGTTTGCATACTCAGAACTCAGGAGTGGCTGAATTCTATTGCTACATGATTTATATACTGTAATAGTTATACTACAGCAAACTAGGGGACTGCTAATAAAGCTGGACATCATACTGTACAGACATCCTGTGCCCCCGATCAATCTCAAGTCTCTGAAGTAGCTGATCTATATGTATACATATATTATGTAGTAACTGCTATCAGTTAAATGCTGCAATATTACAGCAAGGAGGAGGCCAAACACTAACAATCATCTACAAAGTTTATTATGGTCACTACTACAACTGGTTGAAAGATAAAACAAATAGCCATATCAACTCAGGTTATTATATGTATTTATATTTTTTTTTATATGTGCTTTTTTAATGAGGGGTTAGGTTGGAACGTACAGTATTAGGAATAGCCTAATCACCCCAGGTTGTAATAAATTTGTTTTCAAATCTTAAGTTTATAATTCATTTTGAGGTACAAAATCCTAAGAAACATAATTTGTGAAATAGGAAAGATTCAATATCCAATCAGTACAGATATAAAACCCATTATAAAGAATACTCGGGACCAAAGCAAACCTCATAATACAATAATTTGAAGGTTAAACATATAAAACACGCCCATCAAAGTTAAAAACTCTTAAAAACTTCCTACCTGATAGAGAGAAGAGAAATTAAAGACACCTATAGCACTTTAACTAATAGGAAATTGAAGAAAAACTCTCTACCTCATTCCAAAACGTAAATACACTATACCGTGAATCAAAGACCAATCATATGGAAGATATCCGTCCTTGACATGCAATGTGTTTTAAAAGTTCCTTTTACATATCCATTAGATTAATGTAATTCCAAATTTTGCTCATCTTATCCATTACAAATTGCTAGTCCACCAATAAAACTTAGAAGTAAAGGCTGTTAGATGAAACCTTATTCTCTAAGCCACTGAAGCCTATCTAGATATTGTGCCCATGACTTTTGAACACTTTACTAGCCCTATACGGAATGCCAGAAGCATAACAGGTTTAATTGCCCTGAGCTTGAATGGCAAATTAAAGCAACCATTAAGACTAGGGCGGGTGCAGCCTTCTGTGCGTGTTTTTGGCTATGCAGCTACACGCACACACAAAGGATGCACCCACCGACGCCACCCCTCACCGCCCCTGTCGGTACCATGCTTCCTGGCATTCTTATAAAGTATGAAGAAAACTTCATAATACAATCATTTGAAGGTTAAACATATAAAACATGCCCATAAAAGTTAAAAACTCTTAAATAATTCCTACCTGATAGAGAGAAGAGAAATTAAAGACACCTATAGCACTTTAACTAATAGGAAATTGAAGAAAAGCTCTCTACCTCATTCCAAAACGTAAATACACTATACCTTGAATCAAAGACCAATCATATGGAAGATATCCGTCCTTGACATGCAATGTGTTTTAAAAGTTCCTTTTACATATCCATTAGATTAACGTGATTCCAAATTTTGCTCATCTTATCCATTACAAATTGCTAGTCCACCAATAAAACTTAGAAGTAAAGGTTGTTAGATGAAACCTTATTCTCTAAGCCACTGAAGCTTATCTAGATATTGTGTCCATGACTTTTTAAAACACTTTACTAACCCTATACGGAATTCCAGAAGCATAATGGGTTTAATTGCCTTGAGCTTGAATGGCAATTTAAAGCAGCCATTAAGACTAGGGCGGGTGCAGCCTTCTGTGCATGTTTGTGGCTTTTCAGCTACATGCACACACAAAGGATATAAAGAATGCCAGGAAGCATGGTACCGACAGGAGCGGTGAGGGGTGGCGTCGGTGGGTGCATCCTTTGTGTGTGCATGTAGCTGAAAACCCACAAACACGCACAGAAGGCTGCACCCACCTTTGTCTTAATGGCTGCTTTAATTTGCCATTAAAGCTCAGGGCAATTAAACCCGTTATGCTTCTGGCATTCCGTATAGGGCTAGTAAAGTGTTCACAAGTCATGGGCACAATATCTAGATAGGTTTCAGTGGCTTAGAGAATATGGTTTCATCTTACAGCCTTTACTTCTAAGCTTTAATGGCAAATTAAGCTTTAATGGCAAATTAAAGCAGCCATTAAGACTAGGACGGGTGCAGCCTTGTGTGCGTGTTTGTGGCTTTTCAGCTACACGCACACACAAAGGATGCACCCACCGACGCCACCCCTCACCGCCCCTGTCGGTACCATGCTTCCTGGCATTCTTTATAAAGTATGAAGAAAACTTCATAATACAATCATTTGAAGGTTAAACATATAAAACATGCCCATCAAAGTTAAAAACTCTTAAATAATTCCTACCTGATAGAGAGAAGAGAAATTAAAGACACCTATAGCACTTTAACTAATAGAAAATTGAAGAAAAACTCTCTACCTCATTCCAAAACGTAAATACCCTATACCTTGAATCAAAGACCAATCATATGGAAGATATCCGTCCTTGACATGCAATGTGTTTTAAAAGTTCCTTTTACATATCCATTAGATTAACGTGATTCCAAATTTTGCTCATCTTATCCATTACAAATTGCTAGTCCACCAATAAAACTTAGAAGTAAAGGCTGTTAGATGAAACCTTATTCTCTAAGCCACTGAAGCCTATCTAGATATTGTGTCCATGACTTTTTAAAACACTTTACTAACCCTATACGGAATTCCAGAAGCATCACGGGTTTAATTGCCTTGAGCTTGAATGGCAATTTAAAGCAGCCATTAAGACTAGGGCGAGTGCAGCCTTCTGTGCATGTTTGTGGCTTTTCAGCTACACGCACACACAAAGGAGATAAAGAATGGCGTCGGTGGGTTCATCCTTTGTGTGTGCGTGTAGCTGAAAACCCACAAACACGCACAGAAGGCTGCACCCACCTTTGTCTTAATGGCTGCTTTAATTTGCCATTAAAGCTCAGGGCAATTAAACCCGTTATGCTTCTGGCATTCCGTATAGGGCTAGTAAAGTGTACAAAAGTCATGGGCACAATATCTAGATAGGCTTTAGTGGCTTAGAGAATATGGTTTCATCTTACAGCCTTTACTTCTAAGCTTTAATGGCAAATTAAGCTATAATGGCAAATTAAAGCAGCCATTAAGACTAGGACGGGTGCAGCCTTCTGTGCGTGTTTGTGGCTTTTCAGCTACACGCACACACAAAGGATGCACCCACCGACGCCACCCCTCACCGCCCCTGTCGGTACCATGCTTCCTGGCATTCTTTATAAAGTATGAAGAAAACTTCATAATACAATCATTTGAAGGTTAAACATATAAAACATGCCCATCAAAGTTAAAAACTCTTAAATAATTCCTACCTGATAGAGAGAAGAGAAATTAAAGACACCTATAGCACTTTAACTAATAGGAAATTGAAGAAAAACTCTCTACCTCATTCCAAAACGTAAATACACTATACCTTGAATTAAAGACCAATCATATGGAAGATATCCGTCCTTGACATGCAATGTGTTTTAAAAGTTCCTTTTACATATCCATTAGATTAACGTGATTCCAAATTTTGCTCATCTTATCCATTATAAATTGTTAGTCCACCAATAAAACTTAGAAGTAAAGGCTGTTAGATGAAACCTTATTCTCTAAGCCACTGAAGCCTATCTAGATATTGTGTCCATGACTTTTCAAAACACTTTACTAACCCTATACGGAATGCCAGAAGCATAACGGGTTTAATTGCCCTGAACTTGAATGGCAAATTAAAGCAGCCATAAAGACTAGGACGGTTGCAGCCTTCTGTGCGTGTTTGTGGCTTTTCAGCTACACGCACACACAAAGGATGCACCCACCGATGCCACCCCTCACTGCCCCTGTCGGTACCATGCTTCCTGGCATTCTTTATAAAGTATGAAGAAAACTTCATAATACAATCATTTGAAGGTTAAACATATAAAACATGCCCATCAAAGTTAAAAACTCTTAAATAATTCCTACCTGATAGAGAGAAGAGAAATTAAAGACACCTATAGCACTTTAACTAATAGGAAATTGAAGAAAAACTCTCTACCTCATTCCAAAACGTAAATACACTATACCTTGAATCAAAGACCAATCATATGGAAGATATCCGTCCTTAACATGCAATGTGTTTAAAAAGTTCCTTTTACATGTCCATTAGATTAACGTGATTCCAAATTTTGCTCATCTTATCCATTACAAATTGCTAGTCCACCAATAAAACTTAGAAGTAAAGGCTGTTAGATGAAACCTTATTCTCTAAGCCACTGAAGCCTATCTAGATATTGTGTCCATGACTTTTTAAAACACTTTACTAACCCTATACGGAATTCCAGAAGCATAACGGGTTTAATTGCCTTGAGCTTGAAAGGCAATTTAAAGCAGCCATTAAGACTAGGGCGGGTGCAGCCTTCTGTGCATGTTTGTGGCTTTTCAGCTACATGCACACACAAAGGATATAAAGAATGCCAGGAAGCATGGTACCGACAGGAGCGGTGAGGGGTGGCGTCGGTGGGTGCATCCTTTGTGTGTGCGTGTAGCTGAAAACCCACAAACACGCACAGAAGGCTGCACCCACCTTTGTCTTAATGGCTGCTTTAATTTGCCATTAAAGCTCAGGGCAATTAAACCCGTTATGCTTCTGGCATTCCGTATAGGGCTAGTAAAGTGTTCACAAGTCATGGGCACAATATCTAGATAGGCTTGAGTGGCTAAGAGAATATGGTTTCATCTTACAGCTTTTACTTCTAAGCTTTAATGGCAAATTAAGCTTTAATGGCAAATTAAAGCAGCCATTAAGACTAGGACGGGTGCAGCCTTCTGTGCGTGTTTGTGGCTTTTCAGCTACACGCACACACAAAGGATGCACCCACCGACGCCACCCCTCACCGCCCCTGTCGGTACCATGCTTCCTGGCATTCTTTATAAAGTATGATGAAAACTTCATAATACAATCATTTGAAGGTTAAACATATAAAACATGTCCATCAAAGTTAAAAACTCTTAAATAATTCCTACCTGATAGAGAGAAGAGAAATTAAAGACACCTATAGCACTTTAACTAATAGGAAATTGAAGAAAAACTCTCTACCTCATTCCAAAACGTAAATACACTATACCTTGAATCAAAGACCAATCATATGGAAGATATCCGTCCTTGACATGCAATGTGTTTTAAAAGTTCCTTTTACATATCCATTAGATTAACGTGATTCCAAATTTTGCTCATCTTATCCATTACAAATTGCTAGTCCACCAATAAAACTTAGAAGTAAAGGCTGTTAGATGAAACCTTATTCTCTAAGCCACTGAAGCCTATCTAGATATTGTGTCCATGACTTTTTAAAACACTTTACTAACCCTATACGGAATTCCAGAAGCATCACGGGTTTAATTGCCTTGAGCTTGAATGGCAATTTAAAGCAGCCATTAAGACTAGGGCGAGTGCAGCCTTCTGTGCATGTTTGTGGCTTTTCAGCTACACGCACACACAAAGGAGATAAAGAATGGCGTCGGTGGGTTCATCCTTTGTGTGTGCGTGTAGCTGAAAACCCACAAACACGCACAGAAGGCTGCACCCACCTTTGTCTTAATGGCTGCTTTAATTTGCCATTAAAGCTCAGGGCAATTAAACCCGTTATGCTTCTGGCATTCCGTATAGGGCTAGTAAAGTGTTCAAAAGTCATGGGCACAATATCTAGATAGGCTTTAGTGGCTTAGAGAATATGGTTTCATCTTACAGCCTTTACTTCTAAGCTTTAATGGCAAATTAAGCTATAATGGCAAATTAAAGCAGCCATTAAGACTAGGACGGGTGCAGCCTTCTGTGCGTGTTTGTGGCTTTTCAGCTACACGCACACACAAAGGATGCACCCACCGACGCCACCCCTCACCGCCCCTGTCGGTACCATGCTTCCTGGCATTCTTTATAAAGTATGAAGAAAACTTCATAATACAATCATTTGAAGGTTAAACATATAAAACATGCCCATCAAAGTTAAAAACTCTTAAATAATTCCTACCTGATAGAGAGAAGAGAAATTAAAGACACCTATAGCACTTTAACTAATAGGAAATTGAAGAAAAACTCTCTACCTCATTCCAAAACGTAAATACACTATACCTTGAATTAAAGACCAATCATATGGAAGATATCCGTCCTTGACATGCAATGTGTTTTAAAAGTTCCTTTTACATATCCATTAGATTAACGTGATTCCAAATTTTGCTCATCTTATCCATTATAAATTGTTAGTCCACCAATAAAACTTAGAAGTAAAGGCTGTTAGATGAAACCTTATTCTCTAAGCCACTGAAGCCTATCTAGATATTGTGTCCATGACTTTTCAAAACACTTTACTAACCCTATACGGAATGCCAGAAGCATAACGGGTTTAATTGCCCTGAACTTGAATGGCAAATTAAAGCAGCCATAAAGACTAGGACGGTTGCAGCCTTCTGTGCGTGTTTGTGGCTTTTCAGCTACACGCACACACAAAGGATGCACCCACCGATGCCACCCCTCACTGCCCCTGTCGGTACCATGCTTCCTGGCATTCTTTATAAAGTATGAAGAAAACTTCATAATACAATAATTTGAAGGTTAAACATATAAAACATGCCCATCAAAGTTAAAAACTCTTAAATAATTCCTACCTGATAGAGAGAAGAGAAATTAAAGACACCTATAGCACTTTAACTAATAGGAAATTGAAGAAAAACTCTCTACCTCATTCCAAAACGTAAATACACTATACCTTGAATCAAAGACCAATCATATGGAAGATATCCGTCCTTAACATGCAATGTGTTTAAAAAGTTCCTTTTACATATCCATTAGATTAACGCGATTCCAAATTTTGCTCATCTTATCCATTACAAATTGCTAGTCCACCAATAAAACTTAGAAGTAAAGGCTGTTAGATGAAACCTTATTCTCTAAGCCACTGAAGCCTATCTAGATATTGTGTCCATGATTTTTTAAAACACTTTACTAACCCTATACGGAATTCCAGAAGCATAACGGGTTACTTGCCTTGAGCTTGAAAGGCAATTTAAAGCAGCCATTAAGACTAGGGCGGGTGCAGCCTTCTGTGCATGTTTGTGGCTTTTCAGCTACACGCACACACAAAGGATATAAAGAATGCCAGGAAGCATGGTACCGACAGGAGCGGTGAGGGGTGGCGTCGGTGGGTTCATCCTTTGTGTGTGCGTGTAGCTGAAAACCCACAAACACGCACAGAAGGCTGCACCCACCTTTGTCTTAATGGCTGCTTTAATTTGCAATTAAAGCTCAGGGCAATTAAACCCGTTATGCTTCTGGCATTCCGTATAGGGCTAGTAAAGTGTTCAAAAGTCATGGGCACAATATCTAGATAGGCTTCAGTGGCTTAGAGAATATGGTTTCATCTTACAGCCTTTACTTCTAAGCTTTAATGGCAAATTAAGCTTTAATGGCAAATTAAAGCAGCCATTAAGACTAGGACGGGTGCAGCCTTCTGTGCGTGTTTGTGGCTTTTCAGCTACACGCACACACAAAGGATGCACCCACTGACGCCACCCCTCACCGCCCCTGTCGGTACCATGCTTCCTGGCATTCTTTATAAAGTATGAAGAAAACTTCATAATACAATCATTTGAAGGTTAAACATATAAAACATGCCCATCAAAGTTAAAAACTCTTAAATAATTCCTACCTGATAGAGAGAAGAGAAATTAAAGACACCTATAGCACTTTAACTAATAGGAAATTGAAGAAAAACTCTCTACCTCATTCCAAAACGTAAATACACTATACCTTGAATCAAATACCAATCATATGGAAGATATCCGTCCTTGACATGCAATGTGTTTTAAAAGTTCCTTTTACATATCCATTAGATTAACGTGATTCCAAATTTTGCTCATCTTATCCATTACAAATTGCTAGTCCACCAATAAAACTTAGAAGTAAAGGCTGTTAGATGAAACCTTATTCTCTAAGCCACTGAAGCCTATCTAGATATTGTGTCCATGACTTTTCAAAACACTTTACTAACCCTATACGGAAAGCCAGAAGCATAACGGGTTTAATTGCCCTGAGCTTGAATGGCAAATTAAAGCAGCCATTAAGACTAGGACGGGTGCAGCCTTCTGTGCGTGTTTTTGGCTATGCAGCTACACGCACACACAAAGGATGCACCCACCGACGCCACCCCTCACCGCCCCTGTCGGTACCATGCTTCCTGGCATTCTTTATAAAGTATGAAGAAAACTTCATAATACAATCATTTGAAGGTTAAACATATAAAACATGTCCATCAAAGTTAAAAACTCTTAAATAATTCCTACCTGATAGAGAGAAGAGAAATAAAAGACACCTATAGCACTTTAACTAATAGGAAATTGAAGAAAAACTCTCTACCTCATTCCAAAACGTAAATACACTATACCTTGAATCAAAGACCAATCATTTGGAAGATATCCGTCTCTAACATGCAATGTGTTTAAAAAGTTCCTTTTACATGTCCATTAGATTAACGTGATTCCAAATTTTGCTCATCTTATACATTACAAATTGCTAGTCCACCAATAAAACTTAGAAGTAAAGGATGTTAGATGAAACCGTATTCTCTAAGCCACTGAAGCCTATCTAGATATTGTGTCCATGACTTTTTAAAACACTTTACTAACCCTATACGGAATGCCAGAAGCATAACGGGTTTATTTACCCTGACCTTGAATGGCAAATTAAAGCAGCCATTAAGACTAGGACGGGTGCAGCCTTCTGTGCGTGTTTGTGGCTTTTCAGCTACACTCACACACAAAGGATGCACCCACCGACGCCACCCCTCACCGCACCTGTCGGTACCATGCTTCCTGGCATTCTTTATAAAGTATGAAGAAAACTTCATAATACAATCATTTGAAGGTTAAACATATAAAACATGCCCATCAAAGTTAAAAACTCTTAAATAATTCCTACCTGATAGAGAGAAGAGAAATTAAAGACACCTATAACACTTTAACTAATAGGAAATTGAAGAAAAACTCTCTACCTCATTCCAAAACGTAAATACACTATACCTTGAATCAAAGACCAATCATATGGAAGATATCCGTCCTTGACATGCAATGTGTTTTAAAAGTTCCTTTTACATATCCATTAGATTAACGTGATTCCAAATTTTGCTCATCTTATCCATTACAAATTGCTAGTCCACCAATAAAACTTAGAAGTAAAGGCTGTTAGATGAAACCTTATTCTCTAAGCCACTGAAGCCTATCTAGATATTGTGTCCATGACTTTTTAAAACACTTTACTAACCCTATACGGAATTCCAGAAGCATAACGGGTTTAATTGCCTTGAGCTTGAATGGCAATTTAAAGTAGCCATTAAGACTAGGGCGGGTGCAGCCTTCTGTGCATGTTTGTGGCTTTTCAGCTACACGCACACACAAAGGAGATAAAGAATGGCGTCGGTGGGTTCATCCTTTGTGTGTGCGTGTAGCTGAAAACCCACAAACACGCACAGAAGGCTGCACCCACCTTTGTCTTAATGGCTGCTTTAATTTGCCATTAAAGCTCAGGGCAATTAAACCCGTTATGCTTCTGGCATTCTGTATAGGGCTAGTAAAGTGTTCAAAAGTCATGGGCACAATATCTAGATAGGCTTCAGTGGCTTAGAGAATATGGTTTCATCTTACAGCCTTTACTTCTAAGCTTTAATGGCAAATTAAGCTTTAATGGCAAATTAAAGCAGCCATTAAGACTAGGACGGGTGCAGCCTTCTGTGCGTGTTTGTGGCTTTTCAGCTACACGCACACACAAAGGATGCACCCACCGACGCCACCCCTCACCGCCCCTGTCGGTACCATGCTTCCTGGCATTCTTTATAAAGTATGAAGAAAACTTCATAATACAATCATTTGAAGGTTAAACATATAAAACATGCCCATCAAAGTTAAAAACTCTTAAATAATTCCTACCTGATAGAGAGAAGAGAAATTAAAGACACCTATAGCACTTTAACTAATAGGAAATTGAAGAAAAACTCTCTACCTCATTCCAAAACGTAAATACACTATACCTTGAATCAAAGACCAATCATATGGAAGATATCCGTCCTTGACATGCAATGTGTTTTAAAAGTTCCTTTTACATATCCATTAGATTAACGTGATTCCAAATTTTGCTCATCTTATCCATTACAAATTGCTAGTCCACCAATAAAACTTAGAAGTAAAGGCTGTTAGATGAAACCTTATTCTCTAAGCCACTGAAGCCTAACTAGATATCGTGTCCATGACTTTTTAAAACACTTTACTAACCCTATACGGAATTCCAGAAGCATAACGGGTTTAATTGCCTTGAGCTTGAATGGCAATTTAAAGTAGCCATTAAGACTAGGGCGGGTGCAGCCTTCTGTGCATGTTTGTGGCTTTGAAGCTACATGCACACACAAAGGATATAAAGAATGCCAGGAAGCATGGTACCGACAGGAGCGGTGAGGGGTGGCGTCGGTGGGTGCATCCTTTGTGTGTGCGTGTAGCTGAAAACCCACAAACACGCACAGAAGGCTGCACCCACCTTTGTCTTAATGGCTGCTTTAATTTGCCATTAAAGCTCAGGGCAATTAAACCCGTTATGCTTCTGGCATTCCGTATAGGGCTAGTAAAGTGTTCAAAAGTCATGGGCACAATATCTAGATAGGCTTCAGTGGCTTAGAGAATATGGTTTCATCTTACAGCCTTTACTTCTAAGCTTTAATGGCAAATTAAGCTTTAATGGCAAATTAAAGCAGCCATTAAGACTAGGACGGGTGCAGCCTTCTGTGCGTGTTTGTGGCTTTTCAGCTACACGCACACACAAAGGATGCACCCACCGACGCCACCCCTCACCGCCCCTGTCGGTACCATGCTTCCTGGCATTCTTTATAAAGTATGAAGAAAACTTCATAATACAATCATTTGAAGGTTAAACATATAAAACATGTCCATCAAAGTTAAAAACTCTTAAATAATTCCTACCTGATAGAGAGAAGAGAAATTAAAGACACCTATAGCACTTTAACTAATAGGAAATTGAAGAAAAACTCTCTACCTCATTCCAAAACGTAAATACACTATACTTTGAATCAAAGACCAATCATTTGGAAGATATCCGTCCTTAACATGCAAAGTGTTTAAAAAGTTCCTTTTACATGTCCAATAGATTAACGTGATTCCAAATTTTGCTCATCTTATCCATTACAAATTGCTAGTCCACCAATAAAACTTAGAAGTAAAGGCTGTTAGATGAAACCTTATTCTCTAAGCCACTGAAGCCTATCTAGATATTGTGTCCATGACTTTTTAAAACACTTTACTAATCCTATACGGAATTCCAGAAGCATAACGGGTTTAATTGCCTTGAGCTTGAATGGCAATTTAAAGCAGTCATTAAGACTAGGGCGGGTGCAGCCTTCTGTGCATGTTTGTGGCTTTTCAGCTACACGCACACACAAAGGAGATAAAGAATGGCGTCGTTAGGTTCATCCTTTGTGTGTGCGTGTAGCTGAAAACCCAGAAACACGCACAGAAGGCTGCACCCACCTTTGTCTTAATGGCTGCTTTAATTTGCCATTAAAGCTCAGGGCAATTAAACCCGTTATGCTTCTGGCATTCTGTATAGGGCTAGTAAAGTGTTCAAAAGTCATGGGCACAATATCTAGATAGGCTTCAGTGGCTTAGAGAATATGGTTTCATCTTACAGCCTTTACTTCTAAGCTTTAATGGCAAATTAAGCTTTAATGGCAAATTAAAGCAGCCATTAAGACTAGGACGGGTGCAGCCTTCTGTGCATGTTTGTGGCTTTTCAGCTACACGCACACACAAAGGATGCACCCACCGACGCCACCCCTCACCACCCCTGTCGGTACCATGCTTCCTGGCATTCTTTATAAAGTATGAAGAAAACTTCATAATACAATCATTTGAAGGTTAAACATATAAAACATGCCCATCAAAGTTAAAAACTCTTAAATAATTCCTACCTGATAGAGAGAAGAGAAATTAAAGACACCTATAGCACTTTAACTAATAGGAAATTGAAGAAAAACTCTCTACCTCATTCCAAAACGTAAATACACTATACCTTGAATCAAAGACCAATCATATGGAAGATATCCGTCCTTGACATGCAATGTGTTTTAAAAGTTCCTTTTACATATCCATTAGATTAACGTGATTCCAAATTTTGCTCATCTAATCCATTACAAATTGCTAGTCCACCAATAAATCTTTGAAGTAAAGGCTGTTAGATGAAACCTTATTCTCTAAGCCACTGAAGCCTATCTAGATATTGTGTCCATGACTTTTTAAAACACTTTACTAACCCTATACGGAATTCCAGAAGCATAACGGGTTTAATTGCTTTGAGCTTGAAAGGCAATTTAAAGCAGCCATTAAGACTAGGGCGGGTGCAGCCTTCTGTGCATGTTTGTGGCTTTTCAGCTACATGCACACACAAAGGATATAAAGAATGCCAGGAAGTATGGTACCGACAGGAGCGGTGAGGGGTGGCGTCGGTGGGTGCATCCTTTGTGTGTGCGTGTAGCTGAAAACCCACAAACACGCACAGAAGGCTGCACCCACCTTTGTCTTAATGGCTGCTTTAATTTGCCATTAAAGCTCAGGGCAATTAAACCCGTTATGCTTCTGGCATTCCGTATAGGGCTAGTAAAGTGTTCACAAGTCATGGGCACAATATCTAGATAGGCTTGAGTGGCTTAGAGAATATGGTTTCATCTTACAGCTTTTACTTCTAAGCTTTAATGGCAAATTAAGCTTTAATGGCAAATTAAAGCAGCCATTAAGACTAGGACGGGTGCAGCCTTCTGTGCGTGTTTGTGGCTTTTCAGCTACACGCACACACAAAGGATGCACCCACCGACGCCACCCCTCACCGCCCCTGTCGGTACCATGCTTCCTGGCATTCTTTATAAAGTATGAAGAAAACTTCATAATACAATCATTTGAAGGTTAAACATATAAAACATGCCCATCAAAGTTAAAAACTCTTAAATAATTCCTACCTGATAGAGAGAAGAGAAATTAAAGACACCTATAGCACTTTAACTAATAGGAAATTGAAGAAAAACTCTCTACCTCATTCCAAAACGTAAATACACTATACCTTGAATCAAAGACCAATCATATGGAAGATATCCGTCCTTGACATGCAATGTGTTTTAAAAGTTCCTTTTACATATCCATTAGATTAACGTGATTCCAAATATTGCTCATCTTATCCATTACAAATTGCTAGTCCACCAATAAAACTTAGAAGTAAAGGCTGTTAGATGAAACCTTATTCTCTAAGCCACTGAAGCCTATCTAGATATTGTGTCCATGACTTTTTAAAACACTTTACTAATCCTATACGGAATTCCAGAAGCATAACGGGTTTAATTGCCTTGAGCTTGAATGGCAATTTAAAGCAGCCATTAAGACTAGGGCGGGTGCAGCCTTCTGTGCATGTTTGTGGCTTTTCAGCTACACGCACACACAAAGGAGATAAAGAATGGCGTTGGTAGGTTCATCCTTTGTGTGTGCGTGTAGCTGAAAACCCACAAACACGCACAGAAGGCTGCACCCACCTTTGTCTTAATGGCTGCTTTAATTTGCCATTAAAGCTCAGGGCAATTAAACCCGTTATGCTTCTGGCATTCCGTATAGGGCTAGTAAAGTGTTCAAAAGTCATGGGCACAATATCTAGATAGGCTTCAGTGGCTTAGAGAATATGGTTTCATCTTACAGACTTTACTTCTAAGCTTTAATGGCAAATTAAGCTTTAATGGCAAATTAAAGCAGCCATTTAGACTAGGACGGGTGCAGCCTTCTGTGCGTGTTTGTGGCTTTTCAGCTACACGCACACACAAAGGATGCACCCACCGACGCCACCCCTCACCGCCCCTGTCGGTACCATGCTTCCTGGCATTCTTTATAAAGTATGAAGAAAACTTCATAATACAATCATTTGAAGGTTAAACATATAAAACATGCCCATCAAAGTTAAAAACTCTTAAATAATTCCTACCTGATAGAGAGAAGAGAAATTAAAGACACCTATAGCACTTTAACTAATAGGAAATTGAAGAAAAACTCTCTACCTCATTCCAAAACGTAAATACACTATACCTTGAATCAAAGACCAATCATATGGAAGATATCCGTCCTTGACATGCAATGTGTTTTAAAAGTTCCTTTTACATATCCAATAGATTAACGTGATTCCAAATATTGCTCATCTTATCCATTACAAATTGCTAGTCCACCAATAAAACTTAGAAGTAAAGGCTGTTAGATGAAACCTTATTCTCTAAGCCACTGAAGCCTATCTAGATATTGTGTCCATGACTTTTCAAAACACTTTACTAACCCTATACGGAAAGCCAGAAGCATAACGGGTTTAATTGCCCTGAGCTTGAATGGCAAATTAAAGCAGCCATTAAGACTAGGGCGGGTGCAGCCTTCTGTGCGTGTTTTTGGCTATGCAGCTACACGCACACACAAAGGATGCACCCACCGACGCCACCCCTCACCGCCCCTGTCGGTACCATGCTTCCTGGCATTCTTTATAAAGTATGAAGAAAACTTCATAATACAATCATTTGAAGGTTAAACATATAAAACATGTCCATCAAAGTTAAAAACTCTTAAATAATTCCTACCTGATAGAGAGAAGAGAAATTAAAGACACCTATAGCACTTTAACTAATAGGAAATTGAAGAAAAACTCTCTACCTCATTCCAAAACGTAAATACACTATACCTTGAATCAAAGACCAATCATTTGGAAGATATCCGTCCTTAACATGCAATGTGTTTAAAAAGTTCCTTTTACATGTCCATTAGATTAACGTGATTCCAAATTTTGCTCATCTTATACATTACAAATTGCTAGTCCACCAATAAAACTTAGAAGTAAAGGCTGTTAGATGAAACCGTATTCTCTAAGCCACTGAAGCCTATCTAGATATTGTGTCCATGACTTTTTAAAACACTTTACTAACCCTATACGGAATGCCAGAAGCATAACGGGTTTATTTACCCTGACCTTGAATGGCAAATTAAAGCAGCCATTAAGACTAGGACGGGTGCAGCCTTCTGTGCGTGTTTGCGGCTTTTCAGCTACACGCACACACAAAGGATGCACCCACCGACGCCAGCCCTCACCGCCCCTGTCGGTACCATGCTTCCTGGCATTCTTTATAAAGTATGAAGAAAACTTCATAATACAATCATTTGAAGGTTAAACATATAAAACATGCCCATCAAAGTTAAAAACTCTTAAATAATTCCTACCTGATAGAGAGAAGAGGAATTAAAGACACCTATAGCACTTTAACTAATAGGAAATTGAAGAAAAACTCTCTACCTCATTCCAAAACGTAAATACACTATACCTTGAATCAAAGACCAATCATATGGAAGATATCCGTCCTTGACATGCAATGTGTTTTAAAAGTTCCTTTTACATATCCATTAGATTAACGTGATTCCAAATTTTGCTCATCTAATCCATTACAAATTGCTAGTCCACCAATAAAACTTTGAAGTAAAGGCTGTTAGATGAAACCTTATTCTCTAAGCCACTGAAGCCTATCTAGATATTGTGTCCATGACTTTTTAAAACACTTTACTAACCCTATACGGAATTCCAGAAGCATAACGGGTTTAATTGCCTTGAGCTTGAAAGGCAATTTAAAGCAGCCATTAAGACTAGGGCGGGTGCAGCCTTCTGTGCATGTTTGTGGCTTTTCAGCTACATGCACACACAAAGGATATAAAGTATGCCAGGAAGCATGGTACCGACAGGAGCGGTGAGGGGTGGCGTCGGTGGGTGCATCCTTTGTGTGTGCGTGTAGCTGAAAACCCACAAACACGCACAGAAGGCTGCACCCACCTTTGTCTTAATGGCTGCTTTAATTTGCCATTAAAGCTCAGGGCAATTAAACCCGTTATGCTTCTGGCATTCCGTATAGGGCTAGTAAAGTGTTCACAAGTCATGGGCACAATATCTAGATAGGCTTGAGTGGCTTAGAGAATATGGTTTCATCTTACAGCTTTTACTTCTAAGCTTTAATGGCAAATTAAGCTTTAATGGCAAATTAAAGCAGCCATTA
Organism: Xenopus tropicalis; assembly: GCF_000004195.4. Classification (NCBI taxonomy): domain Eukaryota; kingdom Metazoa; phylum Chordata; class Amphibia; order Anura; family Pipidae; genus Xenopus; species Xenopus tropicalis. The sequence continues at coordinate 37,753,241 of NC_030685.2, forward strand.
AGACTAGGACGGGTGCAGCCTTCTGTGCGTGTTTGTGGCTTTTCAGCTACACTCACACACAAAGGATGCACCCACCGACGCCACCCCTCACCGCCCCTGTCGGTACCATGCTTCCTGGCATTCTTTATAAAGTATGAAGAAAACTTCATAATACAATAATTTGAAGGTTAAACATATAAAACATGTCCATCAAAGTTAAAAACTCTTAAATAATTCCTACCTGATAGAGAGAAGAGAAATTAAAGACACCTATAGCACTTTAACTAATAGGAAATTGAAGAAAAACTCTCTACCTCATTCCAAAACGTAAATACACTATACCTTGAATCAAAGACCAATCATATGGAAGATATCCGTCCTTGACATGCAATGTGTTTTAAAAGTTCCTTTTATATATCCATTAGATTAACGTGATTCCAAATTTTGCTCATCTTATCCATTACAAATTGCTAGTCCACCAATAAAACTTAGAAGTAAAGGCTGTTAGATGAAACCTTATTCTCTAAGCCACTGAAGCCTATCTAGATATTGTGTCCATGACTTTTCAAAACACTTTACTAACCCTATACGGAAAGCCAGAAGCATAACGGGTTTAATTGCCCTGAGCTTGAATGGCAAATTAAAGCAGCCATTAAGACTAGGGCGGGTGCAGCCTTCTGTGCGTGTTTTTGGCTATGCAGCTACACGCACACACAAAGGATGCACCCACCGACGCCACCCCTCACCGCCCCTGTCGGTACCATGCTTCCTGGCATTCTTTATAAAGTATGAAGAAAACTTCATAATACAATCATTTGAAGGTTAAACATATAAAACATGTCCATCAAAGTTAAAAACTCTTAAATAATTCCTACCTGATAGAGAGAAGAGAAATTAAAGACACCTATAGCACTTTAACTAATAGGAAATTGAAGAAAAACTCTCTACCTCATTCCAAAACTTAAATACACTATACCTTGAATCAAAGACCAATCATTTGGAAGATATCCGTCCTTAACATGCAATGTGTTTAAAAAGTTCCTTTTACATGTCCATTAGATTAACGTGATTCCAAATTTTGCTCATCTTATACATTACAAATTGCTAGTCCACCAATAAAACTTAGAAGTAAAGGCTGTTAGATGAAACCGTATTCTCTAAGCCACTGAAGCCTATCTAGATATTGTGTCCATGACTTTTTAAAACACTTTACTAACCCTATACGGAATGCCAGAAGCATAACGGGTTTATTTACCCTGACCTTGAATGGCAAATTAAAGCAGCCATTAAGACTAGGACGGGTGCAGCCTTCTGTGCGTGTTTGTGGCTTTTCAGCTACACGCACACACAAAGGATGCACCCACCGACGCCACCCCTCACCGCCCCTGTCGGTACCATGCTTCCTGGCATTCTTTATAAAGTATGAAGAAAACTTCAAAATACAATAATTTGAAGGTTAAACATATAAAACATGCCCATCAAAGTTAAAAACTCTTAAATAATTCCTACCTGATAGAGAGAAGAGAAATTAAAGACACCTATAGCACTTTAACTAATAGGAAATTGAAGAAAAACTCTCTACCTCATTCCAAAACGTAAATACACTATACCTTGAATCAAAGACCAATCATATGGAAGATATCCGTCCTTAACATGCAATGTGTTTTAAAAGTTCCTTTTACATATCCATTAGATTAACGTGATTCCAAATTTTGCTCATCTAATCCATTACAAATTGCTAGTCCACCAATAAAACTTTGAAGTAAACGCTGTTAGATGAAACCTTATTCTCTAAGCCACTGAAGCCTATCTAGATATTGTGTCCATGACTTTTTAAAACACTTTACTAACCCTATACGGAATTCCAGAAGCATAACGGGTTTACTTGCCTTGAGCTTGAAAGGCAATTTAAAGCAGCCATTAAGACTAGGGCGGGTGCAGCCTTCTGTGCATGTTTGTGGCTTTTCAGCTACATGCACACACAAAGGATATAAAGAATGCCAGGAAGCATGGTACCGACAGGAGCGGTGAGGGGTGGCGTCGGTGGGTGCATCCTTTGTGTGTGCGTGTAGCTGAAAACCCACAAACACGCACAGAAGGCTGCACCCACCTTTGTCTTAATGGCTGCTTTAATTTGCCATTAAAGCTCAGGGCAATTAAACCCGTTATGCTTCTGGCATTCCGTATAGGGCTAGTAAAGTGTTCACAAGTCATGGGCACAATATCTAGATAGGCTTGAGTGGCTTAGAGAATATGGTTTCATCTTACAGCTTTTACTTCTAAGCTTTAATGGCAAATTAAGCTTTAATGGCAAATTAAAGCAGCCATTAAGACTAGGACGGGTGCAGCTTTCTGTGCGTGTTTGTGGCTTTTCAGCTACACGCACACACAAAGGATGGACCCACCGACGCCACCCCTCACCGCCCCTGTCGGTACCATGCTTCCTGGCATTCTTTATAAAGTATGAAGAAAACTTCATAATACAATCATTTGAAGGTTAAACATATAAAACATGTCCATCAAAGTTAAAAACTCTTAAATAATTCCTACCTGATAGAGAGAAGAGAAATTAAAGACACCTATAGCACTTTAACTAATAGGAAATTGAAGAAAAACTCTCTACCTCATTCCAAAACGTAAATACACTATACCTTGAATCAAAGACCAATCATATGGAAGATATCCGTCCTTGACATGCAATGTGTTTTAAAAGTTCCTTTTACATATCCATTAGATTAACGTGATTCCAAATTTTGCTCATCTTATCCATTACAAATTGCTAGTCCACCAATAAAACTTAGAAGTAAGGGCTGTTAGATGAAACCTTATTCTCTAAGCCACTGAAGCCTATCTAGATATTGTGTCCATGACTTTTCAAAACACTTTACTAACCCTATACGGAAAGCAAGAAGCATAACGGGTTTATTTGCCCTGAGCTTGAATGGCAAATTAAAGCAGCCATTAAGACTGAGGCGGGTGCAGCCTTCTGTGCGTGTTTTTGGCTATGCAGCTACACGCACACACAAAGGATGCACCCACCGACGCCACCCCTCACCGCCCCTGTCGGTACCATGCTTCCTGGCATTCTTTATAAAGTATGAAGAAAACTTCATAATACAATCATTTGAAGGTTAAACATATAAAACATGCCCATCAAAGTTAAAAACTCTTAAATAATTCCTATCTGATAGAGAGAAGAGAAATTAAAGACACCTATAGCACTTTAACTAATAGGAAATTGAAGAAAAACTCTCTACCTCATTCCAAAACGTAAATACACTATACCTTGAATCAAAGACCAATCATATGGAAGATATCCGTCCTTAACATGCAATGTGTTTAAAAAGTTCCTTTTACATATCCATTAGATTAACGTGATTCCAAATTTTGCTCATCTTATCCATTACAAATTGCTAGTCCACCAATAAAACTTAGAAGTAAAGGCTGTTAGATGAAACCTTATTCTCTAAGCCACTGAAGCCTATCTAGATATTGTGTCCATGACTTTTTAAAACACTTTACTAACCCTATACGGAATTCCAGAAGCATAACGGGTTTAATTGCCTTGAGCTTGAAAGGCAATTTAAAGCAGCCATTAAGACTAGGGCGGGTGCAGCCTTCTGTGCATGTTTGTGGCTTTTCAGCTACATGCACACACAAAGGATATAAAGAATGCCAGGAAGCATGGTACCGACAGGAGCGGTGAGGGGTGGCGTCGGTGGGTGCATCCTTTGTGTGTGCGTGTAGCTGAAAACCCACAAACACGCACAGAAGGCTGCACCCACCTTTGTCTTAATGGCTGCTTTAATTTGCCATTAAAGCTCAGGGCAATTAAACCCGTTATGCTTCTGGCATTCCGTATAGGGCTAGTAAAGTGTTCACAAGTCATGGGCACAATATCTAGATAGGCTTGAGTGGCTTAGAGAATATGGTTTCATCTTACAGCTTTTACTTCTAAGCTTTAATGGCAAATTAAGCTTTAATGGCAAATTAAAGCAGCCATTAAGACTAGGACGGGTGCAGCCTTCTGTGCGTGTTTGTGGCTTTTCAGCTACACGCACACACAAAGGATGCACCCACCGACGCCACCCCTCACCGCCCCTGTCGGTACCATGCTTCCTGGCATTCTTTATAAAGTATGAAGAAAACTTCATAATACAATCATTTGAAGGTTAAACATATAAAACATGTCCATCAAAGTTAAAAACTCTTAAATAATTCCTACCTGATAGAGAGAAGAGAAATTAAAGACACCTATAGCACTTTAACTAATAGGAAATTGAAGAAAAACTCTCTACCTCATTCCAAAACGTAAATACACTATACCTTGAATCAAAGACCAATCATATGGAAGATATCCGTCCTTGACATGCAATGTGTTTTAAAAGTTCCTTTTACATATCCATTAGATTAACGTGATTCCAAATTTTGCTCATCTTATCCATTACAAATTGCTAGTCCACCAATAAAACTTAGAAGTAAAGGCTGTTAGATGAAACCTTATTCTCTAAGACACTGAAGCCTATCTAGATATTGTGTCCATGACTTTTTAAAACACTTTACTAACCCTATACGGAATTCCAGAAGCATAACGGGTTTAATTGCCTTGAGCTTGAATAGCAATATAAAGCAGCCATTAAGACTAGGGCGGGTGCAGCCTTCTGTGCATGTTTGTGGCTTTTCAGCTACACGCACACACAAAGGAGATAAAGAATGGCGTCGGTGGGTTCATCCTTTGTGTGTGCGTGTAGCTGAAAACCCACAAACACGCACAGAAGGCTGCACCCACCTTTGTCTTAATGGCTGCTTTAATTTGCCATTAAAGCTCAGGGCAATTAAACCCGTTATGCTTCTGGCATTCCGTATAGGGCTAGTAAAGTGTTCAAAAGTCATGGGCACAATATCTAGATAGGCTTCAGAGGCTTAGAGAATATGGTTTCATCTTACAGCCTTTACTTCTAAGCTTTAATGGCAAATTAAGCTTTAATGGCAAATTAAAGCAGCCATTAAGACTAGGACGGGTGCAGCCTTCTGTGCGTGTTTGTGGCTTTTCAGCTACACGCACACACAAAGGATGCACCCACCGACGCCACCCCTCACCGCCCCTGTCGGTACCATGCTTCCTGGCATTCTTTATAAAGTATGAAGAAAACTTCATAATACAATCATTTGAAGGTTAAACATATAAAACATGCCCATCAAAGTTAAAAACTCTTAAATAATTCCTACCTGATAGAGAGAAGAGAAATTAAAGACACCTATAGCACTTTAACTAATATAAAATTGAGGAAAAACTCTCTACCTCATTCCAAAACGTAAATACACTATACCTTGAATCAAAGACCAATCATTTGGTAGATATCCGGCCTCAACATGCAAAGTGTTTAAAAAGTTCCTTTTACATGTCCAATAGATTAACGTGATTCCAAATTTTGCTCATCTTATACATTACAAATTGCTAGTCCACCAATAAAACTTAGAAGTAAAGGCTGTTAGATGAAACCGTATTCTCTAAGCCACTGAAGCCTATCTAGATATTGTGTCCATGACTTTTTAAAACACTTTACTAACCCTATACGGAATGCCAGAAGCATAACGGGTTTATTTACCCTGACCTTGAATGGCAAATTAAAGCAGCCATTAAGACTAGGACGGGTGCAGCCTTCTGTGCGTGTTTGTGGCTTTTCAGCTACACGCACACACAAAGGATGCACCCACCGACGCCACCCCTCACCGCCCCTGTCGGTACCATGCTTCCTGGCATTCTTTATAAAGTATGAAGAAAACTTCAAAATACAATCATTTGAAGGTTAAACATATAAAACATGCCCATCAAAGTTAAAAACTCTTAAATAATTCCTACCTGATAGAGAGAAGAGAAATTAAAGACACCTATACCACTTTAACTAATAGGAAATTGAAGAAAAACTCTCTACCTCATTCCAAAACGTAAATACACTATACCTTGAATCAAAGACCAATCATATGGAAGATATCCGTCCTTAACATGCAATGTGTTTTAAAAGTTCCTTTTACATATCCATTAGATTAACGTGATTCCAAATTTTGCTCATCTAATCCATTACAAATTGCTAGTCCACCAATAAAACTTTGAAGTAAACGCTGTTAGATGAAACCTTATTCTCTAAGCCACTGAAGCCTATCTAGATATTGTGTCCATGACTTTTTAAAACACTTTACTAACCCTATACGGAATTCCAGAAGCATAACGGGTTTACTTGCCTTGAGCTTGAAAGGCAATTTAAAGCAGCCATTAAGACTAGGGCGGGTGCAGTCTTCTGTGCATGTTTGTGGCTTTTCAGCTACATGCACACACAAAGGATATAAAGAATGCCAGGAAGCATGGTACCGACAGGAGCGGTGAGGGGTGGCGTCGGTGGGTGCATCCTTTGTGTGTGCGTGTAGCTGAAAACCCACAACACGCACAGAAGGCTGCACCCACCTTTGTCTTAATGGCTGCTTTAATTTGCCATTAAAGCTCAGGGCAATTAAACCCGTTATGCTTCTGGCATTCCGTATAGGGCTAGTAAAGTGTTCACAAGTCATGGGCACAATATCTAGATAGGCTTGAGTGGCTTAGAGAATATGGTTTCATCTTACAGCTTTTACTTCTAAGCTTTAATGGCAAATTAAGCTTTAATGGCAAATTAAAGCAGCCATTAAGACTAGGACGGGTGCAGCCTTCTGTGCGTGTTTGTGGCTTTTCAGCTACACGCACACACAAAGGATGCACCCACCGACGCCACCCCTCACCGCCCCTGTCGGTACCATGCTTCCTGGCATTCTTTATAAGGTATGAAGAAAACTTCATAATACAATCATTTGAAGGTTAAACATATAAAACATGTCCATCAAAGTTAAAAACTCTTAAATAATTCCTACCTGATAGAGAGAAGAGAAATTAAAGACACCTATACCACTTTAACTAATAGGAAATTGAAGAAAAACTCTCTACCTCAATCCAAAACGTAAATACACTATACCTTGAATCAAAGACCAATCATATGGAAGATATCCGTCCTTGACATGCAATGTGTTTTAAAAGTTCCTTTTACATATCCATTAGATTAACGTGATTCCAAATTTTGCTCATCTTATCCATTACAAATTGCTAGTCCACCAATAAAACTTAGAAGTAAGGGCTGTTAGATGAAACCTTATTCTCTAAGCCACTGAAGCCTATCTAGATATTGTGTCCATGACTTTTCAAAACACTTTACTAACCCTATACGGAAAGCAAGAAGCATAACGGGTTTATTTGCCCTGAGCTTGAATGGCAAATTAAAGCAGCCATTAAGACTGAGGCGGGTGCAGCCTTCTGTGTTTGTTTTTGGCTATGCAGCTACACGCACACACAAAGGATGCACCCACCGACGCCACCCCTCACCGCCCCTGTCGGTACCATGCTTCCTGGCATTCTTTATAAAGTATGAAGAAAACTTCATAATACAATAATTTGAAGGTTAAACATATAAAACATGCCCATCAAAGTTAAAAACTCTTAAATAATTCCTATCTGATAGAGAGAAGAGAAATTAAAGACACCTATAGCACTTTAACTAATAGGAAATTGAAGAAAAACTCTCTACCTCATTCCAAAACGTAAATACACTATACCTTGAATCAAAGACCAATCATATGGAAGATATCCGTCCTTAACATGCAATGTGTTTAAAAAGTTCCTTTTACATATCCATTAGATTAACGTGATTCCAAATTTTGCTCATCTTATCCATTACAAATTGCTAGTCCACCAATAAAACTTAGAAGTAAAGGCTGTTAGATGAAACCTTATTCTCTAAGCCACTGAAGCCTATCTAGATATTGTGTCCATGACTTTTTAAAACACTTTACTAACCCTATACGGAATTCCAGAAGCATAACGGGTTTAATTGCCTTGAGCTTGAAAGGCAATTTAAAGCAGCCATTAAGACTAGGGCGGGTGCAGCCTTCTGTGCATGTTTGTGGCTTTTCAGCTACATGCACACACAAAGGATATAAAGAATGCCAGGAAGCATGGTACCGACAGGAGCGGTGAGGGGTGGCGTCGGTGGGTGCATCCTTTGTGTGTGCGTGTAGCTGAAAACCCAGAAACACGCACAGAAGGCTGCACCCACCTTTGTCTTAATGGCTGCTTTAATTTGCCATTAAAGCTCAGGGCAATTAAACCCGTTATGCTTCTGGCATTCCGTATAGGGCTAGTAAAGTGTTCACAAGTCATGGGCACAATATCTAGATAGGCTTGAGTGGCTTAGAGAATATGGTTTCATCTTACAGCTTTTACTTCTAAGCTTTAATGGCAAATTAAGCTTTAATGGCAAATTAAAGCAGCCATTAAGACTAGGACGGGTGCAGCCTTCTGTGCGTGTTTGTGGCTTTTCAGCTACACGCACACACAAAGGATGCACCCACCGACGCCACCCCTCACCGCCCCTGTCGGTACCATGCTTCCTGGCATTCTTTATAAAGTATGAAGAAAACTTCATAATACAATCATTTGAAGGTTAAACATATAAAACATGTCCATCAAAGTTAAAAACTCTTAAATAATTCCTACCTGATAGAGAGAAGAGAAATTAAAGACACCTATAGCACTTTAACTAATAGGAAATTGAAGAAAAACTCTCTACCTCATTCCAAAACGTAAATACACTATACCTTGAATCAAAGACCAATCATATGGAAGATATCCGTCCTTGACATGCAATGTGTTTTAAAAGTTCCTTTTACATATCCATTAGATTAACGTGATTCCAAATTTTGCTCATCTTATCCATTACAAATTGCTAGTCCACCAATAAAACTTAGAAGTAAAGGCTGTTAGATGAAACCTTATTCTCTAAGACACTGAAGCCTATCTAGATATTGTGTCCATGACTTTTTAAAACACTTTACTAACCCTATACGGAATTCCAGAAGCATAACGGGTTTAATTGCCTTGAGCTTGAATAGCAATTTAAAGCAGCCATTAAGACTAGGGCGGGTGCAGCCTTCTGTGCATGTTTGTGGCTTTTCAGCTACACGCACACACAAAGGAGATAAAGAATGGCGTCGGTGGGTTCATCCTTTGTGTGTGCGTGTAGCTGAAAACCCACAAACACGCACAGAAGGCTGCACCCACCTTTGTCTTAATGGCTGCTTTAATTTGCCATTAAAGCTCAGGGCAATTAAACCCGTTATGCTTCTGGCATTCCGTATAGGGCTAGTAAAGTGTTCAAAAGTCATGGGCACAATATCTAGATAGGCTTCAGTGGCTTAGAGAATATGGTTTCATCTTACAGCCTTTACTTCTAAGCTTTAATGGCAAATTAAGCTTTAATGGCAAATTAAAGCAGCCATTAAGACTAGGACGGGTGCAGCCTTCTGTGCGTGTTTGTGGCTTTTCAGCTACACGCACACACAAAGGATGCACCCACCGACGCCACCCCTCACCGCCCCTGTCGGTACCATGCTTCCTGGCATTCTTTATAAAGTATGAAGAAAACTTCATAATACAATCATTTGAAGGTTAAACATATAAAACATGCCCATCAAAGTTAAAAACTCTTAAATAATTCCTACCTGATAGAGAGAAGAGAAATTAAAGACACCTATAGCACTTTAACTAATATAAAATTGAGGAAAAACTCTCTACCTCATTCCAAAACGTAAATACACTATACCTTGAATCAAAGACCAATCATATGGAAGATATCCGTCCTTGACATGCAATGTGTTTTAAAAGTTCCTTTTACATATCCATTAGATTAACGTGATTCCAAATTTTGCTCATCTTATCCATTACAAATTGCTAGTCCACCAATAAAACTTAGAAGTAAAGGCTGTTAGATGAAACCTTATTCTCTAAGCCACTGAAGCCTATCTAGATATTGTGTCCATGACTTTTTAAAACACTTTACTAACCCTATACGGAATGCCAGAAGCATAACGGGTTTATTTGCCCTGAACTTGAATGGCAAATTAAAGCAGCCATTAAGACTAGGACGGTTGCAGCCTTCTGTGCGTGTTTGTGGCTTTTCAGCTACACGCACACACAAAGGATGCACCCACCGACGCCACCCCTCACCGCCCCTGTCGGTACCATGCTTCCTGGCATTCTTTATAAAGTATGAAGAAAACTTCATAATACAATCATTTGAAGGTTAAACATATAAAACATGCCCATCAAAGTTAAAAACTCTTAAATAATTCCTATCTGATAGAGAGAAGAGAAATTAAAGACACCTATAGCACTTTAACTAATAGGAAATTGAAGAAAAACTCTCTACCTCATTCCAAAACGTAAATACACTATACCTTGAATCAAAGACCAATCATATGGAAGATATCCGTCCTTAACATGCAATGTGTTTAAAAAGTTCCTTTTACATATCCATTAGATTAACGTGATTCCAAATTTTGCTCATCTTATCCATTACAAATTGCTAGTCCACCAATAAAACTTAGAAGTAAAGGCTGTTAGATGAAACCTTATTCTCTAAGCCACTGAAGCCTATCTAGATATTGTGTCCATGACTTTTTAAAACACTTTACTAACCCTGTACGGAATTCCAGAAGCATAACGGGTTTAATTGCCTTGAGCTTGAAAGGCAATTTAAAGCAGCCATTAAGACTAGGGCGGGTGCAGCCTTCTGTGCATGTTTGTGGCTTTTCAGCTACATGCACACACAAAGGATATAAAGAATGCCAGGAAGCATGGTACCGACAGGAGCGGTGAGGGGTGGCGTCGGTGGGTGCATCCTTTGTGTGTGCGTGTAGCTGAAAACCCACAAACACGCACAGAAGGCTGCACCCACCTTTGTCTTAATGGCTGCTTTAATTTGCCATTAAAGCTCAGGGCAATTAAACCCGTTATGCTTCTGGCATTCCGTATAGGGCTTGTAAAGTGTTCACAAGTCATGGGCACAATATCTAGATAGGCTTGAGTGGCTTAGAGAATATGGTTTCATCTTACAGCTTTTACTTCTAAGCTTTAATGGCAAATTAAGCTTTAATGGCAAATTAAAGCAGCCATTAAGACTAGGACGGGTGCAGCCTTCTGTGCGTGTTTGTGGCTTTTCAGCTACACGCACACACAAAGGATGCACCCACCGACGCCACCCCTCACCGCCCCTGTCGGTACCATGCTTCCTGGCATTCTTTATAAAGTATGAAGAAAACTTCATAATACAATCATTTGAAGGTTAAACATATAAAACATGTCCATCAAAGTTAAAAACTCTTAAATAATTCCTACCTGATAGAGAGAAGAGAAATTAAAGACACCTATAGCACTTTAACTAATAGGAAATTGAAGAAAAACTCTCTACCTCATTCCAAAACGTAAATACACTATACCTTGAATCAAAGACCAATCATATGGAAGATATCCGTCCTTGACATGCAATGTGTTTTAAAAGTTCCTTTTACATATCCATTAGATTAACGTGATTCCAAATTTTGCTCATCTTATCCATTACAAATTGCTAGTCCACCAATAAAACTTAGAAGTAAAGGCTGTTAGATGAAACCTTATTCTCTAAGACACTGAAGCCTATCTAGATATTGTGTCCATGACTTTTTAAAACACTTTACTAACCCTATACGGAATTCCAGAAGCATAACGGGTTTAATTGCCTTGAGCTTGAATAGCAATTTAAAGCAGCCATTAAGACTAGGGCGGGTGCAGCCTTCTGTGCATGTTTGTGGCTTTTCAGCTACACGCACACACAAAGGAGATAAAGAATGGCGTCGGTGGGTTCATCCTTTGTGTGTGCGTGTAGCTGAAAACCCACAAACACGCACAGAAGGCTGCACCCACCTTTGTCTTAATGGCTGCTTTAATTTGCCATTAAAGCTCAGGGCAATTAAACCCGTTATGCTTCTGGCATTCCGTATAGGGCTAGTAAAGTGTTCAAAAGTCATGGGCACAATATCTAGATAGGCTTCAGTGGCTTAGAGAATATGGTTTCATCTTACAGCCTTTACTTCTAAGCTTTAATGGCAAATTAAGCTTTAATGGCAAATTAAAGCAGCCATTAAGACTAGGACGGGTGCAGCCTTCTGTGCGTGTTTGTGGCTTTTCAGCTACACGCACACACAAAGGATGCACCCACCGACGCCACCCCTCACCGCCCCTGTCGGTACCATGCTTCCTGGCATTCTTTATAAAGTATGAAGAAAACTTCATAATACAATCATTTGAAGGTTAAACATATAAAACATGCCCATCAAAGTTAAAAACTCTTAAATAATTCCTACCTGATAGAGAGAAGAGAAATTAAAGACACCTATAGCACTTTAACTAATATAAAATTGAGGAAAAACTCTCTACCTCATTCCAAAACGTAAATACACTATACCTTGAATCAAAGACCAATCATATGGAAGATATCCGTCCTTGACATGCAATGTGTTTTAAAAGTTCCTTTTACATATCCATTAGATTAACGTGATTCCAAATTTTGCTCATCTTATCCATTACAAATTGCTAGTCCACCAATAAAACTTAGAAGTAAAGGCTGTTAGATGAAACCTTATTCTCTAAGCCACTGAAGCCTATCTAGATATTGTGTCCATGACTTTTTAAAACACTTTACTAACCCTATACGGAATGCCAGAAGCATAACGGGTTTATTTGCCCTGAACTTGAATGGCAAATTAAAGCAGCCATTAAGACTAGGACGGTTGCAGCCTTCTGTGCGTGTTTGTGGCTTTTCAGCTACACGCACACACAAAGGATGCACCCACCGACGCCACCCCTCACCGCCCCTGTCGGTACCATGCTTCCTGGCATTCTTTATAAAGTATGAAGAAAACTTCATAATACAATCATTTGAAGGTTAAACATATAAAACATGCCCATCAAAGTTAAAAACTCTTAAATAATTCCTATCTGATAGAGAGAAGAGAAATTAAAGACACCTATAGCACTTTAACTAATAGGAAATTGAAGAAAAACTCTCTACCTCATTCCAAAACGTAAATACACTATACCTTGAATCAAAGACCAATCATATGGAAGATATCCGTCCTTAACATGCAATGTGTTTAAAAAGTTCCTTTTACATATCCATTAGATTAACGTGATTCCAAATTTTGCTCATCTTATCCATTACAAATTGCTAGTCCACCAATAAAACTTAGAAGTAAAGGCTGTTAGATGAAACCTTATTCTCTAAGCCACTGAAGCCTATCTAGATATTGTGTCCATGACTTTTTAAAACACTTTACTAACCCTATACGGAATTCCAGAAGCATAACGGGTTTAATTGCCTTGAGCTTGAAAGGCAATTTAAAGCAGCCATTAAGACTAGGGCGGGTGCAGCCTTCTGTGCATGTTTGTGGCTTTTCAGCTACATGCACACACAAAGGATATAAAGAATGCCAGGAAGCATGGTACCGACAGGAGCGGTGAGGGGTGGCGTCGGTGGGTGCATCCTTTGTGTGTGCGTGTAGCTGAAAACCCAGAAACACGCACAGAAGGCTGCACCCACCTTTGTCTTAATGGCTGCTTTAATTTGCCATTAAAGCTCAGGGCAATTAAACCCGTTATGCTTCTGGCATTCCGTATAGGGCTAGTAAAGTGTTCACAAGTCATGGGCACAATATCTAGATAGGCTTGAGTGGCTTAGAGAATATGGTTTCATCTTACAGCTTTTACTTCTAAGCTTTAATGGCAAATTAAGCTTTAATGGCAAATTAAAGCAGCCATTAAGACTAGGACGGGTGCAGCCTTCTGTGCGTGTTTGTGGCTTTTCAGCTACACGCACACACAAAGGATGCACCCACCGACGCCACCCCTCACCGCCCCTGTCGGTACCATGCTTCCTGGCATTCTTTATAAAGTATGAAGAAAACTTCATAATACAATCATTTGAAGGTTAAACATATAAAACATGTCCATCAAAGTTAAAAACTCTTAAATAATTCCTACCTGATAGAGAGAAGAGAAATTAAAGACACCTATAGCACTTTAACTAATAGGAAATTGAAGAAAAACTCTCTACCTCATTCCAAAACGTAAATACACTATACCTTGAATCAAAGACCAATCATATGGAAGATATCCGTCCTTGACATGCAATGTGTTTTAAAAGTTCCTTTTACATATCCATTAGATTAACGTGATTCCAAATTTTGCTCATCTTATCCATTACAAATTGCTAGTCCACCAATAAAACTTAGAAGTAAAGGCTGTTAGATGAAACCTTATTCTCTAAGACACTGAAGCCTATCTAGATATTGTGTCCATGACTTTTTAAAACACTTTACTAACCCTATACGGAATTCCAGAAGCATAACGGGTTTAATTGCCTTGAGCTTGAATAGCAATTTAAAGCAGCCATTAAGACTAGGGCGGGTGCAGCCTTCTGTGCATGTTTGTGGCTTTTCAGCTACACGCACACACAAAGGAGATAAAGAATGGCGTCGGTGGGTTCATCCTTTGTGTGTGCGTGTAGCTGAAAACCCACAAACACGCACAGAAGGCTGCACCCACCTTTGTCTTAATGGCTGCTTTAATTTGCCATTAAAGCTCAGGGCAATTAAACCCGTTATGCTTCTGGCATTCCGTATAGGGCTAGTAAAGTGTTCAAAAGTCATGGGCACAATATCTAGATAGGCTTCAGTGGCTTAGAGAATATGGTTTCATCTTACAGCCTTTACTTCTAAGCTTTAATGGCAAATTAAGCTTTAATGGCAAATTAAAGCAGCCATTAAGACTAGGACGGGTGCAGCCTTCTGTGCGTGTTTGTGGCTTTTCAGCTACACGCACACACAAAGGATGCACCCACCGACGCCACCCCTCACCGCCCCTGTCGGTACCATGCTTCCTGGCATTCTTTATAAAGTATGAAGAAAACTTCATAATACAATCATTTGAAGGTTAAACATATAAAACATGCCCATCAAAGTTAAAAACTCTTAAATAATTCCTACCTGATAGAGAGAAGAGAAATTAAAGACACCTATAGCACTTTAACTAATATAAAATTGAGGAAAAACTCTCTACCTCATTCCAAAACGTAAATACACTATACCTTGAATCAAAGACCAATCATATGGAAGATATCCGTCCTTGACATGCAATGTGTTTTAAAAGTTCCTTTTACATATCCATTAGATTAACGTGATTCCAAATTTTGCTCATCTTATCCATTACAAATTGCTAGTCCACCAATAAAACTTAGAAGTAAAGGCTGTTAGATGAAACCTTATTCTCTAAGCCACTGAAGCCTATCTAGATATTGTGTCCATGACTTTTTAAACACTTTACTAACCCTATACGGAATGCCAGAAGCATAACGGGTTTTATTTGCCCTGAACTTGAATGGCAAATTAAAGCAGCCATTAAGACTAGGACGGGTGCAGCCTTCTGTGCGTGTTTGTGGCTTTTCAGCTACACGCACACACAAAGGATGCACCCACCGACGCCACCCCTCACCGCCCCTGTCGGTACCATGCTTCCTGGCATTCTTTATAAAGTATGAAGAAAACTTCATAATACAATCATTTGAAGTTAAACATATAAAACATGCCCATCAAAGTTAAAAACTCTTAAAATAATTCCTATCTGATAGAGAGAAGAGAAATTAAAGACACCTATAGCACTTTCACTAATAGGAAATTGAAGAAAAACTCTCTACCTCATTCCAAACGTAAATACACTATACCTTGAATCAAAGACCAATCATATGGAAGATAATCCGTCCCTTAACATGCAATGTGTTTTAAAAAGTTCCTTTTACATATCCATTAGATTAACGTGATTCCAAATTTTGCTCATCTTATCCATTACAAATTGCTAGTCCACCAATAAAACTTAGAAGTAAAGGCTGTTAGATGAAACCTTATTCTCTAAGCCACTGAAGCCTATCTAGATATTGTGTCCATGACTTTTAAAACACTTTACTAACCCTATACGGAATTCCAGAAGCATAACGGGTTTAATTGCCTTGAGCTTGAAAGCAATTTAAAGCAGCCATTAAGACTAGGGCGGGTGCAGCCTTCTGTGCATGTTTGTGGCTTTTCAGCTACATGCACACACAAAGGATAAAGAATGCCAGAAGCATGGTACCGACAGGAGCGTGAGGGTGGCGTCGGTGGGTGCATCCTTTGTGTGTGCGTGTAGCTGAAAACCCACAAACACGCACAGAAGGCTGCACCCACCTTTGTCTTAATGGCTGCTTTAATTTGCCATTAAAGCTCAGGGCAATTAAACCCGTTATGCTTCTGGCATTCCGTATAGGGCTAGTAAAGTGTTCACAAGTCATGGGCACAATATCTAGATAGGCTTCAGTGGCTTAGAGAATATGGTTTCATCTTACAGCTTTTACTTCTAAGCTTTAATGGCAAATTAAGCTTTAATGGCAAATTAAAGCAGCCATTAAGACTAGGACGGGTGCAGCCTTCTGTGCGTGTTTGTGGCTTTTCAGCTACACGCACACACAAAGGATGCACCCACCGACGCCACCCCTCACCGCCCCTGTCGGTACCATGCTTCCTGGCATTCTTTATAAAGTATGAAGAAAACTTCATAATACAATCATTTGAAGGTTAAACATATAAAACATGCCCATCAAAGTTAAAAACTCTTAAATAATTCCTACCTGATAGAGAGAAGAGAAATTAAAGACACCTATAGCACTTTAACTAATATAAAATTGAGGAAAAACTCTCTACCTCATTCCAAAACGTAAATACACTATACCTTGAATCAAAGACCAATCATATGGAAGATATCCGTCCTTGACATGCAATGTGTTTTAAAAGTTCCTTTTACATATCCATTAGATTAACGTGATTCCAAATTTTGCTCATCTTATCCATTACAAATTGCTAGTCCACCAATAAAACTTAGAAGTAAAGGCTGTTAGATGAAACCTTATTCTCTAAGCCACTGAAGCCTATCTAGATATTGTGTCCATGACTTTTCAAAACACTTTACTAACCCTATACGGAAAGCCAGAAGCATAACGGGTTTATTTGCCCTTAGCTTTAATGGCAAATTAAAGCAGCCATTAAGACTAGGACGGGTGCAGCCTTCTGTGCGTGTTTGTGGCTTTTCAGCTACACGCACACACAAAGGATGCACCCACCGACGCCACCCCTCACCGCCCCTGTCGGTACCATGCTTCCTGGCATTCTTTATAAAGTATGAAGAAAACTTCATAATACAATCATTTGAAGGTTAAACATATAAAACATGCCCATCAAAGTTAAAAACTCTTAAATAATTCCTACCTGATAGAGAGAAGAGAAATTAAAGACACCTATAGCACTTTAACTAATATAAAATTGAGGAAAAACTCTCTACCTCATTCCAAAACGTAAATACACTATACCTTGAATCAAAGACCAATCATATGGAAGATATCCGTCCTTGACATGCAATGTGTTTTAAAAGTTCCTTTTACATATCCATTAGATTAACGTGATTCCAAATTTTGCTCACCTTATCCATTACAAATTGCTAGTCCACCAATAAAACTTAGAAGTAAAGGCTGTTAGATGAAACCTTATTCTCTAAGCCACTGAAGCCTATCTAGATATTGTGTCCATGACTTTTTAAAACACTTTACTAACCCTATACGGAATGCCAGAAGCATAACGGGTTTATTTGCCCTGAACTTGAATGGCAAATTAAAGCAGCCATTAAGACTAGGACGGTTGCAGCCTTCTGTGCGTGTTTGTGGCTTTTCAGCTACACGCACACACAAAGGATGCACCCACCGACGCCACCCCTCACCGCCCCTGTCGGTACCATGCTTCCTGGCATTCTTTATAAAGTATGAAGAAAACTTCATAATACAATCATTTGAAGGTTAAACATATAAAACATGCCCATCAAAGTTAAAAACTCTTAAATAATTCCTATCTGATAGAGAGAAGAGAAATTAAAGACACCTATAGCACTTTCACTAATAGGAAATTGAAGAAAAACTCTCTACCTCATTCCAAAACGTAAATACACTATACCTTGAATCAAAGACCAATCATATGGAAGATATCCGTCCTTAACATGCAATGTGTTTAAAAAGTTCCTTTTACATATCCATTAGATTAACGTGATTCCAAATTTTGCTCATCTTATCCATTACAAATTGCTAGTCCACCAATAAAACTTAGAAGTAAAGGCTGTTAGATGAAACCTTATTCTCTAAGCCACTGAAGCCTATCTAGATATTGTGTCCATGACTTTTTAAAACACTTTACTAACCCTATACGGAATTCCAGAAGCATAACGGGTTTAATTGCCTTGAGCTTGAAAGGCAATTTAAAGCAGCCATTAAGACTAGGGTGGGTGCAGCCTTCTGTGCATGTTTGTGGCTTTTCAGCTACATGCACACACAAAGGATATAAAGAATGCCAGGAAGCATGGTACCGACAGGAGCGGTGAGGGGTGGCGTCGGTGGGTGCATCCTTTGTGTGTGCATGTAGCTGAAAACCCACAAACACGCACAGAAGGCTGCACCCACCTTTGTCTTAATGGCTGCTTTAATTTGCCATTAAAGCTCAGGGCAATTAAACCCGTTATGCTTCTGGCATTCCGTATAGGGCTAGTAAAGTGTTCACAAGTCATGGGCACAATATCTAGATAGGCTTCAGTGGCTTAGAGAATATGGTTTCATCTTACAGCTTTTACTTCTAAGCTTTAATGGCAAATTAAGCTTTAATGGCAAATTAAAGCAGCCATTAAGACTAGGACGGGTGCAGCCTTCTGTGCGTGTTTGTGGCTTTTCAGCTACACGCACACACAAAGGATGCACCCACCGACGCCACCCCTCACCGCCCCTGTCGGTACCATGCTTCCTGGCATTCTTTATAAAGTATGAAGAAAACTTCATAATACAATCATTTGAAGGTTAAACATATAAAACATGTCCATCAAAGTTAAAAACTCTTAAATAATTCCTACCTGATAGAGAGAAGAGAAATTAAAGACACCTATAGCACTTTAACTAATAGGAAATTGAAGAAAAACTCTCTACCTCATTCCAAAACGTAAATACACTATACCTTGAATCAAAGACCAATCATATGGAAGATATCCGTCCTTGACATGCAATGTGTTTTAAAAGTTCCTTTTACATATCCATTAGATTAACGTGATTCCAAATTTTGCTCATCTTATCCATTACAAATTGCTAGTCCACCAATAAAACTTAGAAGTAAAGGCTGTTAGATGAAACCTTATTCTCTAAGACACTGAAGCCTATCTAGATATTGTGTCCATGACTTTTTAAAACACTTTACTAACCCTATACGGAATTCCAGAAGCATAACGGGTTTAATTGCCTTGAGCTTGAATAGCAATTTAAAGCAGCCATTAAGACTAGGGCGGGTGCAGCCTTCTGTGCATGTTTGTGGCTTTTCAGCTACACGCACACACAAAGGAGATAAAGAATGGCGTCGGTGGGTTCATCCTTTGTGTGTGCGTGTAGCTGAAAACCCACAAACACGCACAGAAGGCTGAACCCACCTTTGTCTTAATGGCTGCTTTAATTTGCCATTAAAGCTCAGGGCAATTAAACCCGTTATGCTTCTGGCATTCCGTATAGGGCTAGTAAAGTGTTCAAAAGTCATGGGCACAATATCTAGATAGGCTTCAGTGGCTTAGAGAATATGGTTTCATCTTACAGCCTTTACTTCTAAGCTTTAATGGCAAATTAAGCTTTAATGGCAAATTAAAGCAGCCATTAAGACTAGGACGGGTGCAGCCTTCTGTGCGTGTTTGTGGCTTTTCAGCTACACGCACACACAAAGGATGCACCCACCGACGCCACCCCTCACCGCCCCTGTCGGTACCATGCTTCCTGGCATTCTTTATAAAGTATGAAGAAAACTTCATAATACAATCATTTGAAGGTTAAACATATAAAACATGCCCATCAAAGTTAAAAACTCTTAAATAATTCCTACCTGATAGAGAGAAGAGAAATTAAAGACACCTATAGCACTTTAACTAATATAAAATTGAGGAAAAACTCTCTACCTCATTCCAAAACGTAAATACACTATACCTTGAATCAAAGACCAATCATATGGAAGATATCCGTCCTTGACATGCAATGTGTTTTAAAAGTTCCTTTTACATATCCATTAGATTAACGTGATTCCAAATTTTGCTCATCTTATCCATTACAAATTGCTAGTCCACCAATAAAACTTAGAAGTAAAGGCTGTTAGATGAAACCTTATTCTCTAAGCCACTGAAGCCTATCTAGATATTGTGTCCATGACTTTTCAAAACACTTTACTAACCCTATACGGAAAGCCAGAAGCATAACGGGTTTATTTGCCCTTAGCTTTAATGGCAAATTAAAGCAGCCATTAAGACTAGGGCGGGTGCAGCCTTCTGTGCGTGTTTTTGGCTATGCAGCTACACGCACACACAAAGGATGCACCCACCGACGCCACCCCTCACCGCCCCTGTCGGTACCATGCTTCCTGGCATTCTTTATAAAGTATGAAGAAAACTTCATAATACAATCACTTGAAGGTTAAACATATAAAACATGTCCATCAAAGTTAAAAACTCTTAAATAATTCCTACCTGATAGAGAGAAGAGAAATTAAAGACACCTATAGCACTTTAACTAATAGGAAATTGAAGAAAAACTCTCTACCTCATTCCAAAACGTAAATACACTATACCTTGAATCAAAGACCAATCATATGGAAGATATCCGTCCTTGACATGCAATGTGTTTTAAAAGTTCCTTTTACATATCCATTAGATTAACGTGATTCCAAATTTTGCTCATCTAATCCATTACAAATTGCTAGTCCACCAATAAAACTTTGAAGTAAAGGCTGTTAGATGAAACCTTATTCTCTAAGCCACTGCAGCCTATCTAGATATTGTGTCCATGACTTTTTAAAACACTTTACTAACCCTATACGGAATGCCAGAAGCATAACGGGTTTATTTGCCCTGAACTTGAATGGCAAATTAAAGCAGCCATTAAGACTAGGACGGTTGCAGCCTTCTGTGCGTGTTTGTGGCTTTTCAGCTACACGCACACACAAAGGATGCACCCACCGACGCCACCCCTCACCGCCCCTGTCGGTACCATGCTTCCTGGCATTCTTTATAAAGTATGAAGAAAACTTCATAATACAATCATTTGAAGGTTAAACATATAAAACATGCCCATCAAAGTTAAAAACTCTTAAATAATTCCTATCTGATAGAGAGAAGAGAAATTAAAGACACCTATAGCACTTTCACTAATAGGAAATTGAAGAAAAACTCTCTACCTCATTCCAAAACGTAAATACACTATACCTTGAATCAAAGACCAATCATATGGAAGATATCCGTCCTTAACATGCAATGTGTTTAAAAAGTTCCTTTTACATATCCATTAGATTAACGTGATTCCAAATTTTGCTCATCTTATCCATTACAAATTGCTAGTCCACCAATAAAACTTAGAAGTAAAGGCTGTTAGATGAAACCTTATTCTCTAAGCCACTGAAGCCTATCTAGATATTGTGTCCATGACTTTTTAAAACACTTTACTAACCCTATACGGAATTCCAGAAGCATAACGGGTTTAATTGCCTTGAGCTTGAAAGGCAATTTAAAGCAGCCATTAAGACTAGGGCGGGTGCAGCCTTCTGTGCATGTTTGTGGCTTTTCAGCTACATGCACACACAAAGGATATAAGAATGCCAGGAAGCATGGTACCGACAGGAGCGGTGAGGGGTGGCGTCGGTGGGTGCATCCTTTGTGTGTGCGTGTAGCTGAAAACCCACAAACACGCACAGAAGGCTGCACCCACCTTTGTCTTAATGGCTGCTTTAATTTGCCATTAAAGCTCAGGGCAATTAAACCCGTTATGCTTCTGGCATTCCGTATAGGGCTAGTAAAGTGTTCACAAGTCATGGGCACAATATCTAGATAGGCTTCAGTGGCTTAGAGAATATGGTTTCATCTTACAGCTTTTACTTCTAAGCTTTAATGGCAAATTAAGCTTTAATGGCAAATTAAAGCAGCCATTAAGACTAGGACGGGTGCAGCCTTCTGTGCGTGTTTGTGGCTTTTCAGCTACACGCACACACAAAGGATGCACCCACCGACGCCACCCCTCACCGCCCCTGTCGGTACCATGCTTCCTGGCATTCTTTATAAAGTATGAAGAAAACTTCATAATACAATCATTTGAAGGTTAAACATATAAAACATGTCCATCAAAGTTAAAAACTCTTAAATAATTCCTACCTGATAGAGAGAAGAGAAATTAAAGACACCTATAGCACTTTAACTAATAGGAAATTGAAGAAAAACTCTCTACCTCATTCCAAAACGTAAATACACTATACCTTGAATCAAAGACCAATCATATGGAAGATATCCGTCCTTGACATGCAATGTGTTTTAAAAGTTCCTTTTACATATCCATTAGATTAACGTGATTCCAAATTTTGCTCATCTTATCCATTACAAATTGCTAGTCCACCAATAAAACTTAGAAGTAAAGACTGTTAGATGAAACCTTATTCTCTAAGCCACTGAAGCCTATCTAGATATTGTGTCCATGACTTTTTAAAACACTTTACTAACCCTATACGGAATTCCAGAAGCATAACGGGTTTAATTGCCTTGAGCTTGAAAGGCAATTTAAAGCAGCCATTAAGACTAGGGCGGGTGCAGCCTTCTGTGCATGTTTGTGGCTTTTTCAGCTACATGCACACACAAAGGATATAAAGAATGCCAGGAAGCATGGTACCGACAGGAGCGGTGAGGGGTGGCGTCGGTGGGTGCATCCTTTGTGTGTGCGTGTAGCTGAAAACCCACAAACACGCACAGAAGGCTGCACCCACCTTTGTCTTAATGGCTGCTTTAATTTGCCATTAAAGCTCAGGGCAATTAAACCCGTTATGCTTCTGGCATTCCGTATAGGGCTAGTAAAGTGTTCACAAGTCATGGGCACAATATCTGGATAGGCTTGAGTGGCTTAGAGAATATGGTTTCATCTTACAGCTTTTACTTCTAAGCTTTAATGGCAAATTAAGCTTTAATGGCAAATTAAAGCAGCCATTAAGACTAGGACGGGTGCAGCCTTCTGTGCGTGTTTGTGGCTTTTCAGCTACACGCACACACAAAGGATGCACCCACCGACGCCACCCCTCACCGCCCCTGTCGGTACCATGCTTCCTGGCATTCTTTATAAAGTATGAAGAAAACTTCATAATACAATCATTTGAAGGTTAAACATATAAAACATGTCCATCAAAGTTAAAAACTCTTAAATAATTCCTACCTGATAGAGAGAAGAGAAATTAAAGACACCTATAGCACTTTAACTAATAGGAAATTGAAAAAAAACTCTCTACCTCATTCCAAAACGTAAATACACTATACCTTGAATCAAAGACCAATCATATGGAAGATATCCGTCCTTGACATGCAATGTGTTTTAAAAGTTCCTTTTACATATCCATTAGATTAACGTGATTCCAAATTTTGCTCATCTTATCCATTACAAATTGCTAGTCCACCAATAAAACTTAGAAGTAAAGGCTGTTAGATGAAACCTTATTCTCTAAGCCACTGAAGCCTATCTAGATATTGTGTCCATGACTTTTTAAAACACTTTACTAACCCTATACGGAATTCCAGAAGCATAACGGGTTTAATTGCCTTGAGCTTGAATGGCAATTTAAAGCAGCCATTAAGACTAGGGCGGTTGCAGCCTTCTGTGCATGTTTGTGGCTTTTCAGCTACACGCACACACAAAGGAGATAAAGAATGGCGTCGGTGGGTTTATCCTTTGTGTGTGCGTGTAGCTGAAAACCCAGAAACACGCACAGAAGGCTGCACCCACCTTTGTCTTAATGGCTGCTTTAATTTGCCATTAAAGCTCAGGGCAATTAAACCCGTTATGCTTCTGGCATTCCGTATAGGGCTAGTAAAGTGTTCAAAAGTCATGGGCACAATATCTAGATAGGCTTCAGTGGCTTAGAGAATATGGTTTCATCTTACAGACTTTACTTCTAAGCTTTAATGGCAAATTAAGCTTTAATGGCAAATTAAAGCAGCCATTTAGACTAGGACGGGTGCAGCCTTCTGTGCGTGTTTGTGGCTTTTCAGCTACACGCACACACAAAGGATGCACCCACCGACGCCACCCCTCACCGCCCCTGTCGGTACCATGCTTCCTGGCATTCTTTATAAAGTATGAAGAAAACTTCATAATACAATCATTTGAAGGTTAAACATATAAAACATGCCCATCAAAGTTAAAAACTCTTAAATAATTCCTACCTGATAGAGAGAAGAGAAATTAAAGACACCTATAGCACTTTAACTAATAGGAAATTGAAGAAAAACTCTCTACCTCATTCCAAAACGTAAATACACTATACCTTGAATCAAAGACCAATCATATGGAAGATATCCGTCCTTGACATGCAATGTGTTTTAAAAGTTCCTTTTACATATCCATTAGATTAACGTGATTCCAAATATTGCTCATCTTATCCATTACAAATTGCTAGTCCACCAATAAAACTTAGAAGTAAAGGCTGTTAGATGAAACCTTATTCTCTAAGCCACTGAAGCCTATCTAGATATTGTGTCCATGACTTTTCAAAACACTTTACTAACCCTATACGGAAAGCCAGAAGCATAACGGGTTTAATTGCCCTGAGCTTGAATGGCAAATTAAAGCAGCCATTAAGACTAGGGCGGGTGCAGCCTTCTGTGCGTGTTTTTGGCTATGCAGCTACACGCACACACAAAGGATGCACCCACCGACGCCACCCCTCACCGCCCCTGTCGGTACCATGCTTCCTGGCATTCTTTATAAAGTATGAAGAAAACTTCAAAATACAATCATTTGAAGGTTAAACATATAAAACATGTCCATCAAAGTTAAAAACTCTTAAATAATTCCTACCTGATAGAGAGAAGAGAAATTAAAGACACCTATAGCACTTTAACTAATAGGAAATTGAAGAAAAACTCTCTACCTCATTCCAAAACGTAAATACACTATACCTTGAATCAAAGACCAATCATTTGGAAGATATCCGTCCTTAACATGCAATGTGTTTAAAAAGTTCCTTTTACATGTCCATTAGATTAACGTGATTCCAAATTTTGCTCATCTTATACATTACAAATTGCTAGTCCACCAATAAAACTTAGAAGTAAAGGCTGTTAGATGAAACCGTATTCTCTAAGCCACTGAAGCCTATCTAGATATTGTGTCCATGACTTTTTAAAACACTTTACTAACCCTATACGGAATGCCAGAAGCATAACGGGTTTATTTACCCTGACCTTGAATGGCAAATTAAAGCAGCCATTAAGACTAGGACGGGTGCAGCCTTCTGTGCGTGTTTGTGGCTTTTCAGCTACACGCACACACAAAGGATGCACCCACCGACGCCACCCCTCACCGCCCCTGTCGGTACCATGCTTCCTGGCATTCTTTATAAAGTATGAAGAAAACTTCATAATACAATCATTTGAAGGTTAAACATATAAAACATGCCCATCAAAGTTAAAAACTCTTAAATAATTCCTACCTGATAGAGAGAAGAGAAATTAAAGACACCTATAGCACTTTAACTAATAGGAAATTGAAGAAAAACTCTCTACCTCATTCCAAAACGTAAATACACTATACCTTGAATCAAAGACCAATCATATGGAAGATATCCGTCCTTGACATGCAATGTGTTTTAAAAGTTCCTTTTACATATCCATTAGATTAACGTGATTCCAAATTTTGCTCATCTTATCCATTACAAATTGCTAGTCCACCAATAAAACTTAGAAGTAAAGGCTGTTAGATGAAACCTTATTCTCTAAGCCACTGAAGCCTATCTAGATATTGTGTCCATGACTTTTTAAAACACTTTACTAACCCTATACGGAATGCCAGAAGCATAACGGGTTTATTTGCCCTGAACTTGAATGGCAAATTAAAGCAGCCATTAAGACTAGGACGGTTGCAGCCTTCTGTGCGTGTTTGTGGCTTTTCAGCTACACGCACACACAAAGGATGCACCCACCGACGCCACCCCTCACCGCCCCTGTCGGTACCATGCTTCCTGGCATTCTTTATAAAGTATGAAGAAAACTTCATAATACAATCATTTGAAGGTTAAACATATAAAACATGCCCATCAAAGTTAAAAACTCTTAAATAATTCCTATCTGATAGAGAGAAGAGAAATTAAAGACACCTATAGCACTTTCACTAATAGGAAATTGAAGAAAAACTCTCTACCTCATTCCAAAACGTAAATACACTATACCTTGAATCAAAGACCAATCATATGGAAGATATCCGTCCTTAACATGCAATGTGTTTAAAAAGTTCCTTTTACATATCCATTAGATTAACGTGATTCCAAATTTTGCTCATCTTATCCATTACAAATTGCTAGTCCACCAATAAAACTTAGAAGTAAAGGCTGTTAGATGAAACCTTATTCTCTAAGCCACTGAAGCCTATCTAGATATTGTGTCCATGACTTTTTAAAACACTTTACTAACCCTATACGGAATTCCAGAAGCATAACGGGTTTAATTGCCTTGAGCTTGAAAGGCAATTTAAAGCAGCCATTAAGACTAGGGCGGGTGCAGCCTTCTGTGCATGTTTGTGGCTTTTCAGCTACATGCACACACAAAGGATATAAAGAATGCCAGGAAGCATGGTACCGACAGGAGCGGTGAGGGGTGGCGTCGGTGGGTGCATCCCTTGTGTGTGCGTGTAGCTGAAGACCAACAAACACGCACAGAAGGCTGCACCCACCTTTGTCTTAATGGCTGCTTTAATTTGCCATTAAAGCTCAGGGCAATTAAACCCGTTATGCTTCTGGCATTCCGTATAGGGCTAGTAAAGTGTTCACAAGTCATGGGCACAATATCTAGATAGGCTTGAGTGGCTTAGAGAATATGGTTTCATCTTACAGCTTTTACTTCTAAGCTTTAATGGCAAATTAAGCTTTAATGGCAAATTAAAGCAGCCATTAAGACTAGGACGGGTGCAGCCTTCTGTGCGTGTTTGTGGCTTTTCAGCTACACGCACACACAAAGGATGCACCCACCGATGCCACCCCTCACCGCCCCTGTCGGTACCATGCTTCCTGGCATTCTTTATAAAGTATGAAGAAAACTTCATAATACAATCATTTGAAGGTTAAACATATAAAACATGTCCATCAAAGTTAAAAACTCTTAAATAATTCCTACCTGATAGAGAGAAGAGAAATTAAAGACACCTATAGCACTTTAACTAATAGGAAATTGAAGAAAAATTCTCTACCTCATTCCAAAACGTAAATACACTATACCTTGAATCAAAGACCAATCATATGGAAGATATCCGTCCTTGACATGCAATGTGTTTTAAAAGTTCCTTTTACATATCCATTAGATTAACGTGATTCCAAATTTTGCTCATCTTATCCATTACAAATTGCTAGTCCACCAATAAAACTTAGAAGTAAAGGCTGTTAGATGAAACCTTATTCTCTAAGACACTGAAGCCTATCTAGATATTGTGTCCATGACTTTTTAAAACACTTTACTAACCCTATACGGAATTCCAGAAGCATAACGGGTTTAATTGCCTTGAGCTTGAAAGGCAATTTAAAGCAGCCATTAAGACTAGGGCGGGTGCAGCCTTCTGTGCATGTTTGTGGCTTTTCAGCTACATGCGCACACAAAGGATATAAAGAATGCCAGGAAGCATGGTACCGACAGGAGCGGTGAGGGGTGGCGTCGGTGGGTGCATCCTTTGTGTGTGCGTGTAGCTGAAAACCCACAAACACGCACAGAAGGCTGCACCCACCTTTGTCTTAATGGCTGCTTTAATTTGCCATTAAAGCTCAGGGCAATTAAACCCGTTATGCTTCTGGCATTCCGTATAGGGCTAGTAAAGTGTTCACAAGTCATGGGCACAATATCTAGATAGGCTTGAGTGGCTTAGAGAATATGGTTTCATCTTACAGCTTTTACTTCTAAGCTTTAATGGCAAATTAAGCTTTAATGGCAAATTAAAGCAGCCATTAAGACTAGGACGGGTGCAGCCTTCTGTGCGTGTTTGTGGCTTTTCAGCTACACGCACACACAAAGGATGCACCCACCGACGCCACCCCTCACCGCCCCTGTCGGTACCATGCTTCCTGGCATTCTTTATAAGGTATGAAGAAAACTTCATAATACAATCATTTGAAGGTTAAACATATAAAACATGTCCATCAAAGTTAAAAACTCTTAAATAATTCCTACCTGATAGAGAGAAGAGAAATTAAAGACACCTATACCACTTTAACTAATAGGAAATTGAAGAAAAACTCTCTACCTCATTCCAAAACGTAAATACACTATACCTTGAATCAAAGACCAATCATATGGAAGATATCCGTCCTTGACATGCAATGTGTTTTAAAAGTTCCTTTTACATATCCATTAGATTAACGTGATTCCAAATTTTGCTCATCTTATCCATTACAAATTGCTAGTCCACCAATAAAACTTAGAAGTAAGGGCTGTTAGATGAAACCTTATTCTCTAAGCCACTGAAGCCTATCTAGATATTGTGTCCATGACTTTTCAAAACACTTTACTAACCCTATACGGAAAGCCAGAAGCATAACGGGTTTATTTGCCCTTAGCTTGAATGGCAAATTAAAGCAGCCATTAAGACTAGGGCGGGTGCAGCCTTCTGTGCGTGTTTTTGGCTATGCAGCTACACGCACACACAAAGGATGCACCCACCGACGCCACCCCTCACCGCCCCTGTCGGTACCATGCTTCCTGGCATTCTTTATAAAGTATGAAGAAAACTTCATAATACAATCACTTGAAGGTTAAACATATAAAACATGTCCATCAAAGTTAAAAACTCTTAAATAATTCCTACCTGATAGAGAGAAGAGAAATTAAAGACACCTATAGCACTTTCACTAATAGGAAATTGAAGAAAAACTCTCTACCTCATTCCAAAACGTAAATACACTATACCTTGAATCAAAGACCAATCATATGGAAGATATCCGTCCTTGACATGCAATGTGTTTAAAAAGTTCCTTTTACATATCCATTAGATTAACGTGATTCCAAATTTTGCTCATCTTATCCATTACAAATTGCTAGTCCACCAATAAAACTTAGAAGTAAAGGCTGTTAGATGAAACCTTATTCTCTAAGCCACTGAAGCCTATCTAGATATTGTGTCCATGACTTTTTAAAACACTTTACTAACCCTATACGGAATTCCAGAAGCATAACGGGTTTAATTGCCTTGAGCTTGAAAGGCAATTTAAAGCAGCCATTAAGACTAGGGCGGGTGCAGCCTTCTGTGCATGTTTGTGGCTTTTCAGCTACATGCACACACAAAGGATATAAAGAATGCCAGGAAGCATGGTACCGACAGGAGCGGTGAGGGGTGGCGTCGGTGGGTGCATCCTTTGTGTGTGCGTGTAGCTGAAAACCCACAAACACGCACAGAAGGCTGCACCCACCTTTGTCTTAATGGCTGCTTTAATTTGCCATTAAAGCTCAGGGCAATTAAACCCGTTATGCTTCTGGCATTCCGTATAGGGCTAGTAAAGTGTTCACAAGTCATGGGCACAATATCTGGATAGGCTTGAGTGGCTTAGAGAATATGGTTTCATCTTACAGCTTTTACTTCTAAGCTTTAATGGCAAATTAAGCTTTAATGGCAAATTAAAGCAGCCATTAAGACTAGGACGGGTGCAGCCTTCTGTGCGTGTTTGTGGCTTTTCAGCTACACGCACACACAAAGGATGCACCCACCGACGCCACCCCTCACCGCCCCTGTCGGTACCATGCTTCCTGGCATTCTTTATAAAGTATGAAGAAAACTTCATAATACAATCATTTGAAGGTTAAACATATAAAACATGTCCATCAAAGTTAAAAACTCTTAAATAATTCCTACCTGATAGAGAGAAGAGAAATTAAAGACACCTATAGCACTTTAACTAATAGGAAATTGAAAAAAAACTCTCTACCTCATTCCAAAACGTAAATACACTATACCTTGAATCAAAGACCAATCATATGGAAGATATCCGTCCTTGACATGCAATGTGTTTTAAAAGTTCCTTTTACATATCCATTAGATTAACGTGATTCCAAATTTTGCTCATCTTATCCATTACAAATTGCTAGTCCACCAATAAAACTTAGAAGTAAAGGCTGTTAGATGAAACCTTATTCTCTAAGCCACTGAAGCCTATCTAGATATTGTGTCCATGACTTTTTAAAACACTTTACTAACCCTATACGGAATTCCAGAAGCATAACGGGTTTAATTGCCTTGAGCTTGAATGGCAATTTAAAGCAGCCATTAAGACTAGGGCGGTTGCAGCCTTCTGTGCATGTTTGTGGCTTTTCAGCTACACGCACACACAAAGGAGATAAAGAATGGCGTCGGTGGGTTTATCCTTTGTGTGTGCGTGTAGCTGAAAACCCAGAAACACGCACAGAAGGCTGCACCCACCTTTGTCTTAATGGCTGCTTTAATTTGCCATTAAAGCTCAGGGCAATTAAACCCGTTATGCTTCTGGCATTCCGTATAGGGCTAGTAAAGTGTTCAAAAGTCATGGGCACAATATCTAGATAGGCTTCAGTGGCTTAGAGAATATGGTTTCATCTTACAGACTTTACTTCTAAGCTTTAATGGCAAATTAAGCTTTAATGGCAAATTAAAGCAGCCATTTAGACTAGGACGGGTGCAGCCTTCTGTGCGTGTTTGTGGCTTTTCAGCTACACGCACACACAAAGGATGCACCCACCGACGCCACCCCTCACCGCCCCTGTCGGTACCATGCTTCCTGGCATTCTTTATAAAGTATGAACAAAACTTCATAATACAATCATTTGAAGGTTAAACATATAAAACATGCCCATCAAAGTTAAAAACTCTTAAATAATTCCTACCTGATAGAGAGAAGAGAAATTAAAGACACCTATAGCACTTTAACTAATAGGAAATTGAAGAAAAACTCTCTACCTCATTCCAAAACGTAAATACACTATACCTTGAATCAAAGACCAATCATATGGAAGATATCCGTCCTTGACATGCAATGTGTTTTAAAAGTTCCTTTTACATATCCATTAGATTAACGTGATTCCAAATATTGCTCATCTTATCCATTACAAATTGCTAGTCCACCAATAAAACTTAGAAGTAAAGGCTGTTAGATGAAACCTTATTCTCTAAGCCACTGAAGCCTATCTAGATATTGTGTCCATGACTTTTCAAAACACTTTACTAACCCTATACGGAAAGCCAGAAGCATAACGGGTTTAATTGCCCTGAGCTTGAATGGCAAATTAAAGCAGCCATTAAGACTAGGGCGGGTGCAGCCTTCTGTGCGTGTTTTTGGCTATGCAGCTACACGCACACACAAAGGATGCACCCACCGACGCCACCCCTCACCGCCCCTGTCGGTACCATGCTTCCTGGCATTCTTTATAAAGTATGAAGAAAACTTCATAATACAATCATTTGAAGGTTAAACATATAAAACATGTCCATCAAAGTTAAAAACTCTTAAATAATTCCTACCTGATAGAGAGAAGAGAAATTAAAGACACCTATAGCACTTTAACTAATAGGAAATTGAAGAAAAACTCTCTACCTCATTCCAAAACGTAAATACACTATACCTTGAATCAAAGACCAATCATTTGGAAGATATCCGTCCTTAACATGCAATGTGTTTAAAAAGTTCCTTTTACATGTCCATTAGATTAACGTGATTCCAAATTTTGCTCATCTTATACATTACAAATTGCTAGTCCACCAATAAAACTTAGAAGTAAAGGCTGTTAGATGAAACCGTATTCTCTAAGCCACTGAAGCCTATCTAGATATTGTGTCCATGACTTTTTAAAACACTTTACTAACCCTATACGGAATGCCAGAAGCATAACGGGTTTATTTACCCTGACCTTGAAAGGCAAATTAAAGCAGCCATTAAGACTAGGACGGGTGCAGCCTTCTGTGCGTGTTTGTGGCTTTTCAGCTACACGCACACACAAAGGATGCACCCACCGACGCCACCCCTCACCGCCCCTGTCGGTACCATGCTTCCTGGCATTCTTTATAAAGTATGAAGAAAACTTCATAATACAATCATTTGAAGGTTAAACATATAAAACATGCCCATCAAAGTTAAAAACTCTTAAATAATTCCTACCTGATAGAGAGAAGAGAAATTAAAGACACCTATAGCACTTTAACTAATAGGAAATTGAAGAAAAACTCTCTACCTCATTCCAAAACGTAAATACACTATACCTTGAATCAAAGACCAATCATATGGAAGATATCCGTCCTTGACATGCAATGTGTTTTAAAAGTTCCTTTTACATATATATTAGATTAACGTGATTCCAAATTTTGCTCATCTTATCCATTACAAATTGCTAGTCCACCAATAAAACTTAGAAGTAAAGGCTGTTAGATGAAACCTTATTCTCTAAGCCACTGAAGCCTATCTAGATATTGTGTCCATGACTTTTTAAAACACTTTACTAACCCTATACGGAATGCCAGAAGCATAACGGGTTTATTTGCCCTGAACTTGAATGGCAAATTAAAGCAGCCATTAAGACTAGGACGGTTGCAGCCTTCTGTGCGTGTTTGTGGCTTTTCAGCTACACGCACACACAAAGGATGCACCCACCGACGCCACCCCTCACCGCCCCTGTCGGTACCATGCTTCCTGGCATTCTTTATAAAGTATGAAGAAAACTTCATAATACAATCATTTGAAGGTTAAACATATAAAACATGCCCATCAAAGTTAAAAACTCTTAAATAATTCCTACCTGATAGAGAGAAGAGAAATTAAAGACACCTATAGCACTTTCACTAATAGGAAATTGAAGAAAAACTCTCTACCTCATTCCAAAACGTAAATACACTATACCTTGAATCAAAGACCAATCATATGGAAGATATCCGTCCTTGACATGCAATGTGTTTAAAAAGTTCCTTTTACATATCCATTAGATTAACGTGATTCCAAATTTTGCTCATCTTATCCATTACAAATTGCTAGTCCACCAATAAAACTTAGAAGTAAAGGCTGTTAGATGAAACCTTATTCTCTAAGCCACTGAAGCCTATCTAGATATTGTGTCCATGACTTTTTAAAACACTTTACTAACCCTATACGGAATTCCAGAAGCATAACGGGTTTAATTGCCTTGAGCTTGAAAGGCAATTTAAAGCAGCCATTAAGACTAGGGCGGGTGCAGCCTTCTGTGCATGTTTGTGGCTTTTCAGCTACATGCACACACAAAGGATATAAAGAATGCCAGGAAGCATGGTACCGACAGGAGCGGTGAGGGGTGGCGTCGGTGGGTGCATCCTTTGTGTGTGCGTGTAGCTGAAAACCCACAAACACGCACAGAAGGCTGCACCCACCTTTGTCTTAATGGCTGCTTTAATTTGCCATTAAAGCTCAGGGCAATTAAACCCGTTATGCTTCTGGCATTCCGTATAGGGCTAGTAAAGTGTTCACAAGTCATGGGCACAATATCTAGATAGGCTTGAGTGGCTTAGAGAATATGGTTTCATCTTACAGCTTTTACTTCTAAGCTTTAATGGCAAATTAAGCTTTAATGGCAAATTAAAGCAGCCATTAAGACTAGGACGGGTGCAGCCTTCTGTGCGTGTTTGTGGCTTTTCAGCTACACGCACACACAAAGGATGCACCCACCGACGCCACCCCTCACCGCCCCTGTCGGTACCATGCTTCCTGGCATTCTTTATAAAGTATGAAGAAAACTTCATAATACAATCATTTGAAGGTTAAACATATAAAACATGTCCA
This sequence comes from Xenopus tropicalis, assembly GCF_000004195.4. Taxonomy (NCBI): domain Eukaryota; kingdom Metazoa; phylum Chordata; class Amphibia; order Anura; family Pipidae; genus Xenopus; species Xenopus tropicalis. The sequence continues at coordinate 37,787,072 of NC_030685.2, forward strand.
TCAAAGTTAAAAACTCTTAAATAATTCCTACCTGATAGAGAGAAGAGAAATTAAAGACACCTATAGCACTTTAACTAATAGGAAATTGAAAAAAAACTCTCTACCTCATTCCAAAACGTAAATACACTATACCTTGAATCAAAGACCAATCATATGGAAGATATCCGTCCTTGACATGCAATGTGTTTTAAAAGTTCCTTTTACATATCCATTAGATTAACGTGATTCCAAATTTTGCTCATCTTATCCATTACAAATTGCTAGTCCACCAATAAAACTTAGAAGTAAAGGCTGTTAGATGAAACCTTATTCTCTAAGCCACTGAAGCCTATCTAGATATTGTGTCCATGACTTTTTAAAACACTTTACTAACCCTATACGGAATTCCAGAAGCATAACGGGTTTAATTGCCTTGAGCTTGAATGGCAATTTAAAGCAGCCATTAAGACTAGGGCGGTTGCAGCCTTCTGTGCATGTTTGTGGCTTTTCAGCTACACGCACACACAAAGGAGATAAAGAATGGCGTCGGTGGGTTTATCCTTTGTGTGTGCGTGTAGCTGAAAACCCAGAAACACGCACAGAAGGCTGCACCCACCTTTGTCTTAATGGCTGCTTTAATTTGCCATTAAAGCTCAGGGCAATTAAACCCGTTATGCTTCTGGCATTCCGTATAGGGCTAGTAAAGTGTTCAAAAGTCATGGGCACAATATCTAGATAGGCTTCAGTGGCTTAGAGAATATGGTTTCATCTTACAGACTTTACTTCTAAGCTTTAATGGCAAATTAAGCTTTAATGGCAAATTAAAGCAGCCATTTAGACTAGGACGGGTGCAGCCTTCTGTGCGTGTTTGTGGCTTTTCAGCTACACGCACACACAAAGGATGCACCCACCGACGCCACCCCTCACCGCCCCTGTCGGTACCATGCTTCCTGGCATTCTTTATAAAGTATGAAGAAAACTTCATAATACAATCATTTGAAGGTTAAACATATAAAACATGCCCATCAAAGTTAAAAACTCTTAAATAATTCCTACCTGATAGAGAGAAGAGAAATTAAAGACACCTATAGCACTTTAACTAATAGGAAATTGAAGAAAAACTCTCTACCTCATTCCAAAACGTAAATACACTATACCTTGAATCAAAGACCAATCATATGGAAGATATCCGTCCTTGACATGCAATGTGTTTTAAAAGTTCCTTTTACATATCCATTAGATTAACGTGATTCCAAATATTGCTCATCTTATCCATTACAAATTGCTAGTCCACCAATAAAACTTAGAAGTAAAGGCTGTTAGATGAAACCTTATTCTCTAAGCCACTGAAGCCTATCTAGATATTGTGTCCATGACTTTTCAAAACACTTTACTAACCCTATACGGAAAGCCAGAAGCATAACGGGTTTAATTGCCCTGAGCTTGAATGGCAAATTAAAGCAGCCATTAAGACTAGGGCGGGTGCAGCCTTCTGTGCGTGTTTTTGGCTATGCAGCTACACGCACACACAAAGGATGCACCCACCGACGCCACCCCTCACCGCCCCTGTCGGTACCATGCTTCCTGGCATTCTTTATAAAGTATGAAGAAAACTTCAAAATACAATCATTTGAAGGTTAAACATATAAAACATGTCCATCAAAGTTAAAAAACTCTTAAATAATTCCTACCTGATAGAGAGAAGAGAAATTAAAGACACCTATAGCACTTTAACTAATAGGAAATTGAAGAAAAACTCTCTACCTCATTCCAAAACGTAAATACACTATACCTTGAATCAAAGACCAATCATTTGGAAGATATCCGTCCTTAACATGCAATGTGTTTAAAAAGTTCCTTTTACATGTCCATTAGATTAACGTGATTCCAAATTTTGCTCATCTTATACATTACAAATTGCTAGTCCACCAATAAAACTTAGAAGTAAAGGCTGTTAGATGAAACCGTATTCTCTAAGCCACTGAAGCCTATCTAGATATTGTGTCCATGACTTTTTAAAACACTTTACTAACCCTATACGGAATGCCAGAAGCATAACGGGTTTATTTACCCTGACCTTGAATGGCAAATTAAAGCAGCCATTAAGACTAGGACGGGTGCAGCCTTCTGTGCGTGTTTGTGGCTTTTCAGCTACACGCACACACAAAGGATGCACCCACCGACGCCACCCCTCACCGCCCCTGTCGGTACCATGCTTCCTGGCATTCTTTATAAAGTATGAAGAAAACTTCATAATACAATCATTTGAAGGTTAAACATATAAAACATGCCCATCAAAGTTAAAAACTCTTAAATAATTCCTACCTGATAGAGAGAAGAGAAATTAAAGACACCTATAGCACTTTAACTAATAGGAAATTGAAGAAAAACTCTCTACCTCATTCCAAAACGTAAATACACTATACCTTGAATCAAAGACCAATCATATGGAAGATATCCGTCCTTGACATGCAATGTGTTTTAAAAGTTCCTTTTACATATCCATTAGATTAACGTGATTCCAAATTTTGCTCATCTTATCCATTACAAATTGCTAGTCCACCAATAAAACTTAGAAGTAAAGGCTGTTAGATGAAACCTTATTCTCTAAGCCACTGAAGCCTATCTAGATATTGTGTCCATGACTTTTTAAAACACTTTACTAACCCTATACGGAATGCCAGAAGCATAACGGGTTTATTTGCCCTGAACTTGAATGGCAAATTAAAGCAGCCATTAAGACTAGGACGGTTGCAGCCTTCTGTGCGTGTTTGTGGCTTTTCAGCTACACGCACACACAAAGGATGCACCCACCGACGCCACCCCTCACCGCCCCTGTCGGTACCATGCTTCCTGGCATTCTTTATAAAGTATGAAGAAAACTTCATAATACAATCATTTGAAGGTTAAACATATAAAACATGCCCATCAAAGTTAAAAACTCTTAAATAATTCCTATCTGATAGAGAGAAGAGAAATTAAAGACACCTATAGCACTTTCACTAATAGGAAATTGAAGAAAAACTCTCTACCTCATTCCAAAACGTAAATACACTATACCTTGAATCAAAGACCAATCATATGGAAGATATCCGTCCTTAACATGCAATGTGTTTAAAAAGTTCCTTTTACATATCCATTAGATTAACGTGATTCCAAATTTTGCTCATCTTATCCATTACAAATTGCTAGTCCACCAATAAAACTTAGAAGTAAAGGCTGTTAGATGAAACCTTATTCTCTAAGCCACTGAAGCCTATCTAGATATTGTGTCCATGACTTTTTAAAACACTTTACTAACCCTATACGGAATTCCAGAAGCATAACGGGTTTAATTGCCTTGAGCTTGAAAGGCAATTTAAAGCAGCCATTAAGACTAGGGCGGGTGCAGCCTTCTGTGCATGTTTGTGGCTTTTCAGCTACATGCACACACAAAGGATATAAAGAATGCCAGGAAGCATGGTACCGACAGGAGCGGTGAGGGGTGGCGTCGGTGGGTGCATCCTTTGTGTGTGCGTGTAGCTGAAGACCAACAAACACGCACAGAAGGCTGCACCCACCTTTGTCTTAATGGCTGCTTTAATTTGCCATTAAAGCTCAGGGCAATTAAACCCGTTATGCTTCTGGCATTCCGTATAGGGCTAGTAAAGTGTTCACAAGTCATGGGCACAATATCTAGATAGGCTTGAGTGGCTTAGAGAATATGGTTTCATCTTACAGCCTTTACTTCTAAGCTTTAATGGCAAATTAAAGCAGCCATTAAGACTAGGACGGGTGCAGCCTTCTGTGCGTGTTTGTGGCTTTTCAGCTACACACACACACAAAGGATGCACCCACTGACGCCACCCCTCACCGCCCCTGTCGGTACCATGCAGACAGAATAGACTTCACAGTTCAAAGTGTATCAAATTATGTTTCTAATCACTTGATACACTTTGGACTGCACCTCTTATCCAAGCACCAGCATTTTGTCATCTCACTAAACTCCAATATTTTAAAAATGCTCCATTCAAACTACTACTAAATATATGCACTTTGTAGCATGCCAATTCTTAGAGGCAAGGCCCACCATCATAAATTTTGCTTAATGCTTACAGAGCAATTCTACAAGAATCACAGTTTAAAGCCTCAGATAATAAACATCTATTCTCCTGAATCAAGCTTGCGCTACCACAAAAAAGCAGGGTCCATCACATTAATATGGAAGGCTTGCCCTTTACATGACTATGCTCCAAACTGATTCATATGCTAGTTATTGTAGGGGCAGATTTTAATTTGGCACATTCAGACATTTTAGGGTTCCTATTGGGGTATTTATCAGTATCCCTATATCTGCACACCTTAGATAAATTCTCCTGGAGCACCTGTTTAGGGTAACCCCTATCAGTTAGTTTCGTTTCCATCTTGCCTAGATCTTCTGTACCAATATCAGCATCATTACTAGGACTTTTCTCAAAGATAGATTTATATAAGGATAGATCTATCTTTGAGAAAGGTCCTAGTATGGACCTAAACATTGGAATTCTTGTGAAGTGTGCACACAATAAATAAATTGAATTTTAAATATATATAGAATCTGTCAAACAGAGATTTGTCATCCAGAAAGTTCAGAATTACAGAAAGGCTATCTCCTATAGATGAAGATTATATTTTAATCAACTAATTCAAATTTTTTCCTTTTTCTCTGTAATAATAAAACATAACCTTATATTTCATCCTGACTAAGATACTTGTAGTGATCAAAAATGTATGTATTTACTTTTAAAGCCATTAAAAATGGCTTTATTTATTGCAAGGTAAGGGGAAACTGGTGTATGATAAAAACTACCTTACTGTTAGCATTCTTCAGCAGCTCTTTTTTATGGTCTTTATGGTTTTTATCAGTGCTAACCTTCCAATCCCTAGCTCTTGGTATCTAACATCCTTATGATCTGCTCTAAGTGCCTTCAGAAAGTGTTGATTCTGTGTGTTTGTCTGTGTGCTGATGCATTGTGATGTCACAAAGCATTTGATTATGGTTACCATGGTGACCTATATTTATGCAGATGCATTGTGATGTCACAATGCAATTAACTGGATTAAGGGTCATGATGATTTATACTAATCTCTACTAAACTCTTGATGTTGGCCAACATAACAAATAAATACAAAAAGCATTAAAACTGAATCAGATAACTTAAACAGCAAAATTTGAAATTTTAGCAAAATGGTGATTGGTTTTCAACTGGATTCTAACAACTAATTTAGGCTCTATGTATGAACCGTATAATCTTTTTCTCTAAAACCCTTTAGGGATGTTCCTAACTTAAAACCCCTAGGTAAAATATAACCCAGTTATTTTAGTAAAGACACTGACTTGCAGGGGAAAGCAGTAAAGTCTGAAGACTACATCATTAAGTGAAAAGAGGTTTCATATATAAATATGTTGTTTCCTCATCATGATAATAAAAATAATTATCAAAAGGCAATTCTTAGCACCTGGCATTTAACAGCCTTTTCTTACTGGGACTCTTTAAAAATCACCTCTGTGAGTGCCGATGGCAGTTCATTTTTAACCAGATGACCAGGCAGCTATTGCTCAAACTGAACATTCAATTAGGCTAAACCATTTGTTATCCAATATGGGGTAATGCAATTCAGCCCCTTCCTCTTAGTTTTGTATTATGCACTAGGTTCCTCCCTAGGATGCTGATACTTCTATGCGTGGCTAATACATGTGCCCACAGGAAAATAAGAACAGGGCCACCTATCTTTAATAACAACAGGATACAGTGCAAAATATTTACTGACCTATGCGTCTCTTACAAGCTCCCAACAACTTGATGTTAATAGTAGGTACTGGGAGTTACAAGTCAGTGACTAAAGGGCCACAAATGGTCCCACAGACCCTAACCCTAATACATGCTAATATAAAGGATTACTGACACCATCTTGCCCTGCTATAGCTACTTTGTAGAGGCCAGGGAATTTGTTTTATACACAACAAAAGAAAGCAAATTGTGGGTCTTCATTGGTGCAATACTTACAGCTTGTAGGTAATGATTAGGTTAATGTCAACCCTTATGAAGTATATAATTAAAAAACTCCCTATGTGTTAAAATAATACAATGTATTCTTCTCAATATAATGTATTTACATTTTTGTTTAAATACATAAACATATACTGTATATTCATATTCATTATATATAAAGCAAAATGGCTCTATTTAATGCACGGTAAGGGAAACTGGTGTATGGTGTATGATAAAAACTAACTTACTGTTAGCATTCTTCAGCAGCTCTTTTTATGGTCTTTATGGTTTTTATCAGTGCTAACCTTCCAATCCTTAGCTCTTGGTATCTAACATCCTTATGATCTGCTCTAAGTGCCTTCAGAAAGTGTTGATTCTGTGTGTTTGTCTGTGTGCTGATGCATTGTGATGTCACAAAGCATTTGATAAGGGTTACCATGGTGACGTAAATTTATGCCAGATGCATTGTGATGTCACAATGCAATTAACTGGATTAAGGGTCATGGTGATTTATACTAATCTCTACTAAACTCTTGATGTTGGCCAACATAACATATAAATACAAAAAGCATTAAAACTGAATCAGATAACTGAAACAGCAAAATTTGAAATTTTAGCAAAATGGTGATTGGTTTTCAACTGGATTCTAACAACTAATTTAGGCTCTATGTATGAACCGTATAATCTTTTTCTCTAAAACCCTTTAGGGATGTTCCTAACCTAAAACCCCTAGGTAAAATATAACCCAGTTATTTTAGTAAATACACTGACTTGCAGGGGAAAGCAGTAAAGTCTGAAGACTACATCATTAAGTGAAAAGAGGTTTCATATATAAATATGTTGTTTCCTCATCATGATAATAAAAATAATTATCAAAAGGCAATTCTTAGCACCTGGCATTTAACAGCCTTTTCTTACTGGGACTCTTTAAAAATCACCTCTGTGAGTGCTGATGGCAGTTCATTTTTAACCAGATGACCAGGCAGCTATTGCTCAAACTGAACATTCAATTAGGCTAAACCATTTGTTATTCAATATGGGGTAATGCAATTCAGCCCCTCCCTCTTAGTTTTGTATTATGCACTAGGTTCCTCCCTAGGACGCTGATACCTCTATGCGTGGCTAATACATGCGCCCACAGGAAAATAAGAAAAGGGCCACCTATCTTTAATAACAACAGGATACAGTGCAAAATATTTCCTGACCTATGCGTCTCTTACAAGCTCCCAACAACTTTATGTTAATAGTAGGTACTGGGAGTTACAAGTCAGTGACTAAAGGGCCACAAATGGTCCCACAGACCCTAACCCTAATACATGCTAATATATAGGATTACTGACACCATCTTGCCCTGCTATAGCTACTTTGTAGAGGCCAGGGAATTTGTTTTATACACAACAAAAGAAAGCAAATTGTGGGTCTTCATTGGTGTAATACTTACAGCTTGTAGGTAATGATTAGGTTAATGTCAACCCTTATGAAATATATAATTAAAAAAACTCCCTATGTGTTAAAATAATACAATGTATTCTTCTCAATATAATGTATTTACATTTTTGTTTAAATACATACACATATACTGTATATTCATATTCATTATATATAAAGCAAAATGGCTCTATTTAATGCACGGTAAGGGAAACTGGTGTATGGTGTATGATAAAAACTAACTTACTGTTAGCATTCTTTAGCAGCACTTTTTTATGGTCTTTATGGTTTTTATCAGTGCTAACCTTCCAATCCCTAGCTCTTGGTATCTAACATCCTTATGATCTGCTCTAAGTGCCTTCAGAAAGTGTTGATTCTGTGTGTTTGTCTGTGTGCAAAATGGTGATTAGTTTTCAACTGGATTCTAACAACTAATTTAGGCTCTATGTATGAACCGTATAATCTTTTTCTCTAAAACCCTTTAGGGATGTTCCTAACTTAAAACCCCTAGGTAAAATATAACCCAGTTATTTTAGTAAAGACACTGACTTGCAGGGGAAAGCAGTAAAGTCTGAAGACTACATCATTAAGTGAAAAGAGGTTTCATATATAAAAATGTTGTTTCCTCATCATGATAATAAAAATAATTATCAAAAGGCAATTCTTAGCACCTGGCATTTAACAGCCTTTTCTTACTGGGACTCTTTAAAAATCACCTCTGTGAGTGCTGATGGCAGTTCATTTTTAACCAGATGACCAGGCAGCTATTGCTCAAACTGAACATTCAATTAGGCTAAACCATTTGTTATTCAATATGGGGTAATGCAATTCAGCCCCTCCCTCTTAGTTTTGTATTATGCACTAGGTTCCTCCCTAGGACGCTGATACTTCTATGCGTGGCTAATACATGCGCCCACAGGAAAATAAGAACAGGGCCACCTATCTTTAATAACAACAGGATACAGTGCAAAATATTTACTGACCTATGCGTCTCTTACAAGCTCCCAACAACTTGATGTTAATAGTAGGTACTGGGAGTTACAAGTCAGTGACTAAAGGGCCACAAATGGTCCCACAGACCCTAACCCTAATACATGCTAATATAAAGGATTACTGACACCATCTTGCCCTGCTATAGCTACTTTGTAGAGGCCAGGGAATTTGTTTTATACACAACAAAAGAAAGCAAATTGTGGGTCTTCATTGGTGTAATACTTACAGCTTGTAGGTAATGATTAGGTTAATGTCAACCCTTATAAAATATATAATTAAAAAACTCCCTATGTGTTAAAATAATACAATGTATTCTTCTCAATATAATGTATTTACATTTTTGTTTAAATACATACACATATACTGTATATTCATATTCATTATATATATAAAGCAAAATGGCTCTATTTAATGCACGGTAAGGGAAACTGGTGTATGGTGTATGATAAAAACAAACTTACTGTTAGCATTCTTCAGCAGCACTTTTTTATGGTCTTTATGGTTTTTATCAGTGCTAACCTTCCAATCCTTAGCTCTTGGTATCTAACATCCTTATGATCTGCTCTAAGTGCCCTCAGAAAGTGTTGATTCTGTGTGTTTGTCTGTGTGCTGATGCATTGTGATGTCACAAAGCATTTGATAAGGGTTACCATGGTGACGTAAATTTATGCCAGATGCATTGTGATGTCACAATGCAATTAACTGTATTAAGGGTCATGATGATTTATACTAATCTCTACTAAACTCTTGATGTTGGCCAACATAACATATAAATACAAAAAGCATTAAAACTGAATCAGATAACTGAAACAGCAAAATTTGAAATTTTAGCAAAATGGTGATTGGTTTTCAACTGGATTCTAACAACTAATTTAGGCTCTATGTATGAACCGTATAATCTTTTTCTCTAAAACCCTTTAGGGATGTTCCTAACCTAAAACCCCTAGGTAAAATATAACCCAGTTATTTTAGTAAAGACACTGACTTGCAGGGGAAAGCAGTAAAGTCTGAAGACTACATTATTAAGTGAAAAGAGGTTTCATATATAAATATGTTGTTTCCTCATCATGATAATAAAAATAATTATCAAAAGGCAATTCTTAGCACCTGGCATTTAACAGCCTTTTCTTACTGGGACTCTTTAAAAATCACCTCTGTGAGTGCTGATGGCAGTTCATTTTTAACCAGATGACCAGGCAGCTATTGCTCAAACTGAACATTCAATTAGGCTAAACCATTTGTTATTCAATATGGGGTAATGCAATTCAGCCCCTTCCTCTTAGTTTTGTATTATGCACTAGGTTCCTCCCTAGGACGCTGATACTTCTATGCGTGGCTAATACATGTGCCCACAGGAAAATAAGAACAGGGCCACCTATCTTTAATAACAACAGGATACAGTGTAAAATATTTCCTGACCTATGCGTCTCTTACAAGCTCCCAACAACTTGATGTTAATAGTAGGTACTGGGAGTTACAAGTCAGTGACTAAAGGGCCACAAATGGTCCCACAGACCCTAACCCTAATACATGCTAATATAAAGGATTACTGACACCATCTTGCCCTGCTATAGCTACTGTGTAGAGGCCAGGGAATTTGTTTTATACACAACAAAAGAAAGCAAATTGTGGGTCTTCATTGGTGTAATACTTACAGCTTGTAGGTAATGATTAGGTTAATATCAACCCTTATAAAATATATAATTAAAAAACTCCCTATGTGTTAAAATAATACAATGTATTCTTCTCAATATAATGTATTTACATTTTTGTTTAAATACATACACATATACTGTATATTCATATTCATTATATATAAAGCAAAATGGCTCTATTTAATGCACGGTAAGGGAAACTGGTGTATGGTGTATGATAAAAACTAACTTACTGTTAGCATTCTTCAGCAGCTCTTTTTTATGGTCTTTATGGTTTTTATCAGTGCTAACCTTCCAATCCTTAGCTCTTGGTATCTAACATCCTTATGATCTGCTCTAAGTGCCTTCAGAAAGTGTTGATTCTGTGTGTTTGTCTGTGTGCTGATGCATTGTGATGTCACAAAGCATTTGATAAGGGTTACCATGGTGACGTAAATTTATGCCAGATGCATTGTGATGTCACAATGCAATTAACTGGATTAAGGGTCATGATGATTTATACTAATCTCTACTAAACTCTTGATGTTGGCCAACATAACATATAAATACAAAAAGCATTAAAACTGAATCAGATAACTGAAACAGCAAAATTTGAAATTTTAGCAAAATGGTGATTAGTTTTCAACTGGATTCTAACAACTAATTTAGGCTCTATGTATGAACCGTATAATCTTTTTATCTAAAATCCTTTAGGGATGTTCCTAACCCCTAGGTAAAATATAACCCAGTTATTTTAGTAAATACACTGACTTGCAGGGGAAAGCAGTAAAGTCTGAAGACTACATTATTAAGTGAAAAGAGGTTTCATACATAAATATGTTGTTTCCTCATCATGATAATAAAAATAATTATCAAAAGGCAATTCTTAGCACCTGGCATTTAACAGCCATTTTTTGGTTACTTGGTTGCTAGGTAAATTTAACCCTAGTGACCAGAGGGTTGCAAACCAACTACAAATTGTATTAGCATATCACTGTCTACATTATATAAAATGTTAATTTGAGGTTGAGCTACCGCTAATGTAATATTTTTTAGGGTTGCCAAATTTTCTAATAAAAAATACCAACCTTCCACATTTTTATGTTTTTTCCCTACTAATAACATTGGCACCAAGCATCATTTTACTGGCTGGGCCGGTTAAAATACCAACCAAATGGCAACTCTACTATAGGGGGCAGATTTATCAAATCACGAGTTTAAATCCCGAATGGGATAAATTCGGATTGGATATGAAAATTTCTGAAGATCGCAAATATCACGAAAATGCTTACGAAAAAAACGTATTAGCCACGATAATACAGTATCCTATTGGCAATCCAAAAGTCACAACATTTTCGTACCGAACGATTGTAAACAGTGGGAAAACCTTTCCAATTTTTTCGCGCAAGCGTACAAAAAAGTCGGGAGTTGACAAAGTCAAGGAAGCAACGAAAAATTTGGCGCAAATACGTTTGGATCATTCGTACATTTGTAAATGTGCCCCTATGTATGTACAGAAAATTCTATTTATATTGCGCTACTAGGATACACAGCCCCGTGCAATCTTTCAATGTAGAAAAGTGCACATAGGGAGGACATGCATTATATTAAATACTTAAATACTGATGCATGATCTCTTGCTTTTGTTTGGTCACTGAGTACCAGCATATTCCACTACACTGTATAATAGCAGGGTGTATACATAACAAAAAGTAATGTAGAAATTACATGCAAATAAGGAGGTAAAGAGGGTCATTTTTAATAACATACACAGCAGAAAAGAGAAAGCCCAGAAAGCACTTTTTTTGCGATGATTAAAAAATTTAAATACAGTATACTACAAATTGTGCTTGTTGTGCTCATGTGTACGGCCCTGCTGGTCACTTGTTTAATCATTGCTTCACTGCTACTTGGGCGGCCCAGGCTGGCTGATATACTTTTTTTTTTTGTTTTTTTTTTAATTTTTTTTTATTATAACACATAAACTCTGATACACTGAACACTGAACGTGAACAGTAAAGAAAGGATACAAAAAAGAAAAGTAAGAAGAAAGGAGAGTTGTAAGAAGTCGGTTTTTCAAGCTTCCCTTGTAATCATGGCTAGCTGTTTGTCAAACATAACATGCTGGCACAGAGCGGACCAGGATGGGTCGACTGATGTTTGGGTGGAATGAAGGCCCACAGGAGGAAGGCCTGATGTCAGCGCATTAGCTGATCACACATAATAGCAGGTTTTCTTTCTGTCAGTCCATGACATATGGCTGATGCCAAACCAGGCATATGGCGTATATATTTTCGGCAAGCTGAAAAACGCTTGCCAAAAGTATGTGCCAAACACTCCTACCTGTGCCTGCACCAGAATGAATGGAATATGCTCAGGTGCAGGTACATGTAGCCGATATCCGCATAAAAACACGATTCTCACTATGCAGATATCGGCTACATATGTCTGCACCAGAGCGTATTCCATTCATTCCGGTGCAGGCACAGGTAGGGGCATATAGTGTGTATGGCGCATATGCCATACGCCTGATGTGGCATCAGCCTAAGGGATCAAAAGCAAAGATAGCTGTCACCCCTATATCAAATGCAACAGGTCACACTATTATTTGTATGCTGTCTTAACTATAATGAAACACCATTAGTCATATCAGCTTATAGACTAATTCGCTCATCCCTAGTGTCAAATTATCTGTGTAAAACGATTTTTGCCTAAAATGTTGTTCTTTTTTCTGACAATAATGTAGGAGTTACTGAAATACTACAAGGGCTTCTCTCAGCCCAGCATTTTTCCACCCGCGTTTTTTAGGCCAGCTGCTCCAGGCACATGGAGCAGCGTAAGGAAGCAGATCTGCTACTCTCAACCTGGCGGAAAGACCACAGGGCTGAGAGAAGCTGATCCATGTGACCTTGCCCTAAGGTGTTATTTATGACTGCAGCTGCTGGGCTGGTTATGCTAGAATGTTGCACATATTATACCCACTGCTACTATAGGCACTAACTTTCCTTACTATACCTGCAATCCCACAGCAACAGTCCCTTCCCAGAGGCAATTATCCCCACTGCTACTATAGGCACCAACTCTCCCTACTATACCTGCTATTCAAAGACCATAGTCACATTTTACGTGCAAGCTTCAGCTGAGCCACGATTTTCTAGAAGAAAGTGCCAGATAATAAATTGCCCCTGATTCTGCTGTCAGTCTTCATGTCTCTGTGCCCTTACTGTAACACCCTGTCCTGCTTTAGATGCTGCTGTCTCTGGTTTCTGGGGTCTGCTGTACATAGTTACCCCACAGACAGCAGCACCTAAAGCAGGACACAATGCTACAATAAGAGCACAGAGGCATGAAGACTGATAGCAGCATCCTATCCTCTCCTACCTTTAATATAGTGACATGGTCGGGACCGGAAGGTGCGGCATGGTCAGCGCAGAGAGGGGCGGTGGGGGAGGAAGGATTGGTCTCCCCTAAAGCACCAAAGTAAAGCATTATGTAGGCGTCCTCGGGGGAGTGTGGAAGTCAGGGCCCCTTGGGGGAATGGAGCCACCTGGGGTAGCAGCCCTGGTGGGCCCTGCATCCCCCAGTCCAACCTTTCTCTGTATATGTAAGAAGGAGCAGGGCTTTCCCAGTGAACCTTCTAAAGGTGGCCACACACGTGGCGATTTGCAATCATTCAATCAGCCACTAACCAATAAAGCCACTAAACAATAGGATTTCTACCTCCTTCTGCCAATTCAGCCCTGAAGGCAGATTTTGCTCAGGCACCTTCTATGGCGCCCGATCAAAATCTTTTAAACTGGCCGATCGGCGAGTCGACTGATATCAGCAGCCTCTTGTGAGATCAGTCGACTTGCCATGCACGCACCGAATATCATACGAAATGAGGTTTTGTATGATATTATCGGTGCATGTATAGCCAGCTTAAAGGCAGATCCAATTTATCTCTCAGATTAGTTAACTGGTGTGTTGCACAGAAAGAAAACATGCAACTTAAATGATCATATCACACTCTAATTCACAAAATCCTTTCAAAAGCGTTCATAGAGTTTACACCACCTGGGTTAATAAAATAGTATGACGCAGAATTTTAGCAAGAATACAAAGAGTAAATGGAATTAGCTGGGTGGAGGGGGTTATGCAGGTGTGTTGCCAGGGTAACTTGCTTAAAAGTTACATTTCACTTGCAAGCTTCAGCTGAGCTATGATTTTCTGCAAGAAAGTGCCAGATAATAAACTGCCCCTGATGCTGCTGTCAGTCTTCATGTCTCTGTGCCCTTACTGTAACACCCTGTCCTGCTTTAGGTGCTGCTGACAGTGTTGTAACTATGTACAGCAGACCCCATGGTTGTGGGGGGGGGGGGGGCACAGGGAGCAGGGGGGCCCTTACAGTGGGGTCTTCTGTACCCAATTGTAGTGGGGGAAATTCTCTAGAGAATTTGTAGTAACAAATCCGCAGAGAATCATCAGATATAACTCCATTTGTTGAATGATAAAATTAACAGAGCCAATTAAAATGTTTGGGCATAGCAAGATAATTAAGACTAGTTCATACAACACCAAAGAACCCCCACTGACTGGTGAGAACTAGTAAATTAGTGAAACTGTCCCAGTTTGATTCTCCAATAAATTCACAAAACTACTGAAAAATCTGAAAAATGGTGAAATCTGTAAATGCTTTGGAGTGAATGGGCTTTTTTTCTCATGCCAAAAATGTTGGAGTCAATACGCATGATGAAGGGGTTTGCCCCGAAATGTTCTGCTTCCGCTTTTGAAAAAAAAAATGTACTAACTGTATCTGTACATATCTATTGAGGAAGATGCCATTCCCTCCAAGTACTGCAGCACTAGTAGTTTTGCCACCACATGGTTTGCCTGGGAACACTTTGCATAATCAATGGGCGTAAATATTGCTGCAAATCTGTATCAGGTAGAAAGATTTGTTCATCCCTAGTGGGAATGCATAAACATGTCTTTTATATAAAACACACATAAACTTATAACATAAAACTAAATACAATGTGCATGATTCACTAAAGGGCGATAAAACGTGCGCTATTTTTATTGTGCGCTAAAAATTTTACCGCGGCTTAATTTTGGCGATTTTTCGCACGATTCACTATAAGCATACTCGCGCTTTTTTACGCGCGATATTGCATGCGTTATTTAACTCGCAAAGACTATTTCAATGTGGTATTTGCTGGTACATGTGCTAAATTACACCCGCGAATAGTCACCGCATATGAATGGTAGCTTAGAAATAGTGTATAAAAATTGTCGCCGCATATAAATGGTGTATATAAATATTAGCCACATATAAATGGTAGCATATAAATAGTATCATATAAATAGTAGATGCTTATAAATAGTAGCCACTAGTGATGAGCAAATGTGTTCTGGTTATCTTTAGTGAAAAATTAGCAAATCTTTCGAAAGATCCACGAAATGGCAAAAATGTTGTGCGGGCAAAAAAATTGTTGCTGTGACTATTATTTTTTGACGCTTGTATAAATTTTTGTATGTGCGGTGAATTTTTGTGTGGCAAATTTTTTCATGCGTTTTGCCATTGGCGGATTGTTTTGCGAAACGCATGAAAAAATCCGCCGCAAAAAAATTCAACGCACGTCCAAAAATTCGCTGCGAATCCATGCCTGGCGAAACATTTCATCACTTGTAGCCAAATATAAATAGTCGAGCAAATGAACGCACGCCATGTTAGCCATACACGCCAATACTTGCAGAAAATTACTGTATCAAAAATGAACATTTCGCTGCAAACTGGCGGCTGCGTCACTCTAGGGGAAACACATACCTGAATAAATAACACTGTAAGTCCATATTTTATTGCAAAAAATCATTTACTGTACTTTTGTATAATTTTTCGCCTGCCTGTAGTAGGTGTTAATTTTCGCATAGCCAAATGCGATATTTAGCGCGCAAAAGTTATAGTGAATCATGCGATCGTATTCTTTTCAGCGCGGAAATTAACGCATGCGGTAAAACTAGTGCGAGAAATAACCCATGCGAAAATGGCGATTTTTCGACGCGATAATACTATGGTGAATCGTGCGCAAATTATTTTGCGTTTTTTAACGCAAAAAAGCGTAATTTTTATCGCACTTTAGTGAATCAGGCCCAATATGCCTTATTTCTGTTTTCTAACCAGAAACTAAAAAAAAAAAAAATTTAAAAATAAAACCAAACCATTAAAATTAATTTACATGAATGGGGGTTATATAGAAAAAGCAAATCATTCAAAAAAAATGTTTGTTTGAAAAGGATACTTTGATAAATGCCGTTTCTGTTTTTAGAGCTTTCTGGATAATGCATTTCAAGGTGATAAATATCATTACTGTACCTGGTAACTTCCAGAAAAGCAAGTTTATATTTCACATATACTATAGTTTGCATCATGTCAAAAATGCACATCTAGGGGCACATTTACTAATCCACGAACATCCGAAAAGCGTCCGAATGCGTTTTTTTTGTAATGATCAGTATTTTGCGATTTTTTCGTAAATTGTCGCAACTTTTTCGTAGCGTTACGACTTGCGCAAATTGTTACAACTTTTTTCGTAGCCGTCGTGCCGAGTACGAAAGTTTCGGATTCATTCAAGCTTCAGTATCGTGACTTTCCTAGAGCCAGGTTGGAGCTGCAGAGTGCCACCATTGAGTCCTATGGGAGGCTTCCAAAATCATGCAAAGTCTGAAAGGTTTGCCCGCCGTTTACAAGCACTCAATACGAAAAAGTTGCGACAATATACGAGCAAATCGTAACGGCTACGAAAAAGTTGCGACAATTCGCGCAAGTCGTAACAGCTATGAAAAAGTCGCGACAATTTACGAAAAAGTCGTAACGGAGACGGAAAAATCGCAAAAAAAACCGAAAAAGTCGCAAAATGTTCATTTCCAATCCCATTTTTTCCCATTCGGATTGTGGATTAGTAAATGTGCCCCCTAGTGTTTTATACTACATTTTGAAAAACGTTAAACATTTTTGGATGTAAGGCTATTGCCACACGAAGCTTATGGCGCATATTTTCGGCAAGCACAGTCTGTTTTTATTCAGATATCGGCTACATGTGCCTGCACCCAAGCGTATTTAATTCATTCAGGTGTAGGCAAATGTAGGGGGAATCTCGGCAAGCGTTTTTCATCTTGCCGAAAATATGCGCCATACGCTTTGTGTGATATTAGCCTTATTATTGCATAAAGGCCTACATTTGTAATTAAAGTTAAATTGCACCTAAAATTCAATGATGTACATTCATGTATGCAATGAACTTTATGCAGTAGCAAACAGAAGCCCTGTGAGAGTGAAGATCTGTGCTTTACATAATGCTCCCGATTGCTCTACATATATTTCTGCCTTCAGTCAGCTCTTTCCCTCATCTGAATACTCATTAAGCCCTTAGAGTGTTAGTGTTAAACCAAAATTCCAGACTTAGTAGTATGAGTTACATCCTTCTATCTCTTAACATAAATAAGCATGTAAAGCCTGACTGTGCAGATGCAGATGTTATTGGCTTGTATCTATAAAAACAAAAATCCAAAATAATATAAGATTTACCTTATCTGCTTAAAAAACAAACATTTATAAAGTTGACAAGATCGATCCATAAAACCTAGAAAAAAAATTACATAAATGCTTCTTTTTTGAGACCACACTTATTAAAAGACTTGTAGTGCCCAGGGAAAATGAATGAAGGATTGTTCTGCCTGTTATACTTCAATTCCACATACAGAAATAGTAATGTTTTGCACCTAGATAGGTTTAATATATATGATCTAAGTATATACTGTGTAAAGATCACTCTTTTAGACATTTTTGCCCCTTATCTTTTTCTTTGCTCCAACTCCTGTCCCTGTTAAGAAATTTTAATCCAGACAACAGATTGCCCAGTGATTACTCACACATTATGATATATTTAATGCTATTAAAATGCTTCTTTTTAAACCAACCAACAGACCTATCTGAATATTAAATAAGCAGTATACCCCCTTATTTAAAATGAACTTCATAAGACTAGGTGGGCTAGGACCTGTTTCACCTTATAGTAGATTACAGTTTTCATGTGATAAAGCAGTTTTTACATTTTGTTTGAAGGGGTAGTTCAACTTAAAATTAACTCTGTATGGTATGACAACAGTATTCTAAGAAGATATGCAATTAGTCATTTCCCCAAAAAACAGGCAGCAGCTAAAAAGTAAGAATGGAAGACTAAAAGAAGGTGGTCAGAAAAAAAATGTAATAAAATAATTCTAAGGGGCCGATTCATTAAAACACGAGTTTGAATCCCGAATGGGACAAATTCGGATTGGATACGATAATTTCTGAAGATCGCAAAAATCATGACAGTGCTTACGAAAAAATTGTATTAGTCATGATAATATCGTATTGACGATCCGAAAGTCACAAAATTTTCGTACCGACCGATCGTAAAATGCAGGAAAACCTTTCCGACTTTGATCCTTCTGTGCATGATTTTGGAAGCCCCCCATAGGACTCAATGGCACTCTGCAGCTCCAACCTGGCCCATGGAAAGTCACGAGACTGAAGCTTGAATGAATCCAAAACTTTTGTACTCGGCGCGACAATATGATTTTGTCGAAAAGTACGAAAAAGTAGTGAAAGTGACGAAAAAGTCACGCTAGTTACGAAATTGTCTCAAAAAACACGATGATTACGAAATTACGCATTTGGACGCATTCGGAGCGTTCGTGTGTTAATAAATCTCCCCCTAAATGTAGCCCTCACAATCAGTCTGTGACCTTAGTTACCTTAGCATTTTCAGTTGCGGGTTGGAAATGGGCAGAACAGAAGTGCTAATAGTTTAAAAACCATGCAAAATAGACCAATTGAAAAGTTGCTTAAAGTTGGCTTATCAATAACATACTTAAAGTTAATATAAAGATGAACATCCTCTTTAACTGCTTGAAAATAACACAATACAGATGTATATTATCTCCTCCGCCAAATATTCACACCAGAATAAACAAAGTAATTATAACTGCTTTCAGGTAACCTATTGTTTCTCCTCTTGTCAGGACGAAAGACTGTCTTTCTTTCTCGCTAACTATCTTTCAATCCTAGAGGTATATTTATCAAAAAGTGAAGTTAGAACTCGTCACAGTCTGCTTAAGTCAAATTCCACCACTCCCCATTCATTTCTATGGTATTTTTAAAGGCATATTTATCAAAGGGTGAACTTTCACTTTAACTTATTGGGGCTGATTTACTAACCCACGAATCCGACCCGAATTGGAAAAGTTCCGACTTGAAAACGAACATTTTGCGACTTTTTCGTATGTTTTGCGATTTTTTCGGATTCTTTACGAATTTTTCGTTACCAATACGATTTTTGCGTAAAAACGCGAGTTTTTCGTATCCATTACGAAAGTTGCGTAAAAAGTTGCGCATTTTTCGTAGCGTTAAAACTTACGCGAAAAATGCGCAACTTTTCGCGTAAGTTTTAACGCTACGAAAAATGCGCAACTTTCGTAACTCGCGTTTTTACGCAAAAATCGTATTGGTAAGAAAAATTCGTAAAGAATCCGAAAAAATCGCAAAACATACGAAAAAATCGCAAAATACCGATCATTACGAAAAAAACGCAATCGGACTCATTTCGACCCGTTCGTGGGTAAGTAAATCAGCCCCATTATGTTGGGTTGCAAAACACGCCATACTGTTCTTCCACTTCAGCTTATTCTTCAACTTTTTCCTCTTCTTCTTCTTA
This sequence comes from Xenopus tropicalis, assembly GCF_000004195.4. Classification (NCBI taxonomy): domain Eukaryota; kingdom Metazoa; phylum Chordata; class Amphibia; order Anura; family Pipidae; genus Xenopus; species Xenopus tropicalis. Next base: position 37,806,854 of record NC_030685.2, read on the forward strand.
GTGCCCCCCATTTTCTAAACTCTACTCCTCCTACAGTTTTAGGGGTACAACACCCAAACTCTCCACACTTCTTCGCCCTATAGCGGAGCAGGCTGCTTGTGCTTTTCTAAGTGATCCCGCCCCCCGTCTTTTTGTGGCGCCGCTCTGAACGCCCCAATTTTCCCATTGACTTTGACAGGGAAGGTTTTCAAACTGCTGCCACTCTTACAGCTTTGAAGCTACACCCCCCAAACTTGAATAACATAATCATGGGATCACCCCAAATGTAACAGCAGACTATTTTGTCGGGGCGGGTGGGCGGACGACTGTCGGGGCGGGTGTTAACAAAGCCAGCAGCAACTTTTCAACCAATCTCAATTTTTTATAGTTTTTAAATTATTTGCCTCCTTCTTCTGATTTCTGGCTTTTCTTGTTATATTTTTTTGTTCTTTAACTTTCTTTTCAGGCCCTCCCCTATCTATTTTCGAGTTTCTCATTCAAACCGCTGCCTGGTTGCTAGGGTTAGACCCGAGCAACAGGATAGCTGCAGACGTGCAGAGCTGCTGAACAAAAAGCTAAATAATTCAAAAGCCACATATAATGACTAAATGAAGACCAATTACTAACTGCCTCAAAATATCACTGCATCATACTAAATTTAATTTAAAGGTAAACTACCCATTAAAGGGATGGTGTTCATGCCCAAGCATTCAGGATAACGATTGCGTAACAAACACTACCGCTCACTCACTGACAGGGCTGCGCAGTGCTTTTTTCTAGATCAGCTGTGTCATTAGATCCGCCACTGAGTATTAGACGCATGCACAGTAGAGTGAAAAGCTGACTTCTCTGTTAAAGTTCGGCTTCTCACTCTACTGCGCATGCGCGCGTGGCGATACAGGAAGAAGGAAGCGCTGCAGCTACCCCGGGCTGGTGCTGTTCTCTCCCAACAGGGGCACCAGCCCGGGGTAAAAGGTAAGCGATTAAAGTCACTTGGGGGTGCCTAACATTTTGGCACCCCCAAGTAACTTTGCCTTTCCATGCCTTTTAAGCAATTTCAAGCTAAATAAATAAATAAATACATAAGGAATACAACAGACTGACAATATAGCACTGAGAAGGTATGAAAGGTGTAATCAAAAGGGGTTGCTAGATGATTACCAAATGTTCTATGAAAGCAGATGTTAACATTATGCAGGCAATATATGATATACCGTATATACTCGAGTATAAGCCAATCCGAATATAAACGTATTGACTCGATTATAAGCCTAGGGCTCTCTCCAACCCCCCATGCCCCCTATGGAAACCCTCACGTAGCCACCCTCACAGAAGCCCGCAGTTCTCATTTCCCAGAGGGGCCACCGCAACAACAACGCTGCCGTCTCTTCAGGGGCACTGAGAAGCTACAGGGCACCCTGTAATTTGTTGCGCACGCACGGGGGGGGTGCGCCCTAGCAAACACAAATATTAGATTATTTGGACTAATACACCTAGTTGGCTACTGTACTAACAATGTTTAAGGAGAACTTCCCCTTTAATAACACTGACAGCAGTATCGGTCCCAATAACACATACAGCTTGGGGACAACAGAACTGCAGCCGCCGCGCTATGCCTGCCAGAGCCTTACGCCAACCAACCCTGACGTAGCTAGCAGGCAAAACAGCGACCCCTACGTATCCCGTCCGGCCAATCTCCCATTTACAATGGAGGGGGGGAATAAAAAAATATATATTACCGATTCCTCCTCCTTTTCTATACCCGTCGGCATCTGCGGCATGAGCCGGTTGATAGAGACGCAGCGTTAGATAGGTAGAGGTTTGGCGGCGTCCAGCGCAGAAGGAGAGTTTGGTCTCTCTCAAACACCCGACGCACATAGGAGGAGCCGCACGATAAGGTCCCCTGTGGACCCATGGGGACCCCGGGGTGCACGAGATCACTCGGGGGGGGGGGGGGGGGTTTGCGAGGCAGGATACCGTATATGCTTGTATATAGATGGATACCGTATATGCTCGAGTATAAGCCGATGCTGACTTTTTCAGCACATTTTTGGTATATACAGTAATTCATGGTGCTAAATCATAGCCTAATTGTATATACTGTAAAGTATAGTATACCCACCTCTACCCCCGGCACACAAACGAAAGCTATAGTGAGTGGGCCTTTTATTATATAATCTCTGTGGCTGACGAAATTCTTTATATATGCACAAATATGGTGAAATTGCATTTTACCCCAAGTCATTTTCAAACTGAGTGCTGTGAAATTGAAAGCAACATTTTGCAGGGACTGCAGCCCAAGTATATATATATACAGTAGAACTGTCCCCAGGCACACAAAGAAAGTAAAGCATAGTGAGCCGGCGCTATATGCTGATTAAAAAAAGGAGTTGCTAAATTACATTCATATCTGCAGATATGGCAAAACTATTTGCCCAGGTCATATATAAACTATACAGAGATTATTTCAATTACTTATTAAACCCAGTAAAATCTGAGGTCAGAATCGGGCTGCTTAATCAAGTAACTATATCTATGGATACACTATACAATAGGCAGGCACAATAAAGCAAAAGCCAGGCCAGTTACTGTATTTAGGCTTTGCACCTATTCCTGACTGAGCCCCACAGCTCTCTCTGTATACTCCAACTATAACTCTCTCTGTATACTCTAATTACAGCTTTCTGTATACTGTAATGAGTTGTAGTAGCAGCAGCTCTGGATTTCTATATAATACAGATGATACTTTTTGGGCCCAGGCTGATTTCCATGCTGCCTGAGTGACTACAGTGAGATTAACTGCTGTAAAACAGTTAATGCTTACCCCCAACTGTCCCGCTTTTCACGGGATAGTCCCGCTTTTTATGGCGCATCCCGCTGTCCCGGATAGTTCCATGAATGTCCCACATTGCGGGACATTCATTGAACTATCCAGCACAGCGGGATGCGCTTGCTGTAGCCGGACGTTCTTGCTTCTTCTGCGGCTTCGTTATGCCTCTCCTTGTGCAGCGCGACAGGCCCTTTTATAAGGTTGCGCCTGTGGGTGTTACGTCATTACGCACGGGGCGCAACCTTATAAAAGGGCCTGTCGCGCTGCACAAGGAGAGGCATAACGAAGCCGCAGACTAAGGCTGCGCCTATGGGAGGTACTGTGAATGGGGGGCTACTGTGATAGGGGGACACTGTGTATTGGGGGGTACTGTGTATTAGGGGCTACTGTTTATAGGGGCACTGTGTATTGGGGGCTACTGTGTATTGGGGGCTACTGTGTATGGGAGACTACTGTGTAGGGGGGGCTACTGTGTATGGGGGGGCTACTGTGTATGGGGGTACTGTGTATGGGGGGGGCAAAACTGGTACTTAGTTATAACTCACTTATAACTGACTGCCTTCTCTCTATACTTGTATTTTAATGTAGGAGTTGCTATATTGTTTTCCTTAGGTCATTCAGTATGAGGGTATAGCACATTTTCATCTGCACCCGCCATTTGATCTATATAAAAGGGGTATTTTTTTAAAATGGGGTGTGGTAATTGGGGCATGGCCACAAAAGAGGGCGTGATCATCTTTTCGTCCCTCTTTTCATTTTTCAAATGTTGGGAGGTATGTTAATGTACTGTACAACAAAAGACTAAAAAGCAGCCTGCCCAAATAATTCTACCCCCAAAGCCAGCAATATAGTGAGGAGTTAATGTGTATATACTGCAGCTAATAACATTATATTACAGAGAGAGCTCTGCCTCATGTTTCTGCCTGCTCAGAATATAAGGAAGCAAAAGCTTCTTTTCCTGACATCACATCCCTGTCTTTCTCCACCCCCAGGCCACTTTACTCCTGCCTTAACTCTTTCCTTCTCACCCAATCACAGTTATATATAATTCTGCCAATCTCTAAACATAAATCAGTGTAATCTGGCTGCTAGTCATTCAGAGCCTTTGTCATGCAGGCCCTGAGCGTATAGCTCCAGGGCTTTCCTGGACTGGCTGCACCGGCTGCCTTAAGTAAAAGGAAAAGTTGTCTACATTCCTCTAACATCTATTAAAGAAAAAAGCAGCTGCAATTATGTAAAACAAATAATTTTTAACAAGGTATATACTGAATTTAATAGTAATTAGTAATTTAGTAATTAATAATTGGGTTTTTCAGGGAAGGGGTCTTTTTATAATGTAGAACTCCATACTTTAAAATTGATTTATGCTTGGTTAGTCAACATCAAGTACAATGTTCTGCCAGTTTACAATTACGAAGAAAGATTAGCAAAAAATGAAGACTTTAATTGTTTTCTGGTTAAATAGAGAAATTGTATTTTGAATAATGGGTTCCAGATAATAAATCCCATACCTGTACATACTGCTAATATAGAACTTTTTATTATATTTCACATTAACCCTGCAATTACTTTAAATACAGATTTTTTCCCTTAGATTCTTGTAGCCTATTTTTTTCATATTTTCTGCAAAGCATTTAGATGGATCTTAAATTATCTTCTCAATTTTTCACTCGGCTAGGTTCATTCCATAAAAGCCTCAATCTTATTTTTCAGTGCCGATTGCACATAATATTATTTGGCCACCCAAGCTTTTACTGAGCATACAATTATCACTTTCCATTTTTTTATAATGAGTTTAGGGCATCAAGTTATATGCATATCAACAGATCTAAAAAGAAATGAAATAACAGAATTATTGGTTATTCACTATATATGTTTATTGGCCTGAAGGGAAGCCATCTATAATGTTAATGAAGATTAAACTAAATGCAAAGGTAGGGAGTTACAATAATTATGGAGTCATTGTGAATTAAAGGACATGTAAACTCTACATTTTGATATCATGTATATAAATTGCACACATCGCCCCACCCAAATGGCATCATTCCCACTGCAAATATTCTCTCCACTCACCAGCACAATCACATTTTCCTAAAAAAATAGCAGCTTTCACCCAGTGGCCATTTTCCCTCTGACATCATAGTGACTTTTACATCTGCAAACAACACATGTGCATTGTAAAGTTCATCTTATCCTGTCACTGACTTTTCTATCCCTCTACTATTCTAAGCCTCCATAGGATTCAATGGTACTCGGCAGATTAAACATGACAAATAGTGATGATCGCATTTTTTTGCCAGACATGGATCCGCAGAAAATTCGCCGTGAAAAAATGCGCTGCACAGAATTTTTTTTGCCACGCGTAAAAAAGGGCGTGGTTGTGTACAAAAGGGCGTGGTCACATCACAAAGCACGGGCGACAAAAAAATAGATGCGGGCGACAAAATAATTGTGCGACAAATGCATTTGGCGAATTTTTCGCCATTTCGCAAATTTTCTTGCTGTTTCACGAATTTTATGGCGAAGTGAAACGTGACAGATTCGCTCATCACTACTGACAATTTTTTTTTTTTTTTTACAAGGAAGTTAAGTTTTGACGAGAAAGTTTCAGGGAAAATTTCTGAAAAACTTGAATTTTTCGAGAAGCAATATCAGAAAAATCGAATACTGGTAAAAACCCATTCGTTAATTTCGAAAATATCTGGAAGTAAAGAAAAATTTACTTTTTCTCAAAATTGCTTAGTAAATGTGTTCCTAAGTTACTAATTAATGAAACCCCTAAAATTGCTCCATATACCATTGCCATAATGTAAAATGATAGGTATAAAGAATCAGAGATTTTAGAAAAATTAGAAGTGTAGTAAGTAGTCATTTTGCCAGGCATGGTATGGTGAAAATTTGCTAAAAAAAATTCATCTTTTGACTCCAGTTCATTTTTGATCAGAGAAAAAAATGCCCATTGGCCGATGTATTTTGCACAAAAAAACTGGTGAAAATGACAATTGATTAGCTTATAGCTAATTTAGCCAGATCAGTCACACTTATAGTGTATTTGTATATTTTATTTAGCCTTGGAGTGCTCCCACAACCCTCCTTTTTGGACACTTCTTGCTCTGGCAAATGGGATCAGGAAAGATATTGCTTTATGGCATTACCTATGCAGCAGACTTTATGAAGCCATAAGCACAATATGGCATACAAAATGATTTGGGAATGGAATGGGAAAGGGTATATCTATTATGTCTAAAACATTAATAAATATGGTAAAACTTCAAGCTATCAACTTATATTTGACTACATACAGTATAATTGCTTTTGTATTACTAGTTACAATTTATGAAATTAAAATAATACATGATATCTAGTAAAGCTCAATAAAATCAAGGATATATCCTTTCTGGGAGTTTCTTTATCATAAAGTTATTCCATTTCAGACATCAATGTCTTGTAAACAGAACAGATTAACACCTGGCATCATTCCATTTCAGCCGTGGGAATAAAATGGCTATTGGCTGAAACAGCCTATTTTTCAATTATTTTTGCCTGCAATAATTCTTAAATGAACATAATCCTATGAAGAGCAATCCCTTGTTTAATTTAGATGATTTATACAAGATATCTGGTTTCAATAAAAATTGGAAAAACTGTGAGATGTCAAATATGCAGAAATGAGCCACTAATAAGTATAAAGTTGTTGAATGCTGATAGTTGATTATACTGTGTTTGCAATAAATAGAAGATTGAAAAAATTGGAATGCAGTAAAAACCGTTGTTTTTCTATGAGCACCTATCTTAATTTCAATTAATTATTTATGCATCAATACTACTTCCTGTGCTGGGAAAATACAAGCCCAGAAAAAAAATATATATAGCAGTCAGATATTCAGATAGTGGACTAATAGGAAAGTAAATGCAAGGATTTTGACTTGGTACAGGTCTACAGACCAATATACAGTATTTGTTATTTGATAATGACACAGTTAATGTAGTACTATTAGATTGACCAAGATCTTTTTTAAATTAGCTTCTCTGGAATTCATGTGTAGTATTTTCAATCATAAAATAATGCTCTCAACAAATAGAATAAAATGTTATTTTCATTTTTTCTTCTGAAAAAATAAACAGAACACTCTAAATAAAAGGCAAATTAATGGATTAAAAGAGTCAGGATCAATCAGAGAGGTTTAGTGCAATGCAGTCATTTTTTCTATTCAGCATTAAGAACTTTCAAAATCTTATGCACACAATGAATATCAGATATAATGTAGGACACAGAAAATCAATTTCAACAAAGGCTGATCTCTATTGGAAGTTGTAATGAGCAACACTATAACCTGTACTGTCAAAAATGTGCAGAGTTAATTTGCTAAAAGGCCAGCAAATTAGAACTGAGTCATCTTTCTCTCCAATAAGTCTTCATACCAGTCATATCATAAGATTGAAAAAAAGGTCAAACTAGTAACATATTTGAAACCGGATACTTATTTTTGCAATAATTTGCCAGTATATACATAACAGTGGATATTCCCCTGAGATAAAGAATATAAAGAGGTTTAGAAAATTTCATATCGTGCCTATTTTGGACATTTTTAACATAGCATGTCCTATTTGCTTTTAACTTTTAGTCCCTTACAAGTATTTTGACAATTTAAATCTCTCTGTCCTTTCACATGGGCACTTCATCACTGTGCGGGAAATCGGCAAAGAGCCCAATAATACCTGGAATTGGCAAATGTAACACATAACATGTGGCAATCCTGGGTAACTGGCTAGAAATGCAGAAGGTGGAATTTTATGCAATTACCCAGGATTACCACATGTAATGTGTTCTACATGTGGCAATTCCAACTGACGTAAAGGGGCAGATATTGTCAGGTGATATCTTGCTCACGGGCAAGAAGATTTCCAGTCAGGCGATGAAGCACCCCTTGTTTTAGCACCTTAAAAAGTCCTTTTTGGTCATTGATTAGAAGGTATCAAATATCTGCATAAAATGACATTAGTCAATAGCAGGCCCCAAGCAAAGCAGAGCATTAAAACAACCCTTTTGATAAAACATACTGCTGTTTCTTTTTCCCCACGTCATCAGGATCACTGCTGCTGTTCACTTTCCCTATGCTGATACTGATTCTGACATCCAAGAGTTACCTGTCATAACAACAGACAAGTCACTTGCTGCTTCAGAGGTAGAAACAGCTGCTGCTCCAGTTTTTAAAAGCAGTGACAAAAAAGGCAGTTTATGGTGAGAAAAATTCTAATGGAGGAGAAAGCGTTATTGTTTTTAGCATTGTTGAACTCGGCAGGTGAAAAAGTTTAATAACTGTAGCTTGAGCTCATGTTTTTATTTGGTGACTATTATTGAGCAGTCAGTTTATTAATGGATCTAAATATATTCAAATCACAAATTATTTTTTTCAGTCCTTAAACTCCAAATTATGGACAACCATGCAGAAAATTGGCAAGTTAAGAGCTGGCAGAAATAACTAAAATAAATAGCAGCCTTAACGGGCCTGTTAAAATAATGATTAAATTGGAGAGATTATGTGATTGCTAAGAAGGTTAATTTCCAAAGCGAAACGTGGGAATAATATTAACAGCTTCAGAATAAGAGAGGAAGGGAATACAAGCATTTTTAGATTTGGAGAAAAAAAACTAGAGTAGAAAACAGAATTTTTGCTGAAAAATTTGCTAGTGGTCTTGCTAAGAACCTGCTGTGTAAAGAAGAACATGCAGTACCTGTGGTTTAACTTACTTCTGTAGCTGGGCCCCAAAGAATGAGAAAGCCCATATGGATGTAAATATTTTTTGGAAACAATACTGTAAAAAATAAATAACTAACTTTTTCAAGACAAAGTCAGTACAGGATATGGGACCCATTATCCAGAATGCTCAGTACCTGGGGTTTTCCAGATTAGGGGGTCTTTCTGTAATTTGGATCTCCTACCTTAAATCTACTAAAAAAATTATTTAAACAGTAATTAACCCCAATAGGATGGTTTTGGCTCTAATAATGATTAATATTATCTTCGTTGGGATGGAGTACAAGGTACTGTTTTATTAATACAGAGAAAAAGGAAACAAATTTTAAAAATGTGAATTATTTGATTAAAATGGAGTCTGTAGGAGATGACCTTCCTATAATTCTGCACTTTTTGGATAATGGGTTTCCAGGTGGGGTCTGATACATGTATATCAAACAGGGTTGAACTGGGGGTTGCAGGGCCCACCGGTGCTCCCATCCCAGGGGCCCTAATGGTTACCCATCTTAGATTTGAGGGAATGTGTACTTTCCAAAAATATATGACTTTCTGGGGTGAGCGTACTTTTTACTAGCTTTATCCCACATATAATGATGTAAATGTGTTGATTTTGCTGGAGCTGAAATAACAGAAATGATTGATCATATGGGGGTATGTTCACATTGGGGCCCCTACATGCCACATACTTGGGTAAACCTATACATATTGGGCATCAAACTGTTTAGTGGACCCCTGGCGTTCATATTTAGGGTGTTTTATTTGGTTACTTTATGACCTGTAGGAGATAAGATACTATAGACTGGAAGCTTTGAAGCGATTTTTTAAAAATTTCACAAATTTTGATAAAGACCAATAAATTTAGGAAACCATTGCGACTTGATAGTTTGGAGTAGACAGCCAATTGTGCCTATTCTGTATTCCCCAGAATCTGTTCTTTCCAAAAATGTACAATTTTCTGGGATAAACCTTCTGTTAGTGGAATTTTTGTCCTTGAAATCTAAAGTATGCATCTTTCTGAAACAGTGCTTTGGAAATTTGGTAGTGTATTGCTGGGAGTTTTTGACCTATACAAGTGAGAAATCTCTGTATATTTGTGCATACATTTTTGTTTATATGTATGTGTGTTTATTTTATGGAAAATTTGATTTTTTTTTATTTTTAGACATTTAGAAGCCTATATCTTGTTTCAGAATTGGAATCACACAAAAATTCTACCATATTTTGAAAGCTTAGGTTATTCTGAAAAAAACTATATATTGCTTTCCTGGGTAAACTAAAATTCCCCCCGAGGAAAGGCCCCTAAATTGAAACAGTGCAAAATGTTCAAAAACTGTCTGGCAATACAAGTTCTGCTTTGACCAAAACGGCTGGCAGTAAAAGGGTTAAAATCCCTATCTTTAAAAAAAAAAAAAAAAAGTATGTTTATATATATATATATATATTCTTTTTCAGCTTAGACCTGGTAAAATCCCATTGTTTCCCATAAGAGCATAGATTTTTTTTATCAAAACCAACCATTTTTTAACCATTAAAAAACTTACTAAAATTGAATATTTAAATTATACAATCCTATAACTGATGACATTACTGCATCTACTGTACTTTACTTTTTCTTATTAGTTTACTACCTGCATTGTCAGGATTTGTATGTGGTTTATATGCAGAGGAGAAAGAATCCTTGAAAGGAAACCCAGTTCAGCTTTTTCAGCATTACTTTAGTTACCAGGGGTCAAACCTGCTTCCTTTATATGTAAAGAATCTTTTATTTTTTAGCCTATTTGGAATTCATTTAGCACACATTTTCTGGTCTACTTTGCTTAAGGAATATAGTATCTTTTTATTTATAAAGTTCAACTGTTTCAAGAGATTTTGAATTAATTCAGTCTTAGAAGCTTCATAATTAGTGATGAGCAAAATTTTTGTCAGGCATGGATATTGTGGGCAAAATTCTGTGCTTCACCCCTGGGGAATTTTTCTGCAAAAATCATCTATTGGCTTCAAAGTGATTTGCAAATATGCACCATTTTAAAGAATACATTTTTTAAGAAACATTTGGCAGGAATCATCACTATTCATAATACTCGGCACAAATCCATTAGGTCAATACCTTTTATTAAAAGCTATCTGATTCCCTCTTCGAGGAATTTTCTTTTTAAGGGGAAATTATACCCCCCTTTCTGACATGTTAAAGTTATATAAATGTAGCCCACTTATTAAACAGTTGTGGCACTACCTGCTGATCTTTCACTGGTTGGCGCTTCCAGGAGTCCTGAGCCCCGCTGACTATGGGGGAAGCAGGGAGTTCTTTGATAATTGGCGTGCCTCCACCCAGGGCTCTGCTATGGGAGAACTACAACTCCCTCCCTGGGACTTGATACTTGGTGTAGTGCTGCCTGAGCCCTCACACAGCCCCCAAAGGGAATCCCCTCCCTGGGGTATCCACTTACTGGTATGTAGGTGCTCCTTGAGGCAGACACGATGAACACACAGTAGTGATGAAACAGTTGGTTGTTTATTTAGGCAGGACCTCTCCAGGAGTGGCAATACAAATACAGTGCAGGGGACACTCTCCTTCCTTACTCCTTCAGAGTACCTACCCCTGTTGGGTAACTTATCGGTACTCCCGCCAAGATGATCCCTTATAGATGTCCTCCCCGGTACTCTACGCCAAGAGACCCTCTCTAAGGGCTCTCCCCGGTACTCACGCCAAGACGGACCACCTCCAGGACTCATCCCCGGTACTCACGACTAAGTACCCTCAGAGTAGTACCCCATCTAGCGGCAGCCTAACCGCCTACCTAGACTCTTGAGTCCCTGCACTCCAGCTGATGTACTGCTGGTGGGAGCCTACTCCCTCTACCACTCCTGGAGGGGCTATTTCTGCCCATTCTAACTTTGCCCTCACTACATAGCACTCCTAGAGTGACCTGACACACGAAACTCACTAATCTACCTTTGGGAAGAATACCTCTGCTCTCAGAGGCTCTCCCTTAACTCTGGCCTACAGCACATGGCTGCATTCCCCTTATATGGGCCTATGCACCACCCTGTGGCCATTACCCAAAACTGCAGGGACCCTCCCTGTTAACTATAACTATACCAGCTCTACCCACTATCCCATGACCAGCACCACCCAGGGGTCTGCGCACAGGGGTCTCTGTCCTAAGGGCCCAGATTTGGTAAAACCCTACATTCTCCCCCTACAAGAAAATTGTCACCTCCTGGCTGACACAAAATAAACACAATACTTATACTTTTACCATCAAGTTAACATCACTCTTCAACAGCCCCTCCTGGGATCTGCCAAGGGTACAATGGGTAAGCTGTAGAGAAAAAGGTTAGGCACAATACATCTGTCCCACCCCCCATGTGAAAAGTCCTGCAAAAGAGTCTCTGTCCCTTAAGAAATTTCACACAGTCAAAAACACAAGGACAACCAATTGCCCTTAAACTAAAAGATTTTATTAAACTGCAAATCAACTCTTGGACCCCCCTCCTCCTTGAGGGAGTCCTTTTTGCCCCAAGGTGATCCCACCTTGGGCCTTCTCATCCACCCGTTGGTGGGCACACTTAAACTTGGGCCCGGCGGGGCCAACTCAGCACTTCCCTCCTGGGAAAACAATGGGCTCCTCACTTCCCAACCAGCCGGTTGGCTGTGGCCTGGACATCCGCCCCTGTACCAACAGTCCTTCTCTGGAGAAGTAAGTCCCTCCTGGGGTATACACCAAAACTGCAGGTGTTCCCTTTAAACTGAAGCTCCCTCCTGGGAGTTACCAAGTCCCTTGGGGCCCTTACACCATGTAGGAAAACCTCATTTGCACATCAGAGTAGGGAGCATAGTAGCACGGATGTGGCTTCTCCACTATCTCCCCATTTGGCATGACAATTTCGGTGCTGAAGTATTTGGGCTCCGGGTTCTTCCTTCCACAGCTGTAGACAGTGTGACGTAGGACAGTGCGGCCCCACCACCATTCCTTCTCCAGGGCCCTTATGAACCGCCAGGCAGCCATCTGCTTTACGGGATCAACATGGTGCAAGCAATCCCCCGCTCTCTTTTCTTTTGAGGCAATCTCCGCGACTACCCAATCATCAACTAGCCCCTCCATCTTATCGTACACCCAGAGGGGTGCGTAGGGCATATAGTAGCCCCAGAGGCGGTAGACTTTGTAGTTGATGACCCGCTGGATGCGGGACACCCTGCAAAAGATATCTGGGTCTGCCCTGCCTGGCAGCACCCAGAAGTCCTTCTCCTCCTCCTTGGTAATTTTGCGAGGAGGGATAAAACTATCAGGTATCTTGTACAACTGAGGGCTGTATACATCCTCCTCATCAAAGGCTCCTTTGGGGCCCCCCTCACAGACAGGAGTGGGCGAGCTGTCAGCCCCTGTGGCTCCCTCTAAGGTCTTGCTCCGTTTCTTAAGAACCTCAATGTATGGCGGCGGGGCCATAACCTTGGGGGTATCTGCCTCTTTAGGAGTAGCCGTGGGTGTAGAGACTACCTCCTCTAGAGTTGGCAACACACCCTGGGGTTCTACCTCCGCGGTGTCCTGGGCTGGGGTGGCACTAGGGACTGGAACCAAGATGGCCGCCGGCTCACTTTCCTCCCTTTCTGCCTCGGGTACCCCACCCTGTGGTTCCTCACTCTCCACCTGGGGCTCCGGTGTACTCTCAACCCCTGGGGCTACGGAAGCTTCCACCTTCCATGGGTATAGGGGCAGCCATCCCCCCTCTGCAGTAACCTCATCAGCCTGGAGGTACCTCCCATACACCGGGGTGTTTATCTTGCCCAGGCTTAACTGGGTAATGAGCGCCATTGTCGCGCTGGGGCCGTGACTTTGCCTCTCATCCCGCAGGGGACCCATCCAGCACTTGTGCCCACAGTGTGCGCAACGCCCCATGGCCTGATTAAGGGCTAAATAGGCTTCCGCCCCGCACTCACCGCACAGCGGCACCATCGTGGAGCCTCCGGTCGAGGTGGTCTTCTCAGCAAAAGACCCTAGCCAGACATATCGGTAGCCAGCGTCAAAGGCTACTCCATCCTCCGGCTTTTCAGGTAGGGAAGCTACACTCCCTCTCTGACTTCCTGAACGGGCCGACATCGTGAGCTCAGTCTTGCACTCTGGTGGCACACAAGGGTAACGCTGCCTTCTCTCAGTGCGGTTACTCACTTTCTGCTCGTTCCCAAAATGGCCCCCGTGATGTCACTCGCGAGGCCACTCCCCTATCGCTTGGCGCACTTTTCTCAGTCTCTTAGTGGCCAGCGGGTAACAGGTGGTCGTCCCGGGGCGGGTCACTCTGACGTCCCCTCAGGCACACCTCAGCTTTCGCGGCTTTTCTGGCGCCCACCCCCTTTCCGTCCTATTGGCTGGCAGCCTCGTGGGGCTCCGTTTCGCGCCAAATCCCCTGACTGGGATACGGGTAGGGTGGCCCAAATTTAGCCCGCACGGAGGATAGGCTTTACAGTTCCTCTAGGCCTCAGATCCCTTAGGGCCTTGTCTACTAAGCGGTTCCTGCTCTTTTATCTCAGCAGTGCCTCCAAATGTAGCCCACTTATTAAACAGTTGTGGCACTACCTGCTGATCTTTCACTGGTTGGCGCTTCCAGGAGTCCTGAGCCCCGCTGACTATGGGGGAAGCAGGGAGTTCTTTGATAATTGGCGTGCCTCCACCCAGGGCTCTGCTATGGGAGAACTACAACTCCCTCCCTGGGACTTGATACTTGGTGTAGTGCTGCCTGAGCCCTCACACAGCCCCCAAAGGGAATCCCCTCCCTGGGGTATCCACTTACTGGTATGTAGGTGCTCCTTGAGGCAGACACGATGAACACACAGTAGTGATGAAACAGTTGGTTGTTTATTTAGGCAGGACCTCTCCAGGAGTGGCAATACAAATACAGTGCAGGGGACACTCTCCTTCCTTACTCCTTCAGAGTACCTACCCCTGTTGGGTAACTTATCGGTACTCCCGCCAAGATGATCCCTTATAGATGTCCTCCCCGGTACTCTACGCCAAGAGACCCTCTCTAAGGGCTCTCCCCGGTACTCACGCCAAGACGGACCACCTCCAGGACTCATCCCCGGTACTCACGACTAAGTACCCTCAGAGTAGTACCCCATCTAGCGGCAGCCTAACCGCCTACCTAGACTCTTGAGTCCCTGCACTCCAGCTGATGTACTGCTGGTGGGAGCCTACTCCCTCTACCACTCCTGGAGGGGCTATTTCTGCCCATTCTAACTTTGCCCTCACTACATAGCACTCCTAGAGTGACCTGACACACGAAACTCACTAATCTACCTTTGGGAAGAATACCTCTGCTCTCAGAGGCTCTCCCTTAACTCTGGCCTACAGCACATGGCTGCATTCCCCTTATATGGGCCTATGCACCACCCTGTGGCCATTACCCAAAACTGCAGGGACCCTCCCTGTTAACTATAACTATACCAGCTCTACCCACTATCCCATGACCAGCACCACCCAGGGGTCTGCGCACAGGGGTCTCTGTCCTAAGGGCCCAGATTTGGTAAAACCCTACATAAACATCTGAACAGCTTAAAACAAGTATAATTTTTTTTTCATAGCCATGCTTGATTCCACAAATTGATTTGAAATCATGACAATTAATCTATGCTCAAAGAGACCATTTCTGCACCCCCTTAGGCCCACAGAATGATCCAACTACTAACTTGTTTAATTGTGCAGTGATGGATTCTGATACTTGAAGTCACTTAAAGAATCAGTGCACAACTCCTTATAGAAAGCAGATGGACATTCAAGTCCCTGAATCTCTTCATGAAAGGCGAGTGAGAGGTTTTAGTGTACTGTAAACCTAAGGGTTGTTGGTAAATGGTTCATCAGAGAATCATAGTTTCCTTTCAGTCAGTGGAATCAAGTATTTCTATGTAAGAAATAGTTATATTTTTTTAGAAGTTCAGATAGATCTCATGTCAAAAAAGGAGCATATTATCCCTTTTATAATTTTTTACATTTAATGTCTTTAAATGGTAAACAAAGCTTGCAAAAAAAATCTGACAGATATCTTGCAGTTAAACAGACCTGCAGGAAACAACTAACATTAACTTTTCATTAGCTGTGTAAATTGTAAAGGGCAGCTAGCCAGATATTGATCCAATAGTACTACATTCACACAACAGACATGCATTGTTCATGTACACCTTCTAGGTTTAATTGGACAAAGATTGAAAAAGCTATAAAAAATGCTTATATAAACATTACTGCCTAAAAATGCAGTCTCGGCACATCAGTAATTAAGAAGTTCAGTTTGTTTAGAGACAGGATTAGAGCTAGATAACTGAATATACTATGATAATTAGACATTTAAATTAACTTTTTTATTGGAAATTAAAATTGATCCCTATCAGTGATCTGTTGGTTACTGCTCTGTTCATGCCATTATGCTAGTTTTTATATGTCACATTTCAAGCATGGTATTAGAAGCAACATGAACATAAAAAACCTGCCAACAGCTAACAAAGTACATGGGGAACACCCATAACAGCTATGGTCATGCCCAAACTGGTGTTCTTTTAACTTCAATAAAGAAAATGTTCGAGGTTTACCAGAAGTGGCAGGGGATGGCTGATCCATTCTATTTTATTGTCCATCCTATTATTTGACAGAGCTTGTATAAACATGAAGGCACAAAGACAAGGTTATTTACTCAAAGGTGTGATGCATCATCATTCTGTGGCAATCTCAATAGGGCACTGGATACCTGTAAGGTTATCCAAAATTATCAGTTATTTATATCTAATAATAAATCTTTTTTTGTTGTACAGCATGGTCATTTTTAAACTGTAAACATGTCTTTTGATCAAGTCAGCTTCCACAAGTTACTCTGAATCACATATGTAATTTAAAGGAGAAGGAAATTTTTGCAATTTTTTTTGCAAATTTTGGCATTTTACTACCAATAGATTCACCATATTAATGCTACATAGAACGCTATATTTATTTTGCAGAAAGATTTACTATACCTGAGTTAATAGCCCTAGAAGCTCCCTCCATTTGTTTAAGATAGCAGCTGCCATTTTAGCTTGGTATTCATAGCTTCCTGCTGCAGCTCGTCTTTGGTAGCTGAGATCACACATACTTAAGAGAGGGGGGAGTGCATTCTTATGAATTCTTATGGGAGGGGGGGAGCAGGAGAAGGAAGAGAGGGGGGGAACTGAGCAGACTTGTGCCCCAAACCTAAAGGAGCCCTACAGGAGAGGAAATCTGATACTGAAGAACATGTTTACAAAAAAGGAGACAATAAATCCTGTTTCTTTTGATAGAGGACTCAGTGCAGCTTTTCTGTGAGTGCTTATGGCTGTATTTACATAGACCTTTCTGATATAGCTTACTTTATTTTTTACTTTATTTTTTACCTTTCCTTCTCCTTTAAGAGGATGGCTACTAGAGTTATTTTGAAAACCACTCAGTTAGTTAGTATTCTTGTATTTTTGTAGCTAATTCCTTATTCAGTATATATATATTCTCCTGCTGGCAATAAGTCCTTGGTGTTTTAAGAAATATGCAGAGAATCAAAGAATAAATGCATTTTAATTACAAAACAAATGTGCACACAATTTGGTGTTCATTTTACAATCTTTCCATCTGTGCTTATTAGAAATTCATTCTCTCATAGACATTTGCTTTTTTAATTTTAATAGGGTATTGGGATACATTTTCTGTGTTCATTAACAGCATTTGCATTTAGGCCTTTTTTAATGTTTTGACAGAACTTCTTTAAACAGAGTCAGTCTGTGACTTCAGTTGCCTGTTGATATTTATATTGCATTCATCAAACAATATAGATCCTGTGACATAAATGCAAATATTTAAAATAAGTAAAACATATAAATATTGTAAATATTTAAAACATAAAATAAATACATTTCCAAATCATCTCCAAATAACAATTATAACATCATACAGACAAATATTCTTTCCTTTACTGCTTTTTCATATATATAGACAAGAAAAAAAATAAGTGCATTACAAAAAAACAATAAATATATATGAGCAAATTGCACCCTTCTGTTTTTTATAGACACAACATACATTGCGCATTACAATTAAACATTTGTATGGAATGATTGTAACGCTGATATCTAGGGACTTTTAAAGGTGGTGTAGATGCAGTACATAAATTCACTAAAAGCTCAGTAGTGGTGGCAAATCTGCTTGTAGAAATCTTACATAGAAACTGCTAAATCATTTTTTACAGCCTGTGTTATTTATGAATCCTTCACAAATCGCTTAGTATGTATGTATGTATAACTTTATTTATAAATCGCTACAAGGATACAATCTTACAATATACACAATTACACACAGGTAATTAGTTAATACATACAGAGTTTCAAACAACAATTCATCCATCTTACTCAATTAATTAATTATCAAGAATGCTCAGGACCAGGGGTTTTCCGGATAACGGATGTTTCTGTAATTTGGATCTCCATGTCTACTGAAAAATAATTTATGCATTTAATTAACTCAAAAGGATTGTTGACATTATATCTTAGTTGGGATCAAGTACAATGTACTGTTTTATTATTATTACAGAGAAAAAGGAAACCAATTTTAAGAATTATTTAATAAAATGGAGAACTTTCTGGATAACAGGTTTGCAGATAATGGATCCTATATCTGTATTTCATAAATCATAATCCTATATCTATAATGCAGCATTCCCCCCCTCCCCCATAATTCTAGAGTAATTGTGGCTTCATGAGGAATTGCAGCAACCGCAGTTATGCTTAATATATCTAAATTAATTCAGCTGTACATACTTGTGGTATTAAATTGGATGCAAATTGTGGCTAATATTCCAGAGCTATTCCAAAGTCAATGTCTGTTTCAGTCTCTTTTAATAACTTTTCCACAAAATAAATTGGCTGTTGACATGTATTGGTAGGTACCATGTCATTGTTTTTAAAGGTATTTTAAATCAACTGTGAAGGAATAGTAATTAATTTTAAAGATGATTACCATTATTTATCTTAAAGGAGAAAGAGGCATAAGTACTGGGGGGCATATTTGTTTGAAACTCCAGTGATAACACATATCACTAACTTGAAATTTTACTAAAAACTGCTCCAGCCCAGGGTATTACTATTGAAGTGCCATGCCACTAACTTCTTGGTCTTCATTGATCCTCTTTATGGCCCAGGGCCTGGTACATATGTATAGTGCAGCAAAACACTGGATTTTTGCTTCTAAATTTGGCTTTTCGTTTTCATACACTCCCACAGTAGTACATCAGGCTGGTGCAGTTTTCTGCAAACAGGAGCAATGGACTGGGCTTTCAGGTTAGCGATTATAATGACTTAGGGGAGCCTAACAAATTTTCACCCTCGGTAATCATGCCTTTCCTTCTCCTTTAAAGGCAAAATGAATCAACTTTAGGCAAATTGTATAAACCACAGAAAACTAGTACACTAGATTTTCAAAGTCATTATCCTATTACCAGCTATTATTCTAGTATCCCTACTGATTCCTCTAAAATGACACCAGTTTAATGCATCAAACCAAAGAGAAAATAGATTGTTCCATTTTAATTAATTGATCCACTATATCTAAGTCATATCCCATGTAATGCCTACTAATATGATTCCCTTCAGATGTACAATATTAAACATGAACAAAATGTTGATATAAGTAAGAAACTGGCTTACCTGCTTTTAAGATTCCCTGATTTTTAATGGTGTCTGTATGCTACTTTTTTCCCAATATATATCTCAAATGACAGCTACATGTAGTTATACTAAATTTAAAGATACACAGTTACATGTTGTAGTGCTTTAACTTGCAGTAGTTCTAGAGGAAAATCATAACCTGTTGTGAATTTTACTGTTTTTAAAAAGATATTTAAACATACATATTGCGGTGTAACAAATAGTGTTCTTCATGCTTAGCATATGTGCTCTATTTACATACAGTATTAGTGTAATAACTCACCATAAAGGATATGTAAAGTCATCCTATTAAGTTAAGAGATTGTGATAGAATCCATAAAAACAAGCAACTTTCTAATATAAATGCTTTATTTTTTACTGTTGTTGAAATAATCACTCAAGTTTTCTCTGCTGCCGCAAGCAGCCTCAGTCAGCCCTTTGCTTTGTTTCTGCTGGAATCCAATCCTTTTCCTACTGCATAATCCTATGTGTGCAGCAGGAACCAATCAGAGGCGACTATGCTTGTTTGCTGCCTGTGTAGTCTCTGTTCCAATGGGGTCTGGCTGGGCTTAGAGATAAGGACTGCCTAAGTTTCTTGCACAACTAAGAAAGGGCTGGCTAAGGCTGCCTGTTAGAGCTCAAGACACCAGGTTGTTTATCTTCACAAGAAAAAAAAATAAAACAATATATTGGAAAGTTGCTTTTTTTATGGATTCTATCACAATCCTTTAACTTAATGGGATGACTATACATTCCCTTTAAAACATGATACTGATAATCTAGGGTGGTTTTGGTCTTTATCAAACCTGAATAGCATGCAAAAGAAGCTATACCTAAATAGAACTTTTAATGACATAAATATTTTACAGCTGTAAGTAGATATGGCTGCCGGATAATGAAAAAAATAAAAAATATAAGCATGATAATTTACATATAGTTAAGGAATTTGTATACTAGAGTCCCACCTCTATCAAAAAAGAGAGAAACTGTGTACAAGGTATGAGTTAAATGTACCCATTTAGGTAAAGTATCACTGTAAGTTCCAATGTCTTAGATTTGTTATGTACTTTATATATGTTGGTAAGTCATTCTATACCTTGATACTCTTTATAGTAATGGACTGTTTCTCTGTGAAGGTGAAACCTAATTTCTGCAAAGTCTCAAGGGCAGCACATGTTTGCTTGTCATTTCCATAGTCCCAGGTTGAAATATTTCCTTTGAGGAAACTCTGTACTCATTCTTTTCTTTCATACCCTATTTCTATTCTATTTTGATAATGTTGCAAACTCATGCACATAATCGTACTCCAACTCTCGCCAAGATCTTATCAAGGGCTTATAACCAACAAATATATTGAAGATCACTTTTGACCCCGGGACTGCAAAAGCGTGCCCATTAGTGCCAGCTGCTGTCTGAGTGTCTGATGAAATATCCAGCACTCAGTACAGAGAGCAGCGTAAGGAAGAGCAGCACAGACCTGTCCTTGGGACACTGGAGCTATGCAACCTGTTGCTCCCTTCCTTGTGCATCTGAATGGTATACAAGTTAGGTGCAGGCGAGAAAAGGCCTTCAGGCCTCCCTTTACTCCCCTCTTGGAGCCTAAGCTGTCTAATGCAGTCAGAGCTGGATCCAATGGTCATGTGGCAAATCTCTGTAGTCCATTTGCCTGCGCCCATTAACAGACAGCTGAATGCAACTTGAGAAGTGCAAGAATTACTGGTTTCAACTTTGTTTTTGCACTTTGAACTATTATGGCCTATTATGTTTGCTTGCACCAAAACATCAGCGTCTACAAAGCAAAACATGATTTCCTTTAAAAAAATAAATGTAAATTTAATTGCTATTAGAAGCCCTATTTTCCTGTCCTTTGTTATTCCCTGCACTGCTGTTTCTGAAAACATGTAAAGCTGAAATAATGTTGCAGTAGTCAGTTAACCTCCAGCCAACATCCCAGTTCTCACAGTAACGTATGTTCTATTATTAACAGACCGTACAGAAGAAGAATAATAAGAACGTCCTTCTTGCAGATTTTGCACTTGAAGCTACTGTTTCATAATGTCCTTCAAACTCTGTCTTTAGTCCTCAAAAAGGAAGTATCCAAATAATGGGGTGGCATAGAGCATAATATTTTGTAATTATTATAATACAGTCCTGTGCCAGGCTCAGTATCTCAACAGATTTTATATAGGATATTCTATCATGTAGAAAACACTTCTATGGACAATAAAAAAATGACATGCCATATTATGGAATGTCTTCCCTGTCTATCTAAGGGATGGCATTTGATATACCGTGCCCATGTCCATCTTTGTAACTGTAGTTTGATGCATCAATTCAGATAAAACTAATGATGATACTCCAGTTCACATTTATAATGTACTTTCACAGTATGAGTATAACACATGGTTGTTCTGAATTCAAAAATAATTTGCAATGTCTCCTGGTGTTTCTGTGGTTTTCTATAACACTTCCTCTTTGCCACTTAAGTCACACAACATATGTTTATTTTCCAGTTAAGGCATGCTTTCGAGGATGCTTTTTACAGCCCAATTCATGACCCTTGAACCACAGAAATTGATCACAGGACATAAAATAGCAAAAATATTCTATAACATCTCACCTATTTTGGAAACAAAAATTCTGCATTAAACAATTACTGTACATGCTATTTTTATGCAATTTAAAGAATAAACATAGCTCAGTTTGTAGCCTATTTGTTTTCAGAATCTTCAAGTCCAATAATACGAAAAAAATTAAGCTGTCTTGAATGTAATAAGAGTCATTCTTGAAAAAGTGAGATAACGCCACTTTAAGGCATTCCTTGAAACTGCACTAGGAGTAATTAAAATTTGCAGTGCAATAACAGTCTATTGTAGAATATTACATTGCAAAATGCAATGTTTTATTCTTATACATATTATGTGGTAGGTTTTATTCTCTGTTTTTTTTCAGGTGGAGATAAAAAAAGGACCTAGGGCACCAAATCATATATAGATACCAAATATACTACTACTGAAAATGTATAGGTAAGTGTCACCACCAGCATCCAGGTCCACTGGCCTCATATTTCCCCAGTTACTGCTACCTTAGAAAAAGGAGACACACTGCTGCGAGCCAAATCCCTGCTTTAGCATAGCTTTCTCCCTAACAAGTAAAATTAGCTCAAGTCTGCAGCCCCCAAATAGTATCCAACTCTATTCAAATTAGGTTAGGAAAATAAGTAAAGAAAATGAAGAAAAGCAGAAAATAATGAATGGAAGAGTACTGGTAAGAAAAAAGAATGAGAAGTGTGGGGTGAGAGGTTTGTAGAAAGTCTTTATTAAAAATGGAAATGTAGGAGTTTAATAATGTTAATGAATTGCTTAAACATGTGTAAGAAAGGATAAAGTAGAGGAATAGCATTTTGAAGTGGGTGAATAGCGATTAACTTTGGAAAAGGAAAAGGTTGTAGTGTGAATTTTTATAGAAATAATGGGCCTTTCTGTAATTTGGATCCCCATACCTTGTCTACTAAAATAATTTAAACATTAAATAAACCCAATAGGATTGTTTTGCATCCAGTAAAGATTAATTCTATCTGAGTTGGGATTAACTACAATGTACTGTTTTATTATAACAGAGAAAAAGTAAATTTCTAAAAATTATAACAATTTGCTTAAAATGGACCCTATGGGAGATAACCCTGCCACAATTCAGAGTTTTTTTGGATAACAGGATTTGGAATCTTACACCTTTACACAAAATAGTTGAACTTTATTGACTTTTTTTTAACCCAGATTAACTATGTAACTCCTGTTAGGAGACAACAACACCAGTCCAGGGTAGCTGCAAATGCAATCAAGTCTGCATTTTCACCCTACTGTCCTACCCTAACATGAGTACCAACTCGGGGTAAAAGGTAAGCAATTAAAATTACCGGGGGTGCATAACATTTGGCACCCCCAGTGATTTTTACCTTTTCTTCTCCTTTAAAGAACATTTTAAATATGTTGAATCCAATGTAATTTAGATGCAAAAATGTATTTGCAACGTTTCGGATCTTTTTAATTAAATAATGCCACAGTTTTAAACTACAGGATACATTCTGGATAATTTGGGAATGAGACTAAAAGACTACAGTGATTTGCTAGGTGACTTATTCTAGTTGTTCTGCACAGCTTAGATAATCAGTGAATACTATAGTTCATTTTTGCTGCAGTTTTGGTTTTCAGGAAGGTTTTAATGGAATCATTTTTCAGTGATGCAAATCCAGTATTACTTATTGTGCAAACAATCTAGGCCAGTTCTCTAAGGAGCTCATCGGAGAAGCAAAGCACACTTGGCACACTTTGGTACCAAAAGTAGTACTGTATGTGTTTAGAGCAGCTCTGAATGATGATGAAGACTAAATCCCTGTTTTACTTCACAGCAAAAATAACATTTTTCTGGGTCAACCTGTAAAATGTTGGCAGCACAGAATGAGAATTTACAAGAAATACAAATGAATGAATCACAGGCAAACATACGCAGAAACTGTAAAGTAAAAGAGAAAGCTAATATGTAGGAGTTTTAACCATTGTTCAGCTGACATTCTGTATTAAATGAATCCAGTACAAGCACTGACAATATACGGAAAGACAAAATGACAATTACAGCCAACATTGCATATGTAGTACTACTAAAACCGTGTTCCTCAGACCTATTCAGTAAATTGACGAAACCAACTACTTTGCATCAATTTACAAAATTAAAAAACCGAACTTATTATCCAAAATGTGTTGCAAAATATTTATTAGCCCCTTAAAAAAGGAAAATTCCAAAATTGATTGATAAGTAGCAGAATAATGAATGTATGTTATGCCACTGTTGGTATTTTTATAGCTTCAGGTTGAATGCTATAAATCATTAGTATAAACAAATACTATGCACCATATACCCCTTATTATGTACATTCTGGTGGAACAGTTTTTTTAATTTGCACTGGAGCTGACTTCACTGTGAATGCCTTTTATCTACAGTTAGAAGGGTTTGAAAGAAGATTGTTGAAATGGATAAGACAGGGATACC
This sequence comes from Xenopus tropicalis, assembly GCF_000004195.4. Classification (NCBI taxonomy): domain Eukaryota; kingdom Metazoa; phylum Chordata; class Amphibia; order Anura; family Pipidae; genus Xenopus; species Xenopus tropicalis. The sequence goes on from NC_030685.2 coordinate 37,831,149, forward strand.
TGCAAACAAAGTAGATCAGTGCTGTCCAACTTCTGCGGTGCCGAAGGCCGGAAATTCTCTCGCATACATGGTGGAGGGTCGCTAATGGAAGCGAGTTTTGGCCGCTCCCCCATTTTAAACCACACCCACGTCAAACCACACCCATTTTATCACAATTGTCGCTGCAGGGATATCAACCATCATTCATATGTTAAAGAATTATATTATGTCATATTAAGACACACCCTTAAATCCATGTGCCTCCTCCTCCCCTGTGGATAGCACAGCAACCCCCAGCATATAATTACACACCTTAGGGACCATATAATGGCTATTTCCAACTGCTAACAAACTCCCAGAACAAACCCCTGCCAGGTTCACCTCCCACAGGCAGCATAGGGCAGGCAAAGTATGGCACACACAGGCAGCACTCTGCCTGTCCTATGCTGCCTGTGTGCCATACTCTGCCTGTACTATGCTGCCTGTGGGTGCCATACTCTCCCTGCCCTATGCTGCCTATGTGCCATACTCTGCCTACCCTATGCTGCCTATACACAGGCAGCATAGTCCAGGCAGTACATACAATGTCTGAGGTGTGAAGAGGTGAACAATGTGGGTGATTACAGCCTGAGCCTGAGGTGTGAACACTGCAGGGGGGTGAACAATGCAGAGATTAAAAGGTGTGAACAACACAGGGGATTAAATTTTTAAACAATACAGAGGGATTACAGCCTGAATCTGAGGTGATAACCATGCAGGGGGCCAGTTAATCTCAGTATTGATACCATTTAAATCTTACACAAAGTTAAGTCATCAAAGCAGCCAGACAGGTGGGGGGCCACACAGAGGGGGGTCGCGGGCCACCAGTTGGACAGCACTGAAGTAGATAATTAGACATTGATATTAAAAACTACAGTGGAGGAAATAATTATTTGACCCCTCACTGATTTTGTAAGTTTGTCCAATGACAAAGAAATGAAAAGTCTCAGAACAGTATCATTTCAATGGTAGGTTTATTTTAACAGTGGCAGATAGCACATCAAAAGGAAAATCGAAAAAATAACTTTAAATAAAAGATAGCAACTGATTTGCATTTCATTGCGTGAAATAAGTTTTTGAACCCTCTAACAAAAAAAGACTTAATACTTAGCGGAAAAACCCTTGTTTGCAAGCACAGAGGTCAAACGTTTCTTGTAATTGATGACCAAGTTTGCGCACATTTTAGGAGGAATGTTGGTCCACTCCTCTTTGCAGATCATCTCTAAATCCCTAAGGTTTCGAGGCTGTCTCTGTGCTCTGAGCTTGAGCTCCCTCCATAGGTTTTCTATTGGATTAAGGTCCGGAGACTGACTAGGCCACTCCATGACCTTAATGTGCTTCTTCTTGAGCCACTCCTTTGTTGCCTTTGCTGTATGTTTTGGGTCATTGTCGTGCTGGAACACCCATCCACGACCCATTTTCAGTTTCCTGGCAGAGGGAAGGAGGTTGTCGTTCAGGATTTCACGATACATGGCTCCGTCCATTTTCCCGTTAATGCGAATAAGTTGTCCTGTGCCCTTAGCAGAAAAACACCCCCAAAGCAAAATGTTTCCACCCCCATGCTTGACGGTGGGGACGGTGTTTTGGGGGTCATAGGCAGCATTTTTCTTCCTCCAAACACAGCGAGTTGAGTTAATGCCAAAGAGCTCTATTTTGGTCTCATCAGACCACAGCACCTTCTCCCAGTCACTCACAGAATCATTCAGGTGTTCATTGGCAAACTTCAGACGGGCCTGCACATGTGCCTTCTTGAGCAGGGGGACCTTGCGAGCCCTGCAGGATTTTAATCCATTGCGGTGTAATGTGTTTCCAATGGTTTTCTTGGTGACTGTGGTCCCTGCTAATTTGAGGTCATTAACTAACTCCTCCCGTGTAGTTCTAGGATGCTTTTTCACCTTTCTCAGAATCATTGACACCCCACGAGGTGAGATCTTGCGTGGAGCCCCAGAGCGAGGTCGATTGATGGTCATTTTGTGCTCCTTCCATTTTCGAACAATCGCACCAACAGTTGTCACCTTCTCTCCCAGCTTCTTGCTAATGGTTTTGTAGCCCATTCCAGCCTTGTGCAGGTCTACAATTTTGTCTCTGACATCCTTGGACAGCTCTTTGGTCTTTCCCATGTTGGAGAGTTTGGAGTCTGCTTGATTGATTGATTCTGTGGACAGGTGTCTTTTATACAGGTGACTAGTTAAGACAGGTGTCCTTAATGAGGTTGACTAATTGAGTAGAAGTGTCTAACCACTCTGTGGGAGCCAGAACTCTTAATGGTTGGTAGGGGTTCAAAAACTTATTTCACTCAATGAAATGCAAATCAGTTGCTATCTTTTATTTAAAGTTATTTTTTCGATTTTCCTTTTGATGTGCTATCTGCCACTGTTAAAATAAACCTACCATTGAAATGATACTGTTCTGAGACTTTTCATTTCTTTGTCATTGGACAAACTTACAAAATCAGTGAGGGGTCAAATAATTATTTCCTCCACTGTATTTGCATGACAACTAAACCCTTACATACAGAAAAGAAAAGAATTTGGATGATACAAGCATACAAAATAAGTATTTCCAAGGGGAGAAAGGATGAACGTTTGATACAGTACCTCACAGAAGGTTTGAGTATGCGGTGCAGTTTTGGGCTCCAGTCCTTAAGAAGGATATTAATGAGCTGGAGAGAGTGCAGAGACGTGCAACTAAACTGGTTAAGGGGATGGAAGATTTAAACTATGAGGTTAGACTGTCGAGGTTGGGGTTGTTTTCTCTGGAAAAGAGGCGCTTGCGAGGGGACATGATTACTCTGTACAAGTACATTAGAGGGGATTATAGGCAGTTGGGGGATGTTCTTTTTTCCCATAAAAACAATCAACGCACCAGAGGTCACCCCTTTAGATTAGAGGAACGGAGCTTCCATTTGAAGCAGCGTAGGTGGTTTTTCACGGTGAGGGCAGTGAGGTTATGGAATGCCCTTCCTAGTGATGTGGTAATGGCAGATTCTGTTAATGCCTTTAAGAGGGGCCTGGATGAGTTCTTGATCAATCAGAATATCCAAGGCTATTGTGATACTAATATCTACAGTTAGTACTAGTGGTTGTATTTATAGTTTATGTATGTGAGTGTATAGATTGGTAGGTGTGGGTTAGGTGTGCTGGGTTTACTTGGATGGGTTGAACTTGATGGACACAGGTCTTTTTTCAACCCTATGTAACTATGTAACTATGTAACTATGTAACTACTGGAACTTTTGAGTTATTACAATGACAAATCAGCCATTACATACACAATGGCAAAGAATTTGAATGGGTGCATTGGAAAAATAATTATATCATATATATAATATTTTGTAACTAAAGATAACATGATGGCTTTTCATGTAAGATTTACAAGACCTCGAATCCCATGGTCTGAAGTAGGTATTTCCATATGGCACCATTAGGCAGAAGGTTTCATTAATATATTATGTGCATGCTTAATTTTATATATTGGTAATCTCTCAGTGAACCTAAAATGATATACATAACTAAAAATAAGTCACTCCCAAAGATAAGCATTTAAGAATCACCATAGTTCAATTATGGGTGACTTGAAATATTACAGTACAGAGATATCTGACAAATCTGACAAAGATATTTGTCAGATTTAGACATACATTTTTAGACATAAAAACATAAAGAATTAGACATAAATATGATAAGACCAAAAAGTATGAACAAGTATGAAATAGTATTATTTTATTTGTATTCGCATATACAATAACGTTTCAGCAGCTTTTTTTGTTATTTAGGTGAGCCTGATTAAAGCTGAGCTGACTTATTTGCATCACTAAGGGACAGATTTATCAAAACACGAGTTTGAATTCAGAATGGGAAAACTTCGGATTGGAAATGAAAATTTCTGAAGATCGCAAATATCACGAAAATCCTTACGAAAAAATCGTATTAGTCACGATAATATTGTATTGGCGATCCGAAAGTCACGAAATTTTTGTACCGAACGATTGTAAACAGAGGCAAAACCGATCCGATTTTTTGCACTAAAAATACGCAAAAGTCATAAAATTTCATACAATATCAAAATAAGCAAATGCTCTTTACTGTTGGTTTAGTTTACTGAGCTAACTTGTACAAGGGCAAAATTAGGCACAATGTTAATCTTGTATCTAGCAGGCATAAGACATAACAAATAGCAATTATGAATGAGGTGTAAAGTAAGTTTTCTTGTAACATAGTAAGTTAGGTTGAAAAAAGACATACGTCCATCAAGTTCAACTGTTATGCCTATATATAACCTGCCTAAGTGCTAGTTGATCCATAGGAAGGCAAAAAACTCCATCTGAAGCCTCTCCAATTTACCGCAGAGGGAAAAATTTGCTCCTGACTCCAAGATGGAGCAGTCCCTGTATCAACTTGCACTAAAAGCTATCGCCCATATCCCTGTATTGCCTCACTTGCTTAAAAGCAATCTAACCCCTTCTTGAAGCTATCTAATGAACTAACTTTAAATGGGTCACAAAGCTCAAGAGAATTTTGAAAAACTCAAAAAGCTTGAATTGATGATAAATAGTGGAAATTTTAAAGACCAAGGAAAGCCCTTATTAATGGTTTTGCCCATTAGATACAGACCCCCATGATGTACTTAATCTCTAATTTTATTTTATATATCAGAAAAACATCTCCTTCACTTTTATCATGCTGATTTATGAATGTCTCCTACAGTCCTTTCCACGCTGCCATGATTTATCTGGTTATGTCATTAAGATGATGGATGCACTGTCTGTGATCATGCGCCATCTTAACTTACCCTCTCTTGTGGCCTGTAATTGGAATTGATGCATCGCCATGGGAACTGGAGCCTAAGGTTGCTTGTGGACATTCAGGAGGTCACTCATTCCTACTACTCTGCCACTCAATCAGTTCTACTTCCTTAGGAGATACTACTGTGCAGAATAATGGGTCTTGGTCTTGTCTAAAACCCAGCTTCCTGGAAGACTGAGAATAAACAATTCAGCATTTTTTTTTCTCAGCATGATAGTGCTGCTTGAAAATGGCTGCTGTTTGAGGGGATTACACTGCTGAAGTTATTAAAATAAATTGCAAAAGTTTTCAGTGGAATAAAAACAACAACATTTATTGGCTCAAATAAATATAAACATAAACATAACTCATAACAAAAGCATACTATACTAAAACATGACCAGGTGCATCCTAATTTCCTAACGCGTTTCGCACCATGTGGCGCTTCATCAGAGGAGGTGAGGTTTTCTCTGAGGGGCAGATTTCTTTTCTAATTTTTTTTTTTAAATTCGTATAAACTAATTTCCGACATGTCAGACATCTAATAAAAAGTTTAAACTGAAGAAGTATGTGCTGAGAAGTTAAGAAACTGTAACTTTTTCGTACTGTCGCACTTGAAACCCTTTGCTATTTTTGCACAAAAATCAGTGCCAAAAAATCTGAAAACCTCTAAAGTTGTGAAGCAAAGAAAGATCTTTCAGGAAAGGGAAAGGATGTTTGCAATTGACTTTTACATGATCTTGACAAGTTTTGGCTAAAGGTTTTTTGTATTTTTAGCTATTTTGTTGCATAGTAAATCTTAGAAAAGTCGCAACTTTTTTTCAGTGACTTTTAGTGCTAAAAAATCTGGAATCGGAAAAAAATCCAACTGTTAATAAATGGCCTCCTCAGAGTTTGATTTATGTCTTGCCATATAGACTTTAAAATGCTTGAGAATCTGCTGAATCCTTAAAGCATACAAATAAAGTAAAAAAATAATGAAGAGATAATCCCACCCATACCTATATACTGTAGGTACCACAAAATAGTGAAATTAGAAATTAATCAAAGTGATTTTGATTGAAGAGTGAAACCTTCAGCAAAAGGTAAACAAAGAAATACAGAAATTGATCACTGATTGATCACTTGCAAAGACTATTTACAATTTTTAACTATCTCAGCTGTAAAAGAAGACGAAAGGGTTGAGAGATTGGATTCATTAACAAATGTAAAACTTTTGCTTACTTAAAATCATAAAAGGCTACTGATTTCTTTTGACGGAAATTGTTATTATAAATACTACAGAAGTGTGGTTATTGCCCAAATGAAGATGCTCTCTATCTGAGCCTTTGGAAACTCATTCTGAAGCCCCAAATTTTTTTTTTCTTTTGGATCACATAATTTTGTCACCCTCACATAGAGACATATGGGTAGTCAAACAGTACTTTATGTACTGTGCATAATTTGCTGTACCAGAGTTGACAAGTATGGTTCATTGCTGTTCATATGTATATACTTTGTTGGGTTTTTTTGACCTGCTAAACATATGTACCAGTATATGAGACATGGCCAACAAAGGACACACTTCCCAATTTCAGGTGAATCTGCTATAGTTACATTCAAAAGCAAGATTGTTTTATTCTGATATTCTTCCTACTTATGACCTCTACCTGATAGCACTCCCCATATTAATGCCAAGCATATAAACTGAAGCATAATGTGAATCCTAATTTAATCCTAAATCTTTCTCACCTCCTTGATCATATAAATATGATACATTCAATTTATGAAAATATATACATATTGCATATAGTCTTATTTAATTTATAATAAATGCATGTTACTTTAACATCAACTCTTTACATGTTTTGGGGAAAAAATGACCCAGTTTAATACACATGCTTCACAGCTCCCAAATCTCTTGAAGAAAATAATTCCATTTAATGTGAACATGCTTTCTCAGCAGTTCTGTCAATGCAAGACCTGCAGAAGCAGAGATCAGACATAATGTAGAAAAGCAGTGGGTTGTGAAAAATATGCTTTTGGTGAAATGCTGTGCACTTCATTACTCCTGAGAGCTATTATGTGCAAAGCAATCTATTACCTTACAGCGGAGACCTTCATATTACATCACAGGAAAAAAAGAATTGGGTCTAAATCTGATTGCTAATTTATATAAAAACCTTGCAGTCACTTACTGAGTACTTAAAAGCTAGCATTTATTGCTTACTTACTGAGTCACTGCTAAAATTATTTAAATACCTTGAATTCTACAGGAAATACTGGAAAATGAATAAATAAATTCTAATAAGCATAAATTCTGCCAGTATAAAACTGTTTTTACAGTAGTACACAATTAGTAGCAGTAGTGAAAAGAATGACTATTGCACTGGGTGTTTAAATCCTACTGTATCTTGCTGTGGACTCTTGGGGGGCCATTCATTAAACCACATTTATTTGTGGTTAAAATTACGATAGGCACGATAATTTCTGATGTTTGAAAATATCACAAATTCTTTTATCAGTCGTATGAAAATATTGTGGTTGCGTCCCGAAAGTCATGAAACTTTTGGAATGTTCGTAAACGCCGCAAAAAACCTTTCTGGCTTTGACACTTTAAATGTATGATTTTGGTAGCCTTCCATATGACTCAATGGCACTCTACAGATCCAAACTGGCCGAAAGATAGTCATGATACCAAAGCTTGAACAAATTCCGAAATGGTCATAGTCATATGACTCAATGGCACTCTACAGATCCAAACTGGCCGCAAGATAGTCATGATACCAAAGCTTGAACAAATTCCGAAATGGTCATAATCTTTTTCGTGGAAGTTAACGAAAACCACAAAAATGTTGTTTTTAACAAAATTATCATGGTCATTACTAAAAGTTCTATAAGTTAGAAAAAATATGATTTTTTTCTCAAAAAAAAAATTGTGGTTTAATGAATGGGCCCCTTGGTTTTAAATGGTAATGGCAAAAAATATAGATTAGAAATGAGTGAAACTGTAATTAGAAAAGATATCCTGGTAGTGGGTTGAGTATAAGGCTACTGAAAAAGTAAGATAAATCACAGAATAAAAGGACAAAACAATAACTTTAAATATTAATAGAATTATTATGGAATGTGTACTTAAATCCTACCTAATATGTTTTGAATTAATATTTTCATTGTCATTTACCGCTATGTGTAATGTCTGTTTAGCAATTCAAAATTAACTTTTTGATTACTTAGGGGCCAATTTATCATATAGCAGACCCCTCGTGAGTTAACTCTTGCAGGGTTTAGGGAAAAACTTTGTTAGAGGATGTATTTTTCCGAAGGGGTCTTTCTTGAAGGGGAACTCCACCCAAACACAACTTAAGCTTTTTTTTTTTTTTTATAGAAAACATAATTTCAAACAACTTATACATCAATTAAAATATCTGCAATCTTTTCATGCTTTTTAATGTAATAATATGGGTTGGAACAGTTACCTAAGCCTAGTCCCCTGTTCTACTGCTTATCTGGTTGACTACTTTGCAACTGAAAAACATGTAGCAGTTTAGCAAAGCTTACTGTAACATAATGAGGAATTATAAGGAAATTAAGTACATTTAGGTAAAATGTATTTGTTTTAGTTTCTACATGTTTGTTTAGTTTGGAAAAGTCTATTTACATAAGTATACTGCATTTATACATTGTAAGATGCTGATACTTCTTGAAATGTAACTGTACAGTCCAGATGCAATGTCCTTTTCAGTCCTTAGTGTGCACCTATTAACTCCCTTCTTGATTTTTGGTTGCAGCATTTAATGATAGAAAGCCCATTTGACAAGACTGTATACCACTACTGATACTCTATCACATTCTCATAGCATCACATTTGTAGTGGATTGATGAAAACACATTGAGGATATACTCAAGAATCAACTTCCTTTGTTAGACTAGACTAGATTGTTTGCCTTAGCAAGTGTTTACATATGAACCTGGCACAACACCAATGTTTGTGTGTGGAATGACCCAAGCAGAACAAATACTTTCCGGAACACCATCTTCACTGTTTTGCCTTTGTGCCTGATGCCTTACTTTGTTTACTAAACAAAAAATTGGGTTGCAAATAGAACTACTTCTAGATCATGGCCACAAGTGCAAATTTGGAAACATGCAAGTGCAATGCACAAAGGGAGCCCCGTACTTACCATGGGGTCAAAGCAGGTTTTAGGTACAGAGATCCATTAACTTGCATTTTAGCTTGCATTCTGCTGTATCTTAACTTCTTATTCACAACAAAAAGAGATAAGTAAAGTTATCTAAATATATAAATTATATACACATCTAGGCTATGTGGGAAAGACACTATATTATAAATAGATGTAATGGTTCATCAGAAGTTAAGAGTAAGGCATTGAAACAAAAAGTTCAATTTTCCTCAAAACTGGCCACAAATGACATTCATTTTTCAGATATTACAGCATGATGCACAGAAGCGATTTGACATTTTATTAAATTCCAAACCAACAGGATGGATTAACTACCTTCTTCAGAGAAGATCTCAGATTACAAGAGCATTTAAAGACTTACGCTTACCAACAATTTAAGACCTAAATCAAAATTGGATAAGGATATAAAATTTGGATTTTATAGTATTATACAGTATGCCTTATTGTGTATTATTACATTCTAATTAAAGGCCATAATGTTACAGCACATGCAGATAGCGGAAATACATGACTGCCAAACCAAGATATAGTATTTGTGTTATAACTGTAAAGCCTGTAATCAAATGTGATATGACAAAGGGTATTAGCTATTAAAATGCCATATTACTATGTAAGATAGTAGTATAGAAATTCCACTGTGATAATCTGAGGAAAATATTATTTCCTGAAAAATATTCTCATAGCTATTAAAAGTCATTTTGTCTGTACTATTAGTAATTAAGTCATTTATGTTCTGAAATGCATGTGCATACATTTACAAATACACTCAACACAGTATATGAAATTTAGAAATGTTAAAAAGAAATGTTCTCATTATACTTTAATATCACTGGGAAAATTGATAAGATTGCTATAACTGTGATTTGAAGAGATTTAACTTACAATAATACAATGCATGAATCCATATCCATATTGTGTATGGTTTCAAATGCACATGTTGGGGGCGCCAGTGGACACATAGGGGTTGATTCACTAAAGGGCAATAAAATGAGCGCTATTTATAGCATGCGTTAAAAATGTTATCGATTCTTATTTTTTGCAACAACGCTCGATTCACTAAAAGGGCAGGCGTCATTATTAAGACGCGATGTTCTTTGCGTTATTTAAATCTCGATGTTTTTCTTGCATTAATATTTTGCTGCTTGCTATATTAGTGCACGATTTTATGCGCGTAACCATTACTTTCGGAAAACTACTGTTCTGAAAATGACCATTTTCCTGCAAACTGGAGGATGCATCACTCTAGGGCCAACACATACTTGAAAAAATCCCACTGCAAAGTCCATATTGTGTTGCCAAAAGCTCACGAACCACAATTTTCTTTAAGTACCACCTGCCCTAAGTAGGTGTTAATATTTGCACAGACTAATGCGATATTTAGCGCGTTTAACGCTTCATATGTGTTTGTAAATCATGCATTAGTATTATTTCTATGCAAGAATTAACGCAATGCGAGGTAATTAACACATTGCGATTTTGCGTTTTTTTCCGCATGCGATATGCGTCTTAACGCATGCAAAATGACTTTGATGAATCGGGAATTAATTATCACATGATTTTTAAAGCAAAAAAAGCACGCGATAAGCATTATCGACTTTTAGTGAATTGACCCCATAGTGCCTCACATCCATTATCCCTGTCCTATGTACATCTTGCTCGATTAGTTCTTGCCCCAATTACTGTTCTAGTACTACTGTCCAGGTCATTGTTAAATCACCCCTTTTGACTTTTGTCCTCTTTAGTCTTCTATGGCTTGCTGTGATTTCAAAGTTCCTTGAAATTAGTGTTTATTTTGGTGCGCCATTCTATCAGAGCCCTGTGCCGCCACCGAACCCCCCCCCCAAATAAGTGAGAAGGAACGGCAGTAAATAAAATTACAAATCTATAAATAGAGCACTTTAAATATCAATGTCCCCCCCCCACTGTTTTCATTACACAATAAGATTTGATTCCTAAGAAAATCACTTGAAGTGAATTACAACCAATGATAATTGTATTTATAATCTATAAATACTACATATTGTCCCTGTCTGTGACCATGGAAACATCTTAACATACTTGCAAATAAAAGAACCATGCATATAAGCCGCATGATGATATTTGTATTGGGAAATTCTTCTGTTATATATATGTAACCCTTTCTTGGCACTGATATCCAGGGCCACACTGGGGCGCAAACAGGAGAAATGCCAAGCCTCCGCTAAGTGGGAGATTTGCAGGGTTTGGAAAGTTTAAGTGCCTCCACCCAGGGCTAAACCATGTATTAGTGGGCAACAACTCCCTGGGAACTGCAACAGCAGTGATTAATATACCAAAGGCAATGGAAATAAACCACACAATTGATAGATATGAAATAAATTGTAATATATATGCAAGATGCAATGAAATGAAAACAATAACAGTTTCACATAACACATGTAATAATTGACACTATTCCCCTTTGTGTAAGAATATGTCCCTTGTCACTTTAAGAACCTTGAGTGTGCACAGGTTAACTCCTTGTATGAAGGTAGGGGTAACAGAGTTATGTGTTGCAACACCAGATTGTAGCACCCCGGGGTGTGTAACTGTAAAACCTCACCAACTCCTGATGGCAGTGAAAGGGGAATAGATCCTGTGGGGCAGAGCAGATGCAGGGAAGCAGTCTGGCAGCTTTAATCCTCACTGAGCTTGAGATGCTGGAGTAGAGAAAGGCTTCTTGGGATCCTGATGGAGATTCACTGCAGGTGTCACGGAGGCTGATGGGTAATCCCACATCCAGATCCAGTGTACACGCTGGTAACTCACTACAGGGCTGAAGTCCTAACTATCCTACAGGGATTACTACCCTAACAATAGCTCAGGCCTGCTGCAGTAATCCCATTCACTAAATGGCTGAATGGGAAGGGTTAACTAACTCCCTATGCTCTGATTATGGGGTTCCCTATATAGAATAGATTGTTCTACAGGTGGAACCCTAGCTCCCTACTTGTACAGATTACAGGAACACTCACAGGAAAGATGGAGAAACCTCAGGCAGCTCCCAGTAATACTGTGCAGAGTCCATGCTTTCCTTCTCCTCTCTTCCTGAACAAGATCTGCCTCACTTTCATATCTTTTTGGCTCCAAAGCTCTTTCAGCAGGGTCACAAGGTCAGAAGCCAATCCCCCCTGCTGATTGGGCCAGGCTGTGACTGGGAACTGTCCCTTTGCAGTACAGTCAGCAGCCATGTTTTTGGTTGCTCCAGATTTAAAGTCACAGGGTTGTGTGCTTGGGGAAAGTGTAAATTAGCACTTCCCTACATTCTCCCCCTGGAAAATCCCTTCTGTCCCAGCAAGGGTACAAATAACATAAACAGGCAAGATGCCACTTATTTAGACATAAACATCCGCTTCGGATAGTCTCTCCTGAGAGCTATCAAGATACAATGGTTGCTGTAAGGGAAATGAAATTAGTAGTAGTTAACAGACATCATAGAAGATAACCTACTCATCATTTGGTACATTTCCCTTAACAAATTCTGAACATCAGCAACACAAGGCACATTTAAACCACACTGATAAGGTGAGGCATATCCAACAAAAGGTTGGGAAGTGTAGTTAGGTACCCCTAGAGAATCATAGGTAAGGGCACTAGGAGGCCTCCTTATCCTTCTTCCCCTCCGCACATCCCTAGCAGGCAGTCCTGAGGCTGGGTTAACTGAATTCTGGGTTTGATTCAGTCCAGGCTGTGTAGCAGGAACAAATGCTGGGGTGTTTGGGCTCAGTCTTGTAGAAGAAGGTGGGTCATCATGTGAATTAGTAGGTGCAATGGTTGGCTGTTCATCATCATTATCTGCATTAAGTGATGCAGGTGAATTGACTGAAACATCAAAGTTATTTGGTGAATTTCCAGCACAAGAGGAACCATCACTAACAGTAGAGCCTGTTTGATCCTCAGTCTCTGAGTCAGATACTTGAGGTATGGGTAAGAGATGATTTCGGTGCCAGGCTTTTAGATACCCCCTTGGGCCTTTAATACGGTAGACAGGGATACCAGGTAGTTTATCAACTACAACATAAAAGTCTGTACGCCAACGATCAGATAGTTTATGCTGAGCATTGTTTCCTAGGTTTCTCAGTAATACCCTGTCTCCTGGAACAAGTTCATTGTGACGTACTCTGGCATCATACCTTCTCTTGTTGCCTTGATTCGTTTTAGAGGCATTTCCCTCAGCAAGACGATAGGCTTTAGACAAATCATCTTTTAACTTAGCAACATACTGAGAATGACTAATGCTGCCCATACCATCCACTGATACTCCAAAGTAGAGATCTATTGGTAGTCGTGCTTCTCTGCCGAACATGAGAAAGTAGGGAGAATATCCGGTAGTTTCATGTCGAGTGCAGTTGTAAGCATGTACCATGGTGCTAACATGGCGACTCCAAAATCTTTTCTCTTTAACATTTAGGGTACCGAGCATGTTTAACAAGGTGCGGTTGAATCTCTCTGGTTGGGCATCTCCTTGAGGATGATATGGTGTAGTTCTACTTTTACTGATGTTGAGCATTTGCAGAAGTTCTTTGATCAATTTACTCTCAAAATCTCGTCCTTGATCTGAGTGTAGACGAACAGGAAGTCCATAGTGAATGAAGAACTTCTCCCAAAGAACTTTAGCAACAGTGGCAGCTTTCTGATCCTTGGTAGGAAAGGCTTGAGCATAGCGTGTATAATGATCAGTCACCACTAGAATGTTTCCAACTCCTTTTGAATCAGGATCAATGCAGAGGAAGTCCATGCAAACTAGGTCTAAGGGCCCTGAACTTTTCAGGTGCTCTAGAGGTGCAGCTTTTATTGGCAATGTTTTTCTTTGCAAACATCTCAGACATCTTCTGCAATAGTCAGTAACAGTTTCTCTCATCTTAGGCCAGTAGAATCTATCTTGGATCAAACCGTATGTTTTCTCAGTACCTAAATGTCCATTTTTGTCATGTAAGTTTCTGAGCACAAACTGTTGATATCTTTTAGGAAGAACAAACTGGCGTCGATCAGGGTGATCATGATATAGTACCACCCTATACAGGAGTCCACTCTCTATCTGAAACTTCTCCCATTCTCTTAAAAGGATAGTGCAATCGGAAGGCAGAGACTTCTTAAGGTACTCCTGGTCCTTTTGTAGAACAGCTTTTCTCAGGGGCCCTATGATAGGGTCAGCTATTTGAGCTCTGATCAAATCCTTTTTCTTCAAAGGGTGAAGCTGATCAATCCCTAGCAATGCAGGGCAACAAAAGGCATCTGGTACACATTCTGGTCTTGCACCCAGTGAATCCACTACTCTTAAGTCTGAGAAGTTGAGTTTCCTTCTATTGACAGCCGAAGCTAGGCAAAAGGCATTTACCCCTGATGTTGAAATTTCTGTCCATTCCTCATTATCAGTAGTAGCAGGTAGACCAGGCCTTCTAGATAGGGCATCAGCTCCTACATTCTTCGGACCTGGTTTATATTTAAGTGTGAACTGATAGTTAGATAAGGCTGCTAACCATCTCTGGCCTGTAGCATCTAGTTTTGCGGTAGTGTGAACGTATGTTAGAGGGTTGTTATCAGTTCTAACTTCAAACGGCACTCCATACAGGTATCCATGAAGTTTATCAACAATGGCCCACTTTAGTGCCAGGAACTCTAACTTGTGTACTGGGTAGTTTTTTTCACTTGCAGCTAAACTCCGGCTTATATATGCCACAGGACGCAATCCTCCAGGGTACTCTTGGTGAAGTACTCCTCCCAAACCATCATAGCTGGCATCCACATGGAGGATATAAGGTTTTGTTGGATCTGCATAGGCCAACACAGGGGCTTCTGTGAGACATTTCTTCAAAGCTGCAAAGGCTTGAGTACAGGCATCAGTCCACTTATCCCCAAAGGGTAACTTGGAATTTTTGGTAACCTTTTCTTCAGTTGAGGGAATGGTCAGTAAGGTATGTAAAGGTTTTGCCAACTTGGAATATCCCTCCACAAACCTTCGGTAATAGCCACAGAACCCTAGGAATGACCTAAGTTCTGTGAGGTTGTTTGGTTGTGGCCAATTCACCACTGCTTCTATTTTGGCAGGGTCAGTGGCCACGCCTTCAGCGGACACAATATGTCCCACGTAGTGCACTGAGGTACGGCCAAACTTGCATTTGTCAATAGACAACTTTAGACCTTCTTCTTGAAGTCTGTCAATCACACGAATGAGTCTTTCATGGTGTTCTTCTAGAGTACTTCCAAACACAATAATGTCATCAAGGTAGACAAGACATTCTCGGGGGCATAGATCTCCAAGAACTTTTTCCATGAGTCTCTGGAATGTTGCAGGGGCCCCACAGATACCTTGAGGCATTCGTGTGAATTGATAAAATCCCAGAGGACATATGAAGGCAGTTTTCTCTTGATCCTCAGGACACATTGGTACTTGATAGTATCCAGATCTGAGATCCATCACAGTAAACCATTTACTCCCACTTAAAGCTTCCAAGGAATCTTCAATTCTAGGTAGTGTGTATTGGTCGGGTATGGTCCTTCGGTTTAATGTGCGGTAGTCCACACAAAGACGAACGGATCCATCTTTCTTCCGAACCACCACAATAGGGGAAGCATAGGGACTTCTAGAATCTGTGATTATATTCTGATCCTTCATCTTTTTCAAGCACTTTCGTACATCTTCAATATCTCTGGGTGGTAACTTTCTGGATCTCTCCCGGAAAGGTTTAGAATCTGCTAAGCGAATGGTGTGACAGGCACTTTTGGCACATCCAACATCCATATCCTCAGTGGAGAACACATCTTCCCTGATTGTGAGCTCCTTAATAAGCAGTTCTTTGGCTTCTTTTGGCATGGGAGAGTCCCCAAAATCAAAATTCAGAGGTGCATCTTTTGGTTCAATATGTGCCGAACACACTTCAGATTCAGAAGTAACTTCTTGAACAGAGTAGCACTCTCCAACTTCATCAAACTCACTCACTGTAATAGGCCAAGGGTTGTGATTTTGCAGAACAACCCAATCAAACTCGGGCATTCCCTGTCTCCAGTCCTTTCTTTCTGGAATTAATTCCCAACCATGCTTTGCAACTTGTTCAGGTGGTGTTTCCAGAAGAAAATAGCTTTCTGTATCGCATTCAATCGGCAGAGACCGGGAAACTTGTATCAGTTGTGCTTGGCCAGCTGGAATTTCTAAAGGAGGCCCATTCACTCTGTACACAGGACCCTGACAGAATTCAGGTACAAAAGCTTCACACAGTCTCTTCACTGCTGCTGACACAGGAAAAGAAGAAACATCAGTGGTCCCTTGCAAGTGCAGAAACTTAAGGAAGGCATCTTCAACTGCCTTTACGTTAGATCCCACAATTATTGGTGCAGAAGTCCTGAGATCCATAGGAGGACAAATATAAGCGAACACTTTGAGAGGGGGTTCAGCTTCAGAAGTTATCCCAGGTATTCGGAGATCAACTTCAACTTTACCATCCATATAAGCTGACTCGGCACCCACACCCACTACTTCTATGTCATCAGCAGGTATCAAGGGTAGGTGGGATAAATGTTCCTGGTAGAAAGGTCGACAAATGATGGTTATCTGTGAGCCAGTGTCAAACAATGCGGTAGAAGGGACACCATTCACAGTCAGATGGAAGATGCACTTACGTCCTACCCCTACAAGGGGTGTGGGGTGGTCAGGCTTCCTTTCCTTATGTCTGCTTGAGTTGCATTCTCCAACTTGGCTTTGCACAGGAGTAGCTTGTACTTTACGATAGCAGTTATTGGTGTCATGCCCTTGTGTCTGGCAACGTCGGCAGTATGGTTTCGTGGTTTTAGGAGACTGTGGTGCTTCAGGTGACTTGCTCTTTGCAGGCTGTGGAACAGTCTGAGACTGAGCTGTAGAAGGCTTTTCTTTCTCTTTTAACTCAGAATCATGGGTAGAAGATGCATAATAGAAGTCTATTCTAGCTTCCTCTTCCTCAGCTGTCCTTAAGAGATCCCCCGTAGACGCATTAGGGTTATATCTCAGGTAAGATTGCACAGCAAGATTGACAGGGTGCTTGGGGTCTGAGCCCCACTTTACTTGCCGGTGAAGATGAGAAATTTCCTGAGCTGCAGGAATGATCTTTTTGAATATGAGGTAATTTAGTTCATTAGACACTCTGCAAATGAATGCAGATGCTTTCTCGCCTTTAGACTGTCGCATTGCTTGAAACTTAGCAAGACGTTGTTGAGGATCCTCATATTTCTCATAGCGATTTATCAAGGCTTGTAATAAATCATGAACAGTACAATCAGGCTGTTTAGTCTTTTGGGCTTGTAAGAGAAGCAAAGCAGGATGTCTTACTAGCTCCATTAGTCTGCGTTGTTTCATTTTATCAGTTCCTTCCCATTCCTCTAATAATGGGCGGATGTACTCTATCCATTCAGAAAACACTTCTTCACCTTTGGGTACTGGTTCATTACCAGAAAAATACTTCTTTACACTCCAGACAGTCTCTTGCCATAACCGTATACTAGCTTCAGTTACTTTCTGTATGCTTTCAGCAAATACAGGTGCTATGGTGTCCAGGCTTGTGGACAATTGAGGCAGTACTGGAGGGGGTACCCACTCCAAAATAGGATATTGAGGTGGTATATAAGAAGTGTCATTTTCAATAAGTATGCTGCAGGAGTCTGGCTGTACAGCCATGGGACTGGATGAGCATTGTAGGTGTATAGCTGGAATAGCAGGAGGATATATAGCAGGCCATCCCCTTTGTGAAATACTATCTGAATAGATAACTGCAGGTAAACTGTCTCTTTTAAGCTCAGACTGAGCTACACACAGCACTTGTTTCAATCCTTGTAAGGGTGAAGGTGATGATGTGACTATAGCAGCGCCAGCTAGGCCAGGGTAAGGTGACAGTGCTTGTTCAAGCACACCATTTGGCATCTGTAGGGGGATGTGATCAATTACAAATGCACATGGCAAAGTGAGTCCTTCCTGCAGAGCCCACATTTTAACTCCTTCTGGGGTAATGGCAGACATGGTGACTAAAGTTCCACAAATCGGTATCTCAGCAGTGCCTCCAAAATGTAACCCTTTCTTGGCACTGATATCCAGGGCCACACTGGGGCGCAAACAGGAGAAATGCCAAGCCTCCGCTAAGTGGGAGATTTGCAGGGTTTGGAAAGTTTAAGTGCCTCCACCCAGGGCTAAACCATGTATTAGTGGGCAACAACTCCCTGGGAACTGCAACAGCAGTGATTAATATACCAAAGGCAATGGAAATAAACCACACAATTGATAGATATGAAATAAATTGTAATATATATGCAAGATGCAATGAAATGAAAACAATAACAGTTTCACATAACACATGTAATAATTGACACTATTCCCCTTTGTGTAAGAATATGTCCCTTGTCACTTTAAGAACCTTGAGTGTGCACAGGTTAACTCCTTGTATGAAGGTAGGGGTAACAGAGTTATGTGTTGCAACACCAGATTGTAGCACCCCGGGGTGTGTAACTGTAAAACCTCACCAACTCCTGATGGCAGTGAAAGGGGAATAGATCCTGTGGGGCAGAGCAGATGCAGGGAAGCAGTCTGGCAGCTTTAATCCTCACTGAGCTTGAGATGCTGGAGTAGAGAAAGGCTTCTTGGGATCCTGATGGAGATTCACTGCAGGTGTCACGGAGGCTGATGGGTAATCCCACATCCAGATCCAGTGTACACGCTGGTAACTCACTACAGGGCTGAAGTCCTAACTATCTTACAGGGATTACTACCCTAACAATAGCTCAGGCCTGCTGCAGTAATCCCATTCACTAAATGGCTGAATGGGAAGGGTTAACTAACTCCCTATGCTCTGATTATGGGGTTCCCTATATAGAATAGATTGTTCTACAGGTGGAACCCTAGCTCCCTACTTGTACAGATTACAGGAACACTCACAGGAAAGATGGAGAAACCTCAGGCAGCTCCCAGTAATACTGTGCAGAGTCCATGCTTTCCTTCTCCTCTCTTCCTGAACAAGATCTGCCTCACTTTCATATCTTTTTGGCTCCAAAGCTCTTTCAGCAGGGTCACAAGGTCAGAAGCCAATCCCCCCTGCTGATTGGGCCAGGCTGTGACTGGGAACTGTCCCTTTGCAGTACAGTCAGCAGCCATGTTTTTGGTTGCTCCAGATTTAAAGTCACAGGGTTGTGTGCTTGGGGAAAGTGTAAATTAGCACTTCCCTACATATATGTGCTTAGTTTAGAGCAGTAGTTCAGCTTTTAACTACTGCAGAACCCTTTTGTCCCTTACTCAATGTAACCCACATTTCATAACTTTTGCTTGCCTAGCATCCCCTTCATCATCTCTGTACCCCTTTTGTGGTACCTCAGAATACTCAACATACGATGAAATGGGACTGAAATTCAGAAGTTCGAAATTTATGAAATAATCAGTTTATTTAGTATCTAGTAGAACTAAATCTAAAACAACTGGATTTTGAGTAAAATTTAAAAACATGTCACCATGCATTCGAGAGGCTTCTTCACTTTTCATAACTACTAATCACTGTACAGGTATGGGATCCCTTATCCGGAAACCTGTTATCCAGAAAGTTCCGAATTACAAAAAGGCCCAATATGACTCCAATATAAGCAGATAATCCGACTTTTTTTTTTTTTAAATGATTTTCTTTTTCTCTGTAATAATAAAACAGCACCTTGTACTTGATCCCAACTAAGATATAATTAATCCTTATTGAAAGTAAAACAATACTATTGGGTTTATTTAATGTTTAAATGATTTTAAGTAGACTTAAGTTATGGAGATCCAAATTACGGGGAGATTCCTTCCGGAAAATCCCAGGTCCCAAGCATTCTGAATAACAAGTCCCATACCTGTATATCATGACCTGGATAAATTAAAATCTTCATAGACAATATATTTAGTAGCATTTTATTTTTTAAAAAAGCATCATGCAGACTGATACTTATCTGCTGTAGCTAAAGCATAAAACCACCATTACATTGAGGGGGTGTGGGGGGAGTACAACTACATAAAAGTTTGACTTTCTTTCATACAACATAACTTTAAAAAATAAAAACAATATTTAAAAAATAGACCACATTACTACAAACATTAAAAAGGGAGTATTGATCAATGCAATGTCCCCAAGTTTATTGATAATTTATTTGTGCATTTTCAAAAACAGGGGTTTTAAGTTAAACATTTTTCCCCTGGCTTTCATAGTCCTTCACACACCAGCACATGGTCACCCAGCACATGGTCTCCTTTCCTTAGAGCCATCACAGAAATTAGATTAGAAAAAAATCTGCATGCATGAGGGTTTCTTTGTCTGCCACACAGAATGGTTGTTAGGCATAACTAGGACAAACTATTGGTAATATACAATGACAATGAAACACAAATGCTAATTATATCTTGCAACATTTGTAATTTAATTTTATCTGACTTATTTTAAAATATTAATGAAATGCGTGTCACATTCTTAAAGGTTAGGAATGTTATTGCAGGAAAAAAAGAAAAAAAAAACAAAGTTAAAAAGTTATAAAATCTATTTTGCCCTACATTCTTTAAAAGAAATTCATTTTCAATGAACTAGGAACAGAACCATTTTGATTCCAAGGACAGCAACACAATCCTCTGCAGCTTTTCTGCAGACCATTGCAAGGGCAAAAGGTTACAATATCACTTCTATTTATTACTGCACTGCAGATTCATGAGTCAAAAAGGGATTTGGAGCTTATTATAGACAGACATAATTTAACCTGGTTTCAGAATGGCATTTCAATCCTTTATATATTGTTTTCTTATGGGGGTAACAAAAACAGAAAACCAAAGAAAATGTTATTCCTTTACCATACCAACTATGTTACAGAATGGATAAGAGCTTTAAATGTTGAACAGGTACTGACTGAAAAAGTGCTAAAATGAAAGAAAACAGAAAATGCAATGTTTCGGGTTCACTTTGAATGTGTAAAAGTGTGCAAAAGCTTATTTTTTTAAATGTTTGTGAACTGAAGCTTAGGGTAATGTACTACGGAAAAATTTGTCTCCTGCCATAAATCTCTGCTACTGTGGGTGACTAATCTCTCCAAAATGCATTTCAGCAACCAAGTGAATCGCCAGTGGAAAAGCATATACAACTCTTAATTTTTTTGAGGTTATTCAAAGTTTCCTGCTGCAGGAAGCTTTGTGAAACTTGGAAAAAACGAAGCAACACATACATGGCAATTTACTTTGCCGGTGAAAAGGCATTTCAGAGAGATTAGTCACCCATGGTATCAGAGATTTATCCCAGGAAACTAATTTCTCAGTGGTGCATTAGCCTTAATGTCAACCTGATGTATTATTAAAGGAACAGTAACATCAAAAAATAACATGTATCAAACTAATTAATATGTAATGTACTAATGGCCTGCAATAGTAAAAGTTGGGTGTTTGCTTTAAAAACCCTACAATGGTTTATATATATACAAGCTGCTGTATAGCCATGGGGGCAGCCATTTAAAATGAAAAAAGGCACAGGTTCCATAGTAGATAACAGATAAATTGCATAGATTCTCATTGTATTCTATAGCCCTTATCTGTTATCTACCATGTTGCCTATGTCTTTTTTCTTTTTCCAGCTTGACTGGCTGCCCTGTGGATACACAGCAGCTAAGTTATATAAAATATAGTAGCTTTTCTAAAACCAACACATAACTTTTACTAGTGCGGGGCAACAGTACAATATATTTTATGTACTTTAAAACATTATCATTTTTTAGAGTTACTATTCCTTTAATTCATGTTGAAAATCTTAAAACATTAGGTGCAACATAATTGCCCACAGTAAGATTGCTATGATAAAGATATAAATTCCCTTTATATACAGTCCTTAAGAAATGCTAGATAAATTGGCTTATCACTGCCTCTATCTATTTACAAAGTCATTTTGACATTTTATTGCCAATAGATTTGTGACATTAGTGCCACCTAGAACGTTATATTTATTCAACAGACAGCTTTACTATACCTGAGTAAAGAGCCCTGGAACTCCGTCTGATAGCAGCTGCCATTTTAGCTTGGTCTTGGTAGCTTCCTGCTGCAGTTATAGCCATTGGAAGCTCAGATAGCACATTCCTAAGGGTGGGAGAAGTGAGTTTGTATGCATTCTTATGGGAGGGGGGAGAGAACTGAGCAGATTCAAGCCCCAAACCTGAAGGATGAGTGAAACTGATTTCATTGGACTTCATGGGCTTTGCCTGTTTATATTAGCGTTAGGTTCGGGGTATCTACACCTGGACCTTAACGCCTAATTTGGTACGAATTTCGTAGTTTATATAATTTGTTTTATTTATTGCACATCGGTTCTTTAGATAGATTTTGATTTTCATTATTTATTTAACTTTTCTTTATTTTTTGCTTTTGGTGTTTGTGGCCAAACCTGAAGGAGCCCTAAAAGAGAGGAAGTCTGATACTGAAGAAAATGTTCCCAAACAAGGAGACATAAAATGCTATTTCTTTTGATAGAGGACTCAGTGCAGTGTTTCTGTGAGTGCTTATGGCTGTATTTACAAAGACTTTTCTGATAAGCTTACTTAGGGGCACATTTACTAACCCACGAACGGGCCGAATGCGTCCGATTGCGTTTTTTTCGTAATGATCGGTATTTTGCGATTTTTTTGAAAAATTGTCGCGACTTTTTCGTTACCAATACGATTTGCGCGAAAAAACGCGAGTTTTTCGTAGCCATTCCGAAAGTTGCGCAAAATCTGGCGATTTTTTCGTAACGCTACGGAAAAGGCGCGAATCGTATTGGTAACGAAAAAGTCGCGATAATTTCCGAAAAGTCGCAAAGTCGCCGAAAAAATCGCAAGAAATACGAAAAAGTCGCAAAATGTTCATTTTCCAATCGGAATTTTTCCAATTTGGTTGGAATTCGTGTCTTAGTAAATCAGCCCCTTAGTGTTTATCTTTCCTTCTCCTTTAACATTTTAACATCAGATTCAGTCATGCTCTTTGAACAGTTAAATGTGGAAATCTAAGCCTAGAAAATGTTATCAGCAGTGTTAAAATTCTAATTCATTTGAATCCTTTTCCAAGTTAGAGGAACTTCCATCTAACAAATATAGATATGAAATATGTAAGAGACTTAATCACTAAGTACACTTTTCTTTTTAAGCTTTGGTATGTTGTTCCCTTGTTGCCTTATTTATTTAAAGACTCAGTGCCATAACCAGCACACAACTTGTAACATAAAACTAACACCTGAAAAACAAAGACAATATTGAGAAAACGACATGGCACAAAAGCCAAAAAGCTATTTGAAAACTGGGACATTTATGGGTTTTTTTCTACAAAAGAGTAAACTATAATCATTTTGTCTAGTCATATATATTTTCTTGGAGATAATGACCCAACAGAAAAGGGCAGATTTACTAAAACTCTAACTTTTCTCATTTTTTCATTTTAAAAAATTTGAATAAACAAATTTCCATGAAAGTGTGACATTTTTGGAAGGGAAGGGACATCTTTTCAAACAAGTCAGCAACAATGGAGATGTTTATTACATTACTGCACTGAAGAAGAGCCTCTAAGGGGCTGATTTACTTACCCACGAACGGGTCGAAATGAGTCCGATTGCGTTTTTTTCGTAATGATCGGTATTTTGCGATTTTTTCGTATGTTTTGCGATTTTTTCGGATTCTTTACAAATTTTTCGTTACCAATACGATTTTTGCGTAAAAACGTGAGTTTTTCGTAGCCATTACGAAAGTTGCGTAAAATCTGGCGATTTTTCGTAGCGTTAAAACTTGCGCAAAAAGTTGCGCTTTTTTCGTAGCGTTAAAACTTACGCGAAACTTTGCACCTTTTAAGTTTTAACGCTACGAAAAATGCGCAACTTTTCGCGTATGTTTTAACGCTACGAAAAATGCGCAACTTTTTACGCAACTTTCGTAATGGATACGAAAAACTCGCGTTTTTACGCAAAAATCGTATTGGTAACGAAAAATTCGTAAAGAATCCGAAAAAATCGCAAAACATACGAAAAAGTCGCAAAATGTTCGTTTTCAAGTCGGAACTTTTCCAATTCGGGTCGGATTCGTGGGTTAGTAAATCAGCCCCTAAGTGTCCATAAGATCTAAAGTTTATTGTATATGTACAGTTAGAAGGAAAAGGATGAGAACATAAAGCAAACAGGAATTACGGTTTAACTTTAATTTTTAAACAAGAAAAGGACAATACATCGCAAAGAGGAAAGTTAATACTATTTACTGTAAAAAACAAATGACTGTATGTTTATTGTTATAGTAAACCCCTTCTAATGTAAGGTAAGTGAATGTAGTCATAATAAATGGTATATCCTAGAGGGCCAGTGCAACCAAGATGCTAATTCTACATTGAAGAGAAGAATGCAGCATTAGCTAATGAGCAATGCAAGATGGAGTTAGCATGGTGGGACTCCTTGTTGGTTTCATTACCTGTATATACAACAAAAATTAGACAAACTGCATTCATTTAAAAAGTAACTGTAAAAATCAGCCAATTCATTTGGGAAAGTAAGAAACATTTTACGTTACATTATTACGTTTATGTAAAATATGCACAATGTACGTCATTTTTTTTTCTTTCGTGTGACCTTTCGTGAACTTTTCCTTTGTGCAAATTTAATGCAAATTTTATGAACCTATACATTTTATAGTTTTAATCAGAGGGTGGTTCAAGTAATAAAAGTCATTATTTTGGCCCCACTAAAAGGCAACTTGTAAACAGGTCTTAAAAAATGTACAATTTGAATTTGTAATGTGGTAACTGTATAATGAAGAATATTACATTGAGAAATGCAACTTGTTTCATTGTTTATGCAATAGTTTTGTTTGTTTACGGTTTTCATTATATTTCCCCATATAAGTGTCACATTAAAGTACTGTAACTTTAATTAAACCACAATTTTTTTTTTAGAAAAAAAATCGTATTTTTTTTCTAATTTTTAGAACTTTTCGTAATGACCACGATGATATTGTTAAAATTGCACAACTTTTATGTGGTTTTCGTAAACTTCCATGAAAAATTTGTATTTTTTGCAAAGACTACAACCATTTCAGAATTCATTCAAGCTTTGTTATCGCGACTATCTTTTGGCCAGGTTGGAGCTGTAGAGTTCCATTGAGTCCTTTTGAAGGCTTCCAAAATCACGCATTGCAGTGTCAAAGCCAGAAAGGTTTTTGCACTGTTTACAATTGTTTGGATCCCAAAATTTTGGGACTTTCAGATTGCAACCACAATATTTTCGCACGACCAAGAAAAGAATTTTCGCACATCAGAAATTGTTGTGGTTACTCCAAATTTTTTCCAATCGTGCTATTAGGTGAAGCAAAAGTGCAGAATACCTTTTAGACATTTCCCTATGAAGAAATGAATGTTGGTGCATATTATCAAAATTTGACGGCTAACTGCTAAAATGCATTCAGCCCTGTAGTTGAAAGAACATACTATATTACCTTTTAGTATCACTATAATATAAGGTATTATTATGGAGTTATTTTCAAAAAACTTTTTCAAATTTTTTTTTTCGGGGAACAATGACGAAAATATTGAGTTCAGGCAAAAACCTATTCAATATTCTCAAAATTATCTAAAGTTAGAAAAAATCAGACTTTATCTCAAATTGCTTAGTAAATGTGTAATAGTGCACTAGGATTTGTGTGTATGGTTGATCACATGCTGCACAAGGTTATATGTACTTGACAGACTGCACAATGTAATATTCCTACTAGCAGCTGCAGAGGTTGTTGTTGCGTCCAGGTTATTGTTGTTGGTAAAACATCTAATTATTATGTACTGCAAGAATCCTCTGTAACATCTCATTAATGGCTATAAAAATGTCATGGCTGCTAAACAGGTTGGGGGACAAGCATACCATGCTGTGGCCCATAACATTGTTTTGTAAACCCAAGAAATTCCAAAAAAGACATGACAACATTTGGATGAAAATTGGGCCACAGCTTTATTGATAAATTTATTAACACTTAATATGATAACATTATGCCAACAGCTGCATTGCAGCTGGCACGATATTCCCCAATCACCAGGAGTCTCCTGCTGTAGCAGGTTCAAAGCCGTGGGCTGCTGAACGTGCTCAGCTTAACTCACCAAGTTTTTTTCACATTCCATCAGGCCGTGCGTAAGACCCCCGCTACTAAGATAAAGCTGTGACAACAACATATGAAAAAACATTAAACATATCAATGACAGTAAAACAACAACAAGATGAGGGTGGGAGGGAGGGAAAGTTGCTCTCTGTGTGTTCCACACCAAGTGCTGTGGCACTTCCTGGAAGAGGGGCTATTTAACCCCTTTGTACCCACACACCTGCAAAAATTAGCCACAGGTGGGCTAAATGGGATGGGGATAATGAGACACCTGATTTAAATTGGTATTGTCTGTCCCCCAGCAGCCATGCCTCCACTCACTTATACAGTTCGTGGAGCTATCTTGGCTGCTAAACAGGTTGGGGGACAAGCATACCATGCTGTGGCCCATAACATTGTTTTGTAAACCCAAGAAATTCCAAAAAAGAAATGACAACATTTGGATGAAAATTGGGCCACAGCTTTATTGATAAATTTATTAACACTTAATATGATAACATTATGCCAACAGCTGCATTGCAGCTGGCACGATATTCCCCAATCACCAGGAGTCTCCTGCTGTAGCAGGTTCAAAGCCGTGGGCTGCTGAACGTGCTCAGCTTAACTCACCAAGTTTTTTTCACATTCCATCAGGCCGTGCGTAAGACCCCCGCCACCGGCCGCCCATTGCAAATGGGCCGCCGCCCCAGCACGGCTAATGCTTGTTCCACACCCGTTTGAAATTCCATGTTAAGAATATGCAGACCTATTGGGTTGAGATGTACCCCATCCTGTCTTAACAAAGGGCGATTATCCTTTTCCATCTCATTATGACGGATAACTATACCGCCAATTCTAACCACAAACGAGGATACTGACCTGTTTAATTTTTTGCGTGCTCTATCTAAAGCTTTTATATCTCTAGCTCCCCGCCAGTATTGTCTGGATATGATCTCAGACCATACTATTACTAATCCGTCAATTAAAGCGCAGCAACGCTCCAAGTCCTGTTTTATTGTATTAATCAATTCAACATTGCGCATGCTACCAATATCATTCCCACCAGCATGAATGATTAATATTTTTGGTCTTGAAGACATACCCTTAAGTTGTATTACCTCTGGGATGATCTGAGACCATTGAAGTCCAGGAATGCCCCTCCATCTAATGCGAACTTTTTCCAATGGTAAGCCTAGATGGCGACCATAAGGGCGAATACCAGCTCGCTTAGCAGCCCATTTAACATAAGAGTGACCAAGAATCCAAACATTTGTAGGTGGGAGACCTGTTTTTAAAAGGAATTAAACAGAAATAAGGATAAATTATATAATGAACTATTTACAGTAAATGAGGTCGGATATAAGTCCTGAACCGGTTAGAACGCCACCTACCAATACACTTCACCATTTCAGAAGGTAAACCTATTCGATTAGCTTCAGTTGCAGCTCCTATGCGAAATGAGTGAGTACCATATGATAACGAATTTAAGTTTAGTTTAACCAAGGATTTTTGAAAAACAGTCTGAAATTGGTATCTGGTTAAAGGGGTACCATCCAAATGAATAAGGAAAGGGCCAGGTTTTTGAGGGCGAATTTTTAAAAATGATGACAATAAGGCAAAGGGGCATAAAGATATTAATTTTCCTTTTCCATGCCTGTCTGTTTTTGAAAATCTTAACAATACTTTAACTGAGGATGGAGACAGTTGTATGTCCGAAATTAATAAGCCCCCTGGATTCTTTTTTGATGGGGATACCAATTCCCCTAAACGGAATGCTCCATAAAATGCAAAAACAAATGCTACTTTGAAAAGGAGTGTCTCATATTCATCCCTACAAATGCTAGGTAGTGTCATCGTTATGTTTTTTAATAAGTTGTAAGAGACTGGGCACCTGGAATCAGGCCTACTTGATTCTATCTTCCAGCCTTTAACCATTTGTTTTATAACAAACTCTTTTGACACATCGGTCCAACCCAAGAGTCGGAATAAAAAGGATAATGCCGAAAGATATTTCCCAGCCGTGGAGCCTGAAATGCCATTGTCTTTTAATATTAAAAGGAAACTAAATGTGGCTACCAACCTGCTGCTATGATCCCCAATGCCATTTTCCCCATCAGCTACTGCCAACCAGTCCCGCCAAAC
Organism: Xenopus tropicalis; assembly: GCF_000004195.4. Classification (NCBI taxonomy): domain Eukaryota; kingdom Metazoa; phylum Chordata; class Amphibia; order Anura; family Pipidae; genus Xenopus; species Xenopus tropicalis. The sequence goes on from NC_030685.2 coordinate 37,859,365, forward strand.
CTTGCTGTAAGATCTTGCAGTAGATGGGGCAATGGAATTGCCCACCATGGCAATTAAGTTTCGGAAACGAGAGTCCACAAGTAAGCTGGGACCTTCTTTCCTTCCGTCTCGGCCGAAGGAGCCAGACGTCTGAATTCCCCGTACTGGAAACGGGAAAGAGCATCAGCAATTGAATTTTGCACACCCGGCACATGTCGTGCTCTAAACCAGATGTTCATACGGAGACATTGCAAAACTAATGCCCTTAACAAATTAAGTACTGGGGGTGAGGAAGAAGTCTGATTATTAATAACTTGAACCACACTTGAATTATCACACCAGAAAATGACTCGTTGGTTAGCCAATAACTCACCCCAAATATGTGAAGCCACTACAATTGGAAATAATTCCAAACAAGTCAAATTACGTATGAGATCAGTATCCCTCCAAAATGAAGGCCATTGAGCAGAACACCATTGCCCTTGAAAATAAGCTCCCATGCCTTTGCTGCCAGCAGCGTCAGTAAACAATTCCAATTCCAAATTAGATTTTTCGCTGATCTGCCAACAGGACTGACCATTATATTCTGCCAAAAATTTTTGCCATATTCTTAAATCATCCTTTATATGTTTAGTCATGCGAATATAATGATTAGGATACTTAATTCCTTTTGTTGACAAAGATAATCTTTGACAGAAAGCACGTCCCATAGGCATTATTCTACTCGCAAAAGTCAAATGACCCAATAAGGATTGAATTTGTTTTAAAGTTAGTTTTTTGGCCATTAATGCTCTATCAAGTAATTGGGACAATGATTCCAACTTCTCAAGTGGAAGCCTAAAAACCATCTCCCGTGAATCTATCTCAATACCAAGAAAAACAATGACCTCTTGAGGTCCTTCTGTTTTATCTTTTGCAATGGGCACCCCAAAATTTTTCATCACTTCCATAAACAAATGGAGTAAACGGGCACACTCAGGTGAATTGGCTGGACCTACAAAGAGAAAATCATCCAAGTAGTGCAGCATAGAATTTGACTGCGCTACCTGGGTGACCACCCATTCAAGGAAACTACTAAATAACTCAAAATAATAACATGAAATTGAACACCCCATGGGTAGGCACATATCTACAAAGTACAAATTAGCAAATTTTATTCCTAACAAATGAAAACAATCAGGGTGTATGGGCAGGAGGCGGAACGCTGACTCAATATCTGATTTAGCTAAAAGTGCTCCCCTGCCAGCATTGCGAACTAATTCTAAAGCCTTATCAAAAGAAACATAATGGACTCGTGCTTCATCCTTGTCAATTCCATCATTGACAGAACTACCCTTAGGGTAGGAGAGATGATGTATAAGGCGGTATTTACCCTCCTCCTTTTTTGGGACTACTCCTAAAGGGGAGACTCTAAGGTTGTAAAAAGGAGGAAAGTCAAATGGGCCTGCTATCCTACCCAAAGAGATCTCTTTTTCCAACTTTTCAGACACTACATGTTCAAATTTTGAGACAGTTTTTAAATTATCTGCTTCCATTGGATTATCAGAATGAACAAATGGTATCCAAAATCCTACATCAAAACCAGATTTTAGAATAAGTGCATCCCTATTATTGGGGTATATGCTTAACCACGGGTGCATCCTTTGGACGCTCACCGGGCTCCTCACCCTTTGACTGATTGGGTGCTTGCTTTTGAACAGCTGCTTTTGCCTTCTTAAAACATCTGACTGCTGGGTGTGCTCCACCACAGAATGAACATTCATGCCGGTATTTACAAGCGGAGAACCACCTGCAGTGGCTCTCATTAAAGAGCCAACACTGTCCCTTTTTGTTAGCTGCCGATGCCCCGCTAGGCGCAGCACCGGCACCTGACTGAAAGGTGGAATGAGGAAAATTAGAGTGGGGACGATTAGGGGTCATTATGAGTAACCACAGATTCATATCCTGACAATCCCAACGCATGAAAGAACGAGCCGCCATTCTGCGCCTAAATTGCTCATCATATTTTAACCAACAACCTCCACCATAAATCTTGTATGCACTCCAAATTAGGTCAAGATAACAAAATAAAGAGGAACCTTTCTCAGGGTATTTTTCACAAATGATGCTCGCATACGCTGCAAAGCCTTGCAACCAATTTCCAATAGTATGTGGAACTGCTAACTTTTTTGCTTCCTCTCCAGGCTTTTTAAAAGGTTTATCAATTGAATCTTTTTCAAGTGATACTAAAGTAAATAAATCAACAAATTGACCAGCTAATATTTTTTCTCTTGTAGCTTGGTCTATTTGTAATCCCAGAGGAGCTGATTCACACCATTGGCTCATTCCTTCACCACTTCTAATATCAGGAAGTGGTTGTGTACAGTTACCATGGTGACTAGGGACTGGCTGAAATATATCAGGGGCAGCATCCACAGAAATAATAGAAGGAGTTTTAGGAGCTGAAGGAAGTCTGTCCAGTATTAATTTCAAAACATCTATAAACTCTGAATCCCTTGAATTGCTAACTTCCCCACCTTGCATACCCCAGTCTCTACTAAAATCATACTCACATTGTTGTGGCACAGACAAAGGCACATGAACAGGAAGTGCTGCTTCAGTCCTGTGCTCCTGCTGAGAGAAGAGCACATTGGATGTAGAGGGAGTCGCTCTGTCCTCCCTGCTGGGAGAGACAGTTACACGTGCAGCAGAGGAGTTGCTGGCGGTGCTGCGCCGGTTGCGCTGTCTTCCTCTTGTGCTGTGACGTCGGGAAGATGAGGCAGGCTGTCTCGGCGCGGTCCCTGCAGTCACAGGTGAGAGGCTCTCTTCAGCGGTACTTCTATGCGCCGCCGCTGGGGAGGGAGATAAGCTGGGTGCTGTTCTTCTGCCCCTTTTGGAAGTTCCTACCGGGCTGGGGCTAAGGCGCGTGGGTGCCCGTGACCTGCGGGCCCGTCCACCGCCGCTTGGAGGGTCCTCCTGTTGGTTTTGTTGAGGTGGCGCCGAGGTCTGCATTTCAAGCAAATGCTGCAGCCAGGCATCACCACGAACCTGCGCTGCTTCCCTCACCTTCTGCAACAATTCTTCCAAGGCAGGGGTAGCCATAATAGCACCTGGAAAAATGGAAAAAACGTACTGCCAAAGGTAAAGTTAAAAGTTGCTCTCTGTGGAAAGTTGCTCTCTGTGTGTTCCACACCAAGTGCTGTGGCACTTCCTGGAAGAGGGGCTATTTAACCCCTTTGTACCCACACACCTGCAAAAATTAGCCACAGGTGGGCTAAATGGGATGGGATAATGAGACACCTGATTTAAATTGGTATTGTCTGTCCCCCAGCAGCCATGCCTCCACTCACTTATACAGTTCGTGGAGCTATCTTTATAGCGATAATAAAAGGTAATATAGTATGTTCTTTCAACTTCAGGGCTGAATGCATTTTAGCAGTTAGCCGTCAAATTTTGATAATATGCACCAACATTTCTTCATAGGGAAATGTCTAAAATGTATTCTGCACTTTTGCTTCACCTAAAACAGAACATTCGTATGAATGCAAATGTAACGTAATGTCAAGAAGACATGTTTTATTTGACGTTTTATTTAGCATGACAAGAGGGGAAATAAGGACATAAAAAATCCATTTATTTCTAATCCTTTGTGCTTTTTTCTTGTCTACAATTGTGCAAAGATAGAAAAACACAGAGAACAACTACAGTACATGTCTCAAAAGCATTAAATAAGTCTTGACAGGAAAAAATATCATTACACAATGCTTGCACTGTTGTGAGGGTATTTTGGCATATCCATGGCATCAAGAACAATTTATGGTTTGCATTAGTTCTCCTTTACGCGCAGTTCAGATACCACACAATTAGTGATTTCGCCCAAAAGTTTGCAAAACTTTGGAAAGGTTTGTGAAACGCGGAAAATAGTGCACGTTAATAAAAATGGTCGCGCTCGTCAAAGAAATTGTCCCACATGGCAAAAAGTTGTTGTGTGCATCAAATAATTGTCATGTGTGTCATTTTCTTTAATGCATGCAATTTTTTTCGCTGTGAATTTTTTTCGCCCATTTTTGTGAAACAATGCACCAATGGGGAAACACGGAAACTCTATAGAGCTTTTGGGTATAATATGTTTTTTTTTCCTGCAAGGCTTAAAGGAAGCAAATTGTGTGGAAAAAAAGAATGTGCCAGTACAATACTTTTTGAAATATAGAAAGAATGTGTTTACAAAAGTAGTGTTTTGGGTTGAATTATTGAAAATATCTGCAAAAACTCAACTAATCCACCCATCTGTTCCGATTCCTGCTGCATCATTACCCAGGCTGTGCAGAGGAGCCAGCACACTACACTGTCAGGCACCAATCAGCAGCTAGGTTTATCTGATAGGGAACTAAAGCTTGTGTAACTGCAGGGCTGTGTTTGACTATTCCACTCCTACTGTGCTTCTGGCGGGCTCTGTTAGAACACACCTACCCCTCATTTAAAACACAGACAGTAACTATGTGGATCTATCTATAGGGAGATCCAATAAAATGGTTATTTTCAAAGGTAATGATTATTTTTAGCCCAGAGACAAACCAGCACCATATATTATTCATTATTACCTACAAAATTAAGGGTGTTTTCATTTATACTTTATTTTTCCTTTAATTAGATAAAAAAATGACTCATCACAGCAGAGTTGATAGCTAACTTGATTAGTTATCTTTGAATTTTGCTTTAAAGAAAATATTTTAATGTACAGGACTGATATAACTGGTAGTTACCTTTAATATATACATTTGATTTAATTTATATCTCTTTGCTTTTAACTTTTAACTTGAAGTAGCCTGATTGAAACTAACTTAAAACTTTCTATTTCCTTAACCAAATCTTGGTTTGTTAATATTTTTTTGCAATCTTTAGTTAAAGAAATAACCTAAGATACAGTAACAATTTGCTCTTGAAGTTAGGAATAATGGGTAAGGTAATACTGGATAAGTTTCTATATTCTTATCCAGTATGAAGAAACTCAGATTTCTAATTCTATTCTGTACATTATCCTAGATTGTTTGGATCTGGTTCTTACCATCATGTAAAAAGCTATTTTTCCAAATTTTCTACAGCTCTTTAAAAGGTAAATCCTTCTTTCATTAGTTAATTTGGTTGGTTTTGTTTTCATAATTCATAGTGAATACTGTATCTACAATATATTAGTCTAAGACTTTCTCTGTTATATAATTATAATTTTTGCACACTGGACATATGTCTAGTTCAAACTTAAGATAATCAAGCCTTTGGCTTGCCAAACTCATTTTTTTTCTTTCAAAATGAACAGAGACATAAACTTAACAATTATGATATCATTGTGAAGTAAACTTATTTTGTTCTGAAATAATTATATATTATTTACAGTAATGAATGAATACCAGCATGTTATTGGAAGAGTAAAAAAGTGTGGTTGAAAATATCTGTGCATTTGGTATGTGATTATCTGCAAGGGTGTAAAATTAAAAAGAATCCCAATACCACATAACCAGTATTTATTTCCTCAAATAGTCAATACTTCATTTTAAATACTGCATATTTAACAAAGGGTAAGATTAAAGTAAAGCTACGACAATTAAGGGCAGATCAAGTGTGAATTTAGAGCTCACCACAGTAAAGACAGACAGATGTATCTGTCTTTATTTTATTTCTTGTACATCATGCTTGTACTCTGCCCTCTCACAAAGAATGTGCAGACCTTATACCTGAACTGTCACACAAAGGACACAATTTTGTGTGAATTTAAAACCACAGTAAAATTCACCCACTTTCTAATCATTTCACCCATTGATAAAAAAAAAATCCCTTAGGAATAAATAGAGTATGGATACATTTTAATGTTGTGAGCTATAAAGTTACACTGGGGCCTTCTCGAGGAAAAGAGCGGACCCCATCACGCAATGTTAGCTGCTAGCAGTTGGAAATGGCTCTTAACAGGTGCTGGGCAGGATGCTTGTGTCAGTTATGTGGGACTTTGGAAAAATTCAAGAAATGGGGAAAAATTCGTGAAAATGTTGCTCCTCAGAACAAAATAGAGACATTTTATCATCTTACCATGATTTCTGTGCTTTAGGATCCCTTGGGATCTCCCTGCCAACCAACTGGTATGCCAAGATGATACAGGAGACAATCCATTGACTGTCACTTTAGATAGGACACACCCCTTTCTTGGGCCCCTTGGAATTATAAACAATTTGTCGGTCTTGCGCCAAGAATGCGATATTACTTGGGATCTGGACAAAATAAAGGCAGAACCACCTCCAGTTCTGATAGAATTGAGACACCACCTTTGGAAGAAATCCAAACACTGGCCTCATCACCACCTTGTCCTCAAATACCACAGTATTCTCTGGCTGAGAGGGAGTATACTGTATCTCTCCGACTCGACAAACTGACGTAATGGCCACCAAAAAGAATACCTTCAATGTTGCATGCCAATCAGAAGCTTTTTCCAGCGGTTCAAATGAAGCCGACATTAAAGTCTTTAAGAATAAAGGTAGATCCCAGGGAGGAATTCTGGGTTTAAAGTATGGTCGAACTCTCCTTAGGGCGTTGAAGACTCTCTTGATCAACAAATCTTCTGACCAGACTTTCTCAGCCAATGCTGACAAGGCTGACACCTGACCCCACAATGTACTATTGCTGAAGCCTTCTTTTGTATCCTGAAAACAAAACTTGAACCACTAGGCTTGAATCAGGACTCTGTTGATCTGAACCTGTTTTCAGAGCAAATTGCGCAAAACAGTTCTATACTTAGTTTGTAGTATTGAGCAGAGGTCTTCCTTGATTTCAACAGCAAGGATATTAGTTCTTCTTTGCAAACTCTTCTCAACAACCCCTGCCTTTCATTTTCCAGGCCATCAAGGACAGATGACCCACATCCTTGTAGTAAACTGGGCTCTGCAACAGCTGATTCTACCCAAGTGGAAGCTTCATTGGTGTCCCTACTGCCAACTGCCGGAACAGCGGATACCAAGGGCGTCACGGCCAATGGGGAATTATGGCTATAACTAGAGCCCTCTCCCGGTCTATTTTCTTCAGTATTCTCCATATCATGCGAAAGGAAGGAAAAACAAAAGCGAACGTCCTGCTCCAGTCTTGAAGCAAAGCATCCACGCCTGCCATGGACTGGAAACAGGCCCGGATTTGTGGCGAGGCCACAAAGGCCCGGGCCTAGGGTGGCAGAAGTTTAGGGGGCGGCATGCCGCCCCGCCGCAACTCTGTGAGTGCATTTACATACTCCTGGAAAATAACATCTGCCTGAGGAATTTTTGGAGGTATTGATTTTCGAAAAACATTTCTTATGGGTCTCTTCCGGAATTCGAGCCGATACCCTTCTCAGGCAACCCCTAAGACCCAAGCATCTCTCACTGTTGAGGCCCAGACTTCGTGAAAAACCTGTAACCTTGTGCTTATCTTCAAAGTCTGAACCAGCTGAACCTCATTGTGATTTCCCTAGTCTCCCCAGGTTTTGATCTCCAGTTTGTCTGGTATACGATCTGTCATGGCCGGAAAATTTTGAACGATCCCTCTGATAGTCTGCGGATTTCTGGCTCTTGTATCTCTTCTCTTGGGGTAAGAAGACAATCTTACCCCCCGATACCTTCTTAATTATAGAGTCTAGCTTCTCTCCAAATAGCATCTCACCTTAAAATGCTAAAAAAGATTAGACTTTGAGGAAGAATCAGCCATCCACGGCTTCAGTCATATGATGCTCGTCTTGAAGCAACTGACAGGGCCATGGATCTAGCAGACAACTTGACCAAATCCACCGAAGCATCTGCCATAAACTAAGCTGCCAATTTCATCTCAGTGAGCACCTCCTTCAAATTGGTTCTCTTGACATATGGTAATGGTGTTCTCCAAATTATCCAACCAGGTCTTCATAGCCCTGGATGTTGAAGTTAAAGCAACTGCCGGTCTGCAGGCTGCTCCAGCTGCCACAAATGATTTCTTTAGATTAAATTCTAGATGCTTCTCCATCGGGTCTTTGAATGCTGCAGCATCATCCACAGGGAGAGTAGTCTTCTTCTCTAACCGAACCAACGCAGCATCCACCTTTTGGAGGGGACTGTCCCATACTTTAGAGAATGCTTCCTCCACTGGATATCTCTTTGCAAATTTCCCTTGAATTAACACCTTTTTCTCTGTCACTTTCCACTCTGAGGTGATTAACTCCTTGATTGAATCATGCACTGTAAAAGTAGCTCCCTTCATTTCCAGGGAAGAAAAGAATTTATCCGTGAAATAGGAGGAGCAGTCGTCTCTTCTGTCAGGGCTAATGCTTTTCTTACAGTTCTCACTAGGCTGTCTATATAGCTACTGAATCCAATATAGTCTCTTCCTCTGATAAGTCTTCACCCTCTTCAGATATAAATGATTGACCCTCTCCTGGATCATATAATTCCTCATCCGAAATTTCTGGCAATGAGTCATAAATGGATTCTCTTACCCTCTTTGAACTCTTTGCAACCAGAGGAGAAGATGCTTCTTCCACCCCTTGAACCACTGCTTGCTTTATAAGAGAGACTAATGCATCAATCTGTGGTACTGCAGCTTCCTGAGATTCTACCACTGGTTGCTATATATCCGCAGATCTCCTAGCTTGTGCAGCATCTTTTTGGGTATCACTGTTGGCAGGGAGGCTTAAAATAAAATCAACATAACAACAATAAATCAGCATTAGTTTCCTGCCTGGCTGCTTCCCCAGCATAACCCCTGAAGCCTCGCTTGGTTCGTGAAAGAACGAATTTGGCTCCAAAGTCCCATGCAAATAGGCGCTTACTGTGACATCATCAGCGTGCGCACCCTGCTGTCGCGATCCGCTGCTCCTCAAGGGGAAACTACCATCCTGCAGAAAGCTCCAATGCACCCCCAGCAACTAATAAGGAGCGTATGCCAGTGACCTGGACAGGACTTTTTCAGTTCAGACTTTTTAGTAAATGTAACATGCAAGGGATTAAATGATCAAGGCCCTACCTCTGATCTCATCATAGTAGAAATTTTTATGTTTTTATGGAAAAGCACTACGTGGCACAAGAGGCTCTGGCTGCACTTTGCACCTCCAGCATGAGGTGCAGACTGTAGTGTCTTCAGAAGCAGGTCAGCCTAGGACAGGTTTGTAAGGACAGGGTCCTGTTGTGGCCTGTGTATGTGGCCATTCCTGATTGATACCTTATCCCTGTGCTGCAAGGTCTGGGACAAACTTTATCTATACTGTGATCAGTATAAAGTTGGAACAAGTGACGAGCGAATCTGTCCTGAAAAATACAAGAAACAACAAGAAAATTCTCAAAACAGTGAAAAATCTGCACATTTTTGGTCGCATGCGTCTTCTTATGTCGCACACCTTTTTTTTTTTGTAGTGACCACACCTAGTTTTGATGTGATCACGCCCATTTTGACGCGTCCGTCATTTTTTGTTGAGGAGCGACAAATTTTTTCCCAACAGATTTCTGCTGAAGTTTTGTGAAACAATTCGCCAATGACAAAATGCGAAAATTCGTACAGTGAGCTAAGCTGACTTTTTTATTCTCTATGTTAAAGACTACTACATAGTGTGAAGAAAATTTACTGTATTTAAAATATTCTAACATTCTAATTACAGTGTAATGAGTTTGATCTATTGATCATTTCACCAATTATTTTAATGCATAAAGTCAAATTTAAAGCAGATTGTTTGTTTTAGCAAATAATGATGAATGGGTGATCAGGTCAATGAACACACAACAGGATTACAAAGGTTAGAAAAATGAATGCATCAGGATAAGCTAATCAAGTTGTAATAAACTTAGAGCGGGGAAAATACAATTACACTTCATTATACTCCTAATTAAATAAGCATGAAAGAATGTTGGAGTATAAACACAGAAAGAATGCAAATAGAAATGGCACAAACGTTTTTACGATTTTATGGGTTGATTACCAGAGCTTTGGTTTCTACACTTCATATGCTTTGAAGGGACAGATTAATTTCATTAGATTCCTACATGTGTAGAAAATGTGCTGCCACATTAGTTGTAATGATATCTTTTCTAGATTACTATGGTACAGTGGTATGATGCTAATAAAGATATTATACTGCAAAACCAATACACAATTAAAAACACATACTTGCCCTCTGTGAATTGAGAATTAGTAGGTTTTACATCATTTCTAAATTTCATTTAAACTAAAGTATTCTTTATCATCTATTTATATATAATAAAACCACTTTCATTAAAGGAGCCTCAAAAGGAGCTCCTTGCAGTTTCATATAGTTGTGTTTAATGCCACTTAGTCCTTCCTGCATTCAGTTCCAGGGTTCCCTTTGCACCCAGTGTCAAAAAGACTTAAACACACTTGCGCCTAAAGAATCAGGTGCAGATGTTACTAAAACCATAAATGACACAAGACAGACTTTCATGCCATTGTGTCCTATTGCGGCAATTTTGTTGAATTGGACACAATTGCGGTAGGCATAGCACAATAGCACCAAGCGTATCACCCCCCACTTGCAACCGCAATGGTGCTGGAAAAAACACTGCATTGTGCTAACAGATGCACAAGTGCCCTGAGGTATTTTTATTCCAAAAGTTTGCAAAGCACTTTTTTATTTCAGGTTTTTTATACACACACACACACACATGTACATTTTCAGGCAATATAGTTGACCCTTGTTATCTCCCTTAGGCCCCCTAGAAAGGGGACTCATCAATTGACCCTTCACCTTGAGCCAACCTTTTGAACCCCCCTGTAACATGCCTTAATGAAACAGGAGATATAAATGGGGTAAAATGGCCACAGCATTTATTCTAATTTTATCAAATAAATAGGACCTTGCTAGCCTAACCCAAGGCAATATTCTAAAGCCAGAATTCCATAAGAGATTGCTACTATGCGCTGCAGTTCCTCACTGAGGAACACATAGTTGCACCTGATTCTGCCAATCTCTAAACATAAATCAGTGTAATCTGGCTGCTGATAATTCAGATCCCTTGTCATGCAGCCCCTGCGCTTATAGCTCCAGGGCTTTCCCTTTTTGCATACTTTGTTCATGAAAATGTGGAGATGAGACATGAATAACTACACTTATATGCAGGTGAAAACTCTCCATAAACAGCCCAATTAGGCCTGTTTGCAATAAAACCCCTTCAATATTTATTTATAGATGTCACCGAGTTTTTTGTCATATTTAAAATGTCTCAGAAAACACAAAGTAGCCATACAGTGATTGCTAATTAATTAACATACAAGCTTGACTTATTTATGCATTCATTAAAGAACAAATACAAGGATGTCTTTTTCAAATATAACATTGAGTTAGGAGTCATTTATGCTTAATTTTTTAGAGGGAGGTATTGATGAATTGACCTTGATGCTGAAAGTGCCAGCACCGTATGGCATAGTTCCCAAAGCTCAATATTGAAAGCATTTCTAAGAATCATTGGAAATGTGTAAATCCGCAGGATATACAGTATTTAGTTTCTTCTTGAATCAAGTTTACAATTATTAGCATTATATTAATGATTATTTAATCTTTAAAGCAAGAAAATAACCTTTAGCAGATATCAACATTAGTCTTCTTGATCTTCTGTCTTCTGTTTTCCAGGTCACTGTCATGAAAGGATTAATGTGATCGTTCTGTAATCTGTTCGAATGTCTGCACTGTATCCTCAGTCCCTTGAGCTGATAATAAATGTTATCTTTTTTTGTTGAAGGCACCTTGCTTAACTGGTTTTCCACAGAATAAACAAGGTCAGATTTGTTCCCCCTTCATTGTTGTTTTTTATTTAAATTGTGCCATTTTTATTTCATGTGATTTAAAATAATACATTACCAATTGTATGGGGTATATTTATCAAAATTATTAGAATTAAAATTATTATAAGTTTAAAACTCATCACAGAAAAAATCATGCACTTTCTATCCATTCCTATGGGAATTTTAGAAGTGTATTAATCAAAGGGTAAAATTAAGAGTTTTCAATTTTATAAATACGCTTCTAAAAATCCCATTGAAAGTTGGCTAACCGTTTGATAAATCTGCCCCATATGTTAAAAAGTGAGTAGGTGAAAGGTTGCTGGTAACATAAAAAAATGATAATTCAATGCAGTAAATAAATGATTCAAGTACAAGATACTCCACAGGGTCTAAAGCATAATTTAAAAGAACGGGTATGGGGGTCTTTATATTATGTTTAGGAACTGTCTAACTGCTCAACTATCTGTTTAAAGTAAGTTATATAGCAATGATGATTTCATGAATTTTCCTTTTAACACACAACAGAGATTTGCACTGATTTTTCCTCTGTGTGGTTATTTTTTTAGAGGTACTTCTGAGTAAAGCTTTATATAGGTATTGCCGTTAAAAATAGGTTACACAAATTGTAATACCACTTACACCACGTTCAGTAACCAATTTCTTACATAATGCTCCAAAAGGGTAATGTTGCAGGTAAGGTTGGAAATTGAATGATATTAATTGCAAACCCTTTAATGTGATCTCCATGATGAGGGCTGTTCTCTAAACTGCTGGTTCATTTGCCTGCTAAGCCACTGGAGGTCCTTTGTACGGTCATGTTTGGTTTTCTTTTTGTTCCTGTTGTATTCTTGCCTTCTGCTCCATTTTCCTCCTTCTTCATTATCTCCATGTGCAGTCCATTAATTAATGTAGACCTTTTATAAGCCTGCCTTGATCAATAAGCTGTCCATGTGATCTTACCAGCTGATTCCTGTGTTCCTTGATCCTATATTCTGTATTCTGGTTCTGGTTCCAAGCTTTCAATTCCCGGTCCTGTTCCAGCTGCCTGCCTTGTTCCAGTTCTCGTGTGCCATTCCTAGTCATGATCTTAGATTCTCCGGTTCTGACCCTTGGCCTATCCTCGACTCTCAAGTTTGTTTGCTGCCAGCCCTGACTTTTAGCCTGATTCTGGATTGTGTCTCTGCCTGACGATTTCAAATATTGAAGTCTGTATGTCCAAAGTGTGCACCGTTACTTGTTATCACTTCATTTATTAAAGTTTTCTTTAATGATGTATGGTTACACTCCTGGTTACCCAGTCTTTAGGCTCCCAACTTCCTGGTGTTCCACAGCGTCTCCTTGAGAAAGATGTAACAATGCAGTATCCAAGGGGTTATGAAGGCTCAAGGTCATAATTCAGGCAAAAGCCAAACAGGCAGCAATCAGCAAAGTCAAAAACAAAGCAGAAAAGCCAGGAACCAGAAGATCAATTCAAAACATCAATTAAGGAGCTCCCAGATACTTCTACAGTCTTCTACGTCTATTTTGAATTTGTGGAGCTTAAAGTGAGGACATCAAGCAGTGGTGCATCACTATATAGTGTGCCAACATGACGTTGCAGCCATGGGTGCCACCATCTTGCGTAAACAGAGTGTTCTTGACAAGAACATAAACTTACTATTCAGTACAATCAGTGAAATATTAATTGGACAAAGCAAATCAACCTTCTACATATAAAATGTATTTAAAACAGCTTATTATATTTCTTTCTTCAATTGATCAAGAAGATAAAAGAATATTTCCATATAATTATCCATCTGTTATAGGGAGAAAACAATATGCTTGATAAGAAAACCACTTCACTGTTGTAAATATTTCTTAATAGGTTCAATTTAGTATTTCACTGCACCTGCGCTATACATCTCAGTAATGCAAATCAATGTGATTAATTTATCTTTCCATCTAACAATATCTGCTTGTGTGTCCCATGGTGGTATTGAGTAGCTGGTACAAAATTGCTTTTTGCTCCTATCGTTTGAAAAATTAAGTGAGAGAATCTTAGCTGCTGTGTTGCAGAACATCTATCTTTTAGAATCTGTAATTGTTTTAATTGGTCCCCAAAGAATAATTATCATGTAAGTAGCTATGCCATGTGCTAATCAGTATTTAATACATTTTTTGGCTGCCAGCATATGTTTGCTTTGTTTTCTATTAAATGAGTACACTTTTCAGCAACTAATTATAACAAATGAACATTCCTGAATCTGTACATTTAAAACCTAAAAAATAAATATATATATACAGGAAAAGACAGAGCACACCCTAATAATAATCAACTGCCCCGGGTGCTTGCAAAAAATATGTATAAAGCAAGACAGTGAGCCGCACACACAGGGACTTAGTTAGAAGACAAAAAAAATATTTATTAATGAAAAAAATCCAACGTTTCGAGCACCAACTGTGCTCTTCCTCAGGGACAGGTTTGTCTCTGAGGAAGAGCACAGATGGTGCTCGAAATGTTGGATTTTTTTCATTAATAAAAAAATTTTTTGTCTTCTAACGAAGTCCCTGTGTGTGCGGCTCACTGTCTTGCTTTATATATATATATATATATATATACACTGTATGTATATATATTCTCCAACCGAGTTGCACTCTTAATATGTAAAACTTAGCTTTTATTAAAGCATTGTGAAGCATTGTACAAAAAGAGATCAAAGCAATGTGAAAATCAGTACTTATCCGTCCAGTTTGCCACATTCACGCGATGTTTCGGGGACATCCCATCCCTTTTCTCAAGTGTATATCGTGTCTATCTCACATACTGTGATCCGCATACATATTGATCTTTGTATAACCAAGAAACGGAAGTGACGTGACGGGTCGCCATATATATATCTGAATTTCGTACAGCAACTCCCATTGACAACAGCCTTTTAGATGCCAGAATTTTACATTTGAACTTGTACTTTTGTATTTAATTCATCTCATATATTTGAGTTTTAGAAACCATAGTGCTAATTTGTGAACTTTAGTGCAAAAACCCAAATTCAAATTTTAATAAATTGGCCCCTAATTGTCTTAACTGTTGCTATAAGTGTTTTCATGTTGATCAAACGCTCCTTGGATAAGTACTTTGCCAGAGGGCCCTACAATATTAGAAAAGGTTAGGCTAAAGTTTCAGGTTTGTTTCTGAAATGCAGCAGTTTTCACCTCCAGTTTTTAAAAACCAGTGCTTGTGACAAAAATATAAAAATAGAAAATATGTTTCTACAGATTTTATTTATGTGCCACATTTGTGTCACATGATAGTTACATAGGGTTGAAAAAAGACCAGAGTCCATCAAGCTCAACCCATCCAAGTAAACCCAGCACACACAACCCACACCTACCAATCTATACACTCACATAAACTATATATACAACCACTAATACTAACTGTAGATATTAGTATCACAATAGCCTTGGATATTCTGATTGTTCAAGAACTTATCCAGGCCCCTATTAAAGGCATTAACAGAATCTGCCATTACCACATCTCTAGGAAGGGCATTCCCCAACCTCACTGCCCTCACTGTGAAAAACCACCTACGCTGCTTCAAATGGAAGCTCCGTTCCTCTAATCTATAGGGGTGACCTCTGGTGCGTTGATCGTTTTTATGGGAAAAAAAGAACAACCCCTATCTGCCTATAATCCCCTCTAATGTACTTGTACAGAGTAATCATGTCCCCTCGCAAGTGCCTCTTTTCCAGAGAAAACAACCCCAACCTCGACAGTCTAACCTCATAGTTTAAATCTTCCATCCCCTTAACCAGTTTAGTTGCACGTCTCTGCCCTCTCTCCAGCTCATTAATACCCTTCTTAAGGACTGGAGCCCAAAACTGCACTGCATACTCAAGGTGAGGCCTTACCAAGGACCTATAAAGGGGCAAAATTATGTTCTCATCCCTTGAATCAATGCCCTTTTTTATACAAGACAGCACTTTATTTGCTTTAGTAGCCACAGAATGACACTGCCTGGAATTAGACAACTTATTATCTACTAAAACCCCTAGATCCTTCTTATTTAAGGATACCCCCAACAAACTACCATTCAGTAGACAGTTTGCGTTTATATTATTTCTACCAAAGTGCATAACTTTTCACTTATCAACATTGAACCTCATTTTCCAGTTTGCTGCCCAGTTTTCTAATTTTTTCAAATCGCTCTGCAAAGCGGCAGCATCCTGCATGGAACTTATAGTTTTGCACAATTTTGTGTCATCAGCAAAAATAGAGACAGTACTGTCTATGCCCTCCTCCAGGTCATTAATAAACAAGTTAAAAAGCAAAGGACCAAGGACTGACCCCTGCGGTACTCCACTAACCACACTGGTCCAATTAGAAAATGTTCCATTTACCACCACTCTTTGAAAACTATCCTTCAGCCAGTTCTCTATCCAAGTACAAATATTATGTTCTAGGCCAATATTCCTCAATTTGATTATTAACCTTCTGTGAGGTACTGTATCAAATGCTTTAGCAAAGTCCAAGTAGATCACATCAACTGCCATTCCAGCATCAAGGTTCCTGCTCACCTCCTCATAAAAGGCGACTAAATTAGTCTGGCAAGATCTGTTACGCATAAAACCATGCTGGCACAAATTTATAGTATTGTGAACTGCAATGTATTCAAGTACCCTATCCCTTATTACCCCTTCCAAAAGTTTTCCTACTACTGATGTCAGACTAACAGGCCTATAGTTTTCAGGCTGAGAACGGGATCCCTTTTAAAATAACGGCACCACATTAGCAATTCGCCAGTCTCTCGGCACCATGCCAGACCTCAACAAATCCTGAAAAATTATGTGAAGAGGCTGGGCAATCACAGCGCTCAGCTTATTTAATACCCTTGGATGAATCCCATCCGGTCCTGGACCTTTGTTTACCTTTACATGTTTGTACATGTACAAGTCTCTTTTGAATTTCCTCCCGAGTGACCCATGCGTCAGTAGCTAAATTACTAGAACTGGGCATATTAAAAGGGAAGCCATCATTAGCTGGCTCCTCAGATGTATAGACAGATGAAACTCATGATACTCATGCCTGTTGGTTCTTTGCTTCCACTGAGGTGTTGGGCTTTGGATTTTTCTTGACAAGAAGGAACAACCCTATGGGCCTTATTTCTATCCTTAGCAACAGCATAATGATTTCATAAGAGTGCTTCTACTGCAGATACTGCAGAGATTTTCCAAATAAACAATTTAATCCATGTTGGTATTCAGTTTTAGTTATAGTTGATATTCAATTATAGTAGTTACAATATAATGGTAGTATATGTATTGTCTGTGGTAGTGCAGATAAAAGCCTCCCTTGCATTGCCAATAAATTGACAATATATCAGTACAGGTATAGGACCCATTATCCAGAATGCTTGGGACCAAGGGTATTCCAGATAAGGGGTCTTTCCGTAATTTGGATCTCCATAACTTAAGTCTACTAAAAAAAATCAATAAAACATTAATTAAACCCAACAGGATTGTTTTGTATCCAATAATGATTAATTATATCTTAGTTGGGATCAATTACAAGGTACTGTTTTATTACCACAGAGAAAAATTTAAAATTTAGAAATTCTAAATTCTAAATTTGATTGAATTAGATTTGATTTGATTAAAATGGAGTCTATGGAAGAAGGGCTTTCCATAATTCTGAGCTTTCTGGATAACGGGTTTCCAGATAAGGGATCCCATACCTGTATATAACAGTTCAGTAGTTCAGCTTAATTTCTCTCACTTACCAAAACCCTCACTTTCTGGAAACACTATATTGTTTGTCCTAATCTCAAATAATCTTAAAGGCAAAAAACATGAATGTAAGGGACTTATTAGAAATAATAATAATAATAATGTAGGGACCCATAGGGTTAAGCTCCCTATGGTGTTTTCCCTTATTCTTATCTAATCTGTATTGTTATAGGGCAGAGCCCTCTGATCTCAGGTTACTGTTATTAGGCTGCCCTCTATAGGTTTAGCCCAGGTTGACCACTCCCTTTGGCAGACTATATAGTGTCTTGCACAAGGAAGTGGCTTCCTCTTTTGGCTGCATGCTGTGTTCTGGACAGATCCCAACTGAGCCTGGACCAGAACATAGGCCCAGAAGCCATTTTGTACCCTAGGGGACCACCTACCCTAGTGCTAAGTCGGGGACAGGGCCCCGTGAACGAGGTAAAGCCAGCACAGACAGATTTGTTAATAGCACCCTCTAGGAGAGGTGATTGTAGTCAGTCTATATAGCAAGGGCAGTCAATAGCCCCAACCAGGAGTTGTAACAAAGGGTTTAGTCCACCCCGGCTCTGTAGTCGTTCTTTAGGGACTGGTTTTATTAGACGCCAGGTACCAGTGTTAGGAGCTCTCCCCTGGACCACAGTCGGCTGGAACACTCCCTTCTGAAAGGTCTATATCTCAGGTGTCAACTAGTCCTCTGTGCATCCTCCAAGTGGGTTATTCTGTGCCTAAAGTGTCACATCTGCTGTACTATCTGTGACATCATATACTGCTGTTTTGTGAGTATAACCCTGCTGCACTATTAAGCTGTGCCTTTGTCCAATAAATTGTACTATAGTTCATGAGCAAGAACCTTTCTGGCGTCCATTATTCCATCTGCACCACACAAGCTCTTACCTAGTTGTAGTTCAACTACACCCTCAGCTCCATCAATACCTCCCATATAGCGGAGGCCCACTCCTGTGTATTAAGGTCGCATGTAACACATGCTCTATACCTATCACTAGCCTGGGTTTTGCCATATCATAGCCAAACAAGTGTTACATTTTGGCGCCCAACGTGCTTTTATATTGATATATTCAATTTATTTAACCCGGAGCCGTTGCCTTGAGGGACTGAGCTGCTGTGTGTGTGTCTTTAAAATTTTGCTGACAGGCACTGCTGATCGCTATAGAAAAAAGCGCCTGCAGTCCTGATCGTAAACCCTAATCTGTAATTGGCCGTGGGTTCGGGCTTGAAAGGTTCCCCCCGAGTATTCCCATTGGCCAGCGCCACTGTCAATCATCATTACTAGTTTGGCGCTCTTTTTGCTGAAATCTCGTGTGAAGTGACTTGTTTACGAGACTTCACCGGGGAGGGGGCAGGAGCTGACGCCACGGCGGCCATCTTGTGACTCGCACTTGACTGAGAGAGACGCATGCCTCAGAGCTCCTGTGCCTACAAACTGTAAAATTGTTAGCGGCTGCTACTATTACAGTTTGCTTAACGCTAAGTCAAACCAGTTACTGCTTACCCTACACATGCGGCTGCAGAGGGGTTTTACTGACGACTGGCGAGTGGTGCCGGATCCAACCAGAGTCTGCGGCTGCGACCTGGAATAGCTGACCGGAACACCACCACTACTATATCAAACCTACCTCAGCATACCGTACCTTTCCTGCGGCTGCGGAAAGGCTGCGACTGTGCCAAGACTTTCCGGGTGCGTGCAGTTAGGACCTGCGGCTGCGGCCTAGTGCAACCCAAGACCTGAATCGTGAGTAACAACCGCGGCTGCGGGCTACTCCTATAGTGACCGCTTACTTGAAACCCGAAGCGGGTAATTAGTACGGGACTTTAACTTACCAATTCCTCAGGGTCAGCGCACATCATTCATATAAAATGGCTGACACCAGCGCTACCCCGCGCCAGCTTACCCCGGAAGCCCCGGAGAGTAACCCTGAGCTACAGCCCCCACACCGCTATGCGTGGTTGGGCACATTTGGGGAGAGGTATGAGGAAGATGGATCGAAGTGGATAGAGGCATTCTGTGGCTGTTGCTACACTGAGATTTCCCAGGCCTGGAGAGACCTGGAGCCCAGATGCCCATTTTGCAAAACTAGATGTTGGGCTGAGCCACTAATCTGCCCACAGGGAGTGGCTGGGGAGCAGACAGGCAGTGCAACACCAAGCCAGTCGAGGCCCGCCACCCCCATGCCAGAGAAGGCAGAGCAGGAGCCTATCCAACAGGGCCCTGCGGAATCATCCAGAGACTTATTGTTATCTCCTTCAAAATCCTCCAGCAGTGAGGATCTGTGCACAGCTGCTGCTGCCATTTCCATCCAACCGGTAGTGGCAGAAAAGATTGCTGATGTGGCCTCTACTGATGATGAAAATGTAGAGCTGCTGTTAAAAATGGCAAGAGGCAGAGGAAGGATCAAATCAGAGAGCCAAGGAGAGAAAAGCTCCACTTCATCCACAGGGAGTGGGATGCTACTAAAATCCGTTGCCCGGCGCAGGTACCCAAAACCTAACTGGGGCCTGATGGACCTGGGCCCTCTACCAAAATGCACGCTGCCTGAAGGGGAGCATCGATTTGAACCGGTGGTACTTGTCACTCCACCTACAGACCCCACCTTCTGTTTCCCGCCAGAGTGGCCCTGCACTCCACCGCCACCACACGCGGTGAACAAGGACACTTTTTGCTGGGTGGCACCGGGGAGAGCTGATCCAGAGCGGTACCGTGCTGTATCTAGGGTTCAAAGGCTCATTAACACCCGAGTGTTTGAGAAATGGGGATTCTATATGCCCTATGCCCCTGAGTGGGTATTTGACGAGATTGCCAAACATGTGGATGAGTGGATCTACGGGGAACTTATCCGCAGAGAAAAGATAGGTACCGGAGGTGTCTTTAAGAAAGACCGGGAGAAGCAAGCCTCACCCGGCCTATTATGTTTCGTATGAGGTGACCAAAGCCAAGTACGAGAGGAACCCCATGCCGGTTCAGGTAATCCCTTTCACCAGATGGGATTTTCCCCCGGGTGGGAGGTGGGTGAGTTTATTTCCCTAAAAGTTAAGGGCAAAATACCCACCGTTTCATTGGGCACACTCCTAAGGACTGCCGGTACTGCTGCATCTAGGGTGTGACCCCATCTTCAGTTTATCCACAGTGGTGGATTTGTGTTATTTTAAGTTTGGAACTCTCCACAATCCTATAGGAGAGACTGTAAAGTTTGTTAATAGTTGGGTGAACAAACAAAGACTGCTGCGCCCCATCCCACTACAACTTCTACTTCATTGCCTGATCCACACCACGAAGTGCATGTCGAGACATCCATGAACACTGGGTTAGGGTGGAAGGCCTGGACTAAATAAAGTTGATGGGTGGGGATGTATTACAGTTTAAATTGTGCCCAATAACAGTTTCTTTACAGCCAAGCATGTGCCTGGGGACCCCTGAGTGAAGGCAGGATCGTCCTCATGTGTAAGTGTATCTGTTATGCTCCTGTTGCAGGTTACAGGTGGTATATCTAGGATACCTAAGTGTGTACCTGAGCACCCCTGTTTAGTGGTCAGGAAGGTGACTCAAGATTTATAAGTATTGTGCCTGTTATACCTCTGTTGCAGAGCCAGAAGGTATCTCAAGGATCTTTATAAGTAAGTGCCTGAGTGATCCATAGTGACACTCATGATTGTATATGGTTTACAGAAACGTAACTAGTAACGAAACAGTTAAAATTTTCTGTGCCTTAAAATTTTCATTTTTCAGCTATCCAATGTACCGGATACTCCTCAGGAGAGGGTATCAGAAACGGATGTAAGGGTACTGTATTTTTGCACTAAATCAATGCACTACAGTTATTGCTTGAATTGTGTAATTAATGTTATTTACCATTGCCGGGTCGGAATGGATTTTTCCCCCGGGTGAATGTAGGGACCCATAGGGTTAAGCTCCCTATGGTGTTTTCCCTTATTCTTATCTAATCTGTATTGTTATAGGGCAGCCCTCTGATCTCAGGTTACTGTTATTAGGCTGCCCTCTATAGGTTTAGCCCAGGTTGACCACTCCCTTTGGCAGACTATATAGTGTCTTGCACAAGGAAGTGGCTTCCTCTTTTGGCTGCATGCTGTGTTCTGGACAGATCCCAACTGAGCCTGGACCAGAACATAGGCCCAGAAACCATTTTGTACCCTAGGGGACCACCTACCCTAGTGCTAAGTCGGGGACAGGGCCCCGTGAACGAGGTAAAGCCAGCACAGACAGATTTGTTAATAGCACCCTCTAGGAGAGGTGATTGTAGTCAGTCTATTTAGCAAGGGCAGTCAATAGCCCCAACCAGGAGTTGTAACAAAGGGTTTAGTCCACCCTGGCTCTGTAGTCGTTCTTTAGGGACCGGTTTTATTAGACGCCAGGTACCAGTGTTAGGAGCTCTCCCCTGGACCACAGTCGGCCGGAACACTCCCTTCTGAAAGGTCTATATCTCAGGTGTCAACTAGTCCTCTGTGCATCCTCCAAGTGGGTTATTCTGTGCCTAAAGTGTCACATCTGCTGTACTATCTTTGACATCATATACTGCTGTGTTGTGAGTATAACCCTGCTGCACTATTAAGCTGTGCCTTTGTCCAATAAATTGTACTATAGTTCATGAGCAAGAACCTTTCTGGCGTCCATTATTCCATCTGCACCACACAAGCTCTTACCTAGTTGTAGTTCAACTACACCCTCAGCTCCATCAATACCTCCCATATAGCGGAGGCCCACTCCTGTGTATTAAGGTCGCATGTAACACATGCTCTATACCTATCACTAGCCTGGGTTTTGCCATATCATAGCCAAACAAGTGTTACAATAAGCATTTCTAGTTGGGGCTCATAGTCTGTTTTATCCAGAAACATTTCAAATATAATTACTGTAAACTTGAACCCTACGGGCCTGTGTTTTTTTGATCCTCTGCAATGTGCAAAATAAAAGAAAGGACCTATTCACTACCATGTGAACAATAATGAGCAAGTGAATTTGATAAAACCTAGAACACAGTAAATCATGGTGTGTGAAGAAAAGCAGCAGGGTCTAGAGAAACAGAGCTTTATGGTCACTGCATCCTATAATTGCTGCATAAATATTATTGTACCTGCTGTCAGATCTGGTCATACCTTTGTAAACTTGCCAGTGAGATAATGTGCCATCATCCCATGGCCATATAGAACACTTAACTGTTTCATGAAAACCCTGTTCACGTAAAAAAAAAACCCCATAAACATAACAAATGCCAAATGACTAGATGTTTTGGTGCATTATGATAAATGTTATAAGGAATCCAGCATAAATACAATACAATACCACTAAAACAGTACAATATGGAAATGTTCTGCTTCCAGCATGTGCTTTGGTCTTATGTAACACAAATGTAAGAACCTAAAATAAAATGCAAAATATTGAAAGCATGAAGCCTTGTGGGTTTAAATTCATTCACAGAAATACAACTAGTTTCTGTGAACAATTGTTTCAATATTCCAAACTCTGAGAAAAATTGAACCTTTATCTTTTGCCCAGAATTTATTTTCATGCAATTATTTATTAAATTTTCTATTAATTCATTTTGTAACATACATTTTTCTGTTAATTGATTTTATAACATACATTAGCCCTATATATCAGCCAAAAAATAAATAAAGGACTCAATTCTTCAAATGTAATATAATATAGCAAATATCAAATTTCAAATATTAGAATTACTACACAACACGTCTCTATCCGGGATCAGGATAGACCAGGAAAAATCCAGGTGGGCCCCAGTTCTATTATCATACTGTTCCCTTCCAACTGCTCTTTTCAGTGTATGGTCCAAAATCAGTAGAGTGTGTGTTAGGGGTAGAGCGTGCTGTCTAGTGATGAGAGAATCAGTCCCATTTCGCTTTGCTGAAAAATTTGTGAAACAACAGGAAAATTCACGAAACGGGGGAAAATCTGCGAAACACATTGTTGCACGTCTTTTTTGTCTTGCACAGCTTTTTTTTCTCTGCGGCCGCACCCATTTTGCCATGACCGCACCCAATGTAACGCTTCTGCGACTTATTGATGTGTGACAAATTTTCAGAGTAAAATTTTCATAGAAGTTTTGCGAAACAATTCGCCACTAGCAAAGTGCGGAAATTAGCTGCGAATCCATGCCTGCAGAAAAAATGTGCTCATCACTAGCGCTGTCTCATTTGTGCCTGCCAGACTCCTTTTCTGTTTTCTCTCCTTCCCCAAATAGCCTAGGAACTTTCCTTCCTCCCTCCTTTCCTTCTGTGTGTTAGTATTAGAGAATTAGATTCTCTTTTTTTTTTGTCTTCCTTATCACACACATACAGAGAAGTCCTTTAGAATACAGGCAATAACATAAGACACCCCAGTTATGGTCCAGGGAGTTCAACATTTGCCTGTTTTTTACTCGACAGACAAAAAAATGACTTCTGTGGTCTAGGGTTGCCACATTTTGTGGGAAAAAAATACTGGCTTTTTATATTTCTGCCCTATTAATAACAATAGCATCAAGCATAATATTTAACTGCCAGGTGATAAACCTACCATGGTCTTAGGGAAGAATGTAATAAAAGTCAGTAACGTAACAAATTGGCCTTGCATGAATTGGCCTTGCATGAATTTAACGCGAAACGCGAGTTTCCAAATTTTATCGTTTGCAACAGTGCACAGTGTATGTAACAAAGCTTCTTAATGAAAAAGTTGCTAGCATATATACTCGAGTATAAGCCAAGTTTTTCAGCACCCTAAATGTGCTGAAGAATTAACCCTTGGCATATACTCAAGTCCCTACAGCTTGCGCCCTCTGCTACCTGATTACCTGTACGCTCTTCTGCTCACTGCAACTTCCAGACTACTTGCTCCGCCCCGGCGTGATGTCACACGCTGAGCTCCGTTGCTTTCAGCTCTGTTATCTGTCTAATGGGGAGGGGGGAGGGAGAAGGCATGGCATGCACAGGGGGAAAGCTCTGCTATTTATTTCTTTGTATTGCGAGTGGGGAGAGCTCTTTAAAGCAGGCAGGCAGGCAACGGAAAGGTCAAGCCTGCCTGCAATCTATTTCACAATGCTACGAGGCGAGGAGAGAGGGAGGGGGAGCTCCTTGAAGGAAGTGGCAGGCTGAATCCTTCCAGTTTATGATGTGCTCCTTTTGATTGACAGGTTGAGCTAGAGTCGGGCTGTCGGACAGTCGGGTTCAGGATCTTTAGTAGGATTTATGCAGAGAAACAGGCCTTTCAGGAAAAAACAGTTAACATGACCTATAGGTAGGTTTTGAAGTAGGAAAGAAAAAAATTTTTTGGTGTCGGTATCACTTTAAATATCTTACTGTCCCTTATATATTGTTATGGGTGAGTACAGAGGATTTGTAATTTTTGTCAATTTCCATCAGCCCCCGGCAACCTTGTGCATTTTGTGGGAATCGGGGAGGGGTGGTTCAATTGCAACGCAGGTATTAATGAGTGATTCCTTCTCCAGGTGATCATGCTGTTAAGCCTGTGAGAAGCAGGGGGCACCCTGCTAGAGGAGGCAGTAGGGAAGAGCCTGGCATCTCACATACTCATTCCTTGCACGCATTTGTTCAGTAAGATTGATAGATCCTAATTTTATTGGAATTTATTTTGATTATTGAAACTTAGCAGTAGCTGAGGCATTTCCCACCCTAGGCTTATACTCGAGTCAATAGGTTTTTCCAATTTTCTTAGGTAAAATTAGGTACCTCGGCTTATATTCGGATCGGCTTATACTTGAGTATATACGGTAAGTTTGCTTCAAAAGTTGACACCACCTTCAAGCATGCCTTAAAAAGTATGCAATGCGCAATTAAAATTTGCAGTGCAATAACAGTCTAATGAACAGTATTACATTGTGAAATGCTAATTTTTATTCTTTTTTTTCCTCCCATTTATGACTTTTATTACATTCTTCCACAAGTCCCTTAAAATTGTTTTTAGACAAGTCTGAAGGTTTTACACGCCGTTTACGATCATTCAGATACGAAAATTTACGCACATCAAAAATTATCATGGTTACTACGAAATGTTTCCAATCGTGCTTTTACTGACCCAAAATTTGTGCTTTAATGAATGTGCCCCTATGTATTACAATTTATCCCACAGGTTTTTAGTTGAATTGAGGTCAGGGCGCTGTACAGTGCAGTCAAGTTCTTTTACCTTCATCTCAGCAATTTTATTCTGTAAGAACCTTGCTTTGTGCATAGGAGCAGCATTATACTGCATTATTGTACTCAGCTTTCCCAAAAACAGTCCCAAAACAGTTACCAAAAAGCACAGAATTGAGTTGCTATCCAAACCATGGAAATTATCCACAGGCCATTATTCTTTCTCAAAACCTAGACTTTTCTGTCAGACTTTAAGATGGTTAAGTTCATAACACCAGAGAAATGCTTTTCCACTGTGATTCCAAATACTTTCTGCCATTGTAGGTGTCCTTTGGTTATGGTTAGAAAAACAAGCCTTACCTGTATGGCCATGGCATACAGCTAATAAATATGAAAAAAATAGAAATTTGGATTCATTTACAATGGAAGGTAGGGAATGAACCTACAAAGAATGATAGGAACCAAAGAGCATGACATTGGCCTGTGCCATTGCCTAAAGGTAAAGAGAAAGAAAGATTGCCAGTGCTTAGTTTGCCTTTAAAAATAATTTTTACAAAAAATGAGGTGTTAGTACCACACTTTGGCCAAAATATGTAAGCTCACGTGCCACGTCAAGGCCCCTCATTGTACACGAGTCCTACACTGTCTAATGACTTTGAGTCTGTGATGCAATTAAAATAAAGTCCCCCAGCAAACAATGTGAGTAAGTAGTAAGACCCTGTTGCACCTACCTTTAGCTCAAAAAGGCTCTAGTGGAAAAGCAGGGAGCTTTTAAGCCCCAGCTCATTAGCACACACATGAAAGTGATTCATTGGTTTAAAGGCTACATAGCAGCTAGAAGCAAAATT
Source organism: Xenopus tropicalis (assembly GCF_000004195.4). Classification (NCBI taxonomy): domain Eukaryota; kingdom Metazoa; phylum Chordata; class Amphibia; order Anura; family Pipidae; genus Xenopus; species Xenopus tropicalis. Next base: position 37,885,800 of record NC_030685.2, read on the forward strand.
TGGCTACAATTTGTACACAAAACACAGAAAGAAATCGCCAGCGCTCGGTCTAACCCACGCTGTAGCGATGACCAGCTGCTAGAAACACACTTGTGCCAGCGCTCGGTCTAACCCACATTCTGGAGTTGACCAGCTGCTAGAAACGATAAAAAGCCATAAATTATACACAAAGAGAAAGAAAGATTGCCAGCGCTTAGTTTGCCTTTAAAAATAATTTGTACAAAAAATGCGGTGTTAGTACCACACTTTGGCCATTGCCTAAAGGTGTCAAAATCAAATAGCAGGAAAGAGCATGCAGTGTTTATGTTTAAGAAAAAAATGCCACAATATAAAAAGTACAATTAGCAAACACATTTGAGATTATCTGTTTACACAATCCTGGAAATAGCACCATGTAAACAATTCAATTTTGTACAAACTAATTTACTGGGCAGCTAATTACACGGGAGAATGAATTATTACCCTCAGAAAATTTTTCACATTCTTGGCAAAAAATATAAAACATCGCCAGCTGTGTATGCTCTCTCCTGTGCTTACAAGTACCTCCATCAGCAGAAATGCAATAAAAGGCTATCAAGAGATGAAGACTCCAAAGGGAACATAATATGGGCTTATTCTATTGTGATGTATCAGTTACAATACAATTTTCTGTGGCTTTATGAAAACCATAAAATAAACAAAAATATCAGTTCTAAGTCATAAGCACTGCACACTTTTTGCAAAAAGAGGGAAGGATACAGTTTAATATGAAATAAAGTATATAATACCTTGATTCATTTTAAATTATGCAAGCTTTGAATCCCTTAATGAGAAATTTAGGGAATGAGAACTTAATATTAAAATGCGAGGTGGACCAAATCACAAATACAAAACCGCATTGTTACCATGTATGTATGTATGTATGCCATCTCAATGCAATAATATAACTTGCATTTTACAACTATTCTAAGTCACACCTGTGATATGGTTTATAATACAGGCAAATTCACTTGTTCTTATGGTTAAAATGGCTTCCTATAACCAGCAGTTTTTGGCTTACATACATCTAATAATGTCATGACTAAGATACACGAACTTCCTTCTTATTAAAAAGATTAAACATCTACAGGGAGGCTGTGAGAGGATATACAAAAGGTTGCAAAATTCACATTTTTATGGTTGCCAAAAATGTTCACCACTCTGCACTAGAATTTTGCTGAAAAATATTTTTTTTTGTGCTGGAAAACCCGTAAGAAAAAAAGTACTTTGATTCCAATGAGTATGACAAATTGCTCAGCAAAATGGGGCAATGTCGCTCATAGCAAGTGAATACAATAACTCTTCCATATATGCTAGGAAAATGATGAATGACCCAACAGATGATGTTCAATTATCCTACTTGAGAAGAAATATTGTATAAGTGTTTCCATCTAAACCAGCTCATATAAATAGATAATAAAATAGTATATATGTGTTGGGGACACACATATACAATACATACTATTTTTAAACATTAATTTAATTGTTATGGCCTGTTGGACATATGTTTTGGCAGTTGTTTTATTTAAGAAATACTTATGGTTTTTCTGTTTCTTGGACTAGAAAGTGAAAAAAGTAAAACGGAAAGTACATTTATTTTGGAGATGAAGGTAGCTAATCAGCTTACACTTCCCCTGGGAACGGCATTACTTATATAGAGCTTATTAGAAATTGTATGGATTGTTTTAAGTATGAATGAGCAAACTTTTTCCTGTCTGGTTTATACATTCATTTTAACAACAGCAAAATCTTTTACAATGCTATAATTTTGTCATGTGTTTTTTCACCAAAAAAACTATTTGCACTGGAAAAAAAATGCATGCATTATTATTCACCCATTGCCTTCTATATCAGTCATTTGGACTGGAGCCTGATTTGGAGAATTTCTGGCCTTAGAAACTGGAAGAAATCTAGAATGTAGTTGTAGATATAGATCTAAAGATATCTAAGTGATACAATTTTGAAGGAGAAGACGCTGCCATGTTTGGAAGAAATTGACAACATGGGAGCATTTTTCTTTTATGAACAACAATTGTAATATAGTGGAAAGAGCTACTCTAACAATGATATGTGTACTGTACTTCAACCTTCACAGTCTGTGCCTCTAATAAGCAGCATTATTATTGATGGGCAGCATTCATATTCTTCAGCAACATTATGCACAATCATAGGAAAGTTTGCTTCAACCCTCTACTCCAGCAATAAGCAAAATGTGCTTTAATTAGGTACGATTAAACAAGAAATACTAACTTCTAATTGGCTGCTAGGGGTTATAGGACCGGGTATTGTTAAATATAGCTTAAGCAGGGGGCGTGTCCAGCCAAATCCCCTACAGCATGTTATACCCACCACGACTTTGGATACAACACCCCAACTGAAGCCGATGAATGATTGAACCGCAAGAACCATAGAAGGTCACCACCTCACAACTGAGGGCAGACTCATTGGGTTCCATGACCTACTCCCTCTTCGGCCAGAATATGCAAAACACACTTTACCAGTTACACTGTAACAGAGAGGGGGAGGAAAATGGCTAGAGCTGGATACCAAATAGACCCACTTCTAAATATATCCTCAACTCTTAACACCCCAGTAGAAACGGATGAATGACTGGCCCACAAAACCAAAGACAATCACAACCCCATAATTGAGATCAGGTTCACTGGACACCTTAAACCATCTTTTCTGCAACTGGAGTGTACAAGACACATAATACATCCACTATACAATGTTAAAAGAGTGACTATACATGGATACCAGATAAGTCTAATATTAACTGGACCTCTAAATCCACACTAAGGGCAGTGCAACAAACACACCTCCTGCAAGTCTTAGTAACACTACGGGTCTACCTCTAATACAGATCTCTGAGGCAATGGTAGTTCCTGTTTATTTTGTTCACACTGAAGTTACCTTTATAAACCTGAGTTCTTTTCAAAATGTTTACACCCCCCCAAATTACACCATCCTACATTCTCTTTACATATCTCTGACCAATGGCTGACATTACACTTATCTCCTGTAATATCCAGGGTCTAAACAACAAATTTAAGAGAGCACAAATGTTTAATTACCTCAAGAGGCACCCCCCATCTATCCTCCTGTTACAAGAAACCCACCTGACAGGACAAAAAATCTTAGTATTAAAGAGACGGTGGGTGGGCTATGCCTTCCATTCTGCATACTCTACATATTCCAGAGGGGTCTCAATCCTAGTAAAGAGGTCAATCCCGTTTAACCTGCTTACACTCAAAACGGACTATTATGGCAGGTTCATCATTGTACATTGCACTATAGCTAATTTTCTTCTAATTATAGTTAATCTATATATACCACCTCCATTCACCACAACCTCACTAGATATTATCAGTAAGAAACTAGCTGATCTCCCCACAACCCATTCCTGTTATATGGGTAACTCACAGATGTGTGGAGATGGAAAAATCCTAACCAGGAAGCCTTCTCCTGCCACTCCACTACCCATCATTCTCTCACAAGAATCAATGTAGCTTTAGTAACACCTGAACTCCTACCTAGGATAACAAACATATAACAAACTGCACCTGGACAGACTGTATCTATTAGTTCACCTGGACAGACTGTATAAAGAGACCTACTGGCACTCCAGTGAGCTTGCTTACTAACAGGCTGGTGGCTGGTGGAATCAACTTGCTCTTCACTTCAACAAAACAGTATTTTTTATTAACTATATTCCAAATCTTTGTGTTTTTTAACTGTTGGGCTTAATATTTTCAAAAGTATTTGCTGTTTTTGGTGATAATTTACAAAGTTTACTCAACTTTAAGGCTTGCAGCAGGTTTGCCAGAAGTTACATCCCTTTGTAATTACCCTCAGTTTGAGGTGGGTGGGGTTTGATTAGTTCACCTGGACAGACTGTATAAATAGAACCACTGGCACTCTGGTGGTTGGAGCTCTGTAAGTGATTGCTCTTGAAGTGGGGGCTCTGTAAGTGGAGTTATAAACACAGGAGTTACAAACTAAGGGAGTTTAAAACAAGGTACTAAGTTTGCATTTAGTTCAAGTTCACAGCAATAGAAATGTATCCATCTCAAAGCAAAATACTGTAGAATCAGATAAAACCAATTAACAAACAATTAGATGTTTTTATCAAAAAGCAAACCAGTAAATGCTGACTGCCATTACAATTTTATCAAACACAACAGCAGGAATTATTGAAAATAGCTGGATATTACCTAAAAGGAAGAAAATATAGATTTTCACAAATATTCTAATTTCTTAACTTTAGAAAACAATTTATATATAACTTAAGTAAATACATGCAGGGAAATGTTCTCCAACAGAAACACTATAGAAATACATATTTTATATCATAAATGATTTATTAGTTTAGAACTTCAATTGTAGGTCACAGTCATTATAAGTCAACCAAGTCACCTTGGATGTTGCAGTATTTGTGTTATACATTGATACTGCAAAGTCACATGAAATATGTTGTGCTAATAAAAAGTATCCACTTTTATTCTAAAATTGTGTATTTTTACGCTTTTATTTCACAACATTACTTTTTTGGACATCTTCTACTAAGCTGTGCACAAAATGTGGCATATTGAAGAAGGGAATTAATTTCCTCTATGGAAACATGAAGTGATCAGAGTTATGCTTGCTAAGCAGATATTGTCCAAGATCTGGTCCCATGCTGTTTCACAATGTGGCAGAACTTTTATATAGCATGCATCTAATGCTTTGCCTACCAGCAGGTAAGAATAATGATTGAGATTTTATACTTTAACACTTGGCATACTGCACAATATCTACACTGTAGTTTAAAATTAAATATTCGGGAAATGCTTCTGTTTGCGGTAATATGCTCTAGAACCACTATATAGTTATTATGATGGAACCCCAGTGGTAGCAAGCAAAGTCATCATAGCAAAAGTTTATTATTTGGGATTCACAGTCTAGATAAGTTACAGTAACCACACATGGAAAAACTATTTGGGTTTATCTGACCAGGCATTCTATAGACTGAACACTCAGATATGGTTTTATTTGGTTTCATGTATGGCTGATCAAATTGCACTTATGGTCTTGTTCAGTTTATAGAACAAAGGAGCAATTCTAAAGGTTATTGTGAGGAAGACAAAGCACCTGTCAGAGATTTAAGGGGAAATTCCCTATGCACAGATCAGATGGGTGGTGAGTCGTTAAGGAAAGGAACTGTTTGGGAGCAAGCTGGACAGATTTAGGTGGGACAGAACAGAACCAAGTCAGGAGTGGACAGGAGTCCTAAAAATATCAAATCGGAGGATGTTTTGTACATTAAATAGTTGGCAGACAACAATCATACAAAAGTGACATCCCAGAAATGCATTGTAGGTCCTCTAAGGAAATCATCAGATACACAACACATGCACAGATTTTATCTTTATCCAACCCAAATTTTCTAACCTGTCTGATCGGCTAAACGACCATGGTACGAAAATTATCAGGATATGGGGTAGTGATGAGCGATTTTTTTTCGGCAGGCATGGATTCACAGCGAATTTCTGCATTTTGTCATCTGCGAAAAGTTTTGCCATTGAAAATTTGCGGGCAAGTCAACAAATGTCTCGGTTGCGTAAAAAATGTCATGGTTGCTGTGCAATTGTTGCTGTGGCATAAAAAATGTTGTGCATGTCAAAGTAAGTCATTTGTGTAGTCAAAGTTGCGTTTCACTAATTTTCCCCCGTTTCGCAAATTTTTCTGAAGCTTCAGGACAGATTCACTCATCACTAATAAGGGGTCTTCCTGTAATTTGGAACACCATGCTTTAAGTCAACATTTAAGTAAACATTAAATAAACCCAATGGAATTGTTTTGCCTCAAATAATGATCATACTTGGGATCAATTAAAAGGTACTGTTTATTATTACAGAAAAAGGAAATCATTTTTTTACTTAAAATGGAGATTTTTGCAATGGGAACTTTCTGGATAATATGATTCAGATAACCTATCCCATACCTGTAATATTTTGAAGATTTTTTTCTCGTAGACTGCAGCTCTTTATATACAGCACAACATATGAAAGCAATTTTGTACCTTTCCAAATTTTGAGTGTTGAAATTTAGTACATGGCAGATTGCACACATTATTGGCACAATAGTATGTCCTTGTAACAGATGCCTCTCTTGCAGCATTTGACATAGTTTCATAATTTAATTGTTTACAAGTAAAAAATCTTTCAAATATATTTCCAAGCAGACAATTCTATTAAGATGTATAATTGCCTCATCATCTGAGTATTCACTCTGTTTAATGTTGGTCTTGTCTCTTGTTTATCTATATTAGGTTCATATTAGTATGACTATTAGAGAGGCTTCAGATGGGCTTTTTTGCCTTCCTCTGGATCAACTAGAAGTTAGGCAGGTTATATATAGGCATTATGGTTGAACGTGATGGACGTATGTCTTTTTTTAACCCAACTTAGTATGTTACTATGTATTGCATTTGCCAATTTATTATTAAGTCAATCAGGTATGCAAAACCTATTGTAGAAGTAGCTGCTTCAACTTGACCAATCTTATATATTTGCAATAGTTTATTGCTGTGTTTAAGTCAAAGTGAATGATGTGTAAATGAGTTAAATACAATTATCTTTTTTTCTTTGACATAGCTCTCAACCTCTACTTATTCTGTGAAATGCATAATGTGCTAATGTTTGCTAGAAGTACCATAATAAGTCTGTAGCCAAACAATAATGGAGAAAATATGAAACAACAGCATTTTAAAATGCACAATAAGTAGATAAAATAAACAACAGTAAATTGCTTTTGTCAGCTGAAGTCTAACTAGAATCAGTTTCTAAAGCAGATTTTTGTTTGTAATTGTTCAGTGACACATTATATGAAATTACCATCAAAATATTATACAATGTCTACATAATTGCTTGAGATTTTTTTTTTTCAGTCTCTTATTGCCATTATATATCAGTTCATGGGAAAGAATAAAAAATACTTAATAATAAAGAGGCATGTACAAACCTGTTTGGTTGGTTTGCCCCTGAGGAAGAGCACTGATTGTGCTTGAAACATTGGAATTTTTTTAATGAAAACACTTTTTCTTTTGTACCAAGTCCCTGTGTGTGCAGCTCTTTCTATTATTTTTTTGTTTTTGACCTGCAGAAAGACCATCTCCCATAGACTCCATTATAAGCAAATCATTTTCATTTTTAAAAATGATTTCCTGTTTCTCAGTAATAATAAAACAGAACATTGTACTTGATCTCAACTAAGATATAATCATCCTTATTGGAGGAAAAACAATCCTATTGAGTTTATGCAATATTTAAATGATTTTTTAGCAGAGTTAAGTTATGGAGATCCAAATTATGGAAAGATCCCTTATCCGGAAAACCCCAGGTCCTGATCATTGTGGATATCGGGTCCCATACCTGTACTGGCCCTGTACCATTCCATCACTTAGGGCATTTTCTGATATTTGCTGTGCTATCAGTTAGCATGCAGTTTAGAGAGTGCAAGTTTGAGCACATGAAGGAGCAAAATGCAAGCAGGTGTAAAGTACACAGTTGTACTACAGGGCTTTTTTGTGTCAGAGTAAATGATACAACTAAACTTACTTTAAAAAAAAGCATCTACTCATATATTAAAAAATACAAATATAAAAACCATGCATAAAAAAAGCAAAAAAAAATCTGAATCTTAAAACCTCAAACCCCTCATTTTCATGTGGTTACAATCAAAAACATCAAAAACCTACTAATAAACATATAGCATGTCTCTCATAAATGCAGTGCTGAAAAATGCATGAATTTTTATATTACTGTAAAGTTTGCATAATATTAGGATCATACCTCACACTGTAACCAACTTATGTTTTAAAATCATTACCTGTTTTCCAAGGTTCATAAAATCATTGATCATCTGTGCCTGCTATTTTACATTCATAACACTAATGTATGAGAGCTGTGAGTCTCTCCTCTGTAGTTCCTGTGCAGGGAGCGGGGGAGTACCCTCCCATGTGAGCTGACAGGAAGAAAGGCCTGCACAGGAAGTGCTGGTAGAGAAAGAGAGGTACTGTGGGATCCCAGATATTACTGTGTCTGTAAAATCAGTGGGAAAAGCCAATGGCAGAAAACGGCACTCTGTTTAGGGTACAGAAAACAGAGAGTCCTTCTCAGGGCTCTGAAGAAGAAAGTGTGTTCTTTTCAGGGCACAGAAAGCCAAAGGGGATCATTTCTGCAATATCATGTGAAACTGGAGGTATGCCATTTTATAATGAACCTGCTATCCCATATAGCAGAGGCATAGGACTCCTGTAGCGTCAAAAAGAAGGAATCAGTGCAGGATATCAGTAGCAGAATAGGACTACACTAAGAAAGGATGTTTGTCAATTTTCTTTTTGAGAAGGATGCAGGCTCATAATTAATATATAATTATAGTAATTTTGAAATATAGCAATCAGCTTGACTGGTATCAAGCCTGCAAGCAGCACCACTGCCAGAAGCACCCTGCCATTTATTCTCAAAAATCTTTGGATGAGAAAACTCAAGATATGCATGTTGAAGGTGTTGCATATTTCAAATTAGCAGTATATTATACAGGTATGGGACCTATTATCCAGAATGCTCAGGGACCTGGGGTTTTCCGGATAAGGGATCATTCTGTAATTTGGATCTCCATAGCTTAAGTCTACTAAAAATCATTTAACTATTAAATAAAGCCAATAAGGATTAATTATATCTTTGCTGGGATCAAGTACAAGGTACTGTTTTATAATTACAGAGAAAAGGGAAATCATTTTTAAAAATTAGAATTATTTGCTTATAAGTCTAAGGGAGATGGCCTTTCCGTAATTCGGAACTTTCTGGATAATGGGTTTCTGGATAAGGGATCCCATTATAAGCAAATAATTCTAATTTTTAAAAGGATTTCCTTTTTCTCTGTAATAATAAAACAGAACCTTGTACTTGATCCCAACAGATGTAATTAATCCTTATTGGAGGCAAAACAAGCCATTGGGTTTATTCAATATTTAAATAATTTTTAGCAGACTTAAGTTATAGAGATCCAAATTACAGAAAGATCCCTTATCTGGAATACCCCGGGTCCCGAGCATTCTGGATAACAGGTCCCATACTTGTACCTTTGTCAAAAGCATAAATGCGTGCACCAATTTCCTCAGACCGAGCATGGTGCGCTTGTGTCAACTTTCACACCAGCTCTGTTGTCATCTGCAGTCTGTATTTAAACACCAACCAGGCTAGATTATTTGCTAGATTGTCCTGGTCCTTCCAGCAATTCCAGAGTTATCTTGCATTTATTATTGAATACCGCTCTTGAACCTGTGCTGCCTGAATGCTAATATATGCCATGAAAAAGTCAATGGCTGATCTTATAATTAGAAGATCTAAATATGCTTTGTGGTTTTAGAGTTTTTCAGGGGTTTTTTGACACTGGCTTTTATGCGACAAGTTAAAAAAAACATGGATTTGTGCAACAAGATTTTCGTGACTTTTCCACACTTTTTTTTCTGTTTGTGCTATTTCAGTTCAGATATTTTGATAAATGACTGCCATTCATGGAAATTAGATTTGTGGTTTATAAAAACTATAAAACCACAAAAATCTAAATATTAGTAAATCCCCCCACTAGGTCCTCCAACAATTAACAATTAATATTTCTATACAGGTACAGTATAGGATCCGTTCTCCAGAATGCTCGGGACCAAGGGTATTCCGGATAAGGGGTCTTTCCGTAATTTGGATCTCCATACCATGTCTACTAAAAAATCAATAAAACATTAATTAAACCCAATAGAATTGTTTTGCATCCAATAAGGATTATTTATATTTCAGTTTGGATCAATTGAAAGGTACTGTTTTATTACTGCAGAGAAAAAAGAAATCAGTTTTGAAATTCTGAATTATTTGATTAAAATAGAGTCTATGGGAGAAGGGCTTTCCATAATTCGGAGCTTTCTGGATAATGGGTTTCCAGATAAGGGGTCCGATACCTGTATATGCAATACTTTATCTTATGTGCAATACTTTATATCAATTTCATATCTGTCCTTTGCTAAGTCACCACACTCACTGATTACTTTTTCCTTTTTAATTGCTAGCAGTTGTGTGGTTATCATAAATACATTATAGGCTATTTTACAATTACCTGGATGCAAGTACCAGAGCACTTAAGGTTGCTAAATAGTGCCTCCTATTGCATAGTTACAGAGGCCTTGCCTCTAGGAATTTCTTTAAACTTGTGTTTTGTACTTTGTGCTTAATCTTGTTCAGGTTGCAATGTGCAGAACTCTCAGCAGTGCAGCCCTGTATTTAACTTCTGTCATTGGCAGGCAGTATGGGCAGAACACACCTGCTTTGTTTAGTCATTGATGCTCCCCTATGGTGTGTGTTGTAATGATGCACAAGTATCCAATGCATACCCCTCATTAAAATCTTTTACTGTTAATATAGTAGTACTGAAAGGAATCAGCAGTATATTCATATGTGCTTAAATATGACTAAGGGTGCAAAGTGCACAAAAAACGTGTTTGGTTATTGTTGTTGTGTTTTATTAATGTTTCATTTTGGTACAGTATGTAGCCATCCCTTTAGACAACCCTAGCTTGTTTGACAATGTCATTGACAATAATGGCAGATATGCCTCTTTTTTAAGTGCCAGCAGAATTTCACATTTCGGTTCTCCTCAGTGCCTGACATTTTGTAAACATCCTGTGCTCTCTCATTTTAGGGGCATTTACTGGTGAGGGGGTTAAGTTTAGGTAGGAAAACAATTTATTTGTTTTTCAGGAGAACCTGAGCTTTCCAGATCTGACTGAGTTTTTCTGTATTTCTACTTCTGGAACAAGATTTAGAGCTCTAAATACAAAAAAAAAGAAAAATGTATATGTTTCATGATATAGGGATTTATACCAGAAACATATATATTTTTTTTTTAAAGCCTCATGTCTCCCGAACATACCAATACCTAATATGTATAGTTTTATGGAGATTTCTGATTTCTATAGATCAAAAACTCCCAGCAGTAAATTACTAAATTTTACATTACAGCAGAATACGGCATACTTTTGATTCCAAAGCCAAAAATCCTGGAACATTCGGTTTACCCCAGGAAACCATATATTTTTGAAATTGTCAAACCATGTCTTTTAATTCCTAAGTACCAAACAGCAATGCTTTCCAGAATTTAGCAGTTTCCACAAAAATGATGAAAATTCTAAAAAAAATTGCTTCAAAGCTTTTACTTTCAAGCATCGTACCTCCCACATAAAACATCCTAAATATGAACGCCAGGGGTCCACTGAACAGTTTTATGCCCATTGTGCATAGGATTACCAAAGTATCTGGCATTTAGAAAACCCAAAAACTTAGTGCATATAAATTGCCCGGAGATCTTTTTAGTTACTAAAAATTCAACACATCTACTGCATTTTTGTGGGGTAAAAACACAAAAAAATATGTTTACCTTCCCCCCCCAAAGCCATATATTTTTAGAAAGCACGCATTCTGGCGAATTTGTGAAAATTGCACCAAACCTTGCACTTTCAAGCACCTTATCTCCCACATAGCATTAGGTACCAAGAAAAAACATCCTAAATATGAAAGCCAAGGGTCCACTGAACAGTTTGATGCCCATTGTTCATAGGCTCACCATTTAGAGACCCCCAAAGGAAGTTAGTGCATACATATTTCTTGGCATATAAATCAGGCAGTGTATTTTTGGTAGTAGAAATTAATGTGGTAAAAGTGGGAAATAAGTAAGTTGACACCAGTAAACCTCACATTTTCAGAAAATACATATCCTGCCAAATGTAAAATGGGTAAATATGTCTTTGTATGGCAAAGCACCAAAGAGCAAAGCTAAGCTAAATGTTGCAACTACATTTATGTAATTTCTGAAAATTGTCTCAAAGCTTGCATTTTACCCTATTCCATATCCTACATTTCATACCGTACCAACATAAAACTTCTAAATATGAACACCACGGGCCTACTGAACAGTTTGATGTCCAATATGCATAGATTTACCAAACTATGTGGCGAAAAACATATATTTTCTGAAAGTACACATTCTGACAAAACAAAAATGAGTAAATACATCTTTCTACTGCAAACTACCAAACTACAAAGCTGAGCTAAGCATAACGTTGTTTGTGACAATTTTCAGAAATTTCATAAAGCTTGCATTTTACCCCCACATTTTGTAACATATCAACATAAAACATTCTAAATATGAATGGCAGGAGTCTGCTGAACAGTTTGATGCCCAATATGCATAGATTTACCAAACTATGTGGTGTACAGAGGCACCCAAATCAATATATAGCAGACAAGTAACAAAGAGCAATGCGAAATGCAATAAAATCACTAAAATCCCCAAAAAATACTAAAATCAATGCGGTTTTTTTTTGGCCTAGTGAAATCTGCAGTCAGAATCACAGTTTGAGTATTTTGGCTTGGGCAAATTTGTTTTACAGACAAAATCAAGGGAATGTTATCTATGCATAACTGAAAATGCAATAAAATGGCTAAAACTGCAATATAATAAATACAAATGCACCCAAATCACAGAAAATGTAATAAAACCACCAAAATAACAAACAAAATGTATCTATCTGGCTATCCACACTATTGGCAAAATGCATGTTGTATGCGTGTGCAAGTAAATGTGTGTGCTGTGAATTTGGGAAACCCCCCAAAATGTTTGTATGTGTGTGTAATTGTAAATATAAGTGTGTATTAGTGTAATAAGTGTGTGTTTGTGTGTTGTTTTTACACTAACCTGGGTTTGTCATGCAGGCAGATTGTCCTAGAGGAAGCAGGAGGGACCCAGGAACCGGAGGATCCTCCTCATTGCGGATCAGGTGAGTGGGCGGCACTGGAGGGGAGAGAGAAGGAAACGGCAGGCACATAGTAACCACTTTAAAAGCCGCTCCTGCACTCCAAAAAACCCAGAAGTGCAGCACAACATAGACTTTTATACATAGAACGTAGATTATACGCACCTGGTACAATGTTTTGGGTAAGGAAGAGGTGTTTTAGTGGTCCAACCACGTTCTAATTTAAATGAGGCTGTTACTCCCTGTAGGAAGTATTTAGTATTTAGCATGTCTGTGGGAATAGAATGAATAGTCTCTCTCAGTGCGGTACAGTACACAACAAGGATTTAGTAATTGTGAAGTGATCTGCAGTATACTAGCTGTCTGGGAGAAAGACTGGATTGGCCAGTGAAACTATTTATATTTAAATCCCCTCCTGCCACTAGTGTTCTCAACAAAAGAAGGCAATAAGTCTATTATTCAAGAGTGTCTATGAAGATTCTCATTCATCCAGGTCATGATATACAGTATCTAGTAAAATTAAGTCTAAAACATTTAAGTTTTCAAACATTATTCAAGAGGGTTCTTGGACCTGGTCTGAGTTGGGGAGGTACAAGTTGGCAAAGGTGTAAGTGCGGCACATAAAAGAGCCTTTAAAAAACGAAAATGGCCAGACATGTCACATTTTCAATTGGTTACAGGAAATCCAAAATTACAGGATAAAAAATTGCAACTCAGTGTACTCTGGTAAATTGAGTTTCTCATGTAAATTTCTGGGAAGTGTTCGCAATTCAAACTACTGTAGGCACTACTCCTTCTTTAATATTTGTTTCTTTAATAAAGGCTAAATTGGCTTTGTGTTTCTGGAGGTCAGCTAAAAGTAGAATTTTTGTTTTTACCTTAATGTGGAAGGCATGGTTGTCTTGGCTTGGAAGTATAAGGGAAGATAAGATAGCTAGGAGGAAGGGGAAAGCAGATGTAAAAAGTTGGGGCCTAGGTTAAAAAAGGGGAAGAAATAGAGAAATGGGGGCTTGGGGGCAAGAAAGAGGAAAGATAAAGCAGAGGGGCTCAAAAGATACACCGATACCAGATGTAGGCCAAGGCACTACACCTGTAGAAATTGTGGAGGTGTAAACATTGAGGGAGTTGGGTAATAGGTCCCAAAGTTTCCGGACATGGTGGCGACTTCATTGTTGTAATGGAGTAAGGGGATAAATGAATATAAGTTGCCTCTCACAGGGAAAGGGGGGGGGGGGAATGTGGAAGAGTAGGACTTCAACATTGAGAGATGGGAGGACTAGCGGAAGAAATAAGTTGCATCAGATGGTTCTCTTACTGCATATGTTCTCCCATTTTAATGAGCCAGCAATGCGAACAGAAATCCCCATATGTAGGGAATACACTTTTCTTTCAGGAGTTGCACAACATTGCATAGCATACGGCATTGAATCACAGTGGTGTAGGTCAGGTCATGGTAAAATTCAATAGTATCTATCGCTAGCTGTACATTCTTGATTTCTCTTGGTTTGCAAAGTATCTTTTCTTTGGTTATAAAATTGTGGAAGGTGCATAGCACAACTTCCCATAACCCTATGCAGTCTATTGATCAATATTTCTGTGGCGCTGTCTTGACCTAATAGTTGATTAAATAGGTCCGTAGATGGTGTAGTTTGAAGTTGTGCAGGGCCTCGGTAAAGAGTCTTGCCGAGTTTTTAGTAACTGCCTGAGAGAGGTTTAGTTGCCACTCTTTCAGATCATGAATCTTGGTGGTTAGTGACTGCATCTGGGCTCTGAGTACCTAGGTTTCCTGCTGCTGGCTTTTTAATGTGTGCCAATAGTTTTGCTGGTCTTCCTTGTGGCAGAGCGGAGATCAGGTTTGGTATGTCTGCATTGTGTGCAGAAGTGGCTGGAGTGAGTGTGTCAGTTAAGCAAAGAGACAGTTCTGTCTCTGTGGCTTCAGTATCTGCCATTTTGCAACTTTCATCTGCACATGGTGACAGAGGGTTCTTATAAAAGAAATGTCCAATTTTATTTATTTTTTATTGGAGGATTGGTCTTTTGTGAAAAAGAAATGTTTGCTGATTTTCTATCTTGTGCTGAATATTGAAGAATTTGGGCCAAAAGAACATCCAAGAGCAGGAGCCCCACAGGAACGCATTTGTCCTAGGCAGCCATCAACCAACACCCCCTAGATTTTCCAGGAAATATAAAATGTGAACTGAAGAATAATAATTTGTACAGTTAATTCCTTTAAAAAGATTTGATGTGTGATGAATTGGGTAAAATATCATGAATTGTTTATGACTGAATGTCTAATTGTCTAATTCATGGGGATGCCAGGAGCCAACAAACAGCACAATTTCACTCACTTTGATATTTTTACTTTAACTTTTTAGCATAGTATTCTTTTCAGCAGCATGACTATTGTTGTAATGTTAGAAATGGCACCTATATTATACAGATTTATGTTAGTTTGTTGCATGCATGCACAACTGAATTTTATAAGGAATACATTAATGCTATTTGCAATTCAAAACCTGTAATCTGTTATGTCATTTAATAATGCAGTTGTTTTAACTGATACACCAAACAAATTAAGATTTCCTTTGTGCTCTTTTAATGACAATTACCCCTTATAGAAACTAAGGGCAGCAAAGCAACAATAATAATGAGAATCTGTTCTAAACCTTTGTTAACTTTGATTAATTAAAATGCCAGGCTAGCCTATTTTTTCCACTAATAATAAATATAATATATTCCCTCTAAGACTGATAGCAGGCAGGCCACAGCATGAATTGTGCTTTTACACAGGTGACATCCCTTCCACACACAAATATAACTTTGGATCATTCTCTCAATAAATAAATTAACTAGTATAGTGGTTTTGACTTAGGTAAACCATAAAATGGTCACGTTTATTGTATATATCCAGAAATATTAAAATAAATTAAATGGCAGACTGAAAGATTTAACAAGAGCTAAAGACAAATTCATAACAAATTGTCAGAAAAATTACATCTAAAAGACAAAATCTGAAAACTGTCTGTTTTCACAAAATTCAAATTTTTTCACAAGACCAAATTCACAGAAGTAGAGATAGAGGTTAGTGAATAAGTGACAAATCTGACAAATCTATCTCCACTTTTATTTTGTCTTAATATCATCACTTTTGTGAATTCCACCCTTTGTCTTTTACAGATAAGAACGAGAGTGGGGGAAGGGTCTATATTTCTGAAATTTCTTTCTTACATTCTAATGTATGTTGGATGTTCATACTTTGTTTCAAAGAGGGTTAAATGACTGGGTAGATGTGCTTTCCAGAATGTTTGTGAAGGTCAAAAAATGTGATAGACCCATAACTTGTTGATCCAAATTTGTTGAATTGATCATTGACTTCATAAATTCTAATTATTTTTATGGATAAATCAGATTCATCATTTCAAAGCTATCATTATTAGTAAATCAGCCTCAAAGTTTCCCTCAATGAGCCCTTTAAATCTTCCCTTTGTTTTAGGAGAAGTAAGCAATCGAAGTGAGTAAGAGGATATAAGACTGGGATTAGAAGAAAAACACATAATCAGTACTGAATACTGTGGTAGTCCATATAGGAGTAAAAATAATGACACTTTTTAAATCTACCCATCATGCTTTTTTAATAACGTACTTTAGAGTTGATTCACTAAAGTGCGATAACGCTTATCGCATGCTTTTTTGCGTTAAAATAGATGCGAAATAATGCGAGATTTGCTAAAGTATTATCGCGTTGTCGCATATCGCGTCGTTAATTAGCGCACAACCGCATGCGCTAATTTTACCGCATTGCGTTAATTAGCGCGCAGAAATAATACTAACGCATGATTCACAAACACTTAAAATAAATAAATATTTAATATAATATAAATATTGAATTAGTCTACGTGAAAATTAACACCTACTTGGGGCAGGCGGTAATTATAGAAATCAGTTCACAAGCTTTTGGCAGTGTTATTTATTCAAGTATGTCTTGATGTTGATGAGTGATGTAGCCTCCAGTTTGCAAGGAAATGGTCATTTAAAAAAAAAGTCGTTTTACGAACGTAATGGTGTGTATGGCTAATATGACGTGCACGCAAAAAGTAGCGCATGTGCGTTAATTAGCGCGCACGACAAGCAGCGCGCTGCATTAATTAGCTCGCGTTGCGTCAAATGCCGCTCGAAAATAGACTTCACGACTTAAATAATGCAAACAGCATTGCGTCTAAATTAATGCAAATATCCTTTTAGTGAATCGTGCGTTAAGACGTGAAAAATAAGACGCGATAAAATTTTTAACACATGCTATAAATATCGCTAGTTTTAACGCACCTTATTGAATCAGCCCTTTTGTATGTTGATAAGGAAATTGAATATTTCAATTCTGGGTGGAAGTGAAAATATACAAGAAACAATGTATGCAGAGAAGATTTTGGAAAATAAATGGAGGAAAAATATATTAGGTGAAACAAGGAAATTGAAAATATAATAATAACCTTACAAGACCAAAAAGGAAATGCCTTTAAAGGAAAAGAAAGTTCCAATCACTGAAGAGTGCCAAAATGTTAGGTACCCCCCCAGGGATTATAACTGCTTATCTGACACCCCAGGTCACTGCTCCTGTGTGCTGAATACTGTCAGGGAACTGCTGTAGAAGTAGCATGATATTACCTTGTTCTTCTTCCTAAATCCTCTCTATGGTCCTAAAAGGATACCAGAAGTAGCTTATAACAGTGAGTGGAAGAGTGAAACTTGAGAAATAAGAGTAATCTAACTCATGCAGGATTAAAAAAAAAAAATGCTTGAGATTCCACAGTTCTGAATATGAAAACGTCTAAGCTTATTTGGACACTCTACCCAACATTTCTATGTCCTACCATACCTTGTATAAGAATCCACATGGAATTTATAAATTATCTTTGCTACAATGCTGCTTTGGAATACAAAAGGTGTGCCCAAATTGCACAACAATCTTGTGGTACAGTTCACTTTGGAGAGCATACAACCTGGCATCAATGGATGACTAAATGAAGCTTTCCTGATGTGAAAGCATAGAAATCTTGCTTATGGGATGTTGCTGGTAATTGTGCTTTAAATCCTGATGAAAGAACTATCACCAATTGAGCCAATCTTTTCCCGATATGCTCCTTGAGTGATATTGGACTTATCCAGTCATATCAAAATAAAGGTATGCAGGCTGCCGGGGCGAGGACCACATTAATGAGCCAATGTGGTGTTTATCCCAATAGGATTTTTAAACCTGCCTGATATTTGGACCCCATACACAGGCTTATAACCTGCAAACTCAGCCTAAAGAAGCAGAATTTGCAGCTTATATCAGAAAATATATAACCACCTATAGTCCCATTAAGGGAATAAGTGGCCTGCATATTTTTGCATCCTAAATGCACAACCTTACATCTTTAGATTTTGAATCTCAGCTGCCACTTAGCTGCCCAGAGGGATGGAATTAATTGGCCTGCAAAGTTTTGTCATCTGTAAACTCTGATGTATAACTTCAATGCCCTCCCCTGTCATTATTGAACAAAATATATAATTGAAAGTAAATCAATAATGTAATACAGAACCGTGCAGCACCCCAATAAGAACCATACTCTACATAGAGACCCTACCATTGTCAACCACCCTCTGTACACAATCCTTTACCAGCAGGAGTTATGTGACACTGTATCAAAAGCTTTGGCAAAATCTAAGGAGATATTGATTATTACTGTTAATGTCCAGAACATGTTGCATGTGATCTCTTAACAAACCTTCAAATAACTTGTCAAGATGTTAAATTCACCTATAAACCTATATGCAGGTGAGATTGTGATCCCTTTTTTAATACTGTAATTGCCTTAAAATTGCATCATTATTCCTCAATAGCAGATAAAGGTGAGTCAGAAAAAAATAGGGCTGGGTAAAACTGAATTAAATTCTGTACGCCCTCGAGGATGTATTCCATCAGGGCCTGGACCCTTGTTTAAATGAACTTTGAGCACCACATCATGCGTTTTCGGCAGACATGGATTTGCAGTGAATTTTCGCATTTTGGCATTGGCTAATTGTTTAGCGAAACTTTTGTGAAAATATGCAGTGAAAAAACATGTTGTGCATCAAAAAAGTAGCAGTTGCATTAAAATAGACGCACCTGTGTAAAAATGGGTACGGCCATGTAAAAATGGACGCGTTCGTGTAAAAAAGTCACACACAACAAAATGGTTGTGCAGAACCCATGTTTCACGCAATTCACTCATCACTACTATTGACTTATGAGCCTCTGTGCCCCTACCAATTGCGTCTTGAAACTCTGACTCCTCTATTGTATAGACTGATACTAACAACTTATTGGGCACATCTGATTTAACTTTTAGTCTTTGAGTCTTTTATAACCAAATAACTTCAAATGTTTTAAAGGAGCCCTGTCTCATATTGCATCGTTTCACTACTAATATACGTAAAACAATTTTGGTATTAGTCTTTCACTGTAAATACAGTTCCTCATTTTTTATCTCTGCCTTCCTAATTGCTCTTTTATGCCATTTGTTGAAGTATTTATAAGAGGAGAATGCAGTTGGGGGGGGGGATAGAAGGCTCAGAGGCAAATGGGCATATCCTCGTCAAAATCACTTGGAGAGAGGAGGGATGCGGATATGGATGGGATGTCACAATTAAACATCATTAATTTATGTGACCATATCCTGACCAAAGATCAGGAGAAGGTTATACTGTGTTATGCAGTCTGTCTTATTCCCCATCACACAATGCCTCAAAAATTGAACTTTATATTTCTGTTTTGTCTGAAACTCTTTTTAAAACAAACATTTTGACCCGGATCCTAGTTCATTGCTTTGTGAAACATATAATTCCCTCATGGCAATTCCAGACTGAAAATTGTCACTTCTAAAAAAATGGTAAATTTCTTCAGGCCTTAGGTGATCTCACTGGTCTCTTGACAGAAAGTCAGGAACCCACCTCAGTGATTAAAATAAAAAGCACATTTATGCCGGTTAAAAATAGAAGCTCTGCAGTAATGATTTTTGGTGAGTTTTTGGTGAATTTTTTTTGTTTTTCTTGTTACTAAATAAAGGTCCCTCCAGTCTCAGTCGTAATCAACTGTCTTCCACCTCACCTATCCAAAAATTGACGAAGGCTTTAATGACATCATGATCTAACTGTGGCCTTCAGAGAACAATATAATGGCATTTTCCATAATGGTTATCAGACTAGAGTAACTACTTCTGCTGAATGGGAAATGTGAAATCACAAACGCTGACTTTTTACATGCTCCCGCAAATTCATAAAAACACAAAGAAGCCTCCAGACAGACCCATTGTGCCTGGCAATGGTATTTATGTTGATAGTTCGTTCATAACTTACCATCAAATGTCAGAGATTCGGGTGGTTCTTTTTAAGATTTCAGAGATACAGGTACCACAAGAAACAAGGAACTGGTTTGCTGTGATGTCAAATCACTATATACTTGTAGCCAACATAAATATAGCCTACAAGTAGTGTGTTATTTTCTAAAAACTGAGAGTGAATGGAGTCATTAATATGGGGATTTTCTGTTACTTTTGATACAGATCGATTTGACCCACAATTTTTTTTCCTGTTTAACAACAAGTTTTACCTTCAACAAAGGGGAGTCACCATGGGGGCAGCATTTGCTCCCACCTATGCCTAAGACATAATTGTTTTGAAGATGTATGTATGTATATTTGTATTGATATAGCAC
This sequence comes from Xenopus tropicalis, assembly GCF_000004195.4. NCBI lineage: Eukaryota > Metazoa > Chordata > Amphibia > Anura > Pipidae > Xenopus > Xenopus tropicalis. Next base: position 37,906,391 of record NC_030685.2, read on the forward strand.
TACGTATACATGCATAAGAGGAACTAGATGCAATGTTTATTACCATCAAGGGGTGCAGAGCTGTCTGCTAGACTTTGCAGTCTCAAATCTTCCAACTATGACTTTAAAATAAGTATTACCCCATTACTGCCTTTTACCATTCCTCTTATTTCACCCTGTCTTAGGCCTATCTGAATTGGGGGCAAATTGGGGCTATAGATCAAATAAAGGGGGGGTCCCATCCACAGACAGGTCTTTCTTCAGGTGAAAGTCTCTACAATAATCAACAGTGGGTGACACTGCAATATAAGTGCCAGTTCCCAGTTCAAGTGCAATGCGAGTGTACCAAGAAGTAGTCTTTGAGTTTAGTTCTAAAGAGACTAAGGGAGGATTCTTTCATTCAGGGATGGCATTCTAAATATAAGGAGCAACAAGGCAGAAGGGTTCAAGTTGATGAAGATGACATCTTTGAGAAACAGGCAAACAAATTTTCAGTCAGGCTAAAAGAGAGGGGGTATAGCATAACACATTATAAAAGAATGTTTTTTGGTCCAAATATGCTGTATTGCATTTCGGAGGAATTTCATGTCAATTTGAGGTCTGCTGTATTATAGTCCTCCTTTCCCAGCCCCTCTCCTATCTTAAACTTTGGTGATAAATAGCAGCACTAGCAGGTAGCAAGCCAGTGGGGGAGCATGGACTATTCATACGTGGCCCTTTCAAAGATTTTTGTGATTCAAAGATTCAAGGCACACCACGTAACTACATGTCTCATGTATCTCGCACTATCACCTATGGATGCAGCTGAACAACATTTGTAGTCCGATTCCTGCTCATAACATGTCATATAGGATAAATACAGCAAGTCAATGAAGGGATATGTACTAATAATGAATTGGTACTTGGCTAATCTTATTGGATGACTTTTGCAAGGTCCAGAAAAAGAAAGTGGCTTTGGCTAAATCTAAACAATAGAAAGATTTGAATTCTTCTTTAGAATAGTTTTCAGAATTACTTCTAAACATTGCTGTAAAAACCCAGATTTTCCAGAGATCAGAGTGTATGCACAGATATATACAGTATGTTGAATTAAAAAATTACTAGTGAGACATTTTCCTACATTATAATGAGGTTGTTAACATTTCCATTGAAATGGGAAATAATTTCCAAGAAAAAGTTTTGCTGAAGAAAATGTATAAAAAAAATTTCAGGAGTGAATTAGTCTTATATTATTTATGCATTCATTTTATAAATAGCCTTAGAGCATATATTTCTTTGAAGATGAAAATCCCTCATCCAAACTATTACAGAAAAGTAGTCAACGAATTAGCTGCACAAAAAAGAATTTGAAAAGAACATTCCATATTCACTTCATACCGCAGACATTCCTTCTTAGTGTTAACTGGTTATAACTGCAATTATTTTCCTTGAGCTATCAGCTGAAACATTTCCTTATGACTAACAGTAGTTTTGTGCATTGAAATGTTATGATTCATTCAACCAAATCCTTGGCCATTCTTTATTCCATGGCATTATAGGATCTTAGCAAGGTTTATTGTATACCATGGCTCCTTCAGATAACACAAGGTTACCAACATCAGTTACATCAGTTCTAAATAGCAAGGTTGCATTCGATTGAAAAAAACGAAAAATATTGGTTAAGCGATATCCAAAAAATGCTCAATGCCCCATTATGTTTCAGCTCTTTGACAGTTCAGCACTGCATTCTGATTAAACACATTTGCATGATGAATGAGCACATCACTTGACACATCTATATCAATACTTGCATTTTTTGTGGACATTTTTTAAAAGGGACCTGTCACCCTAAGAAATAATTCCAAATTCTTTTTGATTGTCTTTGTTAAGTAAATTGAACTTTACTTACAGTATATAAATAATATAAATCGTGTTTCCTTCAGTCTTGAAATTACAGAATCACAGCAAGCAGACAGGTGCCATTTTGTGGGCACTGTTATTAAGGTAAGTTTAAAATGTACAGTTTTTGGAGGGTTTTTCTTTAGCTTCACAGCTTCCCTCTTAACATATAATATAATCAATATTTACAGCCTTTTCAGGATTCACTATAAATTGACTATCATTGCCCACATCTCTGGATAAAGTTTGTTCTGGGTGGTTGTTTGCTCTTTGCCAAGCTTCTATGAGTGTGTTCACTTTGTTTAGGACATGTTCACATTTAGTCACTTAGCACAGGGCTCATGATCTTTTTTATTTAAATGCTCCATCCTTCAGTAAATCTGCTAGCTATGCACATGTTTTAAATGAAATATTGAGCCACATATTTTTAGCCATTATTGAAATTTGTGGGGGTTTTTTGATCACAAAAAATTTAATTGTCTTTTTCAGTACTGTGGTGTAAAATCTCAATAAGTAAGTTTAAACTTCAGTAGTGCAGTGGTGTAATGTATTTAAAAACAAAAAATTGAGTCAGGGGAAAACTCATGCAAACTCTATGGTTTGTTGCAGATCCAAGAACCATGTATTTCATAATGGGATCATGGGCATCTAATGACACAACTTGTAATTTGATCCATTATTCTTTCATTACATAAGTGCTGTGTCAAAGGATTTTCATTATCCTCTCAGCATGCCATTCGCCATGGACCACATGATAGCTTGAAAACTCCATTAAATTTCTCTAATGAAAGTACTTAAGAGGTCACAATTGATAGCATAAATTAACCCTAGATAAGATATAAAATATGTTATTAGTGACAATACTTAACATTATAAGAGCAGTAAAATTAAATTTGAAGGATTCCATTCAAACATAATTATGCATCTAAAAATGAAATGTTATTTAGCTATATGCATATTTACATAACCTTATTTGAAAGAACAGAGAATTCAGCTTTGCTGCAATAAAGATCACATTCCCAATATAAACATAATGCATTATTATCTACTTGTCCCTAACATCTGTGCAAAGTAGTTCAAACAGCCTGAAAAATATAAATTTGCCATCAAGCTGACTAGAATCTGGAGGAATTTATTCTGGTGTATTTGTGCTTAAGTCACAGGTAAGTTCACAGTATATAGAAAATTCTATGACAGGTTGTAGTTACATATTTACACATGGTTGAAAAATTCTAAGTTCTATACACTCATACATAAACCATATTTTTTTTTTTTTTTCAGAAAAATTCGTATTTTTTATAATTTCTAGAACTTTTCGTAATGACCATGATAATATTGTTAAAATAGTACAACTTTTTCACAAAGACTACGAACATTTCGGAATTCATTCAAGCTTTGGTATTGTGACTTTCTTTTGGCAGGTTGGAGCTGTAGAGTGCCATTGAGTCCTATAGAAGGCTTCCAAAATCATGCATTGAAGTTTCAAAGCCAGAAAGGTTTTTGCACCGTTTATGATAATTTGGATACGAAAATGTTGTGACTTTCGGATCATAACCACAATATTTGCAGAAATATAAAAGATAATCAGAAATGATTGTGGTTACTCCTAATTTTTTCCAGTCGTGCTTTTAATTGGCGAAAGATTGTGGTTTCATGAATGGGCCCCTAATTATAGATTTTCGTATCCCAATAGACTTGGATACTATTCTTGTTCAAGAAATCACCCAAGCCCCTCTTAAAGACATTAACAGAATCTGCCAATACAACATCACTAGGAAGGGCATTTCCCATTTCCCATTTTCTGGTGTGCTGATTGTTTTTTTTTTTATATATTCTTTATTTTTGCATTTCAACTTTAAGGAGGGGATACAGAAAGAAAGAGGGAGGGGGGAAGGGGGTTGCATTGATCATTAACATTCATATTCATTTAATCCTAGACTAACAGCAGGTTCTTGCTATTCTATGGTGTTGTCTTCTGGTCAGTTGTTGTAGTACAGCCTTATAAAAATTCTTAACACATATATTAACAAAGGTGATCTTGTTAAGCAGTTTTAGAGGTTTTTAGAGTAAGAAAGGGTGTCTTAGTGCATGTTGTTGGGGGGTATGTGGTTCATTGATACCTTATTGGTCTATTTTTTTCAGAAATTCTAACCATGGTGACCAATTTTTACGGTAAGTATGACTATTGTTGTGTATTAGTAGAGATAACTCTTCCATTTTCCTAATTTCTTCTATTTTTGTTAGCCATTCTTTGATTGTTGGGGAGGAGGATGACTTCCATTTCTGGGGAATCAGCGATTTTGCTGCCTGCAAAAGGTGTAAGGTAAGTGGGTCTGATAATGTGTCATTTTTTTCTGGTAGGATATATAGTAATATAGTGGGTGCGTTATCTATTGTGATGGATTGCTGTGTGACTTTTTGTATTACATCTAGTATTTCCTTCCAAAAATGTGTCAGTTCTGAGCACGTGAGCCAGATGTGAGTGTGTGTACCCTCTAATTTGTTGCATCTCCAGCAAAGTGGAGAGCTATTGGGATAAATTCTATGTAGTTTAGCTGGCGTGTAGTGCCATCTAGTTAGTAACTTGTAGATTGCTTCATTAGTTCTAACAGCTCTTGATGCTTTGTAGGTTAATTTGAAGATCTTGCCCCATAAGTTTGGTGAAATTTCTATGTTCAGTTCTTTTTCCCACGCTTTGCAGTGGGGTAGTTGGTTTGTTGTTGGGATATCAGTTAGAGTTTTGTAGGCCCTAGATAGTGGTTTATCTACTCTGGTGTTTAAATTAGTAGATTCTAGGATTTTTTCCCAGGGAGTTAGTACTCTGTTCCAATGTTTGTTTTTATGTGTGTGTATAAATGTGTGTAACTGATTGTAATTCCAGGCATCTCTGGGGTGTGTGCCCCATCTTTTTTGTATTTCTGCTAAAGAAATTACCTTATTTTCTTTTACAAAATCGCTGATTCTAGTGATCCTCTCTCCCCAGTTGCTCCATCTGGAAAAGGATCCTGGTTCCATACTGGGTTTGAAGTCTGCGTTGTACATCAGTGGCTGTAGTACATGAGGGTAAGTTGATAAGTTATAGACTTCTTTACTTTTGTGCCAGACCTTCAGTGTAGCCTCAATCAAAGGGTGGTTATCTATATCTTGTATTAATTTTTCTTTTGTTTTCCATAGAAGATTTTCTATGGGAATGGGCACGAACCCTTGTTCTAGCGTACACCAGTCTTTTTTCCCTTTTTTTGTTTTCCAGTCTAGTATTCGTACCAGGTGTGAGGAGATGTAGTACATATATACATTGGGGAGGGCAATTCCCCCTTTGTCTTTTGGTAGGGTTAGTAAACTGTACTTAAGTCTTGGGTTGGAACCTCCCCATATGAACCTTGTAATCATAGATTTTATGTTTGAGAAATAAGCCATAGGTATGTGTATTGGTAAGACTTGTAGTAAATATAACACTTTGGGGATTAGCATCATCTTAGTAGCCTGTACTCTCCCAAACCAAGACAGCTGCATTTTGTTCCAGTTTTTTAACATGTTTTGTATTGATGATATCATGGGGATATAGTTATCCTGGTATAGGTTTCCTAGATCTGAGGTAATTGTGATTCCCAGGTATTTAATACCTCTGTTCGCCCATTGGAAAGAGAAGCTTTGTTTTAGATATTGGATATTGACATTTAAAATTTCGGATTTTGAGTAGTTAACTTTGAAATTGGATAAGTCCCCATACGTTTTGAGTAAGGCAACTATATTAGGTAAGGAGATAACAGACTTTGTTATGAACATGAGCAGATCGTCTGCAAATGCTGCATATTTGTATTCTTTCCCTTTAATGGCTAACCCAGATATATTTTGGTTGTCTCTTATGTGATTTAAAAGAGTTTCCATGACTAGGATAAAGAGGGTTGGTGAGAGGGGGCAGCCCTGTCTAGTACCGTTATAGATCTGGACTTTGGGAGACAGTGTTCCATTAACCCTTATTCTTGCAGATGGATTTTGGTATAGTGCTAGTATCCTACTTCTAGTTATTTGACCTAGTCCGAAGCCTGCTAGAGTTCTCTCGAGGTATTCCCACGAGACCCTATCAAAGGCCTTCTCAGCGTCAGTTGTAAGTATTAATGCTGGGATTCGCCTTGTTTTGGCGTGATGAATCAGTGATATTATCTTGGCTGTGTTGTCCCTTCCTTCCCTTCCAGGTACGAAACCGGATTGGTCCGGATGGATCAAGAGGGGTAGGTATTGTTTGATTCTATTACCAATTATTTTAGCATAAAGTTTCATGTCTATATTTATTAAAGATATGGGTCTGTAACTGGCACATTGCTGGGGGTCTTTCCCAGGTTTCGGGATAATTGTTATGTGGGCTTCTTGGGCTTGGGGATGAAATCCATTGTCTGGTGTAATGGAGTTGAAGTATTTCAACAGTAATGGGCTAAGTTCTTTTTTGAAGCATTTATAATATAGTGCTGTATAGCCGTCCGGTCCGGGACTTTTCCCAGCTGGAAGGCTATCTATGCTTTTCTCAATTTCTTCAAGGGTGAAAGGAGCATCTATTAGTTGGCTATCTTCTATAGCGAGCTGTTTAAGTTTAGCACTATTTATGAACTCGTCTATTCTTTTCTTATTGCGTGCTGTATTGGTTTGTTCCTTTATTTTGTATAATTGTTGATAATAGTCTTTTAAAGCTAACGCTATACCTTTAGTGTCGTGGTATAGTGTGCTGTTTCCGTTTTTGATTGCAGTAATATGTGTTTGGGGCTGTATTTTTTTGAGTATGTTTGCAAAGTGTTTATTGCATTTATCCCCTAGTTCATAGAACTTTTGCTTGCTTCTCATGTATGCTTGGTATGTCTTTTGGTCTAACAGTGCTTTTAGTTGTAGTCTCTTATTCTCAAGTTTCAGGAAGTTATGTTGGGATTGGGTTGCTTTATGTATTTGTTCTAGTGTAGAAATTTCTTTTATTAACCTATTAATTTCCTTATTTTTTTCTTTTTTCAGGTTGCTCCCTATCGCTATGAGTTGGCCACGCAGGACACACTTTACGGTTTCCCAAATCGTGCATGGAGAGATTGTGTTGGACGTGTTGTCTTGTACTGTTTGGCTAATGCATGTCCTAATCTGTTCTTTTACCTGTTCTTTATGTAAAAGGTAGTCGTTCATCCTCCAGGTGAACTCGGATTTGATGGTATTGGGAATAATAAACTTTATTGATATAGGTGCATGGTCTGATAGTATAGAATTACCAATGTTAGCATTTGAGAATAAATGTAACCTATGTTGTGATGCTAATATGTAATCAATTCTTGAATAAACTGAGTGTGTTTTGGAAAAGTGTGTAAAGTCTCTTCCTGTGGGGTTTTGAGCTCTCCATATATCTATTACTCGCATATCAGAAAACATTTTTTTAACTTCTTTTAACCCTTTATATGATATGTTACTTTTACCCGAGGAGGAATCAGTCAGTGGGTTCAGCACTAGGTTGAAATCCCCCCCTAGGATAATTAGACCTTCTTTGAAATTTTCTAGGGATTTCATAAACTGTTTCAGGTAAGTAATTTGTCCGTTGTTGGGTACATATACATTTGCCAGGGTGCATACCAGTTCTCCAATGTAACATTTAACTAGCAGGAATCTTCCCTCTTTGTCTGCTAATGTTGCTATATGTTTATAGGGTAAGGGTGTGCTGATTGTTTTTATAGGAAAAAAAACATCCCCCATCTGCCTATAATCCCCTCTAATGTACTTGTACAGAGTAATCATGTCCCCTCGCAAGTGCAATCACCTTCTTTCCAGAGAAAACAACTTCTACCTTGACAGTCTAACATGATCATGAGTTTAAATCTTCCATTCCTTTTATCAGTTTATCAGTTGCAGGTTTTTACACTTTCTCCAGCTCATTAATATGTGTACTGGGTCCACTTTTGTTTAACTTGTTCATAAATGACTTAGGGGAGGGTATGATAAGTAATGTATCAGTGTTTGCAGATGACACAAAACTCTGCAGACCAGTCAATTCTATCCAGGATCTGGCATCCTTGCAGCAGGATCTTGACCAACTGGCAATCTGGGCGGCTAAGTGGCAGATGAGATTTAATGTGGATAAATGTTAGGTCATGCACCTGGGATGTAAAAATATGCAAGCCACTTATACCCTTAATGGGACTGCACTAGGCAAATCCATAATGGAGAAGGACCTTGGAGTCCTTGTTTCGCGAAACAATCCGCCAATGGCGAAACAAGGAAATTCGTTGGAATCCATGCCTGGCGAAACATTTCGCCCATCACTAAAAAGGAGACAATATGTTTAGATGCTACTTGGAAATGATCAAAAAATATTTTTATACACATCACAATAGGGGCCAGTGTATAATACTAGCAACAAATGAGGCTTCATATCCACTAGCTCTTTCTTTAAATAGCTGTAAAAAGAAAGAGAGAGTTCTCTTATCTATGTCACCCAGTGCTGACACACATTTTTTTCAGTGATTTTCACCTTTGTAATTCTATTACTGAAGAATTTTCCCTTATTCAGGTTTTCTACTGGGCAAAAAATAACTTCCTCCTTTTATGGTCTTCATATTAATCAATCAATGTCCTTTTGATTTATGCTCAAAATTGTGGAACTAATGAAAGAAAATCACTAAAAGAAATGCTTGTAATGGTTACGGATTACTTGCAAAAGACAAGCATTTTTCTGCTTAACTAGGCATGCTCTTTCTTCATCATTCGTTATCAAAAGAGCAATTATATACAGAAATTCATACTCATAAATAATGTGTATGATTCCAAGATCTTGAACATTCAAAATACCTAAGCTCATATTCAGAAACTCCTCATAATGCTGTTCTCTGTGGTTTAACTAAAGTGCAGGCAGACCTCGCAGCCGCAGGGGGTAGGCAGGAGGGGGTTGGTAGTAGATAATTTGTGATTTTGCCTGCAAACCATGATGCAAATCACTCCCCTTGTGTCAGCCACAATTTCTTGCAGGGGGGGGGGAAATAAAATATAAATAAAATTTACGTTTACCATACGTTTTTGCTCTATATTCAGGTTTCCATGCCATGTGTAAGAAATTGCTCATCTTGGGTGCCATTATTTGTGATATATTTATATGTGTGTTTGTGTCTCTATACATATTTATGTGTATGAGTATGGGGGGAGTTCTACTGATTACTATAAACCAGTTGTTCAAGTTACACCCGAAGCCAAATCTCCATATCAAAGGGTTTTTCTGTGGATGATGGTGGGACAGTACGTCTGTGAGAAGCCATAAAACTCAACAGTTACTGAACAATGGGCAAGGTGTGGTTTTTATCAACCCCATCTGATCAGTTGGTATGCAGGGGGCAGTGGCTGAAAGGTGTATAAATGTGGGCTGGACAGTGGACAAGGGAAGAACCTGGGGGGGGAAGAACCTGGGAGGAACAACCTGGGGAGAACTGCATCAGAAGTGACTGGGCAGGATGTGAGACAGACCAGAGGTGGCCATGGCTAGAGAAAAGGAACCAGACCACCATGTTCTGTGTTTGTCGGTAGCTATAATGTAGATTTTGTCATTAATCTGTTAATGTAAATATATTGTGTTGTGTTAACTAATCTTTTAATTGTAACAATCCATTGATTTGCTACTCAATATATTCATTTTAATATACACTTATTGGTGTGGGTTATTTGTCTGCTTCTCAAAAGAACCGGAACCCTAGTAAGAGGGCTGATTATTAATATTATAGTATTATATATATATAGTCAAAAATCTTACACATGTGCTTAAATGTAACATAGTTCTCTTCCTATATTTCTAACCACTCGTGATGAGCGAATCTGTCCCATTTTGCTTCACCATAAAATTCGCGAAACGGCAAGAAAATTCAGAAAACGTTGAAAAATTCGCGAAACGCGTTTGTTACACGATTTGTTGCCCACGCTTTTTTAGGAGGAAAGGCTAGTAAAGAGTTAATCTCAAGCTACAGGCATACCTTCAGTTGTCTCAATAGTGCCCTTAAGTCTCCCCATATTTCTCCCATTCAGAAGATCTGAAGCCAAACAGGAAGAAAAAACGCTGAGCTGGCTAGAGAAGATTCCCATAATGCCTCACTCCTGCTCAAACTTGGCGACTTGGGACTGTAGGCGGCACATGCGCACCAGCAGGAGCGCTCCCCCAGCGTCCGGTTGCCATGGCGACCGCCGCCATTATAAACAGTGTAAGCTTGAATCAGAACAAGACGAGAAAGCCGGCAGGCAGGTGCTGGTGGGGGGAGAGGCAAGCCGGGAGCGTGGGATGCTTACAAGAAGACAAGAGGTGCTGGTGGGGGGAGAGGCAAGCAGGGAGCGTTGGATACTGACACGAAGACGAGAGGTGCTGGTGGGGGGGAGGCAAGCAGTGAGCTGTGAATGCTGACAAGAGGACGCACCAGGGGCGGGGGGGTGTTTGGGTTGTGCAGACAAGAGGACAAGACTCGAGCGAACGTGCGCGGGGGGGGGGGTTGCTGCTGACAAAAGGAGTGGACCGGAGCGGGTGGTGTGTGTGACAGGGGGGGGGTGCTGACGAGTTGCATAAGTGTATACACATAACGCAGCTGCTGGGGGGAGACACAGGACGCAAGGGGCTGCAGGGAGGATGTTGGGGGCGCATGCGCAGAAGAGACAGTGAGGGAAAGGGAGTGGGCATCCCTTTTTAAAGATGGCGGTGCTGTTCACTGAAATAAGTATGTAGAATGTAGCAGGTGTATCTCTGTAAATCTTTCATTAAGCAAGCTAGAAATATAGCGTTTTTACATAGCAATAGTAGTACTATTTAATAGTGTGCTTAATAGATTTTGACTTTCCTTGTCCTTTAATGTGGGAGTGCCTCAAGGTTCTGTACTTCGTCCTTTGCTGTTCTACCTTTACACTCTCTCTTTAGGAGACCATATCTCGTTGTTGGAGAAGCCAATGGCACCTTAAACTAAACCTAGCTAAAACAGCTTATAGTCTTCCCGCCCAAACCTAGCCCTCCTTTCACCATTATTATTGATGGCATGACCATTAACCCTGTTAATTCAGCACACTGACTTCGGGGTTATCTTTAACCAATCCCTCTCCTTCTCTAACCATATTAATAACACTGCCAAAACCTGCTTTTTCCTCCACAACATTGCCAAAATATGCCCCTTTCTTTCACAAGTTACTGCTAAAACATTTATCCATGCCCTTATCCTTTCCCACATATATTACTGCAATCTCCTACTAACCAGCCTCCCAGACTCCAACCTCTCTCCCTTACAATCAATCTTAAACTCTGCTGCCAGGATCCTCCTGCTATCTCCTATGAGGAAACCTGTTCAGCCTCTCTTAATCTCTAATGTTCAAAGCCCTTCACTCCTCTGCTCCTCACTACATTTCTTCACTGGTCTCCCTGCGTGTTCCTGGTCATCTCCTCCGCTCCTCTCAGGGCCTCTGCCTTTTTACACGATCCACACCCACTGCTCTCTCTCATCTTAAACCTTTGTATCTCGCTGTTCCTTACCTATGGAACCCTATCTCTGAATTCTACTCTAGGGAACACTCACTCTCTTTGAGAAAAAATTCAAATGCTATATTCTGGAGCACTAAAACATTATTTTGTTTAGTCTTGCGCTTAAGGGCAAATGCCCATATCTTTTGCACTCCTACTTTCAAATTTGTGCCTGTATGTTTCCCGACCATTTAGATTGTAAGCTCTATGGGGCAGGGACCTCCTTCCTGCTGTCTCGCACCACATGGCACTTAATCTCCCTGTGTGTAATTGTGTATATTGTAAGATTGTACAGTGCTGTGTATCCTTGTAGCACTTTATAAAGTTATACATGCATACATACATTATTAATATCAGTCTATGATTAAGGGTTCATACCCTAAACGCATCAGGCCTTCTGTTTGACAGTAGCCACTCATGGTTTTTCTCAACTAATAAAAAATAGTTTTTAATTGGAGAAGGAGTGCAGCATTTTTTCCTCCATTTTTGCTACCTTTGACTATGCAGTGTTGTAGAGCTGTGCTGAATTGGAGCGGATCCATCTCCTCCCCTGTTGGAAAATGCAAGGGGAGGCGTGAGTCTGTGCGGGTGTTTTTTTTTCTCTTACATTGTCCTAAGTGTATTAAATATAAAGCAAATACTTCTTCTATATTCTATTTTAATCCTAGTGCAAAGGGTGACAAAAGGATCCTTATAATAGCTGGAGATAATTTAGAAATCAATATACTGTAAAAAAAAAAACTTCTAAATACCATAATTAAATATTCATTATAAAACACATAATTAGACAGCAAAAGTTATAAGCAGAACTGGAATACAAATGGAGAGAAAAAATATAAATGAAAGGGAATGTATGTTTGACTAACACGATTTTTGCTAGTTTCAAATATGGTCAAGAATCTGTGCTACATTTTTTTGCCATGCGTTTTGTTTTGCAGAAAAAAAGTTTTTTTTTTACGGTTACTAAAACAATCAAAGTATAGAGTCCCCTCCCCAGCAAAAGCATACACAATGGAAGCCATCAAGTATAGCTTGTTACTGGAAATAAATGAAGACATATGGGATTGTAAATATTCCATAGTCTGCAGTGACTATTACTGGAAGTAGTAGTATATAGTTACATAAGGTTGAAAAAAGACCATCAAGTTCAGCCCTTCCAAGTAGAAGAAGAAGAAGAAGAAAGCAAGGAACAAAGAACAGATGACGTATCTGGAAGAAACACCTATAAGGATAGCTGCATAGACATAACACTATATATATATATATATATATATATATATATACAGTGGTGTGAAAAACTATTTGCCCCCTTCCTGATTTCTTATTCTTTTGCATGTTTGTCACACAAAATGTTTCTGCTCATCAAAAACCGTTAACTATTAGTCAAAGATAACATAATTGAACACTAAATGCAGTTTTTAAATGAAGGTTTACGTTATTAAGGGAGAAAAAAAACTCCAAATCTACATGGCCCTGTGTGAAAAAGTGATTGCCCCCTTGTTAAAAAATAACTTAACTGTGGTTTATCAATTTCAATTTTCAATTTCAATATCAATTTCTGTAGTCACCCCCAGGCCTGATTACTGCCACACCTGTTTCAATCAAGAAATCACTTAAATAGGAGCTACCTGACACAGAGAAGTAGACCAAAAGCACCTCAAAAGCTAGACATCATGCCAAGATCCAAAGAAATTGAGGAACAAATGAGAACAAAAGTAATTGAGATCTATCAGTCTGGTAAAGGTTATAAAGCCATTTCTAAAGCTTTGGGACTCCAGCGAACCACAGTGAGAGCCATTATCCACAAATGGCAAAAACATGGAACAGTGGTGAACCAGCCGACCAAAATTACCCCAAGAGCGCAGAGACAACTCATCCGAGAGGCCACAAAAGACCCCAGGACAACATCTAAAGAACTGCAGGCCTCACTTGCCCCAATTAAGGTCAGTGTTCACGACTCCACCATAAGAAAGAGACTGGGCAAAAACGGCCTGCATGGCAGATTTCCAAGGCGCAAACCACTTTTAAGCAAAAAGAACATTAAGGCTCGTCTCAATTTTGCTAAAAAACATCTCAATGATTGCCAAGACTTTTGGGAAAATACCTTGTGGACCGACGAGACAAAAGTTGAACTTTTTGGAAGGTGCGTGTCCCGTTACATCTGGTGTAAAAGTAACACAGCATTTCAGAAAAAGAACATCATACCAACAGTAAAATATGGTGGTGGTAGTGTGATGGTCTGGGGTTGTTTTGCTGCTTCAGGACCTGGAAGGCTTGCTGTGATAGATGGAACCATGAATTCTACTGTCTACCAAAAAATCCTGAAGGAAAATGTCCGGCCATCTGTTCGTCAACTCAAGCTGAAGTGATCTTGGGTGCTGCAGCAGGACAATGACCCAAAACACACCAGCAAATCCACCTCTGAATGGCTGAAGAAAAACAAAATGAAGACTTTGGAGTGGCCTAGTCAAAGTCCTGACCTGAATCCTATTGAGATGTTGTGGCATGACCTTAAAAAGGCGGTTCATGCTAGAAAACCCTCAAATAAAGCTGAATTACAACAATTCTGCAAAGATGAGTGGGCCAAAATTCCTCCAGAGCGCTGTAAAAGACTCGTTGCAAGTTATCGCAAACGCTTGATTGCAGTTATTGCTGCTAAGGGTGGCCCAACCAGTTATTAGGTTCAGGGGGCAATTACTTTTTCACACAGGGCCATGTAGGTTTGGATTTTTTTTCTACCTAAATAATAAAAACCCTCATTTAAAAACTGCATTTTGTGTTTACTTGTGTTATCTTTGACTAATAGTTAAATGTGTTTGATGATCAGAAACATTTTGTGTGACAAACATGCAAAAGAATAAGAAATCAGGAAGGGGGCAAATAGTTTTTCACACCACTGTATATGCACACAACAGTAGGATAGTATAGTTAGAATATAGGTATTAGAAGCCTTGTTTGCTGGGTGCTTCTCTTACTATAGGATTCAAAGTAATGGTAATATTGATAAAATTGTTTGATTGTACTAACTGACTGTAGTAATTAAACTTCTATGTTCATAACATACCAGAGTAATTAATATGCTATCATGGGGATACAATATATATTTTATTAAGGAAAGCCTGAGAAAGGTTAAAGTCAATAACTTTTATATACTGTATATATCTTCAGTATATTAACAGGCACTCACGTTAAAGTAATCAAAAATGCCTGGGTGCAGTCCGAGAGAAATGCAATAGTGTAACAAAAATGGAAGGTACCGCACTCACAGGACTTAAATAACAAAAGAAAATTTTATTACAAAGTCACATCTAACGTATCGAAATGTTAGATGTGACTTTGTAATAAAATTTTTCGTGGTGTACACGTGAGAAGTGGAAGGAAAATCATACATGATTCCAAACATTTTTTACAAATAAATAACTGCAAAGTGGGGTGTGTGTAATTATTCAGCCCCCTTTGGTCTGAGTGCAGTCAGTTGCCCATAGACATTGCCTGATGAGTGCTAATGACTAAATAGAGTGCACCTGTGTGTAATCTAATGTCAGTGCAAATACAGCTGCTCTGTGACGGCCTCAGAGGTTGTCTAAGAGAATATTGGGAGCAACAACACCACAAAGTCCAAAGAACACACCAGACAGGTCAGGGATAAAGTTATTGAGAAATTTAAAGCAGGCTTAGGCTACAAAAAGATTTCCAAAACCTTGAACATCCCACGGAGCACTGTTCCACCGATCATTCAGAAATGGAAGGAGTATGGCACAACTGTAAACCTACCAAGACAAGGCCGTCCACCTAAATTCAGTGGCCGAACAAGGAGAGCGCTGATCAGAAATGCAGCCAAGAGGCCCATGGTGACTCTGGACGAGCTGCAGAGAGGAATTAGCCAGCACAGCAGATTGTTTAATAGCATTTTCCAGGAAAGTGACGTAGTCAGTTCTAGCAAGCAAGGGCAGTCTTAATAGCCCCACCAAGGAGAGATTAGATCCAGGAGTATTCTCCTATCGTGTAGGGCCGCAGATTTAAAGATAGAAACAGGACTAGAATAACCCTGATCCCTACTCACCAGAGGACTCATATGCTAGAGGTTATCAACCTGAAGGAGCAGATACTACCCAGACTATCTCCCAAAGGGGTATTGGCTGAAAGGTGTGTTTCCCTGCCCAGACTCTACCAAGAGGTGGGATAAAACGGTGCATACCCTCTCTTCTGCATCAGAGTGTACTCTCATGTTACCATCTGCTCGTGTTGTGAGTATGATAACCCTGCTTACCATCTATCTATTGGATCAATAAATCTGTATTATAGTTCACCAAAAGAACCTCTCTGGCGTCCATTTATACTAACTGCACTACACAGTGTCAGCAAGCTGTAGTTTCACTACACCCTCAGCTCCTATCCAGGTTTCTTCCATTTAGCGAAGGCCCATCCTAAGAGGGTTTGCATGTATATATATATATATATTGGTTCAGAGTCAAGGAAGGCCTGACAGGTTATAATCGCAAACCTAGTATTTAGGGGGGCTTTTTAGGAGCCAAATAAATTAGTTGCCTTATAATGTAGCGAGAACTGACTACTAGCTTAAGTGTGCCAGTTATAATAATTATATCAAAATGTTAATGCAAGTGTTGATAAAATTCAAAAAGTGTGTATTATAACAATACTAAACCCCATTTTTCCTATTCTCCATCACATAAAAAACTGAAATACATAAAATACATAAAACCCAGACAATCAGACAAAAATTGATTAATTGATTGAAAATGCAAATATTGCCAGAGCACAGAGACACAATTTTATTTCAAACATAGCCTTCTGCAGGCCAGCAGTCCACGTGGGGCTACCAAATAGAAACCACAAAGAACTTTTTCATTCTTGTGTAGTTCACCAACACTTTTAACATCTGAGTTTGTGAATGTGGCTCACGAGTAAAAAAATGAGGGATCCCTGCTGTATGACACTAGAGGCTAGACAGCCAGGTCTGTAATAGGGTGTCCACAGAAAAAATAAAAAATGTTAATCACAGCTTGGAAATATAATGAATGGTAAAACCTCCGGTTATATTAGATTTCAGAACTGCACAATATTTGGTGCTGAAACCAAATAGTACTTCAAATACAAAATAATTGTGGGACCTAATATACAGACAATTTAATGTTTATTTTGCCATTTTCTCGCATGGCAAACCATGAATTTTATTTGAAAAAACTTCCTACAAAGCAATATACCATAAAATGTTGTGCAGTCGCCCATAAAAAATACTGGATCCATCAAAGGCTGTCTCTAGTATCTATGCATAACAAATAAAATCCATGCATAACAAATAATATAAGAACATATGTAGAAGTATTATGAAGGAAAGAGTCATACAGGTCCTGTTGGAAGTTAGCAAAAGAACTACAATGGTGTTTTTGTTTTTTTTCTTTTTGTACATTAGTTTCTTATCAAACCTGGATTGACAGTTGGCAAAAAATCAGCAAAAAATGTTGGAGCAAAAACTACTGCACTTCAACTATAGTAATTCTATATTTCTATCATTGTTACCATTTAATAGTTTAATCATTTAATCATTTAATTATTGTTACCATTTAATAGTTACCGACCTGTGTGTTTTACACTACGAAAAAAAAGCAGCCTGCCTAACTAAGTTAATGCCAAAAACCAAAAATAAATCTATTGGGCAGGTCCAAAATTTTGTCTAATTTTATCAGAGCATTGCATTGGTCCTTTTTCAGTGGATCTCCATAAGCCCCCTTATGTGCTTATTTTGGCACTAGGGCCAAACAAACTGATCATCCCAACTTGCGGCAGCCCATTGGTGGCAGGCATGAGATCTTTTA
This sequence comes from Xenopus tropicalis, assembly GCF_000004195.4. Classification (NCBI taxonomy): domain Eukaryota; kingdom Metazoa; phylum Chordata; class Amphibia; order Anura; family Pipidae; genus Xenopus; species Xenopus tropicalis. The sequence goes on from NC_030685.2 coordinate 37,923,578, forward strand.
TCCAAAATACATTATCCAGAAAGGTATGAAATTTAGGAATAATATTTTTTAAAATAATTATCTTATTTTTTAATGATTTCCTGCTTCTCTGTACAGGTATGGGATCTGTTATCCAGACACCTGTTCTTCAGAAAGTTCTGAATTATGGGTCATCTCCCATAGAGACCATTTTAATCAATTAACATATTTAAAAACGAATTCCCTTTTCTCTTTAATAAAAATGTAACCTTGTACTTAATCCTGGATATGAAAATAATCTTTATTTCAGACAAAACAATCCTGTCGGGTGTGTTTTGTGATTAAATAATTTTTATGTAGACAAAGTATGGAGATTTACATTAAGGAAAGACCACAAGTCCAAGGCATTCTGGATACCAGGTTCCATTCCTGTAGTAATAAAATGGTAACTTGTACCTCATGATGCTAGAACTAAGCTAACACAAATGATGATGGCATGTCAAGCCTGTTGTGCTTTTAATGTTTAATGTTTTAGTAGCCTTAAGGTATGGAGATCAGAAAAGTACAAAAAGGAACCTTAGCCTAAAAAATCCCAGGCCTCAAACATTTCACATAATAAATTCAATAGTTTTTTACTGTATTCCATGCAGCCAAAACCCCTTGACACTCCTTGTTTTATGTGCAGATGGATAATGCTTTGATCCCAGGTTGTTGTACAGTGTGAACATTGGTGTATGGAATAATTAGACCCAGAGATATGTATGTCTGGGTAAGTAATGTTAGGAATTACACAGTCTTTTTAGGGTCTCTTGGTCTACTCTAGAACAAATAGGAAGTGGGTGGGCTGTTTGTTACGTTCCACTTAAACTGCACAACATCAAATATTTGATAAAGCTCTAAGCTGCAAGATAATAATTGAACCAGATTGTTTGGAAAACTACAGTTCGACTGATTCTGTTTAGTAACTACTGTAACACTGTGCAGATGAATAAACTGTCAGACAGTTGTCTTGATAGAAAAAATTAAGACAAGCTTCAAAGTAGGTTAATTACATCACACAGTCTGTTAATGAATGATAATTTCATCATTCTCATGTATTCCTGTATTACTGAAAAATGCAGACCAATAATGTTCCAAGTGAAAAGTGCATCTGTGTAACAGGCAATTTATGCACTAGTGTGTTACTACAATTAATGAATCACTTTACAATCAAAAGTTTACATGTTACGTGGAGGCACTTTTTACTTAGGACATTACTGGTCTACATTTTTCAGAAATACAAAAACACATGAGATATGAGTCCTTGAAATTATCATTCAAATAACAGACCGTGCAACTTAATTAACCTTCTTTGAAGCTTGTCTTAATTTTTTCTATTTGTATTCCTTTGGGTTGTCAGTGCATCTGTTTATTTTGGGTAATGGGGTACCTGTGTCTATATTAAATTTCTTTTAATTTGTAGTTATCTATGCACTTTTCAATAAAGACTGCTTATTACCCTAAAAACTGTGGAAAAGTGACTGCAGCATGCTGCCCCAAGCCACCCCCCCCCCCATATTTCTGTGTATCACACCTTTCATTCATTACTTAATTATGTTGAGATATTTTTTATGTGCTAAATACATTCTTAGCTGTCCTAGTATGGTTCATGTTGCTTAAAAACATTTCTACTAAACAGTCAGTACACATACCAGGGCACAGTGACAGCAGTAACGGAATCATAAAATGAGCAGCATCAGGTGATTACATTGAAACAGCTACTCTCAAAATTTAATGGCCAACTCCCTCTGTGCCCTTATCTTATCTGAGGCCATGAAATCATAAAGCCGTTTTATACCATTTTCTATGTTCGAACAAATTTAGTCAGTTAAGTAGAAAACCAGATGCAGTACATTTTTTGTTTTATCTTGTTCCAATAATTTAAGATTTGACTCCAATTCATTCTTTTTCTGATATAGAAATGTGGGGTAAAGAAAGCTATCATTAAGCACAGAACTAGTTTAACCATGAAAAGTTTTGCTATTGGTAACATATTCCCACTAAAAAACATAAAACATCACATATTTCATGCCGTTCATTTTGGTTTTGTATTTATATCAGGAGCTGGGAAAAGTTACTTCTCCTGTGTTCTTTTACAAATATTAAGTAATTGAGTATACTGTATACTGCATACTGAAAATAAAGTAAAATTTACAAAGATGTGATTTTTCCAAAAATACTTACCAGTAACGATGAGCAAATCTGTTCTGTTTTGCTTCTCCGAAAAATTCCAGAAACTGCTGAAAAACTTGTGGAGGAAAATTTGCGAAATGCAGCTACTGCACAACTTTTTTTAAGGGACACAACTTTTCCTTACTCGCCAAAGGTGAAATGTGGAATTTTGCAGCAAATTGATGCCTAGTGAAAAAATTCACTCATCACTGCTCACCAGTATATCACACCTAAAAATCTATCTATTGTCTGTACTGACTTTTGTATTGACCATCCCAGTTTCTGACACTGCTGACCATTTACATTCCTAACAGGCCAATGAGTCTATGTATAGGGGGCAGATGGAGGAAAGCCCAGGTTGTCCCAGGGTAGGGAGGTGTTCAGGACAGAGAGTAGTGGGGTAAGGGGGTGGTAAGACAGGAGATTCCCAGGGTAGGAAGAATGAGAAATGCCTACTGTCAATCACAGCAGAGAAGGAGAAGGGGTGGACCCTCTTGTTGGATCCAAATACAAACTGGTCTCCCACTTCAACAATAAGGAAAATTTAGCATTGGTGGACAAAGTCATCAAGCAATGGAACTTGTTGCTTGGGGTTCATTCCCTTCACATCACTACTGCTGCACAAACATCTCTCACGGTAAGTAATGGAACATGTATTCCCTATAAGTGTTGCACAACATAATGTGAACATGGCATAGAATAAAAGCAGTTCAGCAGCCTTATGCAGTATATCCATGCAAAGACTGCCACCCAAAGGCAATGAGCCTAGAAAACTGGCACAGAACCCCTTTACTCCTGCAGTTGATGGGATACCCCTTCAGTCTGAGGCGTGGAAGGGGTTTTCTGCCAGCCTTCTGGATTTATCATTGGCCTAAGGTCTCTATGGGTGAAGAGGTGTGCCAGGGGATTGAAGCTAAATCCTTGAACATAGATTTCATATTTTGTTATACCATAAAAAAACTGCAGTTGCTATAATTAAGAAACAGATAAACACTGGGTCTTCTAACCTTGTTGCACTAAGGTAATACAGCAGTTGCTCCGCACGCTCTCCTGCTATATTTGGCAGCTGCCTCACATGGGCACTCCCACACCTCACAATGTGTGACACAGTCCTGAGAGTGTGGTTTGCTCCTGGGTTCTCATCAATCGCAGACAAACATGTACAAATATTTGTGCACAACATAATCCAGGTAGAACTGTTCCAACATCAGTTAAATATCTTCCTAAGGCAAGGTATCCATTTATATCCAGTTAAGTAAATGTCATACGTTTGAATATGTATTTGTCTGTGTTGAACATTTCTTTGAGCAGCCAGAAACATGGGCTAGCTTCAAAGAATGTGTGCATGTATGGATTGCCTGAGCTATTTTCCTCAGATCGAGATATGCATTCCGCAGGAAAGGTAACGCAATAAATCTGCAAAGACATTGTATGTGAAATCTTCATATGCCATACAATGCCCAAGCTAAGGGGAGGTTTAAAGGTTAAATGGTGCCATTAAAGACACTGACATAGTAAAGTGGGTGCAGAAACAATATTTGTAGCTGATCTGCTGGGAATGAACTGTGGATTGTGGAAGTGTATCCCAACATTTAATTTGGTTACACAAGGAACTAATCAAACTGCATTGTTGAGTTTATTACACTTCAGGAACTCATGCTCTTGCTACAGATGATTGAGTCTATGTCAAATAGCATAATGCCAAGGGCATCCAGTTGTGTTGTGAAGGACAGCATCAAGTCTTGCAATTCATGCAGACTGCAGTGAATGGTAAAGGGTGGCCTGATGGAATTCTAGCACCCCACTGCAAGGACACTCATCTAACACGTGTTTTATAAGTTTAGGGTGGACATAATGTAAACATAATGTAATGTAAACATCAGAGGGAGAAGTAATAATCTCCGCTGCATGCTGGCTAATGCGCGTAGCTTGTCGGGTAAATTAGGGGAGCTGCAAGCTATTGCATGTATTGAAAATTATGATTTAATAGGTATCACTGAGACCTGGTGGGATGATAAATGTGACTGGGCTGTGAATTTAAATGGTTATACACTTTTTAGGAGGGACAGAGAGATTAAAAAGGGTGGAGGGGTTTGTCTTTACGTAAAGTCAGACTTAAAGCCATGTAATAAAGACATTACCAATGAAAACGTCGAATCTCTTTGGGTAGAAATTTCAGTAGGGCTGAAGGTCACAAGGAAAATGATCATTGGTGTATGTTATAAACCACCCCGTATAGATGAGGGGGATGAGGCCCAGCTATTGTTGCAAATGGAGGAGGCTTCAAAACTGGGTCAAGTTGTTGTTATGGGGGACTTTAATTATCCGGACATTGACTGGAGTAATGGGGTGGCTAAGTCAGAAAAAGCTAGCAGGTTTGTAAATATGCTAAATGACAACTTTTTATTTCAGGCAGTTCAAGAACCCACTAGGAATGACGCTATTTTGGACCTGGTGATTTCTAATAATAATGAACTTAGGGTTGAACTTGATGGACACAGGTCTTTTTTCAACCCTATGTAACTATGTAACTATAATAACGCCTCTTTCCCGGCACTACCTAAGTCCCAGGGACCTCAGATTTCAGTGCTAAGGCATTAGGTCCCTATTAGGTAAAGACAACCAGGATCATCATGTCTACTTGGGCTATGCTAATAGGCCCCAGACCAAATAAATAACAATAGACTTGTTTCATCTTCATCAACATCCTTGTTCTGATTTCTTTCAGGAACAAAGTCATGTACGTACCAATTAAACCTTACCTATTTACCTCAAATGACCTTTGGTATCAGAATTTCCATAACAGTATCAAATATCCAGTTTGCAATTCAGGATGGTGGGGCATTATTACACATGCTTTCCATGTCATCAGGCCTGCCACAACATTATTATATCATCAACAATGCATGTATTTGTGTGTGTAAATGCCAGCGTGCACCCACCATCAGTGTGTCTGAAGAGGAGAGAAAGCATCAGAGTGCCTTAGAGTACCTGCACCCCTTTAGAAGAACCCACAATTTTTAGTTGCAAGTAAGGGAGAAACAGACAACCAGCAGATGGTACATTATTCATTAAGATAGCAACCATAGTTAATGGGTGGATTCAAGAAATAATTAAAAGAAAAGTATGCTCAAAACTGCATGACAGTTCAATCATAACTTATTAGTGAAATCTCCAGTGCATTTATGTAACAATGTTTGATTCTTCTTCTTTTTCGCACAGCATATTTTCATGGCAAAATCTAAGGTTTCACCAGCAGTAAAAATTTGTTAATCTCGGCTAGAATCATTACCATTGGTTTTGTTTTGCCAAAAAAAGTGCAGTCTTTCTGCTTTACTATTATGCGCCTCTTGCCTTTCACATTAATTCACATTTGATCGGAGTTCTTTCCCTCCCTTGTCTATCTAAGGATCTGTCAGGCACAGTGAAAAAATTGACAACTATGCCTTTTTTTCTAGTGAAAAAAACAGGTAGTGCAAGGTATATATATGTTATATGCTTTAACTGCAATGTAATATTGCCTTTCCATTGACTCCAAAGTTATATGGCAAAATTTCATATATTTTTTTGGCAAAGCAAAACATGCCAGTTTTATTCATGACTAATCTCCAGCACTAATGCGGGTGAGCATTTATGGAATAGTAATCATGGCCTTCTTTGAGATTTTGCTGCAGAGACAACTGTCTTCAAAATCCTATTTAACAAATATATGTATCACTATGCTCACCTTATAAGCAAGGAAAGGTTTACAAAGCAAATATAGTATGGTTCGATTAAAAGTTTAGTATTGAGGTTGGTAAGAAAAAAACAACATTTGTGGAATTTAAATTAGTTGTGTCAGCTTACACTTTTATAAGGTACAGGGAGGCCAATAAAACAGGAAAAGCTAAAGCAGTTAGGCATTGCAGACAAGAGTAAAATAAATTATTTTTTAAATATGTCAATGGTAAAAAAAATTAAGCAAGAAAGGCTGGAATCCAAAGAGGCAGGTTTACCAACTTTCAAGGTCAAGAAAAAAACATGACCTCAATACCTCAATGTAGTTACTTTGTTAAAGGATAAGGAAAGGTAAAAAGTAAGTAAGCTTTACCAGAAAGGTCTATGTAAATACAGCCATAAGCACTCACAGAAACGCTGCACTGAGTTCTCTGTCAAAAGATTTCTTATGTTTGTTTTCCTCAGAGACACGCAGCTGTCTCCCCTCTCCCCACTCCTGCTCCCCCCTCCCTCAAGAATGCTAAGAACTCACCCCCCTCCTTAGGAATGTGAATCTGAGCCAATCAGCAGGAAGCTGACTCATACTCTAACTTACTGAGCATGTACACTTGGTCTGATCATCTGAACAGGTGAAATATGGGGAGACTTAAGGGCACTATTAAGACAACTGAAGGTATGCCTGCAGTTTAAGATTAACTCTTTATTAGCCTTTCCTTTTCAGCCTAAAAACTATAGTCCAGTATGGTTTTACAAGCAATAGATCTCCCTAGAGAAATCTGATGGCAGTGGATGTGGATCTGATGGCAGTGGATGTGGTACTAATTATTAACATTATTATTAACATTTATTTATAAATCGACAACATATTCCGCAGCGCTGTACAATAAGATGCACTAATGCACTTGCTACAGTACCAAAAAGAATGTTGCTTACTTTTTAATTATTAATTAAATTATTAATAACCTTGAGATGGATGTTGTAAGTACTTTCTTTTTTTTGTTGTTGTTGATGATACTAAGCAGGGCCGCCATCAGGGGGGCACAGGGGGGACAGTTGTCCCGGGCCTGGGCGATTTTAACTTTAAAGGGGGTCCGGCTGTGCTACAGATTTTTAGAAGCTCGGGCCCCCTTTAAACAATTCCGGGCCCTGTCATTGGTGGTCAGTGGGTACTCCTGTTGGTCGCGCCCCGTGCGTACGTGTGATGTCAGTACGCACGGGGCGCAACCATATAAAAATGAGGCCGCCAGCAATGCAGTACCTAGAGCTGCTCCGAGTACCGGGGTCCAGACCGCTGAGCGTAGAAGTGGTTGTCATGACTGCAATTCGCGGCAACTGTCTCTTCCTCAAGCGGCTTCTACAACTTACATAGCTGCGCCCACGCCCGTGTTATTCCCTAATTGGCTTCTTCGAACTGCTACGCGTAGCCTAAATGGTTGTCGTCAAAAGGCCAAGGTTAGATCACTTGATAGACATATAAGTCATCAAATGGGATTGGGGGTGCAGTGTGGCTACTGAGGTGTAAGGAAATAAATGAGATGGTTACTGAAATGCTGCATTTGAACTTTTTTTTATCTGGGTTGTGGGTATACTAGGCAATAGCCTGCCTGTGGCTAAATAATTTAGGAGCCAACCTTCAGCTCCCCAGTTGTTTTTGCAACCATTATCACAGTTATTTTTGTGGTAAATCAGAATGTATTCCAGCAGGGATGTCTGGATATGGCCTTATTCTGGAAGCACTACCTGCACAGTAGGCAGGCCAGGGCTGGCAATCTATGGATTCTGGCAAATGCCAGAGGGGCTACTGTGAGATGCCATAGACGGTCACTATTTATTGGGCCTATGGGGGGCTGTTTGGGCCTCTGTGTACTGAAAATCAGGCCGGACTGCCAATCTGTGGATTCTGGCAAATGCCAGAGGGGCTGCTGTAAGATGCCATAGACGGTCACTATTTATTGGGTTGGTGGATGAGTTGGGATGTCTGTGTAACCAGGGTCGGACTGGGGGGGGAGCTGAAGGACACTGGGGGGGTGGAGCTGGAGGATGCTAGGGGGGAGCTGGAGAATGCTGGGGGGTAGCTGGAGGATGCTGGGGGGTGCAGGAGGAAGCAGCGGGGAGCGGGACATAGTTTGAGGACACTGGGGGAGGACCACCAATGTTTTAGGGGGCACTGGGCTGGCTAACAATTTTTTTGGGGGTCCCTGCCCTGGCACCAATGTAAAATGTAACAACAAAAAAAGCAAATGGCACTCAGGACTACAAACAAGGGTAAAACCCTTTAAAAGTTTTATTGCGGAGGTGCACCTCCGCAATAAAACTTTTAAAAGGGTTTTACCCTTGTTTGTAGTCCTGAGTGCCATTTGCTTTTTTTGTTGCTACAGTGTATTTGGAGGGTGCCGATCCCTCTAGCAGTGTGCACCGGACAAAATAATTTTTTGGAGTGTTAGGGTGTGCGGATAAGGTCTCTGTGGTCCAGTACCAATGTAAAATGTAACCCTTGGCCACCAATGTTTTAGGGGGCCCTGGCTAAGAATGTCTGTGTGTCCTTTGTACTGACAAGAGGGGTCACTGGGGGCGGGGCCATCGGGGGCGGGCACATGGGAGGAGGGGGGCCCAGAAAATTTTGTTGTGAGGGGCCCCGTGATTTCTGATGGCGGCCCTGATACTAAGTTGTGTAAAACAACATAGGATGTTGCCACTTTGCAGAGACATTTGACTAAAATGAAGAAGCAATTTGGCAAATGAGGTTTAGTGTTAATAAATGCAAAATTACACACTTGGGTCAAATTAACATAAATATTAACACAAATGCTAATTATACATTAAATGGTAGCATGTCCATAATTGAGAATTACTTGGGGATTTTTGTGGGTTGCAAACTGAGTAACTCTAGACAGTGTCTATTGTCATTGGCTACATAAAAAAAACATAATTTTGCCTCTTTATAGGTCCCTAGTAAGGTGTCACCTTAAATATGCAGTGCAGTTTTGGGACCCAGATCTTATCACTACGGTTTAGAACAGTTTTAAAGGGTGGAGCTGTCTCAATTTGGAAATCAATTGATTGTTAAAAGAGAAGGAAAGGCAAAGTCACTTGGGGGTGCCAAAATGTTAGGCACCCCCAAGTGACTTGAATCGCATACCTTTTACCCTGGGCTGGTGCCCCTGTACGGAGAGAACAGCACCGGGGTAGCTGCAGCGCTTCCTCCTTCCTGCTTTGCGAGCGCACGCATGCGCAGTAGAGTGAAAAGCCGAACTTTAACAGAGAAGTTGGCTACTCTACTGCGCATGCGCCTATGTGCTAGTCTTAGCAAAACGAATGCGGAAGGAAGAGGTGCATCGCTCCAGGTACCCCGGGCTGGTGCTGTTTTCTCCTAACAGGGGCACCAGCCCGGGGTACGAGGTAAGCGATTAAAGTCACTTGGGGGTGCCTAACATTTTAGCACCCCCAAGTGACTTAGCCTTTCCTTCTCCTTTAAGTAAAGAATTGGAGCAGAATTCAGTTCAGTGGTACATTTAGTCCTTTCTTCTCACTACATGTATTTATATGTACATATAATAAAACTGTGTTTTCTTTTGTTTTTCTGTAACAATTTCCTTTTATTTTATTGCAAAGAAATTGACTGTGCCTACCTATGCCATATTCTTTCTCCATACAATATTCTAGTAATATTGTTTTATAAGCCTCAAAGATAATTTAATACATTTAATATGTGAATGCAAATTTTTGTTTTTTTGTTTTCTTTTGAATATGGTTTTCAGTAGCTTAGCCAGTAATAAACATTTGTATCTAGGTTAAAAGGTTAAATATACAGTTGCTTGTTTACAAAACATTTATATGTCTGTAACCCTTTCTTGGCACATTCACTTAATATGGGCTGTATTTTCACAGGAGATGTGTGTTTTCAAAGAATATTGATACTGGGAACTGGGAACAGCGCAGTGCCTCCACCTAGTGGACACTGAGGAACACACCTCTAGGGGATTTCCACTAGGAATAATCACACATGGTTTGCAGCAATATTAAACTTTATATAACTTTTGGACATAAATAGTAGAACAGCTTTTGGGTGACTGATAATCCTTTCCTGAGGAAACTTGGGAGGGCTATCCACACTGGCACAGTCTCTGTACTTGCCCAGCCCACTTTAGATCCGGATAGACCCCCAACCATTAAATCAGTTCAGTCCCTTCCCCAAGAGCTCTTTAGTCCCCCCAGGTAGCGCTACCTGCCCCAGAGTACCTTCCCTGTTGAAAAGGGTGGCTGCTCCCATGTAGCAGGTAATTGCAATACCTGTTCCTCCAGGGGACACACACACACAGAGTACCACAGAGGACTTTATATTCCCTGGCAGTCCAGCAGACTTTTATCCTTTCCAGTCTGAACACACACTGTTTGTGCTAACTGCTCACTCTGGGTCTTCCTCTGAACTGGCAAACAACAGCAGGGGCTCCCTTTATAAACTGCTGGGCCCGCCCCTAGATTTTTGGCTCCAAAGCTTAGGCACACCTCTCCCAGACGTGCACTGGGGCAGCCAGCCAACCGGATCCCTCCCCAGGCTGTAGCTAGGCTGGATGAGATCACAGGCTGAGAAACAGGGGACAGGGTTCTCTGATCCCCTACATGTCTTAATTTAAAGTTGATAAATACAGCCATCAGACACATATAAAGTTATTGTTTTTCTTATCGTATCATGTATTCCAAGTTGTAAAATTTCCTTCTCCTGTATGTTATGTATGTTACATTTCTTATTCCTGCACCCTGCTTTAGTTAACTTTTTTATTAGAGAAATTGAATTTGTGAAAGAGTTAATTACTTTAATGCCATTTTGGTGTGAAAAATTAATTTTGACAAATGACAAATGTATCCTGTAAACTGATGGCAAGGTGAGGAAAGTTTTACAAAGCATCTGTATAATAACATAATAATGTGCCTATCTAATACTTTGAAACGCCATGATTATCTAATATATTATCACTAACAAATAAGTAATACTGATCCACAAACAAAACACTATGGGCAGATTTATCTAATATATTTTTTTAACTGTGAAATAAGAGCTCACTAAAGGAAAAACTCACGCACTTTTTGCCAGTACTTTTAGAAGTGTATTTATACAACTTTCAGACATGGGCTGAAAGTTCTAAAAATTTCTAAAAATCCCATAGGAATGAATAGAATGTGGGTAAATTTTTCTGTAGTGAGCTCTTATGTTTAGATGTTATGCGAGATAGTATTTGAATTTATTTTTAAAGAAACTGAGGGAAGATTCTCTACAGAGATATTTAGGGAAGGATTTTGAAATCTGTGAAATTTGTGATGAGCAAATTTTTTCGCCAGGCAACAATTTCTTGCAAAATTCTGCATTTTGCCACTAGCAAAAAAAACTAAATATTCGCAGAGAGAACCACTTATTGACAATGTATTTGAAGTGAGAAAAAGATCACGGTTGCATCTGAAAAGTTTCATTATCGTCAGAAAAGTTTTAGTATCATCAGAAAGTCATGCAGTGAATTTTGTGAATTTTTCTCTGTTTCATGAATTTTTCAGCAGTTTCTCTAATTTTTCAGTGGACAGATTTGCTCATCACTGGAAGATTTATCCGAGTGTGAATTTAGAGCACGCCAAAGTAAAATTCCACCATTTTCTGTTAAGTTCTATGGGTTTTTAACAGAAGTATTTATCAAATAGTGAGTTCTAACTTTCACCCTGGATATGTTTCTAAAAATCTTGATGATTTGAATGATTAAAAAGTTGGTGAGTTTATCAGTAGTGAGTTCTTATTTCACACTTTGATAAATGTGCCCCATATTGTGAATAAACGCATGCATTTTGGATATTGGGTAGCTTGGTCTTTTGTGTTAGGACTATGCCAATATTAAACATGGGGAAACAGACACTCATGCAGAAATTGTGCTGCTGTCTTTTTTATTCAACACAGCATGTTTATAGCTATAAGCTCTTTCTCAAGTGTTACATATCAAGCGGTTACCCAGATCTTTTATCTGTGGTGCATGACCCCAAGCCCTCAAGTCATTGGTTGAAATCACTTTTTAATAAGAGGCAACTGCTGACAGGGCTATTTCCAATAAGCTGCCAAAACAGAATGTGTCTCCTACCCATATGTTGCTTATGAAGTCCAGGTATGCTATTCTATTCAGAAACAAGGAAGCCATATTTTCAATTCTCGTTGAAAAAACAAAATAAAAGGTTACCGTGTAACGCCAATATTGTGCAAGTGATAAAGCTAACAGAGCTACATTTCAACTGCAATAACTTTTGAATTAATTATCTCTTTTCATATAAACCAGTCTAATAAGCTCAACCTACACAGCCATATGAGTTGTACAGCTTATCACAATATTATAAGATGCCATGCCTCCATTTAACTCATACTCTGTTAATTGCTCACCTTAAAGGGCATTGATATATGATAAAAGATAAATCTGAATTTTAATAATGTTAAAAAAAAGAGATGAAAAAATGTTATTTGTATATGAGTGTGTATAGCAATGTATACTTCACATTAAGAACCTGCTTTATTTTGCCTGGTCTTAAATGTATAACTTAATCTTCAACCATAAAACAGTAAAAATGATTTCACTCCAATTATAAATGCATTCTTTTTCTTAACTGCAAAAGCATGTTAAACCAAATGCAAATCTTTTTCAGATGACAAGGTAATACATATTGTATTTCCAATATAAATGGAAGAAGAGAGTTCTGCGATATAAATCACATAGTAAACAAGACCACAATACAAAATGTCAGGCATAATGAGATAACAATATGATTTTTGTTTGTACAATGTAAACTACAGCTAAACCCACAGAATGAATTCAGGAAGCAAACTACCTGAAATGCTTATCACATTTTTCAAGTGTGGGGAAGAAAATCAATTACATTTTTAGATTTTTTTTATCTACCTACAAGGTGATAACACTATTGGTATTCTGTAAATATCTAACCTTATCCAAGAGAACAGATGTTTTATTTATCCATCCCAGCAGGATACTAAATGCACTAAAATTAAATTGAAGTGCAGTTTTACATACACTATTCCCCTCTCTAAATTTATATTATACAATCTAATAAAACATGAATTCATATGCATATCAGTAAACGTTTATACAGTTTATTAGCCCCAGTTTATTTTTTACCCTTAGGCTTACGTCCGACGAATCGATTTAGTCACCCACAATAGATCTCTGCTACCGCGGGTGACTAACCACTCTGAAATGCCCTTCCACTGACAACAATAGGAATCGCCAGTGGAAAGGCATTTCAGAGTGGTTACTCGCCCACTCCTATCACGGGTGACTAAATTGCATTGTTGGACATTAGCCTAAGGGGTAAAAAATAAACTGGGGTCAATAAACTGTAAAAAATTGGGGCCAATAAACTGCAGAGATCTACAGTATAGCGGGAGAATTAATCATTTCATCAGACATTAGCCTTGCTCACTATAATTCTAAGTTCAGACATTTCAAAACCCCAAGAAATACCGTACCACAAATAAAAATCAGGATTTTTTAACCCCACAAGTAACTTCTTCTCTTAGGGGCATATTTATTATGCTGTGTAAAACTAATTCGCCGAAAAAACGGAGTAAGATCGCCATCTGAACGCTGGATATTACGCCGGATATTACGCCATTATTTTCCATAAGTTCCGGTGGAAGAAAAAATGCGTAAAACAATTACGCCGATTTTACGCCGTTTTTACGCCATTTTTACACGGCAAAGCCTGGCGATGTGTGGCGCATTTTCTCGCCGTTTTTTTACACAGCATAATAAATATGCCCCTAAGTTACTGCCTGGTTGCACCACCCACAGTATCGGACTGGGCTGCTGGGGTACCGGGAAAAAACCCAGCTGATCCCCCCCCAGGGCAGTCCCTCCCCTGACACGCCACAGGTAAGTTTTTTTCCAGAGCGCTTGGGGGAGGGGGTTGGAGGGTGTTGGGGGCCTCTGCATAGGGGGGGTGAAGGCAGCGGGGGCCATTGGGGGGTGCAGGGGCCCCTGAGGCAGAAGCCCCAGTGGGCCCTGCACCCCCCAGTCCGACCCTGACCACCCACTATTATTACTGTCTCCTACCAACCTTGCTGCTTTTTTATATTCGGAATGTCAACCCTAAATTCCGGAGAGAATCTTCCCTCAGTTTCTTCAAAAATGAACTCTTCTCTGTAAAGACTAACTCTTGGAGCCCTTGCATAATATCTGCCTTAGTACGGGTACTTATGAGGCAGTGACAACCACAGTAATATACCTTAAATTAATTATTAGCCTTTTTGCCTCTTCCTAGCTTTCAAATGGGGATCACTAACCCAAGAACTACAAAATAATAATAATAAAAAAATACATTTCTTTCTGTTTAATCCTCTCCTATTCATCCACAAGTCTCTTATTCAAATTACTGCTCTATCTTTTGGAGTAAGGTTCTCAGTGGGGTCCCTCGGGGTTTTGTACTGGGTCCACTTTTGTTTAACTTGTTCATAAATGACTTAGGGGAGGGTATTATAAGTAATGTATCAGTGTTTGCAGATGACACAAAACTCTGCAGACCAGTCAATTCTATCCAGGATGTGGCATCCTTGCAGCTGGATCTTGACCAACTGGCAATCTGGGCGGCTAAGTGGGCAGATGAGATTTAATGTGGATAAATGTAAGGTCATGCACCTGGGATGTAGAAATATGCAAGCCCCGTATACCCTTAATGGGACTGCACTAGGCAAATCCGTAATGGAGAAGGACCTTGAAGTCCTTGTAGATAATAAACTTGGCTGTAACAAGCAATGCCAGGCAGCAGCTGCAATGGCAAGCAAGGTTTTGAGCTGTATTAAAAGGGGTATAGATTCACGGGAGGAGGGGGTTATTCTTTCCATTTACAGAGCGCTGGTAAGGCATCTAGAATATGCTGTTCAATTTTGGTCTCCAGTGCTCAAACAGGACATGATTGAATTAGAGAGGGTCCAGAGAAGGGCAACTAAGCTGGTAAAGGGTATGAAAAGTCTCAGTTATGAAGAAAGACTGGCCAAGTTACACTGGAGAAGAGGCGCTTAAGAGGTAAAATGATAACTATGTATAAATATTAAGGGGGTCATATAATAACCTCTCAAATGCTTTATTTACCAGTAGGTCCTTCCAACGGACACAAGGGCACCCACTCCGTTTAGAAGAAGGGAGGTTCCATTTAAATATTCGGAAAATATTTTTTACTGTGACAGCTGTGAAATTCCCTCCCCGAATCAGTCATGCTGGCTGATACATTATATAGCTTTAAGAAGGGGCTGGATGGATTCTTAGCAAGTGAGGGAATACCGGGTTATGGGAGATAGCTCTTAGTACAAGTTGATCCAGGGACTGGTCCTATTGCCATCTTGGAGTCAGAGGAGTCGGAGAAATTTTTACCCTCTGCGGCAAATTAGAGATGCTTCATATGGGTTTTTTTGCCTTCCTCTGGATCAACTAGAAGTTAGGCAGGTTATATATAGGCATTATGGTTGAACGTGATGGACGTATGTCTTTTTTCAACCTAACTTACTATGTTACTAGGTTTCTCTAGAACTGGGGCCCCCAAACTTTTATACAAATGAGCCACATTCAAATGGAAAAAGTGAGAGCAACACAAGCATGAAAAAAAAAGTACAAGGTGTACAAAATAAGAGCTATGATTGGCTATATCCCCTATATGGACTGGCAGACTACAGAAGGCTCTGTTAGGTATTTCACTTGGTTTTTATGCAACCAAAACTTGTGATCAAGCTAGGAATTCAAAAATAAGCACCTGCTTTGAGGCCACTGGGAGCAACATTCAAGGGGTTTGTGAGCAACATGTTGCTCACGAGGCACTGGTTGGGGATCACTGCTCAGGAAGGATTGTCCTTGTTGGGCAGGAGGCCAAACAGATAAAAACACCCCTTTTGAATCAATATATTGAAGTTTGACAGGAAGTGGTCATTACCTCTATGGGCCAGTAATAAATATATAAAATTAAGATAACTTACACACAAATGTTTCTGCCTTGCAACTAGAAGAATGGCACTTGTAAAGGATTTCCATCCATGGGAACTGTT
The DNA here is from genome assembly GCF_000004195.4 of Xenopus tropicalis. Taxonomy (NCBI): domain Eukaryota; kingdom Metazoa; phylum Chordata; class Amphibia; order Anura; family Pipidae; genus Xenopus; species Xenopus tropicalis. Next base: position 37,939,536 of record NC_030685.2, read on the forward strand.
AAAGTTATGGGTCCCTATATAAATTTAAATATGAACTACCCCTTAACATGTAACACTTAGGGGTAGATTTATCAATGTTCCAGTTTGATTTTTTTCAAGATTTTTTGTTCTCAGAAACTCTAAATGGTTCAGAAACTTGAATGTCTGGTATTTATTAAGTGCAAAAAAAGTCAATGGGATTTGTCCTAGGCAACGTTTTTCGAGTTTGTAAACTCAAAAAAAATTAAGATATAAAAAACAAGTTTTTTATTCTAAAGTACAAGAGAGTACTGTGAGAGTACAATCCAAGTGTGAGCAGTAACATGGATGCAAACGTAAGAAGGAAAATGTTACAAAATATGCATTTTTCAACTATAGAATATGCACAATTTATACTTTACTAATGTCAACTTACTTTATGGTACATTTACCACACATAGGGGCCCATTTACTATCGTTTGTATTTTTTCTTGCGATTAATTTATTTTTTTGCCCTAAAACTCAATTTTTTGTGGTTTTTTTTGTGAATTTTTCACTATTAAATATGTGTCAAAACCACAAAAAACAGAAATTTCAAAATATGTCATTACAAAAACGCAAAAACCTTTAAAAATGTAAGGTATTTTTTGTGTTCTTTTTGTTTTCATTCCATTTGTTTAATTCCTTTGTGATTTTTATATTCTGATCTTTTAAAAAAATGACTAGACATTCATGGTTTTAGTGGAAATGAGTAAAGCCTCATAAATCAGAATTTAAATCTGCCCCCAAAAATGCAAGAATTATGTCGAAGAGCTAAATTGACAAGCGTGAGACTTTATATATACAGCTTTTTATTTTGGGGGTCTCCATATGCCACATACTTAAATAAGACTTTGTGTAATTGTTCAATACTGTTCAAGACTGTTCAAGACTCCTTGAATTCCTATAAAATATAGGGTTTAACATGGAAGTTTTGAGCAGAGTTTCAGAAACTGCATAAAAATGCTAATTTAATGCATTAAAGGTTTAGAGTAAAAATACTCTAAAATACCACTATAAAAATGTTTACTTTCTAAAAATATATACTTTGTTGAGGTAAACTTACTGGCATTTTTAAAACTGAAAGAGTAGTAAATGTTAAAAAATGGCTTTGTTGTGGGTAAGTACCTTTATGGAAAAATCAGCTGGCAGTGATATGATTTAAAAACAGCTAAGCCAGCTATGACTGTAGGTCTACCAATTTATCCACAGTCCCTGGAGTACGTTTGACAAAGGTATCAGGCTATGGTGATATATTCACAATATCCCACAAATCTGAATGAAAGATATCTGTAAAGCACTTACAATGAAAAAGGTTAATGGTAAAAACAGAAATATACCATAAATGCCACTTTCTTCCGGATTCTTTCTGCTGTTTCTTTTTATTAGTGCTGAGAACAAGCTTTTTAAGTCTTTTATAGGAAATCACTGTTTTGCTGAGTCAGCAGAGTAGCTAGTGTACAACAAATCCCTTTGGATGCTTTGAAATAAATCTTGGTTAGTTGTAAGCTCAACTAACAATTCAAGAAAGAGATATTATGTCAATGTTGCAAAGATGGGTTTTGGTCTTGCAAGAAGAAAATGCTTTCAAGACACTTTCTTTAGCTAGCTGATTGTAGTACACTAAACACTGCAATGCAGATATTTATCTCTTCATGTATTATTAATGCTTTTGTTTTGTTAGTGGTGAGCCTGAAAATTAACCTCTATTTTAAAAGGAATGTGATTTAGCACAAAACATTTAAATGGCAAATGTCATGTGAAATTTGTAGATCCGTAGAAAATGTTTAGGAGCAGATATATCAATGGTTGGGAGGGGGTACTTAATTTTAACAGTACTAGATTTATCAAAGGTTTGAAAAAAGTCCTTTCATTTCTAATTTTTCACCATTGAAACTATATAAACTTTTTCTTATATTCATCATTCTTTCCTAATATTTTCCTAAAAAGAAAGATGTGAAAAATGTAATAGTAAGTTGTAGGACTTATCACTACGCAAAAAGCTTTTCAACTGATTAGGAACAGACTTTAAATTTTTTGTGAGCCATAAGATTAAATGTAAAATGTTTCAAAATGTCAAGAAGAGCTCTAAAAATGTGGACAAATATTTAAAAAGCAGGAAAATGCAGTTTACCAGACATTTTATCTATGGGAAATTCATACAGCTATATTTTTGTATTATATTTTTATATTTTAATCTAAACAGAGATCTTAGGAAAGAATGACATAAATCAGTGCTGGCCAACTTCTGTGGTACCAAGGGCCGGAATTTTTCTGGCCTACATGGTGGAGGGCCAATAATGGAAGCCAGTTTTGACCACTCCCCTTTTTAAAAACTAACCAACACACTTAAAAGTTAAAATTAAGGGTTTAACATGGAAGTTTTGAGTAGAGTTTCAGAAACTGCATACAAATGCTAATTTAATGCATTAAAGGTTTAAAGTAAAAATACCCCTATAAAAATGTTTACTTTCTAAAAATATATACTTTGTTGAGGTAAACTTACTGGCATTTTTGAAACTGAAAGAGCAGTAAATGTTAAAAAATGGCTTTGTTGTTGGTAAGTACCTTTATGGAAAAATCCAACACACTTAAAAACTCTCAACACTCTCAAAACAAACTTACGTTATCACAAAAGCTTTTAAGATCATATCCGCACTAATGGTGGTAGAGCAGCAAAAACCCAAATGGTTGGGTTAAGTAGGGATATCACCCCTCATTCATATGTGAAAGAATTATATTAAGACATACCCTTAAATCCATTTGCCTCCTCCTACCCTGTGGATAGCACAGCAACCCCCAGCATATAATTACACATTTTAGGGACCCATTTCCAAATGCTAACAAACTCCCAGAACAAGCCCCTGCCAGCTTCACCTCCCACAGGCAGCATAGGGCAGGAAGAGTATGGCACACAGGCAGAATAGTGCAGGCAGAGTATGGCACACAGAGGCAGAATAGTGCAGGCAGAGTATGGCACACAGAGGCAGCATAGTGCAGGTAGAGTATGGAACACACACGCAGCATAGGGTAGGCAGAGTATGGCACACACAGGCAGGGTAGGACAGGCAGAGTACGACACACACAGGCAGCATAGGGCAGGCAGGGTATGGCACACACAGGCAGGGTAGGACAGGCAGAGTATGGCACACACAGGCAGCATAGGGCAGGCAGAGTATGGCACACAGAGGCAGAATAGGGCAAGCAGAGTATGGCAGACATAGGCAGTACATACCTGCAGGCCATACATACAGCTGGCACTGCTCCCACAGTCTAAGGTGTGAACAACGTGGAGGCTTACAGTCTGAGCCTGAGGTGTGAACAATGCAGGGACTAAATGTGGTAAACAGTACAGGGGATTACATGTTTAAACAATACAGGGGTTTACAGGTCTGAATCTGTGGTGTGAACAATGCAGGGGGTCAGTTAATCTCAGTATTGATACCATTTAACGCTTACACAAAGGTAAGCAGTCACAGCAGCCAGACAGGTGGGGGCCGTGGGTGTCAGTTTGACAGCACAGATATAAATGAAAATTTCCAAATAATTTTTTACACTGGTGATAAAATGTGAAAAAATGTTACTATCCCTGACAAACATGATTGACTTACCCCCAACCTACCAATAAGGCTGCTGCTGCTGCTGGGAAATAGGATGGAAAGGTCAGGTGACAGATATTGAGTAGGCCTGCTAGTCACTCACCTGGCTCAGAGGTTAAGGCATACAGCCAGAAACCCAAAGGTCCCTGGCCCAAATCCCAGAAGAGCCTTACAGTTTGGATTTTTATTATGTAAAGAAGCTTTAATAAAATTATTTACCACATAATTAATTTTTTGGGGGGGGGATAGCTGAGCCATGTTGCATTCCTGAGTGTGTAGCAGTGAAACGTAACCTCTGGAGCTGCAGTGTGAGAGAGACCAAATTGAGGAGAGGATGTTTCATAAGAGCTACAAGGATGAAACCAACTTGGAAAGGAATACAGAGAATGTTTGTGTAAGGCACCCTCAGCCAGTCGAGTAAGTACTTAACAACTGAGAGCAGGGAAGTGTGTTAGGTACAGACTGCACAATAAATTGTTTGTGATCTTTGTAATTAAAGCAAGATTTATCAAAATTCAGGCTTGTGTAGTTTTAGGGTTTTTTCTACCATGACTAAACTCACAAATTAAACAAGCATGAATGTTTCCTAATTTATTAAAAACCCCAACTAAAAAAAACAGGGATGCCAAAAGTTAAAAAACACAAACAAGTCGAATCATCAAGAATTTGAATACCTCAATCTTAAACTCCACTGCTAGGATCCTCCTGCTCTCTCCTAAGACTGAACCTATTCATCCACATGGCTGTCTGTTAAGTGAAAGATCCATCTGCTAACATTCAAAACAAGGGACTTCTCTGCTCCTCACTACGGTTCTTCACCTGTACATTCCTGGCCATCTTCTCTGCTCCTGCTCATAGCTACAGTCTTTTTACACATACACATCCATCTCTTGTCTTAAACCATTCTACCTTGCGGCTCCTTACCTCTGGAATTGTATCCCTGAAATCCTCTGTAGGCAACAATCACTGAATCTTTTCAAAAATAAAGCCAGATCCTACCTTTTGAAACCCTAGAACATCTTGTCCAGTCCTGGCACTTAGGGGCCCAAACCCCTGCACACTAATTTTGTGTCTTTATGTTATCCACCCACTTATATTGTAAGCTCAATGTCTTTTAGCACATACCAGTTAATCTCTGTTAATTTATAGTAATTTATTTCTATGCCTGTTATTTACTATTACTCCTGTCCTCTCTGTGTTAACTGTTCTACTCTTTTCTACTTTGTAAATGTCTACAGTGCTCTGCCATCATGTAGTGCCTTATAAATAAAGTTACATACATACATCAAAATTTGTTGTGACAGTCCAGAAAGTGTTTAATAATATGACACATAAAAACTGATACCTGTGCCAATTTATCAAAACATTTTTAACGGCTTTTTAGCAGTTGAATGCACTCTGTTATACTGGGTGGCAGTATCAACCATGAAAATCCCTTGTACCACTTATATTTGTATATAATCATATAAGAACCTCTGTGCATAAATGCAGGAGTAGTTTATATGTTAAATGTGTTATTGACATATTTAGCTCTACCAAGTTTTATAGATAATGTATCCTATACAGTGAAATCTGTAATGAAATCTACATGTTTTATTATTGACTACAACACAAATAATTCCAAATGTGTTAACAATAAAGTCAAGACAAAGCTTTGTCAGTAAGTACAGCTAAAATCCTGACTCTTTGCACTACCACATCAGAATAAAAGATGGTATTATATATGCATTGTGAAGATTGTGAAGAACTGGTGGCTCTACATTTAACAAAATGTAGAGCCATGTCAATCAGCTTGCTTACAAATGGATCCTCAAGATCTTGAATCCAGTTGATATACAGTATTTCTAGACCCTATGAGCAACCATGCTAAGTTACAGTGCACAATTAACCACTTTGCATGCCATGTGCCTTTTTTCACCTATTTGGCCTCCATGTCTCCTGTTCTCTTATGAAAACTCACTCTCATGTCCACTTAATAAACATTATGGAAAAATATATAAAGAGGTTCTTACTCACATCATAGAAACCTCAATGTTAATGTATGCAGAGGTCAAAACATAGGTGTGAGAGACTACAACTAGAGACACAATTTGCAGCTCATTTTGCATCAGTTTGAACCTTTTCGTTCAGATCTACCAGGGTTAAACAAAGGCGCTGACTGAATGCAAAAGATTTAAAAAAGTGCACAAATTTGCGTGCAGGTGTAGGGGACTGGTAAAATGTCTGCCCTTTTTTTTTTTTTAGAGATTTAGAGAACTAAGGAGGTCCAAAGTTTAAAAAGAAAGTGAGCTCCCTTATCTTGGACAAAGTATACCTGACACCTGTGCTATGTATATGTCCTGCCATTCTGCTGATTAAGTACTCCAATGTGGATAAAGTTGTACAAGGGCTCGCACTCACAAGCATTTTCATCTGCACTCCACCTTCGGTGACATTTTTCTGTGCTCCACTGCAGGAGCGCCCAGATAAAAAAGCATTCCTTTCTTCCTTATGTAGTACTCACACAGGCACACGTAAGCACCAAACATAGGTGGAGTCCCACCTGCATCTAGCGCCTGTGTGAGTATGCTGCATAGGGAAGAATGGAATGTATTTCTTCCTGCACACCCCTGTGGTAGAATGCAGGAGAATGCCACTGCAGGAGAGTGCAGGAAGGAATGCTAGTCAGTACAAACCTTAAAGCTGGTCCTCTTTAAGTTTAAGTACCACTGGCGCCCTTATTGTTATCTCAGCCCAAGAGATACGTATAGTTGCAATACATAGTGGCCTCTATACAAGGGCTTACACCTGAGAAAGAGAGTCTTATCCAGAGTGGCCCATTTTACCATAGCCTTACACAGAGCCTTACACAGAGCTGTACAACTTAATTCCTATCACTCTCCCTCATTAAGTCAAATTATTTGTGATTAAATCATCCATACAAGCGTAGATCCATACAAGCGTATCCTGAATCATCAATTTTAAAGCACATGTAGGGAGCCGTAGGGTTAATATGCCCCTATGGCTTTAAACCCTACAACTTCCTTAGTTTATGCTGTTACTTGGCAAAGACCCATGTATCAAGTTTATCATTTGCACTTATGCCTTATTGGTTAACAGGTTGACTCCACCCTTGGCACTCCAATATAGTGTTTGACCAAGAGGTGGGTCTTCCTCTTTGGCTGCCTCTGGAAGGTCCACTGAGCCTGGGATCAACAGGGCCCCAGTAAAGCCATAATTTACCCTAGAGTCATCACCTATTCTAGTGAAGTCAGGGACGGGGACCTCGTGAACGAGGATCAGTTAGATAGTTACTCTTGTGAAGCAATTTCTAGGAAAGTGAGATAGAGAGGTAAGGAAGCAAGAGCAGTTTTGGCTCCACCAAGGAAAGTAGCTGTAAGTACCCTTCCATACAGACACTGTTGCCTCAGCATAGGGCCACGATTAAGACATAGGATACAGACAGTACCTAAACCCTGATCCACAGTTGGCTGTACGACTCTTAAAGCTAGAGGTATTCAACCTGAGGACTGAGGTATCTATCCAGACTTCCATAGGGGTGCCTAACTGACCAGCTGCATTTACCCTGCCCTGTCTCCCAAAAAGAGGGGGATAAACCAGTGTGCGTCCTCTTTTGCTGTCCTCAGGGAGTACTATCATTATTACATCTGGATCTGCATTGTGAGTATATTTGAGATAACCCTGCATCTTGATTTGATTGTCTCTGACAATAAACCCAGTTATTATTTGTTCAACTGCAAGAGCCTTCTTTGCTAAATTGCACTGCACACAGCTACAGTGAGTTGTAGTTGCACTACAACCCTGGTTACTTCCACATAGCGAAAGCCCACCCTGAAGGATTGAGTCGCATGTACCACATGCTCTAAACCTATACTAGTCATGCTTTGAATGTTTTACAGCCAAATAGGGGTTACACACATTAACTTTTTTTCTTTTATTACAAGCAATGTAAAGTATTGTAGGTGTGGACAATAATGTATGCGTACATTTCTCTCTAATTTCTTTTTTGCTAATGTCCTACCTGATGACCCAATTACGGAAATTGCAGAATGAGACCAGCATATGCAATTAAACTTCACATTATTTAGTTACTTGGCAGGAAGAATGCTGATTCAGCTATAACAACTGAGCTACTGAGCAACTGGCCAAACATAAATTCAATCAGAAGGAAGTTCTTTTTGGATTACATCCTGTTCTCTGCATTTTACATTTTTTTATTCCTGTTAGACTTGACATTCCTAAAGCTAATAAAAACTCCTCAGACTGTAATACCATAATTACATAATTTTTATTATCCTACCAAACATAATTTTTATAATTTCTTTCTCCTTTAATATTCAAATTTGTATATATTAATTACTCTAAATAGGTATTCTTATGAAGAAACATGTTCTCTCTCTATTATATTGCCCACAAGATAATAAAAGATCTTATGTGTGTGGGGGGTTTAATTTACCCCATTGAAGTAATTCATAGTAGCCAATCACCAATTAGTTTTAATCTTTGTCTAATGCAGGTTGACAATGGAAGTAAATCTGTTATTGTGGGTTACTGCACTGTGGAAAGTTTGCTAGGCGATGGTTAATCAGCTTTATTAATAACCCATTATTTGGCTAACTATGATTGTATAGAGCAGTTTGTTCTGTTTTCCTCTCAGACTACAGCAGGTTAAAATAAAATGTGTAATGTAGCAAGAACATTTTATGGTGCTTTCAATCATAGACTAATTGGTACACAAAAATGTATTGTATTTATGCAGTACCATGAGGCAACAATGTATAGGTTAAAGCAAAGCATATGAGCAAGAATACACAAATTCATTAAAGGCAGTGTTTAGCTGGAGATGTGCATAGGCACATATATATAATATAATAACATTTTAATATTTATGCAAATCAAAAGCTGCAGGGCAAGTATTATATATTTAGTAAATATTATTTTAATGTTCTCTCTGTATATTTTTCTTACAGAGACTAATGACAGTAGTTAAATATTTAATTATTAGCAATTTTAAACAAGAAAAATATATACATCCAGTGTGCACAGCAAGTCATTTTACTAAAGCTGGAGTGCTACAGGATGGACATACTGATACACATGAATTCTTTTTTTATTTCTGTACCATCATATTTCATACAAACTATCTTCTAAATCAGTTGACATTATATGATTTATGTCTACATCACGGTAAGATGATAAAAGCTACTTTCATAAAACTTTTCATTGAACCAGGTGTTCTGTTGTTTGCAACAAAAAAAGCAAAAATAATAATCAGCACAGAGTTTATCAGGTGACAGAGAAGAATATACTAATCAAAACAGGCAAATCAAGTAATGATTCAGCTGTCAAAAAAAGAGAATTTATGCAAAGAGATGGAGTTAAGGTAAAGAAAATCATGCCACATTATTTATATCTGCCTAAAGTTTAATGGAATCATCAAATGATGATGATGAATTTAAAAGCTACTTAAAAATACAGTGTTTTTACTTGCATATGTGGGCAATTACATTCACAATAGTAGTACAATTATTGTGCATATATATTTTTCATTATAGATTTTTCACTATAGATTCTCCACAAACACCTGTGTATTTGTGGCAAACACTAATACTCCCACCCATTCAGCTCTGATGAATCACGCACAAGTGCGCCTATTGACTCGGGGACCTTGAAGCTACTGCTACCCTAAAGTAGGATGTAATTCCAGGGTCTTCACTGTGGGCTGTGGTAATAGGCACAGCTGAATTATTCCTTAAGAATGACATGCTGATGTGAGGTCCAGAAATGATGCAATGCTGACAGCTCTGACCACAACTTGTGTCTGATTTATCAGTGCATGTACCTGCAAATTGCAAGTGTTTTAATGCCATCATTTTTCTCTACAAAGAAGAAGCTTGTCTTGGTTGTGAAAATAAAAGGCCATATAAATGTACACTAAAGATTGCAATTTATATACTCCTTAATAGCCTGAGTTTTGGAAGGAGACAAGAGTTAAGTCAAGGCACAAACTGGCATTGTCTCAGGTAGGAGGATAATAGGGCAGTTATGAAGTAGTAGGGTATCAGCAGACCTTTAAAAGAAGATGTCATTAGATGCTACAGGAAAGCAAGGGAAAGATAGATTTTTTAAAGCAAAAGATGCTCCAGAAAGAGTTCTATCAATAAGACCAATTTATAGTGAGGTTATAGAGATGGAACCATGTTAAACCTAAGACCACTTGAGCAAAGGGCAGTTGATAATTAAAAAGATACAGTGGGGGGGGGCTTGCAGGGCTGCACTTACTTGCACATTAAACACCTGTTTATCATTTAAAATGTTTGTGGCGAGTGCAAATTTCCCTCTTGCTATTTTGCACTTTAAGCAGAACTGCTTGCTTTCAATTAACTCACCAATGGCCAGTCAGCTACCTGGGGACTGCAGATGTGCACACAAACCTGTCATGCTGCATGCAATAAGAAGTTTTCAGGCAAACCTTGATGAATGATCTATAAAATACAATAAATTGTTATACTACCAAAGAATAGCAAGGTTGGTATAATAAACCCTATACTTTGCCTATACTGAGCCTTGCCAGTGCTTTCTTTAAATACATTTACAACCCAAATATAGAAACTGGCCATAAGCAGGTAGGAAAAGAAGTGGCACAGAAAATTAAATGATCTGCCTCTCAACACTTAAGTGGGGCCTGGCCATGCCAATTATCCGGGCCCCCATGCTGTCAAGGAGTTCCTTTTCTGGAGCACTTGTTTGTTGCTGAAGTTGCCACAGGTATTAGTTTTGCTTACTATTAAATGGATAAAACATTCCTGACTGTCAGGAAAATATTTTCCTAGTTCAACATCTTAAAAAATGATATTGCATCAATGCATGTTTAGTAAGGTGGAAATATACTATTCTTGGTTGGCTTTAAATTGCAACAAAAAATATGTATGTGCAGAGCTAAAGTAAAAGAGTGCTTTAATAGTGGAGACTTTTTTTTCTGATTTAAATTGCTGCTGGAAAGCTGCCCCAATATATTCACTTAAAATGCTGATGACAAGTTCATATTGTTCTTATTGTCATGCTGGGTGAAAACTGGAGTTACGCTTTTTTTGGCCTAGCATTTTTAATAATTAATTGAATATTTTGACAGCCATAGTTAGGGTTTCTAAATTGGTCATTCAGGTAATAAATATTTTTTTAAATTAGCTCAGCTAACATAGATTATTTGATAGTTACACAGTATTATAATATAATTCTTTACTAAATAAAGTGCTCATTCAAAATCTAAATTAGAGCTGTATTTCATGGTTTCTGGAGGTCTGCATTCTAATGATGATAACTAAGTTCTGTGCATATCGTATTTAGTGGACCATAAGTATAGTGGAAGAAACAAGAGTATAGTGGAAGAAACAAGCAAGCTGAAAAGCGCTTGCCGAAAATACCGCCCTACGCCTCCAACCTGTGCCTTAACCGGAATGAATGGAATACGCTCGGGTGCAGGCACATGTAGCCGATATCCGCATAAAAACATGAGACTTTGCATTCCCTCGTGTTTTTATGCGGATATCAGCTACATGTGCCTGCACCCGAGCGTATTCCATTCATTCGGGTGCGGGTGCAGGTACAGGTAGGAGGCGTATGGCGGTATTTTCGGCAAGGTTTTTTCAGCTTTCCAAAAATATACGCCATACGCCTGGTCTGACATTAGCCTAAGATGAAATGTATGGGTTTGCTTATAACTGTAAGGCTTGAAATGATTTAACCATGTTTTATAAATGCAGCTATGATTATCTTAATTTGTCCGATTAACCCTTTCACTGCCAGCCAATGAGTGATCTTCTGCTTTAGATGTTTCCTTCAGACTAAGGGGCCCATTTAGTAATGTTTGCATTTTGTTAATTTTCACAAATCATACTTTTTAGGGCTAAGTCATGTATTCAAATGATTACTTGAAAATACAATTTCTTTGTAATTTATCAAGTATAAAAACCACGAAAAACTGTCCTAGGCAAATTGTAACAATCTTTATTTAATTCATGGTTAGAGGTTTTTGTGTTTTTCATTCAAGTCAACATTTGTGCTTTTTTAGTTTGTGAGTTTTTTGTGGTAAAAAAAATTCACGAAAATTACACAATTCGAATTTTGATAAATCATGCATTCAGAAGAGGTATATGGTGTATATGTATTTTATAATGCAAGGGGACGTCTAAATAACTTATGTTATATTTAGAAACAAATACACGTCTATCTAACTAATATCCTGTTCAAATTAGCCAATTTTTTTGTACTAAAACAAATGACCTTATCAAAGGTCCTCTGAATAGTTAATGATAGCCCAACAATGATATGTATAAAGACCCCTAATTATAAAAAGTGTGCACAAAATTTTATGGCCTACACTTTTCCCTTTGCCATTTGCCCCTGGCAATATAAAACACTTTCTGTATGGTAGGGTCAGTAGGAGTCCCTAAACAGTAAGTAAACCTCAGGTAACCCTAATGTTTGTTAACATTTATGGGCTTATTTAGCAATTTTCGAGTTTGTGAGTTTGAGTTTGCTTTTCTAAATTGAATAAACTCCCATATCGAATGGTCGCTTATTTATTACCGTATATACTCGAATATAAGCCGATCCGAAAAATAAGCCGAGGTACCTAATTTTACCTAAGAAAACTGGAAAAACATATTGACTCGAGTATAAGCCTAGGGTGGGAAATGCAGCCGCTACTGCTAAGTTTCAATAATCAAATAAATAATAAAAGGACACTCAGCGTGTCCCCCTGGGAACTCTTGATAAATATATCATGCTGGCAGCTGCAGATTAGGGATAGGTGATTAGGAAAGGTGGATGGAGGTCCCTTTGACCCTCCTGCCTTGAAGAGTTACAGCACTGGGAAAGAAAACAGGTACAGGGAAAGAAAAATGGTACAGCAGCAGACAAAAGCAAGTTTGGGAAGGCTAAGCTGCCATACTAAGTGACAAGTACTTGCCATCCTGCTGTGTGCGCTCCCATCCTGCTGCGTGCGCTACCATTGTATAAATCGTATGCTTCACTCGTATGCTGTTCCCATCATATGTGTGCTGTGTGCACGTCCCCTGGCGTCCCCAAGGCGTTCATAGTAACATACATAGTAACATAGTAACATAGTAAGTTGGGTTGAAAAAAGACATACGTCCATCAAGTTCAACCATAATGCCTATATATAACCTGCCTAACTACTAGTTGATCCAGAGGAAGGCAAAAAACCCCATCTGAAGCCTCTCTAATTTGCCACAGAGGGGAAAAAATTCCTTCCTGACTCCAAGATGGCAATCGGACCAGTCCCTGGATCAACTAGTACTAAGAGCTATCTCCCATAACCCTGTATTCCCTCACTTGCTAAGAATTCATCCAGCCCCTTCTTAAAGTTATATAATGTATCAGCCAACACGACTGATTCGGGGAGGGAATTCCAGAACCTCACAGCTCTCACTGTAAAAAATCCTTTCCGAATGTTTAAATGGAACCTCCCTTCTTCTAACGAAGTGGGTGCCCTCGTGTCCGTTGGAAGGACCTACTGGTAAATAAAACATTAGAAAGGTTATTATATGATCCCTTTATATATTTATACATAGTTATCATGTCACCTCTTAAGCGCCTCTTCTCCAGTGTAAACAGACCCAACTTGGCCAGTCTTTCTTCATAACTGAGACTTTCCATACCCTTTACCAGCTTAGTTGCCCTTCTCTGGACCCTCTCTAACTCAGTAATGTCCCGTTTGAGCACTGGAGACCAAAACTGAACAGCATATTCTAGATGGGGCCTTACCAGCGCTCTGTAAAGGGGAAGAATAACCCCCTCCTCCCGTGAATCTATACCCCTTTTAATACAGCTCAAAACCTTGTTTGCCCTTGCAGCTGCTGCCTGGCATTGCTTGCTACAGCCAAGTTTATTATCTACAAGGACTCCAAGGTCCTTCTCCATTATGGATTTGCCTAGTGCAGTCCCATTAAGGGTATACGGGGCTTGCATATTTTTACATCCCAGGTGCATGACCTTACATTTATCCACATTAAATCTCATCTGCCACTTAGCTGCCCAGATTGCCAGTTGGTCAAGATCCTGCTGCAGGGATGTCACATCCTGGATAGAATTGACTGGTCTGCAGAGTTTTGTGTCATCTGCAAACACTGATACATTACTCATAATACCCTCCCCTAAGTAATTTATGAACAAATTAAACAAAAATGCTTCACTTGTTTGGTTCGAGCGTTTCCCTGCATATTTGTGCTGTGTGCAGTTCCCATTGTATCAGAACAACTTGCTGTTCCAGAATCTTCCCCCTTCTTCACAAGCTAATAGTGACCTGGATTGTCTGACACCCTTCTTATTTTAAATGTTTCTGCCATGACATCCACTGATCCATCATATAGGCCTCCCGGCTTTCTCCCAAGACCTTCCCATAAGTCTCCCCCGGCCATAAAGTCTTCTTCCTCCTCAGAATGGCAGTCTCTCCCCCGGAAAGGACGTCCGTGCGACCAACAAGCACATTACATACTAGAGTATAAGCCGAGGGTTACTTTTTCAGCACATTTTTGGTGCTGAAAATCTCGGCTTATACTCGAGTGTATACGGTAATTAGGAAAACTCTTTTTAATTAAAAACAAAAAACACAAATACCTCCCATTGACTTCACAAGCTTTTAGATGGCAAATTTTACATTTGAGTTTTCAGGGTGTTTTCCGCACTTAATAAATACCAAACATTTGATTTTTTTGAAACATAATTCAAATCATAAAAAAGATACAATATTCTATTATTTCTTAAAGCAAATAGATACTTACACATTCATAGGGTACGCAAAGTATGTAGTTCTTGGAAACCTGAAAATATAAAATGCAGATATTTATTTTCCTTTTAGACATTTTGGCCACTGGAAACAAACTCTGTAATCAATGCTTCTAACGTTAAGGTAACCACATGTTGTCATGTTGAAAAGCAGAGATCCTAAAGTTCAAAAGGGGCAAATAAGATCTTCCTACTTACATAGAACTAGTAAACCATAAAGCTCTGTTAAACTTGTCGTTTTCAAAATATTTAGTCTTTGGTCAAAATCTTCTAATAATTAATGCCTTCTAAATACAAAAACACTAGAAAAGAGGCCAAAAATATCTGGATTCTAGTGGCCCAAAAATATAAATGTGCATTACACTTTTCATGCCAAAAAAATTACTGAAAGCATTAATGTATTGTAGAAATCCCAATTCAGTAATTTGCCAAAAACTACACTTGGGTAAATACAATTTTTTCTGTTCCAAATTTTCCAGCAGCAATCTTGTAAACACTTAGGGGCTGATTTACTAATCCACGAATCCGAATCCAAATGAGAAAAATTCGGATTGGAAAACAAACATTTTGCGACTTTTTCGTATTTTGTTCTATTTTTTCGTCGCTGTTACGACTTTTTTTTAAAAAGCCAAACTATGTAAATGCAATATTATATATATTATATATATTATCATATCTCTTTAACCCTAATTGCATTTCCAGGTAACAACATGTAGAGGCCTACTATTTTACAAAACTTGAATGTTTTCTTATTTTTAAATAAAAAAATCAGAATATTAAAAATGCAATAGAATAACCATAAATAAACAAAACTTAAATATCTTGAATTTTGTCTTTTACTCATCATTTGTAATGGGTCTACAAGTTCAATTTTTTTTGGAAAAACTCAAGTTGAATAAATAGTTTTAATTTTGCTTAGGACAAATCCCATTGCTGTGCAAGCTTTCAGATACCTTTCTTTTCTTAATAAATATCAGAAATGTAAGTTTCTAAAACTATCATTCAAATTCATGATTTTTAGCTCAAAAAAAACATTTGAATCGTGAAAAAAGCTTAAAATATGCAACACCTAATTTGTTGTTTTGACCATTGTCCGGTAAACTGACTTTACATTTATTACATACATTTTATTTACATACACATGTACATTACATACATACATACATTATTACATACATTTATTTACATATGTACGTACATTACATTCATACATACATG
Source organism: Xenopus tropicalis (assembly GCF_000004195.4). Lineage (NCBI taxonomy): Eukaryota > Metazoa > Chordata > Amphibia > Anura > Pipidae > Xenopus > Xenopus tropicalis. The sequence goes on from NC_030685.2 coordinate 37,955,159, forward strand.
CATTCATTACATACATTTATTTACATATGTATGTACATTACATTCATACATACATGCATTCATTACATACATTTATTTACATATGTATGTACATTACATTCATACATACATACATTTATTACATACATTTATTTACATACATACGTACATTACATACATACATACATTATTACATACATTTATTTACATATGTACGTACATTACATTCATACATACAGGTACATACATTTATTACATACATTTATTTACATACATACGTACATTACATACATACATACATACATACATTTATCACCATGTTGATTTTTTTCGTGTTTCTCTAGCTTTTCAGATCTGTATATCTTTATAGTCACACTGAATATATACAGTAGTTACAGCTGTTATTATAACACAAGGGAACAGTGATTACAATTTTATTAACATGTAAATATACAAGAACACGTTTTTGATTCCTGTTAGTAAACTGAATTTAAAAAAATAGAGCATTTGAATACATCTGTCCTACCTGAACTATCTACATTCATAACATATAAATTACTTTTGGGTTTTCATTTCTTTGATCTCTGCTGTAACTGTTGATCTATTATACATACAAATCAAGAGCAAGGACATTAGGTCATTGGAATTAAAGGATATCACTTTTTCCCTTTTAATTAATGTGCATTTTTTTTATCTCAGCATGCAGACAATCAATGGATGTCTACTGAGAATTCTTGGCTTTAATCTAAGAATAAGCTCTCACTTTCCTGCCATGGAGAACAGGTAACCTTAACAGACAAACATTTTTTTAGTTAGAGGTGTCAGATATTAAAGTTAAATGAATCATTTAGCGAAATGGAGGATGAATTTGATACAACTCAAGTGGCCTTCTGAACAGCACTTTTTCCCATTTACCATACTTACAACACATCAATGCTAGTTCTTCTTCACAAGGGAAACTTACTGCCACTTTATCCTGGACAAAGAAGGGACTATTTCTAAAACATATTAGCAGCCTGCTGTTGCAGGATGTAATTTCTAATGGCATTTACTTATGTCTGTCCTTACCATACCATATGTGGTTAGTGTGGTTAATGTTTACCAATAACAAGTGACTACAGGAAACTTATTTGCCCATCCTGTGCAGTAGGAAAGGTCCACAACTCACAGAGGTTTACTAGATTCTACGAATTATAACAAGTAGAACTAGAAAGGGAAGTTACCAGGGACCATACCATTTTGTTGGGGGGGTGGACCATACCATTTTGTTTGAGGGTGGGTTGGACCGTACCACTTTGGGGGGACGGGGGGATAAGATAATGATACAGTTTCATGACCCCCTGTAACTAAAGATCGGATCATACCATTCACTTTACTTTCCCCTCCAGACTCACCCTGGCATCAAACCAATAAAATTCTATAAGTGAAATATGATTGTCTATTGGTGGCTCTGCTCACTTTTCAAAACTAAAACTGCAGTCCCCTATTGATCAACTATGAAAAATTTGGGGACCCTGGCGTTAATACTGTGAGAATGGCAGCAGGTTGAATTTCCCCATTGAAAGTCAATAGGTAAAATCTGATTGGCTGTTGGTGGCTCCACCCACTTTTTCTAACCTTGAACCGCAGTTACCTGGTGCCTAACTCTGCAAAGTTTGGGGACCCTGGTGTTATTACTGTGAGCAGGTTGAATTTCCGCCAAGTCAATAGGTAAAATCTGATTGACTGTTCACAGCTCCGCCCAATTCTGGGAATCCAACAATCATCATATTTTCATTCAAGCTGACCCCATGACTGTGTGATTCAAGTATGGCGTGTGAAGCCTCAAACCTGTAAGATTGGCAGCAGTTTAAATTTCCCCATAAAAGTCAAGGGGTGAAATTTGATTGGCTGACCCCTGCGGTACTCCACTAACAACACTGGTCCAATTAGAAAATGTTCCATTTACCACCACTCTTTGTAATCTATCCTTCAGCCAGTTCTCTATTCAATAACAAATATTATGTTCTAGGCCAATATTCCTCAATGTGATCATTAACCTTCTGTTAATCCAAGTAGATGACATCAACTGCCATTCCCGCATCAAGGTTCCTGCTCACCTCCTCATAAAAGCCGACTAAATTTGTCTGGCAAGATCTGTTACGCATAAAACCATGCTGGCACAAACTTATAGTATTGTGAACTGCAATGTATTCAAGTACCCTATCTCTTATTACCGCTTCCAAAAGCTTTCCTACTACTGATGTCAGACTAACAGGCCTATAGTTTTCAGGCTGAGAACGGGATCCCTTTTTAAATAACGGCACCACATAAGCAATTAGCCAGTCTCTCGGCACCATGCCAGACCTCAACGAATCCTGAAAAAGTAAGTGAAGAGGTTTGGCAATCACAGCGCTCAGCTCGTTTAATACCCTGGGATGAATCCCTGGACCTTTGTTTACCTTTACATGTTCAAGTCTCTTTTGAATTTCCTCCCGAGTGACCCATGCGTCAGTAGCTATAGTACTAGAACTGGGCATATTAAAAGGGAAGCCTTCATTAGCTGGGTCCTCAGATGTATAGACAGATGAAAAATAAGTGTTCAAAATTTCTGCTTTTTCCCTGTTTCATCAACCAACTTCCTCCCCCCCCCCCATGATAATAAGGTTCTCATCCCTTCTTGCTTTATTTTTTACAATTTACATAATTAAAAAACAATTTTGGATTTTTTTTTTACTCCCAGCTGCAATACCCCTTTCCATCTCTATTTTAGCTTGCCTGATAGCTTTTTTGCATGCTTTATTTGCTTCCTTGTACCTGATGAAAGTTTCCCCTGTCCCAGCTAACTTGAATGCTTTAAAAGAATGTTTTTTTCTTACCAACCTCAACACTAACACTTTTATTCAGCCATAAAGGTTTTGCTTTGCAATGCCTCTCCTTGCTTACAAGGGGAATATACTGATCTGTATACTTGCAAAGCAATGTTTTAAAGATGTTCCATTTTCCTTCTGTGTCTAACCCTATGAAAAGCCTTTCCCAGTTGACACATTGCAGAGATGCCCTTATACTGGCAAAGTCTGCACGTCTAAAATGTTGTGTTTTAGTTAATCCATTATAGAGCTGTCTCTGCAGCATTATCTCAAAGGAGACCATGTTGTGATCACTGTTCCCCAAATGCTCACCCACACAAATGTTACAGGTGAGTTCAGTGTTATTAGATATTACCAGATCCAAAATAGAGTCATTCCTAGTAGGTTCTTGAACCGCCTGAAATAAAAAGTTGTCATTTAGCATATTTACAAACCTACTAGCTTTTTCTGACTTAGCCACCCCATTACTCCAGTCAATGTCCAGATAATTAAAATCCCCCATAATAAAAACTTGACCTTGTTTTGAAGCCTCCTCCATGTGCAATAGTAGCTGGGCTGGGTTATATGGGTTTCATGTTTAATTTGGAAAGGACTTCTACAATACAGTTTTTCTATGTGTGGACAATTGTCTCTTACGAAATGTAATTGAGTATTTAATATCAATCCCTTAACCTCATAGCATTTAATTCAGTAAGTTAAAAAAACTTTTATTAAAAAGTTGTAAAAGGTGGCTGGAGGGGGACCCAAAAATTCTCTGCTACTGTATATTACTATATCCCAGACCCAGGCAAGGGGCCTGATTTCTAGCAACACCTCATAGGCATATATTGTAGTAGACTCTTTATCTCCAGGTAGTATCCCTGCTTATAAGGAAAAGGTTACCACACCAATGTTTGCACACAGCACTCACTTTTTTTCTCAATTTAATATCTCATACAATCACATTTGCAAATCTTCCTTGGCGGTGTGTCCCAAGTGCCTGAAGGTCTTCACACATAAATATTCTTTGGGTTCATTGATATGAACCTTTTATTTTATCTCTTCTGGTTGGGAACTGCCTTTGTACCTGCATATGCCAATTTATTTTTAGGTTTGTGGGAGAAGACCATTGTATTTGGTCAGGAATTTCTTAAATACCATAAAAATATCTTAAAATGGTTGAGATATATTGATGATATTTTAATAATTAGATAAAATAAAAGGTTCCTATCAATGTGGTGACTGTAACATGTGTAAGCAAATTATTAGAAAAGAGTACTTTTCAGAAAGGTCTGGTAAAAAGTGGTTCCCTGCAGAACCCTCTACTGTATTGAATGTCCCTGCCAAAAAAAAATATGTGGGATAACTAGGCAGATGCTAAAACAATGAATGCAAAAGCATTGTAGTACAATTAGGAATGCAATTAAGTGACTGCAAAGCAGAAAAAACCTTTTCAACAGTAGCATCACAGTTAAGGAAATATCCTGATTTTGACCCACATAAAATTACATTCTAGGCATTGGAAAGAGTAAATATGGGCATTAGGAGAGGTGATTTAGAAGAGGAATTTCTGAGGAGAGAAGCCTTCTGGATATTCAACCCAAATACAGTACATCCTTATGGGATTATTGAGAATAATCTATTTACAGCCTTTTTCTAACATAGGTCTTTTTCATGTCATAATATATATATAGTATAATAAGGTCTTTCCCCACAATCTGGTTCATAATGAAGGCTTATGTAGAGACAGCGATGTATGGGTTTACAGCATAAGATCGGGTTGCCATGGCAATGCCCAGGTAGTTTAGAAGTGACGAACTCTCGCACTTGCGGGGGCCGTGAGTGAGGTGGGGAGGGGCTGGACAGGTGCGAGCAAGGAGGCAGTGGTGTAGATTGGAAGTTTGGTGGGTTGTGCTTGGGAGGTGTGGCGGTAGTGATGCGAGCACCACTGGGAGGATCGGATAGGGAGAGAATGTTAAAGGAACAGTAACACCAAAAAATGAAAGAGCTTTAAAGTAATAAAAATATAATGCACTGTTGCCCTGCACTAGTAAAACTGGTGTGTTTGCTACAGTAACACTACTATAATTTAGCCACGGGGGCAGCCATTCAAGCTGGAAAAAAGGAGAAAAGGCACAGGTTACATTGCAGATAACAGATAAGCTCTGTAGAATACAATAGTGTTTTATCTGTTATCTGCTATGTGCCTGTGCCTTTTCTCCTTTGAATGGCTGCCTCCATGGCTACATAGCAGCTTATTTATATAAATTATAGCAGACTTTCTGAAGTAAACACACAACTTTTACCAGTGCAGGGCAGCAGCACATTATATTTTAGTTACTTTTATACACTTTCATTTTTTGGTGTTACTGTTCCTTTAAGAAAGTGGGGCGGAAGTAAAGGGGGAGAAGGGTGGAGGCATTTAACATGCTGGAGACTTCATAAAGACGCCAGACTACAAGGGATCATATAGCCTTTTGATGAAGCTGTTGGCGAAATGCGCATCAGAGCAGTTTTTCATTTGTTTGCTTTGTAAAAAACGTCAAGCCTGTTGAGGTATTGGTGATGGTGTAGCCTTTTCAAGCTTTTTTAATTCTTTTCCTTGCTACTGCCAATCATTTATTTCAAAATCTGTTTTCGCTCTAAGGTCCTAGGGGTTTGCGGTTTTGTTAGGTTATGCAGCTCTTTTCAATTAGCCCAGACAAGGAAATAATTGAGACCGCAGCCCCTGGGTTCCTATCTTCTCTTTCTTTGTGGTACTCACAGGGCCTAGATAGCCAATGTGAGACAGTAGCTTTCTTTGGGAATAACTCCACCATCTATATTTTTCCAATTTCAATCTTACCTTTTTTATCAAGGTACTAAACACTTTTTTAATATTTGTATTAATTTATCCACATGATTATACCATGGAAGGGTGAAATTAATGTTTGAGGTTATGCACTGGTTACTTTATTAACTTGGCACTTTATTGATGTGAATTTATTGATGAATTGTGTAATTTATATTTGTAATTAAGCACTAATCACTTTATCATTAATTGATCTGTTAGCATTAATTTGATCTTTTGATCTTTTGATCTTTTATTGCACTATTATACCAATATAACCACCGAGATTTAAATAGGTGTTGAGTTTCTTCAAATTGGAAATTTTCACAGTTGAGATGAGAGAGATAGTTGCCTAGTGGTTAATTGTTGACACTGAGGCAACCGCAAAGGAGAAATTGTTATAAATAATTATTTTTCTTCACCCACAAAAAAGGGTTATCTTTCCTCTTTTTTTGAATCATAAAAAGCAGTAAGATAGTCCTAAATCAAGTTTTATCTTGAGGGAACAAGAAAATTACCATAGAAATGACTAGACAGCAGCAATACAGTATGTGTTATGGTTACTATACAACAAGGAAAAATGAACAACATACAGCAGTCTCTAAAGGAAATAACATGTTGCTAACATTACATTTATTTCATCTGCATAAATGTACACTTTGGAAAATTGGAATGGAATGGCATACTAATCAGCAGCAAAATTTAGAATATTGTAGTTTACAAATGTGCTGTGATTTCAAACACATTTTCTTTGACAATTTACATATAGATTAAGTTTACTTTAAAAGGACAATTTAAGTTAAAAAAGATGCCCACATAAATGTATGTTTCCTTGCCACACAGTGTTAGTATAATTTTTTTTAAATGATTATCAGTAGTAGTAATGTACATCTCAGGTGCTGTTTGTGAAGCAACAATGCAATAAGTATAATGAAACACAACTCTTTCTACTGCCTGTACATCTATTGCTGTTTGGTTCAACTAAAGTTGGGCTTTTTTCAAATCATAAATATCCCGAAACAACTTGTGTCTGCCCCAGACTTTTCTTGATGCAGAACAGGGCTCTTTCAAGTGCGAGGTGCACACAGTTTGCCACAGTCATCAATCTTTAAAGGTACTTGCACGTAAAGATGTACTTCCATATAGTTGCACTGCCACCTCTGCCTGGCAACAAGCTTATTAACCAGTAGAACCCTGAAATGTCCACCCCTCAATGGTGGCAGTAGCTCTAGGGTTTGCAAAGTGGTCTGCATGAACTGACACAGCAAACGTGCATTCAAAACAACAGTTAAATCCATGGAATTGTTTCAGAGACAACCTCATGAAGACTGTGGAGATGAAATGGCCACCACCACTCTCCCCTTGGCACAGTTGCAGCTTATGCATTTTAAGATTAGTGCAATTCTGGAAGCAATTGTTCTGAAAAATTTTTTAGGCGTTGTACCCCTAAAACTGTAGAAGGAGTAGTGTTTAGAAAATGGGGGGCGCTAAGAATAATTGTGAGGCTTGACATAATATCTTATATTCTCATATTGATATAATCATTTATCCATATATTCATATACTTTGATATACCTTGGAGCTTAGGATATCATACTCCATTTTAGAAATATATCTCCATTTTGTAACTGCAAACAGCAAGGTTTGAACATCTCACAATAGTTTGTTTTTCCCAAATAGTGTCCCTGCATGGCTTGCATATTGTGAAATACATATTATGAATCTTATTAGTTACATTCTGTCCAGTACAGGCCATCCTTGAAGGCCATCTTTAAAACTACAATGGTCTTTTTCTATTTGCTATAGCACACCCTTATGTATTTACGTGTACACAGAAGGTTATAAAATTATGATCATGTAACAATGAATTGAACAAGCTTGAACTTCCATTGTGGTTGCATCCTTCTTGTTCCCATGCATGTCTTTGTCCTGGCAGGAGAGCTCCCACAGGTCCCTACACAGTCTGCAGTCAGTAACCCTAACAATAACCATACCGACTTTCATTACCCAGTATTTGCCTCACTAATGTGCGGTCACTGGTGAACAAAATGGATGAGTTACGACTATGGATCACCCACAACAACAGAATAATGCACTGTAATGTCATGGTATTTACAGAGACATGGTTACACAGCGGAGTACCTGACAAGGCTATAGGCGGATAGATCAGCAGATGGTAAGATAAAGGGCGGAGGATTGTGCATTTATATTAACAAGGCTTGGTGTACAAACTCTCTCATTGTTGGAAGACATTGCTCAGCTAACCTGGAGTTCTCCATGGTTTAGCGTTATTCTATCTGCCGAGAGAGTTCACTTCTGTAATCATAATTGCTGCTTATATTCCCCCAGATGCTGATGCTAAATCTGCTATGAAAGAACTGTATGAGCAAACAACAAACTGTCCACCCAGAGGCTGTATTTATTGTGGCAGGTGACTTCAACCACTCCAACCCAAGACAGTGCTTCCCAAATTCCATCAACATATCTCCTGCAATACCAGAGGAGATAAAACTTTGGATCGCATCTATACTAACATTGCTGGAGCCTACATGGCAACCCCCCTCCCCAATTTGGGACAGTCTGATCACCTTTCTTTGTTTCATACACCTAATTACACACCACTTATCAACCGTGTGAAGTCATTAGTGAAAAAACCATCAAACTGTGGCCAGTGGGGGTTGATTCGGTACTCCAGGACAGGTTTAAAGACACAGACTGGAGTCGGTTTGCTCTGCTCTGTTAATAGATTTATAGCTAATTGACAAGAAAAATTGGTATGGCGTCTTGACCCAAATATGTTTTCTTTATAAATTGGTCACACAGACACTGCTATATCTACTATCCACCAACTAGCACATCATATACCTAATGAGGTAGAACTACAACTCTCTGATCATGGGTAGTCGACATTAGCTGGTATTCCAGCTCCTCCAAATGGATATACAAACCATTGCTTATTGGCTGGTAGAAAATGAATTAGATGTTGAAATACCATCTAATATAAACTGAACAGAATATGATGTATATCATGTGTGCTGTTATATGCTGAATTAGGTAACCATACAACTGTAGGGACCCATAGGTATTAGAGTCCCTATGGCTTTAAATCCCTACTTCCTAGTTCCTAGTGCTGTTGCTGGGCAAAGCACCATGTATCTAGTTCATACTATATTGTGCCTTATTGGTTTAGTTAGGATGACCACTCCCCTTGCAGACTGATAAAGTGTCTTGCAAGGAGGAGGGCTTCCTCTTTGGCTGCCTTCTGATTCTCAGGTAACATCTCCATCGAGCCTGGGATCAGACTTGGCCCCAGTAAAAGCCATTTGCCCTAGAGTAGCCCCTTGGTGCTCTAGTGAAAGTCGGGGACAGGGCCCCGTGAATGAGGTGAAGTTAGTAGGAGGATAGATCCTGTAATAGCACACTCTATATAGTGTGAGACAGTCAGGGCTATCTAGCATGAGCAGCACTCGCTCCACCATAGGAGATCTTAAAAGGGTTTAGCAATACCCAGGGTCTGTTTGCCTTACTGAAGGGACCGCAGTCAGACATAGGTATCAGGCAGTTTCTTCCCCTGATCCACCGTTGCTGTAGGGATCCGGCCCAGTACCAGGTGATCATCCTTAGGATTGCTTATATCTCCTTATCTACCTCCACCGTGGTGTTACTCTGCATTGTATAACTACAACTGTTATTAACTGCTTCACCATCTACCTCAGTATTCGTGAGTATTACCCTGCATCATCCTGTGTGTAACAATAAATGTTAATAGTTGATCAGCAAAGAACCTTCTGGCGTCCTATTTACTTTTCATTACACCATACAGCATCAGGGAGGTGTAGTTCAACACCATCCTCATCTCCAAACCAGCTCCTAAAGGTCATCTCCCACCTAGCGGAGGCCCATCCTGGGAAAGGGGGATTGCATGTAACCCATGCTCTACCTAATACTAGTCTGGATTGACCCTTTACTGGCCAAACAGGTGTTACACAACTATTAACAAATAGGGTAATTAAATGGACTATTGTATATTTCCTTCTATTTTTATTTATTTTTTTTTGTCATTACAACTCAGGCAGACTTCTCCTTAGACATACTTCGTTTTCCCCTTAAACAATTTAGGAGTTGTCCACGATATCCCAAACAGATCATTGGTGAGAGCCTAGCAGGTCGTTAAGGTATAACAAATATTTTGGATTGGATCCCTCCTTCTCCTATCTTCTCAGGCTTAACAACTTTTTGGAGTGAGAACTGAAATCCATCTTCACAGATGTTAATGACGTTTTATGTGCTTTAGAACACTAACCTGACAAAAACGCCCAGCAAATCTTTTACTACTAGCTGTTTCTGTCAGAAATCAATTTTCACTGTTACGTGATATGATATTGAGTCTTAAGCTGACCATACCCTGGTTAGAATTATCTGTGATTTGCTACTCCTGAGTAAAAAGCACTTCCATAACTGATATCTCAGTGGGCAAACTGGAAAATCCCACTGGTTGAGGACTGCTTCAGGTCACAGATCCCACATTCCCACAGGCATTGCTACTGTTGCTGGGTAAACACTGTTAATCTTATGATGCAAACCTTCTCCACAAATATTCTTATATTCCCACCTAATGAATTCTAAGCACCAATAAGCTAACTAAATTCATATTATTTCTTAGGAGCTGCCACAATGTGCATCAGATATACACTGCTGAGACATTGCAGTGCTGAATCTGTAAAGAAGCGTACCTGGGCCAACATAGCCCTATTGAATCTAGTTAGCTTATTGGTGCTTAGAATTCATTAGGTGGGAATATAAGAATATTTGTTACACTTACCGATATAAGAAGAGAAAACATGCATCACTGTAAAAGCAATATTGAAAGAGGGAAAGCTGTAGAAAGAAAGCCTTCACTAATTCTGCTACAGTCATTGAACAAAATATACAACTCAATTTGTAGTTTTGTGCAATAAGTATATTTTCACTGAAAGAAATACATGGGGACATGGGGAAAAAGAATTATTCTCTTTAGTTTGTAAAATAAAAGTTTATAGATTTAAAAACCACAGCAGATGTATAATTCTTGCTGTTAATGTGTGATACACAAAATGCAGTAGATATTTTAGAGTATTTTATGTTTACAGGTATGGAACCCCTTATCTGAAAACCCCATTATCCAGAAATTTCCAAATTATGGAAAGGTAATCTCCCATAGGCTCCATTTTAATCAAATAATTGGCATTTTTAAAAATGTTTTTTTTTCTCTGTAATAATAAAACAGTACCTTGTACTTGATCCCAACTAAGATATAATTAATCCTCGTTGGACCCAAAACAATCTTATCGGGTTTAATAACTGTTTAAATAATTTTTTCAGTAGACTTAAGATAGGAGATCCAAATTACAGAAAGACCCCTTATCCTGAAAACCCCAGGTCCTAAGCATTCTGCATAATGGGTCCCATACCTGTACTACAAATATATATAGTACAAATAGTTTAACAGTTTAGATGCATAATTTAGGGTTGCTGGAGTACACAAAATGCATTGATCCATAAAATGATAGTGCGAAATACAAGTGGGAAGAATACTGAGCAAGCGCATGGTTATAATGCTTTGGGATTAGCCTAGAACAATTCTGGCTTTTATTTTAAACGCACAATATGTCAACTTCTAATGCCTATTAATCTATTGATTATTGATTCATAAGTGCAAATAATCAATTGCAACTGATGGTTTGAAATAGTAAAACAAAAAACATGCTATTTATTGAGCAGAACAGCTGCTGTTTGCAGGAATGCACTTCATGAATTTATATTTAGCATTTGATTTGACTGCTTTTATTAACTGATTATTTTTAATTGCCATCTCATAAAATTCATAACATGAAAAACACAGAACTTATGCAGAGCTCGCTTTTAACAATGCCTGTGTTAAGTCCTTTCCTTTCATCAGTACACAGGTTATTTATGACACTAAATAAACTTTCTACAAAAGCATTACTGCACAGAATGTAAGTTTAGCAATTTTCAAGTTTGTGAATTAGAGTTTGTTTTTCTAAATCAAATAAACTTGCATTTCGAATGCTCACTTATTTATAAATGTGGTTAACTTGTTTAAGTAAAAAAACTTCAATACAAGCTTTGAATAAAACCCGAAAATGTAAATATCTTGAATAAAAAACATGGCTTCACTTTGCTTAGAACAACTGCCAGTGAGTCCTATAGAAACTTGCTTACAAGTTTTACAAGTTTACTCAAAGAAATTTGAGTTTTTGAACCATAATTCGAAAAAAAACTTCAATTGTGAAAAAAATTTGAGCGTTGATAAACACCCCCCCCCCAATTGGTACTGTGCTGGGGTATCCTTAATTAGGAGGGATAGGGGGTTTTTGTACATAACAAGTTGTCTAATTCCAGGCAGTATTAAAAGATTAAGGGGCCAATTCACTAAAGGCCTAAAAAATGAGTGATATTTATAGCATGCGTAAAAATGTTATCACTTCTTATATTTTTTATCTGGCGCTGAAATATTTTTAAGCGTTATTTTAAACCATGCAATATATTTATGCGTTATTTCATAGCACGCAATATTAGCGCACACTATCACGCACGTAAACGTTACTTTCTGAAAACTACTGTTCTGAAAATTGCCATTTCCCTGAACTGAACTGAACTGGAGGATGCATCACTCTGGGGCAATCACACGGGAGGTGTTAAGTTTCACAGTAATTATCGCCACATTTTATGCTTTTAACGCTTCAAATATGTTTGTGAATTATGTGTTAATATTATTTCTATTTGATAATGCGATGGAAATAAGGTTTTGCGATAATCACGATTTTTACGCTAGTGATATGAGTAGTAACGAATGCAAAATGACTTCGGTTCTTAATTATCAAACACTTCTTAACACATAAAATTATGCGTTAAGCATTAACAACCTTTAGTGAATTGGCCCCTAAGTCTGTAAAAAAAGTCAAAAATTTAAAATACAAATCTTTATTATAATCCATTAAAAAATCATACCCATGTATGCAGCCTAGTCCTATGCTGCCCTGTGTGCCATACTCTGCCTACCTGTGTGCCATACCATCTGTCCTGTGCTGACTGTATGTGCCATATTCTGCCTGACCTACCCTGCCTGTGTCTGCCATACTCTGCCTGTCCTATGCTCCCTGTGTGTGCCTTTCTCTCTGTGCCATATTCTGTCTGCCCTATTCTGCCTGTGTGTGCCATACTTTGCCTGCCATTCCCTGTCTGTATGTGCCATACCCTGTCTGTCCTATGCTGCCTGCCTGTGTGTGCCATGCTCTGCCTGCCCTATGCTGCCTATGTAAGCCATGCTCTGCCTGCCCTACCCTGGCTGTGTGTGCCATACTCTGCCTATCTGTGTGCCATACCCTTTCTGTCCTATGCTGCCTGTGTGTGCCATACTCTACCTGCGATACCCTGCCCATGTCTGCCATACTCTGCCTATCTGTGTGTGCCATACCCTGTCTGTCCAATGCTGCCTGTGTGTGCCATACTCTGCCTGCCCTACCCTACTTGTGTGTGCCATACTCTGCCTATCTGTGTGTGCCATACTCTGCTTGCCCTTCCCTGCCTGTGTGCGTCATGCTCTGCCAGCCCAATGCTGCCTGTGAGTACCACACTCTGCCTGCCCTATGCTGTCTCTGTGTGCCATACTTTGTCTACCTGTGTGTACCATGCCCTGCCTGTCCTATGATGCCTGTATGTGCCATACTCTGCCTACCTGTGTGCCATACCATCTGTCCTGTGCTGCCTGTATGTGCCATATTCTGCATGCCCTACCCTGCCTGTGTGTGCCATACTCTGCCTGTCCTATGCTCCCTGTGTGTGCCTTTCTCTGTGTGCCATATTGTGTCTGCCCTATTCTGCCTGTGTGTGCCATACTTTGCCTGCCATGCCCTGTCTGTATGTGCCATACCCTGTCTGTCCTATGCTGCCTGCCTGTGTGTGCCATGCTCTGCCTGCCCTATGCTGCCTATGTAAGCCATGCTCTGCCTGCCCTTCCCTGGCTGTGTGTGCCATACTCTGCCTATCTGTGTGCCATACCCTTTCTGTCCTATGCTGCCTGTGTGTGCCATACTCTGCCTGCGATACCCTGCCCGTGTCTGCCATACTCTGCCTATCTGTGTGTGCCATACCCTGTCTGTCCAATGCTGCCTGTGTGTGCCATACTCTGCCTGCCCTACCCTGCTTGTGTGTGCCATACTCTGCCTATCTGTGTGTGCCATACTCTGCTTGCCCTTCCCTGCCTGTGTGCATCATGCTCTGCCAGCCCAATGCTGCCTGTGAGTACCACACTCTGCCTGCCCTATGCTGCCTCTGTGTGCCATACTCTTTCTACCTGTGTGTACCATGCCCTGGCTGTCCTATGATGCCTGTATGTGCCATACTCTGCCTGCCCTACCTACCCTGCCCTGTGAGCCATACTCTGGCTACCATCTGTCCTGTGCTGCCTGTATGTGCCATATTCTGCCTGCCCTACCCTGCCTGTGTGTGCCATACTCTGCCTGCCATATGCTCCCAGTGTGTGCCATACTCTGCCTGTCATACCCTGCCTGTGTGTGCCATATTGTGTCTGCCCTATTCTGCCTGTGTGTGCCATATTCTGCCTGTATATGCCATACCCCATCTGTCCTATGCTGCCTTCCTGTGTGTGCCATATTCTGCTTGCCCTATGCTGCCTGTGTGAGTCATGCTCTGCCTGCCCTACCCTGCCTGTGTATGCCATACTCTGCCTACCTGTGTGTGCCATACTCTATCTGCCTTATACTACCTGTGTGTGCCATACTCTGCCTACCTGTGTGTGCCATACACTCCCTGCCCTATGCTGCCTGTGTGTGCTATTCTCTCCCTGACCTATGCTGCATGTGGAAGGTGAACCTGGCAGGGTTTTGTTTTGGGATTTGTTTGCATTTGGAAAAAGTTGTTAGTGGACCCCTAAGGTGTATAATTATGTGTTGTGGATTACTGTGCTATCCAAAGTGGAGGAAAGGCCATATTGATTTATGGGTATAGCTTAATATGACTTAATTAACTTTTTCACATATGAGTGATATCCCTGCAGTGAGCACCAACCATTTGTCCTTTTTGTGTGCTATCACCATTAATGTGGATATGGTCTTAAAAATGTGTTAATATGGGCATGGTTTAAAGGGGTGTGGTTTAAAAGAGGGAGCAAAACTGACTTCCATTATTGCCCCTCGTAGTTTATACTGTATATGTTAGGTTAGGGTATAGATAGGTTGGAATAGGTCTATACATGTGCACTTGGAGGGGTTGAACTTGACTGTACTACTGCCTGCAACATTTTCAATAGGTTTAGAGTTTAAATGTTCAAAGAGAAATGTAACCACCTGTCTGAACAATAAAAGGTTTGCTATTTCCTGAATTGCTGGAAATACTAGCTTCAGCAAACAGTACTCCCTGTACAAGTCTTCACTGCACTGTAACTCTGAAACAGAATTTCACCAACTTTTACAATCTCTTTTAGTGATGGCATCTTGTCAAAAATGAAACATGCAAAGTATCTGTAAGGAGATGATTCAAAATCAAACCACTTATCTAAATATCCAAGGGCTTGGTCAAAGCACCCTAAAGCTTCTTTGCAGAATTGTATCTGCATCTTTATTATCTATTGTATTAATTACTATTAATGCCTAAAGAGTGTATTGAATGATTTCTTGAGCAAGCACAATACACAAGTCTATTGTAATCTTAAGATCTACAGTTAGGGGCCCATTAATTAAAGTCCGAATGAGTACGAATGAGAAAAATTCGTATTTTTTCTAATTTTTAGAACTGTGTATTATTTCCACAATATTTTCTTTAATTTGTGCAACTTTTTCGTGGTCAATTTGGGTTTGCATCAATTTCCACTACAAAATCGTTTTTGTCGCAATGAGTACGAAACATTTTCGGAATTCAGTTTCAAAGCCAGAAAGGTTTTGCGCTGTTTACGATCGTTTGAATACGAAAATTTTGTAACTTTTGGATCTCAACCATGATATTTTCGTACGACCACAATACGAATTTTCACGCAATTTACACACATTAGAAATTATCGTGGTTGCTCCGAATTTTTTCCAATCATAATTTTAACAATCCAAATTTCGTGCTTTGATAAATCTGCCCCTTAGTGTTGAAAATGGAATATAAAGTATGTGAGTGTATGGGCCTGTATAAGTATGTGTACATATGGGCACTGGGGTTCATATGAAGGAAAGGGAATTCTTTATTTTCAAATGTTTCAATATTTTTTTTAAATGTACAATGTAAAATTACAATTCCCTTTTGGTCTTATGAATTCAAAATTGTGTAAAGAAAAAAATAAACACCAAAGACCATACATCACCATATAATACTTACATTTTAAAACTTTTAACTAGAAACGGAAGTTTGAGAACAAACTTTGAAAAACATGAAGTCACTGAATGAATCTGTTTCCTCTTCTGGCTGTCGGTGGTTTCATCCTCTTTTTTAATCCTAAAACTGCAGTCCCCTAGTGACCAGCTGTAAAGCGTTTGGAGAACCTGGTGTTAATACTGTGAAAATGGCAGCAAGTTAAATTTCCCCATTGAATATCAAACAGGTAAAATCTGATTGGCTGTTCATAGCTTTGCCCACTTTTGGGCATCCAACAAATATCATATTTTCATTCAGGCTGACCCCAGGTCTATGTGATTCAAATTTGGTGAGAGTAGCCTCAAAGTGAGCAGTGGAAAATCAGCGTGGCCCAGTGGAGTGCGGAACTGCTTTGGGGATGTCTGCAATGGAAAAGTTGATTTGGGCTCAGATGCAGGAATAAACGAGCGGACGAGCACCGGACTTCTGTGCCTAAGAGGTGGTAAAGTATAATGGAAGACTGTGATGTGCAAAGGTGCCACAGTGAACAGGAAGCCGTGACTGTTTAGATACGGCATAAATATAAGATGTTGCAAAGTGTCTGGAATGGATGCATAATATAAGCAACAGTATATGGAATATATACTGGAGTATTGTTTGCTAAATATATCTGAGCCCAATCACGGAAGAGTGCAATTATATGCTGCAAGTATCTGGAATGGATGCATGAATTAAACTGTATTTGCAGTGCACGGTGAACTATAACTAACATACATGTGCATGACTATTGTTTGCTAAACAACTTGAGCCTTATCACTTTAAGTATAACTGAGCGTGGCATAAAAACATTTAAGTAATTGCACTGAACACTGCATGGACTAAGTGCAGACAATTCTTTTGCAGACAGTGGACATTACTCAATCCATTAAATCTGGATCAGGGCTTAATGATACAAGGGACTAAATCAAGTGCACTTTAAGATCTACTACCTGGGCAAATAACAACTGAAGACTAAATCCCACTGCTATTAATACAGGTATAAGACCCGTTATCCAGAATGCTCATGACCAACAGTATTCCGGATAAGGGGTCTTTCCATAATTTGGATCTCCATACCTTAAGTCTGCTACAAAATCAATAAAACATTAATTAACCCCAATAGTTTTGCATCCAATAAGGATTATCTATATCGTAGTTGGGATCAATTACAAGGTACTGTTTTATTACTACAGAGAAAAAGGAAATCAGTTTTAAAATTCTGAATTATTTGATTAAAATGGAGTCTATCGGAGACGGGCTTTCCGCAATTCGGAGTTTTCTGGATAACGGGTTTCCGGATAAGGGGACATTTTTCTTTTCTTTTTCCCTTTGATTAATTTTAAGGTATATAAATAAATTAACTGTTTTTAATACTGATTATGGTTATGTTTGAATTTCCCCATTAAAGTCAATGGGTGAAATTTGCTTCACTGTTGTTGGCTCCTCCCACTTTGGGTCAACCATAGAATGTCACTGTTTCATAGAGGGTGACCCCATGATTATGGGACCTGGGACCTTCTAATGGTAAGAGCTTTTTATTTTCCTAATACACACACTTACACACATTTACACACATTTACTCACACATTTACACACAATTTAGCACAGATTTTTTCCCATTTTGCACACTCTAGCACTCTTTAGCACACAATTTTTGTGGTTTTATTGCATTTTTATCCCTGTATTAGTATTCCTAATCTGTTTTTAGCATAGCTTTGCCATGTGGTACTTTGGTGTAGAAAAATAACTTTACCTATTTTGAATTTATCAGAATATGTACTTTCCAAAAATATATGGTTTTCTGGGGGTCTGTGTATAGTTAGGGGGTGTTACGGCACATAATACACTGTCAGGGGGCTCTGTATGCAAAGGCTGAGTTGGCAAGGCGAGAAATCCATATGCGCTATTTTCATTTTGGGGTCAGTACATACCACAAACTTTGGTATATCTATGCATATTGGGCATCAAACTGTTCAGTAGACCTTAGGTGTTCCTATTTGGGGTGATTTGCCTTTGTATGCAAGACATTTTTATGCGATTTTCTGAAAAACCACAAAATTTAAGAAAGCTTTGCAGATTGGTACTTTGTTGTAGAAAGGACACTTTACCAATGTTGGATTTGTCAGAATGTGTACTTTCCAAAAATATATGGTTTTCTTGGTTTTTCTGTACAGTTAGGGGGTCTTACGGGACATAATACATGCTCATTGGGCTTTTTTGTGCAGAAATTGAGTCGACAGCTGAGAAAATTCCTATGCACTATTTTCATTTTGGTGCCTCTGTACACCACATACTTTGGTAAATCTTTGCATATTGGGCATCAAACTGTTCAGTAGACTGCTGGCATTCATATTTAGGGTGATGCGTAATTATATGTAAGAAATGTTCTAAGATAAATGTGGCAAATTGCAACAATTTTAGGCCTTTTTCAGAAAAGTCATAAAAACGATTAACTGAAAGCTTTCCAGATTGGTACTTTGGTGTAGAAAGTCTTCTTTACCCATGTTGGATTTGTCAGAATGTGTACTTTCCAAAAATATATGATTTTTAGGGGTTACCCTACATTTCTGCAGCTTCTACCCCTCATAAAACTGCCATGTGTTTATGAATTAGGTAAAGGTAAGCCATGAAATGAGTGTGCACAAGGTATATTTTGGGGTCTCTAAGTGCCATGTGCTTTGATAAACCTATGTACAGTGGGCATCAAACTGTTCAATAGACCTCTGGGGTTCATATTTAGGTTAGGAAAGCTTTGTGGCTTGGTACTTTGGAGTAAAAAGAAATGGGTACCCATTTTAGATTCAGGGGAATGTGTACTTTCCAAAAATATATAGCTTCCTGTGGTATAATTTTCTGGGATAAACCTTCTGTTTATCCAAGAAAATAAATTCAAGGAATTTTTGGCCTTGAAATCTAAAGTATGCAGCTTTCTGAAGCAGTGCTTTGGAAATTTGGTAGTGTACTGCTGGGAGTTTTTGACCTATACAAGTGAGAAATCTCCACAAAGCTATATATATTTGGTATTGGCACGTTCAGGAGACATGGGACTTTCCAAATCAGTTGTATTTTCCTGCATAAACTAATTTTTGTTTTTAGTGTATGTGTTTATATTATGGAAAACATTTTTTTTTTTCATTTTTTAGACATTTAGAAGCCTATATCTTTTTACAGAATTGGAATTACACAAAAATTCTACCATATTTTAAAAACTTAGGTTGTTCTGAAAAAAACAATATATTGTTTTCCTGGGTAAACTAAAAGTCCCCCCGAGGAAAGGCCCCTAAAATGAAACAGTGCAAAATGTTCAAAAACTGTCTGGCAGTAGAAGTACCGCTTTGTCCAAAATGACTGGCAGTGAAAGGGTTAAAGCTGTAAGATTGGCAGCAGTTTGAAAATCTTCCCTGTCAAAGGCAATGGGAAAATTAGGGTTAGAGGAGTGCCACAAAAAGACGGGGGGGGGGCGGGATTGCTTAGAAAAGCACAAGCAACCTGCTCCTCTATAGGGCAAAGAAGTGTGGAGAGTTTGGGTGTTGTACCCCTAAAACTGTAGGAGGAGTAGCATTTAGAAAATGGGGGGCGCTAAGAAGAAGAATAAGAAACAGAAGAATAAGCTGAAGTCGAAAAACAATATGCTGGGTTTTTCAAACCAACATAATGACTAGCAAAGGCCTTTTGACGTCCAGTGTAACTGCCCCATTACTCTGGAAGAGTACACCACTGTAATAAGGGGGATTAGTTGCATGTCACTAACAGAGAACATAACTGAAAATAAGAAAATCCATAGTAAGTGTGTGGAGAGGAGGAATGCTTAGTGAGGGATTGACATAGAGAATAAAAGCAAGTTGGTCAGTCAGCTGAAGGAGAAATATCAGGAAGACGCAAGGATTTCCCAAGGCTAGAAATTAAGAGTATAAGACCCTATTTAATGATATGAAAGACAGAAATAAAGAAAGTGGCTCATTAGTGGTGGTAGCATGGGGCAGGAAGGATTATCAAGGTGGGCAGAAATGATGAGAGAAAGTGCTCATGATGGGTGGTAGGTGAACAAAACGGTGATAGAGTAAAAGTTAGGATTAGATTAAAAGTCAGAGAGAGGAGATGCATAAGGAGAGGCTCCCCAGAAGGAATGCCAAGATGAACCATTGTCAAGGATAGGGGATTCAGGAGGGTCAATGGGTACAGTTACAAATATAATATGCAAACATTGAGAAATTAGGGTGAAGAGAGACTTGAAAACTTGGAGCCATAAGGTATTTGAGAAGAAAAAGACAGAGGAGGGAAATTGAGAGTACATGTCCATTTTGATTTACTTTTGCCTTTAGATCACATTAGTTTCATTTGTAATTACTGTATATCTGATTTGCATGATGCAATCTGTCAATATGAGGAAAAAGTTCCTATGTAGTTCAGCCCCAATATTTGTAGTTCTGGGGATTTCTGAGCTCTGAATTTAGACTGCTGGGGCACAGTGGATATTTACAGTGCTGGCTTTAAAGCAAAATGTGAATAAAGTATATGACAACCATCATTTACAGATGATATAGCCAAATCATATTCTCATTTCATCATCTGTTTGTAGAATTCTAAGAAGCTAAAAAATGCATTATAAATCAGTACACATCTGTACTCTCATTTAAGGCTTCCTTCTTTCTGCCTGAAGTGTTGCCAGTCAGGTTATTTTATCCATATACCAGATGTAACTCTTCTATTTTGACTCTAAATATGACATCATTATCCAGCCATCTGAAAAGGAAACTGATTATTTCAGAACACTGCCTTTGCAAGAAATGACAGCTATTGAATGATCAGTAGCAGCTACAGTAACCTTTATTCTCAGTTTTATTTATATATACTGTATAATAGTTTGCATTGATTAAAAAAAAACAGCTTTTGAATGATATAGTCTCTGTTTGAATCAACCATAATTCTTAAACAGTTATGGCTTAATAGACACTGTGTTACAAAAATAGTGAGGCCTTGATCACTTATATAATCAAAAATAAGACATGAAGCATTGTGCATGAAGTTATTGTGCACAGGGCAGATTTTGGCTCAAAAATGAGTGAATGTGTGAATATTTTCTGTCTAAAATGTGGCCCCTGTAAACACTGACAGTGAGTGGCCATTACAACTCTTAAAGGCCATGGTTACCTTTAAGATCTCTTTCCTACTGTAATTATAATTGTTGTGGATGTACTTGTTTTAGTAGCATTAATGTTTAATTATGTATAAGGGCAAATGTTTAACCTGTAAAAGGGAAAAGACACATGGGGCCACCACGGCTTTATATCCTTCTTAAGAACAGGAGCCCAAAACTGCACTGCATACTCAAGGTGAGGCCTTACCAGGGACCTATAAAGGGGCAAAATTATATTCTCATCCCTTGAGTCAATGCCCTTTTTATACAAGACAGCACTTTATTTGCTTTAGTAGCCACAGAATGACACTGTCTGGAATTAGACAACTTGTTATCTACAAAAACCCCTAGATCCTTCTCCCTTAAGGATTTCCCCAACAAACTACCATTCAGTAGATAGTTCGCGTTTATATTATTTCTACCAAAGTGCATAACTTTGCACTTATCAACATTGAACCTCATTTTCCAGTTTGCTGCCCAGTTTTCCAATTTTTTCAAATCGCTCTGCAAAGCGGCAGCATCCTGCATGGAACTTATAGTTTTGCACAAATTAGTATCATCAGCAAAAATAGAAACAGTACTGTCTATGCCCTCCTCCAGGTCATTAATAAACAAGTTAAAAAGCAAAGGACCAAGGACTGACCCCTGCGGTACTCCACTAACCACACTGGTCCAATTAGAAAATGTTCCATTTACCACCACTCTTTGTACTCTATCCTTCAGCCAGTTCTCTATCCAATTACAAATATTATGTTCTAGGCCAATATTCCTCAATTTGATCATTAACCTTCTGTGAGGTACTGTATCAAACGCTTTAGCAAAGTCCAAGTTGATGACATCAACTGCGATTCCAGCATCGAGGTTCCTGCTCACCTCCTCATAAAAGGCGACTAAATTAGTCTGGCAAGATCTGTTACGCATAAAACCATGCTGGTACAAACTTATAGTATTGTGAACTGCAATGTATTCAAGTACCCTATCCCTTATTACCCCTTCCAAAAGCTTTCCTACTACTGATGTCAGACTAACAGGCCTATAGTTTTCAAGCTGAGAACGGGATCCCTTTTTAAATAATGGCACCACATTAGCAATCCGCCAGTCTCTCTGCACCATGCCAGACCTCAACGAATCCTGAAAAATTAAGTGAAGAGGTTTGGCAATCACAGCGCTCAGCTCATTTAATACCCTGGGATGAATCCCATCTGGTCCTGGACCTTTGTTTACCTTTATATGTTCAAGTCTCTTTTGAATTCCCCCCCAAGAGACCCATGCGTCAGTAGCTAAATTACTAGAAATAGGCATATTAAAAGGGAAGCCTTCATTGGAATAAGGTTCTCAGTGGGGTCCCTCAGGGTTCTGTACTGGGTCCGCTTTTGTTTAATTTGTTCATAAATGACTTAGGGGAGGGTATTATGAGTAATGTATCAGTGTTTGCAGATGACACAAAACTCTGCAGACCAGTCAATTCTATCCAGGATGTGACATCCCTGCAGCAGGATCTTGACCAACTGGCAATCTGGGCAGCTAAGTGGCAGATGAGATTTAATGTGGATAAATGTAAGGTCATGCACCTGGGATGTAAAAATATGCAAGCCCCGTATACCCTTAATGGGACTGCACTAGGCAAATACATAATGGAGAAGGACCTTGGAGTCCTTTTAGATAATAAACTTGGCTGTAGCAAGCAATGCCAGGCAGCAGCTGCAAGGGCAAACAAGGTTTTGATCTGTATTAAAAGGGGTATAGATTCACGGGAGGAGGGGGTTATTCTTCCCCTTTACAGAGCACTGGTAAGGCCCCATCTAGAATATGCTGTTCAGTTTTTGTCTCCAGTGCTCAAACGGGACATTATTGAGTTAGAGAGGGTCCAGAGAAGGGCAACTAAGCTGGTAAAGGGTATGGAAAGTCTCCGTTATGAAGAAAGACTGGCCAAGTTGGGTCTGTTTACACTGGAGAAGAGGCGCTTAAGAGGTGACATGATAACTATGTATAAATATATAAGGGGATCATATAATAACCTTTCTAATGCTTTATTTACCAGTAGGTCCTTCCAACGGACACGAGGGCACCCACTCTGTTTAGAAGAAGGGAGGTTCCATTTAAATATTCGGAAAGGATTTTTTACAGTGAGAGCTGTGAAGTTCTGGAATTCCCTCCCCGAATCAGTCGTGCTGGCTGATACATTATATAACTTTAAGAAGGGGCTGGATGGATTCTTAGCAAGTGAGGGAATACAGGGTTATGGAAGATAGCTCTTAGTACAATTTGATCCAGGGACTGGTCCGATTGCCATCTTGGAGTCAGGAAGGAATTTTTTCCCCTCTGCGGCAAATTAGAGAGGCTTCAGATGGGGTTTTTTGCCTTCCTCTGGATCAACTAGTAGTTAGGCAGATTATATATAGGCATTATGGTTGAACTTGATGGACGTATGTCTTTTTTCAACCCAACTTACTATGTTACTATGTATTAGCTGGCTCCTCAGATGTATAGACAGATCAAATATAAGCGTTCAAAATTTCTGATTTTTCCCCGTTCTCATCATCAACCAACGTACCCCCCCCCCCGTGATAATAAGGATCCCACCCATTCTTGCTTCATTTTTTCACTATTCACATAATTAAAAAATAATTCTTTTTACTCCTAGCTGCAATATCCCTTTCCATTTCTATTTTAGCTTGCCTGATAGCCTTTTTGCATGCTTTATTTGCTTCCTTGTACCTGATGTACCTGAAGTAGGTCATTTTCAAGAAGGTTCCGCATATAAAACATCAAATATGTCAGTTCCGAACATCAAAGTGGCAATGGTTTGCATGTTTGAAATTTAATGTCTTAGTCACTCCCTTATACCGTTGTCCAGCAAAATAATCTCAAATAAGACCGTGCTGTGATGAATGCCACCCACATTAGTGCAGCGATAAATTAGTAATAACTAATTATTCATAACTAATAATTAGTTATTACAATATCCAAAAGAGGATATTTTAGGTTTCTAAACAAAGACATTTAGCATATTCAACAAGTCTTTGATTTTTTTAAGACTTGGCTTCCTATATTAAGTAACTTATACCAACCAATCAGCAGTAAGCATTTACTGCTCAGCAGATTAGTAGAGATGTCACGAACCTCACAAAAAACGTTCGCGAACCCCTTCGCGAACTTCTGCCAAAAAGTGCGAACTTTGCGAACCCCATAGACTTCAATGAGAAGGCGAATTTTAAAACCTAGAAAAGCCATTTCTGGCCAGAAAACCTGGACAGGGGCATGCAGGAGGGGGATCAAGGGCAAAAATTCTCTGAAAAATACGTTGTTGACACAGCATTGCGTTTTGTGCTGTAAAGGGCAGAAATCGCACTACATTTCTAAACTTGTGTAATAAACTGCTTTAAAACATCCAGCGTCTACATGCCAATCAAGTCGTGTAAAGGTTACAGCCGGTTTACACGCAAAGACAAAACGCCGCAGTAGTGGATACAGAATATATTATTGCTGGTGGAAAAACGTCGCTCAGGTGATTTTATTGCACGTCACTACTATGTGTAACGTGTTTGGTGCACTACTATGAACAACAGCAAACAGCACTGGACACGTTAAAGAACAGTAAGTTAAATTAAAAAAAAAATTAATAATAAAAAAAAGTGATCTCTGGTTGGTGCTGGGGGTGAACTACTTGGAGCAGCACACCAGTCCCCAACACAGCTAGACTAATAGCACTGGGCTCTATAAATTATAGTAGCAAAGTAAAAAAATACAAATAAAAAAAAATTATGTGAATGTGTGGTTGGTGCTGGTGCACTACTATGACCAGCACACCTGTCTCCAACACACACAGACGGAGCTGCAGTACACAATGAAAAGAAGAGTAATCAGAAAATAAAAGCAGTCCTTACAAGGACTATTGGGTTACAGCAGATGAGATCAGCAGGACAGCTGTCCCCAGCAGCTACATACAGAGCAGTAGAAAGTAGATTACTAGTCAGCAAAGCTACCTAAACTGTCCCTCAAACCCCTGCACAGCTCTCTCCCTACGCTAACTAATCAAGCACACACAGGCAGAATGTAAAATGGCTGCTGGGCTTCGGTTTATATATGGAAGGGAGTGGTCCGGGGGTGGTCCAGGAGGGAGAGCTGCCTGATTGGCTGCCATGTATCTGCTGGCTCTGGGGTGAGAGGTCAAAATTTGGCTCCAGCTAAGGCAAACCCAAAATTGCGAACATCGCTAAAAGTTTGCGAACTTGCGAACACCCGATGTTCGCGCAAATTAGTTCGCCGGCGAACAGTTCGCTACATCTCTACAGATTAGTTCCTATGAGATACTAAATGTGGGAACATTTTAGACAATCCAACAATTTGGCAGCTAAAACCTGCCAAGATCACATAGAGGTCAATGGCAGATGTCCCTTCCCTTCCCTTCCCTGGAGGTTCCTTCTTTTACGTCGAAACTTTAGAGGTTTCAGAGTTTTGACACTGGTTTCACAACTTTTCTGCGGCTTTTTCCCACGTTGAGTTTTTTAGTTAAGACTTTATTCGAATTTTTTAAAATAAATGTAATTTTGTTAGTATTGTCTTAAGCAGTCATACACCATTCTGCCCTAACGAGTAAAAATGCTACACACTGCTTAAGATCAGTGCTGAGTACGTCACCTTGATCCCCGATACAAATCAAATGAAGAGCATTCAGACAATTCCTCACTAATATGAACTGGTCAAAAGAGGAAAATACATTGTTACATCTAAACCCCATAGTAATGTTTTACTGAGGGGTAACTAAATAGTTAATATACAGTATATAGTTTATCAGATAAGGAGCTTCTGTTGTTACAAGGGAAACAGACTAATATTCACCTTAGCTCTAACTCTCTGTTAGCTAATGTAAATATCAGAGGGAGAAGTAGTAATCTCCGCTGCATGCTGGCTAATGCGCGTAGCTTGTCGAGTAAATTAGGGGAGTTGCAGGCTATTGCATGTATTGAAAATTATGATTTATTTGGTATCACTGAGACCTGGTGGGATGAAAAATGTGACTGGGCTGTGAATTTAAATGGTTACACACTTTTTAGGAGGGACAGAGAGATTAAAAAGGGTGGAGGGGTTTGTCTTTATGTAAAGTTAAAACCATGTAGTAAAGACATTACCAAGGGAAATGTAGAATCTCTTTTGGTAGAAATTTCAGAAGGGTTACAAGAAAATGATCATTGGTGTATGCTATAAACCACCCCGTATAGGTGAGGGGGATGAGGCCCAACTACTGTTGCAAATAGAGGAGGCTTCACAACTGGGTCAAGTTGTTATTATGGGGGACTTTAATTATCCGGACATTGACTGGAGTAATGGGGTGGCTAAGTCAGAAAAAGCTAGTAGGTTTGTAAATATGCTTAATGACAACTTTTTATTTCAGGCGGTTCAAGAACCTACTAGGAATGACTCTATTTTGTATCTGGTAATATATAATAATACTGAACTCATCTCTAACATTTGTGTAGGTACCAGTGATCTCTGAGATAATGCTGTAGAGACTGCACTATAAGGGATTAACTAAAACGTTCCATTTTAGATGTGCAGACTTTGCCAGTATAAGGGCATCTCTGCAATGTGTCAACAGGGAAAGGTTTTTCATAGGGTTAGACACAGAAGGAAAATGAAACATCTTTAAAACATTGCTTTGCAGGTATACACAACAGTATATTCCCCTTGTAAGCAAGGAGAGGCATCGCAAGGGAAAACCTTTATGGCTGAATAAAAGTGTTAGTGTTGAGGCTGGTAAGAAAAAACGTGCTTTTAAAGCATTCAAGTTAGCTGGGACAGCAGAAACTTTCAGGCAAGCTAAAATTGAGATGGAAAGGGGTATTGCAGCTAGGAGTAAAAATAATCCAAAATTATTTTTTAATTTGTGAATAGTAAAAAAATGAACCAAGAAGGGTTGGGAACCTTGTTATCACGGGAGGGGGGGGGGGTAAATTGGTTGATGAGAACAGGGAAAAAGCAGACATTTTGAACACTTATTTATCACCCGTCTATACATTTGAGGACCCAGCTAATGAAGGCTTCCCTTTTAATATGTCCAGTTTTAGTACATCTACTGACGCATGGGTCACTCGGGAGGGAATTAAAAAAAGACTTGAACATGTAAAGGTAAACAAAGGTCCAGGACCGGATGGTATTCATCCCAGAGTATTAAACGAGCTTAGCGCTGTGATTGCGAAGCCTCTTCACTTAATTTTTCAGGATTTATTGAGGTCTGGCATGGTGCAAAGAGGCAGATTGCTATTGTGGTGCTGTTTATTTATTTAAAAAGGGATCCCGTTCTCAGCCTGAAAACTGTAGGCCTGTTAGTCTGACATCAGTAGTAGGAAAGCTTTTGGAAGCAGTAATTTTAGGAGATAGGGTACTTGAATACATTGCAGTTCACAATACTATAAGTTTGTGCCAGCATGGTTTTATGTGTAACAGATCTTGCCAGACTAATTTAGTCGCCTTTTATGAGGAGGTGAACAGGAACCTCGATGCTGGAATGGCAGTTGATGTCATCTACTTGGACTTTGCTAAAGCGTTTCATGCAGTACCTTTACAGAAGGTTAATGATCAATTGAGCCTATATTGGCCTAGTAAATAATATATGTAATTGAATAGAGAACTGGCTGAAGGATAGATTACAAAGAGTGGTGGTAAATGGAACATTTTTTAATTGGACCAGTGTGGTTAGTGGAGTACCGCAGGGGTCAGTCCTTGGTCCTTTGCTTTTTAACTTGTTTATTAATGACCTGGAGGTGGGCATAGAAAGTACTGTTTATATTTTTGCTATAAGTTCCAAGCAGGATGCAGCTGCTTTACAGAGCAATTTGACAAAACTGGAAAACTGGGCGGCAAACTGGAAAATGAGGTTCAATGTGGACAAGTGCAAAGTTATGCACTTTGGTAGAAATAATATAAACACAAGCTATCTACTAAATGGTAGTTTGTTGGGGGAATCCTTAATGGAGAAGGATCTGGGGTTTTTTGTAGATAATACGTTGTCTAATTCCTGGCAATGTCATTCAGTGGCTACTAAAGCAAATAAAGTGCTGTCTTGTATAAAAAAAGGGCTATGGTAAGGCCTCACCTTGAGTATGTGGTGCAGTTTTGGGCTCCAGTCCTTAAGAGGGATATTAATGAGCTGGAGAGAGTGCAGAGACTGCAACTAAACTGGTAAAGGGGATGGAAGATTTAAGCTATGAGGTGAGACTGTCGAGGTTGGGGTTGTTTTCTCTGGAAAAGAGGCGCTTGCGAGGGGACATGATTACTCTGTACAAATACATTAGAGGGGATTATAGGCAGATAAGGGGTGTTATTTTTTCCCATAAAAAACAATCAACACACCAGAGGCCAACCCTTTTAGATTAGAGGAACGGAGTTTCCTAGTGATGTTGTAATGGCAGATTCTGTTAATGCCTTTAAGAGGGGCCTGGATGAGTTCTTGAACAAGCATAGTATCCAAGGCTATTGTGATACTAATATCTACAGTTAGTATTAATGTTTGTATATATAGGGGCTGATTTACTAACCCACGAATCCGACCCGAATTGGAAAAGTTCCGACTTGAAAACGAATATTTTGAGACTTTTTCGTATGTTTTGCGATTTTTTCGGATTCTGTACGAATTTTTCGGATCCAATACGATTTTTGCGTAAAAACGCGAGTTTTTCGTATCCATTACGAAAGTTGCGTAAAAAGTTGCGCATTTTGCGTAGCGTTAAAACTTACGCGAAAAGTTGCGCATTTTTCGCGTAAGTTTTAACGCTACGCAAAATGCGCAACTTTTTACGCAACTTTCGTAATGGATAGGAAAACTCGCGTTTTTACGCAAAAATCGTATTGGATCCGAAAAATTCGTAAAGAATCCGAAAAAATCGCAAAACATACGAAAAAATCGCAAAGTACCGATCATTACGAAAAAAACGCAATCGGACTCCATTCGACCCGTTCGTGGGTAAGTAAATCAGCCCCATAGTTTATGTATGTATTGGTAAGTATAGACTGTGTGTGATGGGTTTACTTGGAAGGGTTGAACTTGATGGACTCTGGTCTTATTTCAACCCTATGTAACTATGTAACTATATGTAACTATTATAAAATAAAAATTGCTTATTGTTGATACATCAGCAGCTTTGTGAAGGAATTTTCCATGATAGGTAAAATATTCTATTAAATATTCTGTTTATGTCGAGACACCAGAAATATGTGCTGATTTTGTTATTAATGTAGCAAAAATAAAACGTTTTTTCACTTCTCATTTCTTGCTATCCAATTTAAAAATATGTCCATAAATTCAATCTGTAAAAAAAGTGAAAATCAGAATGAAATGTGCTAAACCTGTGTCCTGTAAAGTTTCTTACACAATATAGTAATGGTCCTTGCTGTACAAGTTCAAGCATGCTAAACTTTTGATTACTTTCAGCCACCTTATCAAATCAGCAAAGCTTAAAATAAAATACTTATTAAGGTTTTAATCCATGCTGTTTATAGGACTGTGTGTCCCAGCAAATAGAATAGATCATAAATATCCCAGGATAACTTATATAATTCTCATTCTATATAAGAACACCCATACATGATAAATCAATATGGGATTAGACAAAATTCATGTCTACAGACAAAATTCATGTCATACAGACCGCTCAGGCCACCACTCATTACAAGAATTTCTCATATGACATCAATCTCCCCTTCAATGAAACATGTATTTAAAAAACATAAACCCACTGACTCCCTAGCCACTTAGCATCATTACAGCATGCCCAGGATTTCAACAATCAGGGGTATGGCATATATGTCAAAACCACAATAACCCCTGCAACCACAGCATTTTTGCAGCAGTTTCACAAAAAGATTAGCCTATGGCGAAATACAGAATTTCGCAGCAAACCCATGCCTGGCGAAAAAACTTGCTCATCGCTAATCAGCATATATTGTAAATTAGGCAAACTGTTTCTCTTATTATATAGATAAAATCCAGGTTTTAATTCTGCCAACCATTGTCCCAGAGTTTTCTTCTCCTCCAGAAGATCCCTTAACGATATCCCTTTACGGTATGCACAAATTGGAGGAGGTGTATTAGTAGATGGCAACTTAGAATCCATCTGCACTATTTGCAATTTTATATAACATAGTAAGTAAGTTGGGTTGAAAAAAGACATACGTCCATCATGTTCAACCATAATGCCTATATATAACCTGCCTAACTTAGTTGATCCAGAGGAAGGCAAAAAACCCCATCTGAAGCCTCTCTAATAGTGATGAGCGTATCTGTCCCGTTTCGCGAAACGGCGAAAAATTCGCAAATGGTGAAAATGTTGCACATCAAAAAAAATTGTCGCCCGCGACTATTCTTTTGTCACCCAGCTATTCTTTTGTCGCCCGGCTATTGTTTTGTCGCCCAGCTATTCTTTTGTCGCCCGCGGCTATTGTTTTGACGCCCGGCTATTGTTTTGTCACCCGCGCTATTCTTTTGTCGCCCGCGACAATTTTTGGATGCGCAGCGAATTTTTCTGCTGCGAATTTGTTCATCCGTTTCGCGAAACATTTCGCCCATCACAACTCTCTAATTTGCCACAGAGGGGAAAAAAATCCTTCCTGACTCCAAAATGGCAATCGGACCAGTCCCTGGATCAACTTGTACTAAGAGCTATCTCCCATAACCCTGTATTCCCTCACTTGTACTAAGAGCTATCTCCCATAACCCTGTATTCCCTCACTTGCTAAGAAGCCATCCAACCCCTTCTTAAAGTTATATAATGTATCAGCCAGTACGACTGATTCGGGGAGGGAATTCGAGAACTTCACAGCTCTCACAGTAAAAAATCCTTTCCGTATATTTAAATAGAACCTCCCTTCTTCTAAACGGAGTGGGTGCCCTCATGTCTGTTGGAAGGACCTACTGGTAAATAAAACATTAGAAAGGTTATTATATGATCCCCATATATATTTATACATAGTTATTATGTCACCTCTTGAGCGCCTCTTCTCCAGTGTAAACAGACCCAACTTGGCCAGTCTTTCTTCATAACTGAGACTTTCCATACCCTTTACCAGCTTAGTTGCCCTTCTCTGGACCCTCTCTAACTCAATAATGTCCCGTTTGAGCACTGGAGACCAAAACTGAACAGCATATTCTAGATGGGGCCTTACCAGCGCTCTGTAAAGGGGAAGAATAACCCCCTCCTCCCATGAATTTATACCCCTTTTAATACAGCTCAATACCCTGTTTGCCCTTGCTGCAGCCAAGTTTATTATCTAAAAGGACTCCAAGGTCCTTCTCCATTATGGATTTGCCTAGTGCAGTCCCATTAAGGGTATAAGTGGCTTGCATATTTTTACATCACAGATGCATGACCTTACATTTATCCACATTAAATCTCATTGCCAGTTGGTCAAGATCCTGCTGCAAGGATGCCACATCCTGGATAGAATTGACTGGTCTGCAGAGTTTTGTGTCATCTGCAAACACTGATACATTACTTATAATACCCTCCCCTAAGTCATTTATGAACAAGTTAAACAAATGTGGACCCAGTACAGAACCCTGAGGGACCCCACTGAGAACCTTATTCCATGTAGAGAATGTACCATTAACAACCACCCTCTGTACCCGATCCTGTAGCCAGTTTTCTATCCATGTGCAAACAACTTCACTAAGACCAATAGACCTTAGTTTAGAAAGCAGTCGTTTGTGGGAAAGGTATTAAATGCTTTGGCAAAATCCAAATAGATTATATCTACTGCATCCCCACTGTCCAGCTTCTTACTTACCTCATCATAAAAAGCAATTAAAATGGTCTGACATGACCTGTCCTTCATAAAGCCATGCTGATTACTGCTCATAATGGCATTCTCCAGTACATAATTTTGTATGTGATCCCTTAACAAGCCTTCAAATAACTTGCCCACCACGGGCACCACTATAGAAGTACGTCCAAGCTGAACATCAATCCTTCCTGTTTTCTCAACCCAATCCTAAATATTGTCCGCCGTTCCTTTTCCAGGTAAACATGTTAATAGCCTCTCCACAGATTTATTAAGCATACTGTATTTTCTGCTTGTTTCTGGACTACCTCAATATCAGAATTACTGCAAAAAGCTTAATAAATTGTGAATATGTCATTGACTTTAATAAAGTGGGAGGCTGAAAGCTATGTGTATGGTGTACAATGTTCGGTCTGTCTCCTTGCAATACAAAGTGGTTCCCAATCCACCAACAGTGCGAAAGATTCTAACATCCGAAAATTCGACCCTAATGTTCATTAAACAACCATGTTAATTTAACCATTGTTGGCAGTGAAGTCAAATAGGTCAGAAATGATTGGATTCTTATGTGGTCCCCATGCCAAATGAAAAAATATCGTTGACTAATCTCCCCGTGGGCTCTGGCACACGGGGGGATTAGTCGCCCGCGACAAATCTCCCTGTTCGCGGGTGACTAATCTCCCCGAAATGCCATCCTCTCAAGGCAACTTCTACGATTTCACTGAAATTGCGCCGCCGCGTACACCATCCTACCGGTGATTTACATTTTCACCAGTGGGATGGCATTTCACATTGACAAAATTACATACAAACAGCAATTTATGTGAGTGCTACCTAATACACAGGATACCTTCCCTTTCTATTCAAGGTCTTCTTTTGCTGAAACTGTTTTGTAAAATACAGTCTCTTAAGACATTAGAGCTTTACCTCTCTGCTCTCTCTCTTCACAAACTCTTAAAGGAAAACGAAAGCTCAACTAAAGAAATAGGCTAGAAATGTTGGACATTATTTTTTGCGCTTTAGAAATGAAGATCTATGCTTCCAAAGATGCGCCCAGTAGCTCCCCATCTTCCTTTCGGCTGATTCACTGTACATACTTTATACTGCTGTCAGTTACTGAGCTTAGGGACATACCCACAATATACTGTATATACAGAATATAGATATGATGATATAAGGCTGATGAATCATTAATACAGATAATTACTACATGACAGGTCTGAAACCACTGCAATTAGCATCAGAATTAAATAATCAGTCCTGTGGTATCAGCTATTTGACAGGCCAACCGATTTTTGTCTGCTAATTTGCTTTTCCACAGCTGCTCAGAGCCCACTGAGCATGTGCATTGTCCTGGACAGTTCTAACATAATCCAAGATGGGTAAAAATAATCTGAAGTTACACTGAGGTCTAAAAACTTACTGGATCCTATTTCTAACATCTATGCGCTTATTTATCAGTTTTCGAATTTGTGAATTCGAGTTTGTTTTTCTAAATCAAATAAACTTTCATATCGAATGCTCACTTATTTATTAGTAAGGAAAACTCATTTGAATAAAAAAAACTCAAATACTTTGAGGTTTTTGGGTTTACTAACTCGAAAAACGTGAAAAATTTGAGTTTGAAAACATGGCTAGATTTTGCCTAGGACAACTCCCATTGACTATTATAGAAACGTGCAAGCTTTTAGATGGCAAATTTTTACATTCAAGTTTTTGGGATTTTTGTCACTTAATAAATAGCAGATATTCAAGTTTTTTTAAATATAATTTGAATTCAAGTTTTTTTTAGTGCAAAAAAACCCCAATCATGAAAAAAGCGTACTTGAATGTTGATAAATCTCCCCTTAGAGTGAAACATATGCATAAAAATATCTTTTTCTGTGTATTTTAAACATTTTTCCTATTTAAGAAGATTCACCTTTGGGTGGATTCTCCCTTTCCAGCATTATCAATTTACTTTTCTAAATTGAGAAAGACTAGATTCAGGTAATAGTGAATAGGCCCATTGTGAATAGAAAAATCTGAAACAGAAAGAAGGCAAGAAAATTAAATTAAAATTAAATATTTTGGTGGTCAACTTAATAAAGATGGAATCTCTGTGTTTAGCAGTGATAGCTGTAGTGGAAAACCCATGGATACAGGTATGAGGATGTGTAAATGCCACAGAGGCCAGGGCATACCTATAGGGGGCAGAGCTATCTGAGGTAATACCTACTATGGATTATTATGATATTAAAAGTAAATCTTGTTTCTTTGTAAACCATTGGGGGGAATGGAATAAAAGTCAGTAAGGAAAAAATATTTGCAATGCAAAAATGTATGTGTAAACATATTTTGCTTTGAATAGATTTAATATAGCTTTTGCAAACCTGATAACTTTTTAGTGGAAGACAGATTGTGACTTTCATAGTCTGCACCAGTGCACAATGTATGTAATAAAACTTCTTACTGAAAAAGTTTGCTCCAAAATATTACACCACCTTCAAGCAATGCTCAATAAAAATTCGCAATACATAACAGCCTAATAAAGAATGTTACATTGTGAAATGCTATGTTTTATTAATATTTGTGTCACTTATTACATTTTCCCTTAATATCTATAGAAATCTGAATTAATCCTTAAATTATATTGGTGTCTATTCACAAATGAGTACAAGACTCTAAAAGGAAATAAAAGATGTTACATACAGATGGTTTCTATGTGTATCTGCATCAAGACAGTACAAGTACAATTACAATTTGAAGCATGCCTGCAATAGCAATTCCAGTGAGCATTATTTTTAGTTAATTCACCAAAGGGAAAAAACAAAAATGCCAAATATGGTTTTCTTAGTCCATCTGTCAGACAAGATGTCAAGTTTATAAATCATATTCTATAAGTACCAATTTGCTTCACAAGTAAACTAAGATGCATGTTTGATATGTAAGTTTCATATTATGATCTGTTTCTCTGTTTCATGCAAATTTAAAATAATGTGATCATAGCTTATTTTTACCTTCCTTTATCTCTATTATAGTTCAATAAAACAATAGTAATCTTTAATATTTTAGATACAATATTCTATATTTCAGATGTTTGTAGCAGCTGGGTCCAAAACTAGATAGCCAACTGCCTAGGGCACAAAAAATGACTTTATTGTAGACCCCATTCCCACTCACTCTAGAAAGAACAAGTGGAAGCAGCCTTCAGCGACGAGCAGGAAGAGTGGGGGTGGTGGTAGAGGAGTTGACATGGCAGTGGCCAGTTTAGTGCCAAATGACAGCCATGAGAAGAGGTACTTGCCTTGGCTGCAAGTACCTATTGGCCCAACACTGGTAGTAGCATTACAACTGTGCTAGCTCAACTCATCCTTTAACCCACAGTCATTATTACCCATAGTCATTATTTCTACAGTGTAATGGCACCTCCACATCACATAAATCTGCATGATCTTCTTTCCAGGAGAACTTCATTCTTATTTTTCTAAATTAAATTATATTTTGCTGTAAAGCAGCATATAATACACTAGAGCAAAACCCTCTCCATAAGAACACTTCTGATTTGAAACCTTCAGATTTAGTTACAATCCATAAGAAAAATATGGGACAAAATAATTGCTGAAATCCATCAAACAGGTCTAATTGTATAAGATAGTCTTCTGATCTATTTACACCATTGTAGGTAGGACCCAGTTGAATAAGTATATGACCTAAAGCATATATTCTGGTTACATCATTGTTATAGCACTTGCTTATTGCTCTGCACAGACTGAACACTATTCCTGAACATTTCAAATAAAACATTTCTCAGGAACGTCAAATACCAAGCACATACATTGTACCATAAGGAAGTAGTAAATAAAAATGCATGTGCTTCATTCTCTAAAATGGTTCTGCCTATTCTTAAGGGTAATGTGTTGACATTTATTCATAATGTTTTCAGACCTATTAAATGTTGACTTAGTACTTGGGAATAAATTGTACTCATCCTGTTTAGGCAGGCATTTCTTTCCGTTTCTTTTGTTAAATGTCAAGGGAAATTAATAGCTGCTACTAGGAAATACAAAATGTATAACAGGAACAAAATTATCTATTTATTTAACAAGCACATATTAAGAAAGTACTATATTTAAAGCACAGAGAAATTTTTAAGGACCCATAAAAGTGCTAAATCTGCAGATTTAAATAATAAGGTAAAAAAAAAAATGTATGATGCACTTGACCTTTTATTATTGCAGTTCCTACTAACAAAATGCCACGAATGGTTGCAGAATATTCTGTTACAGTAACTGGAAAATGCCAGAAGAATACCACATTCCTATTGACTATAATATTGACTATAGTGTCAAAAGTTTAGGGCAACAAAATTACAAATGTAAAGTTCAATAAAACTCAAGAGCGTATGGACAATACCTAGCTAAAAGCTGAGCTCAGGCAAGTAAAAGATTTTAAATATGGGTCAAAGTGCAGAGTGCAGCATTCCTTGGGGCACGAGGGCTCAATAAATGTGCTTCTTAGTGCCCTGGCCTTGGGGGTAACTAAATGACCCCTACAATGTAACAACAAAGTGGTGACAAAACCATTGCAAATATTGTATAAAAGGGGATATTATAACAATTAAACCAAAACATTTTTTTAAATGAATCAGAATCTATATAGAAAGTGTTTATTTTTATAAAGTAATAAATGTACTTTATATCCATAGATTTTGATAGCGACGCATTCTGATAAATCTAGTGTTTGAGCTGGTTTAAGTTTAAATTTACCCAGTTAATAATGTTCTTCAGATATTACAATAAATATTATATAATTATAGAGTTTTTTTCTTTTTAGAATGCTTCCACCTGTATTTGTGGGTTATTTATATTATAGGAAATGGGTGTTTAAAGCGAGTGAACATATTTTTAACTGCTTTGATCTAATGCCATTTAGTAAAAATAAATGAATTACAAATTCCTGTCCTGAAACTAACTTATCCTGTTCTTCGGAAAAAAACATCAGATTCAAACATATTGAGAAAGATCAAGTAGAAGAATGCCCTATTTTGATCATGTTGAATATAATATTAACAATAATGTTTCTTTAAAAACTAAAACAAGTGGATCCTTGGCAGAAATAGTATAGTGCCCTTTGCAGTGAAGGCAACGCTGTCCATTCCAGTTCATTGCTTTATGATTAATGGGCACTCATTTTAGCTCAGAATTAATCTGTGAAAGGAATTATTGAGATAAAACTCAGCATTGTGGGGACAAATCATGTTAAGTTGCATACATTTTTGGCACTTTTCAATAGTCTCTGTTAGACAATTAAGTCTGTTAAAAGAAATATATTCTGCCCTTCCTGATATGAGCTTATTCATTGGGGCGTATGTAGAAAAGGAGCATAAACACTATCTGACATTCCAGAAATAAGTATAAAAACATAAAGGAAACCATGGCACTGCCATTTCACAAGCCCCTCTTAAGGGGTTCACAATGTCATGTATGCAAGCAATGCCAGGCAGCAGCTGCAAGGGCAAACAAGGTTTTGAGCTGTATTAAAAGGGGTATAGATTCACGGGAGGAGGGGGTTATTCTTCCCCTTTACAGAGCGCTGGTAAGGCCCCATCTAGAATATGCTGTTCAGTTTTGGTCTCCAGTGCTCAAACGGGACATTATTGAGTTAGAGAGGGTCCAGAGAAGGGCAACTAAGCTGGTAAAGGGTATGGAAAGTCTCAGTTATGGGGAAAGACTGGCCAAGTTGGGTCTGTTTACACAGAAGAAGAGGCGCTTAAGAGGTGACATGATAACTATGTATAAATATATAAGGGGATCATATAATAAACTTTCTAATGTTTTATTTACCAGTAGGTCCTTCCAACGGAAACGAGGGCACCCACTCCGTTTAGAAGAAGGGAAGTTCAATTTAAATATTCGGAAATGATTTTTTACTGTGAGAGCTGTGAAGTTGTGGAATTCCCTCCCCGAATCAGTCGTGCTGGCTGATACATTATATAACTTTAAGAAGGGGCTGGATGGATTCTTAGCAAGTGAGGGAAATACAGGGTTATGGGAGATAGCTCTCAGTACAAGTGAGGGAATACAGGGTTATGGGAGATAGCTCTTAGTACAAGTTGATCCAGGGACTGGTCCGATTGCCATCTTGGAGTCAGGAAGGAATTTTTTCCCCTCTGTGGCAAATTAGAGAGGCTTCAGATGGGGTTTTTTTTGCCTTCCTCTGGATCAACTAGTAGTTAGGCAGGTTATATATAGGCATTATGGTTGAACGTGATGGACGTATGTCTTTTTTCAACCCAACTTACTATGTTACTATGTTACTATGTTACTATGTAACCCTTGCTCACCATGTGTCATCTCAAAAAAGGAAACTTTGTGCTCAACCACTAAATTTTAAACCATTTGGCGGGGGTGCAATAAGGTTGTGTCCACAATACATATAGACAACAACAAGAGATCCTCTGCACTAACCCATTATCAATATATATAGGAGATTAAGACATCCCGTGCATTATGCTACCAAGAAATGCCCTCCCCTTTAAGCAAAACAGGGATTGTTTGTCCATATATTGCAATATAACTTCAAGCTGGCCAGCTACATCAAAGTCATCCCTTCTGGCCAGTCCTACACTGATTTATGCGATTCATTAGGAATTCTACTGCTTCAATATACATTTAACACAGGGAATAAGTTTTACCTGCAACTTACTTGCTTTCAAGGTTAAAACACCCATATGGTTTCCTTTTATTGGCTCCACTGACTGTAGCTGGGAGAGTGGGAGCTACAACATGGAGCTGCCACTGCTCCTGTATAAACTATAGCAAAAAAGGAAAAGTTGTGCTCAACCACTACATTTTAAACCATTAGGCGGGGGTGCAATAAGGTTGTGACCACAAAATACATAGACAACAACAAGAGATCCTCTGCAATATATGGACAAACAATGCCTGTATTGCTTAAAGGGAAGGGCATTTTTTGATAACTTAATGCACAGAATGTCTTAAGGTCCTCTATATATTGATAATGGAGTGCAGAGGATCTATTGATGTCTATATATACCGTATATATATATATATTTATTTATTTCTGTTAGTTCATAGTGTTTATGCACCTCTTCTGAATAAGCTTTAATCAAAAAGGGTTTATACTTTACCTTTACTACTATGACACAATCAGTGCCTCAGTTTGGTTATTGAAGACGAGATGTAAACAAAGTTTGAATACAAATAGCTAGTGAGGATGGATGTAAAGTCTTACAGAAAGAATATATATGATAAACGTATAACAGGAGACAATCAATGTTTCTGCTTGGTCTGCATTTTTCCCTTTTGGATATTAAGGCAGCATTTGATAAATGACATCATTTGGCAAGAGAACCCTTACAAGACTTAGGAGTATATAAGATCCTGTCACGAAATATCACATGCAGAGCTTTCCATATTAAAGCATTAATTATATTGCTTAAAGTTACTGCTTTGATTTAATGCCACTCAGTATAAATACATTAATTATAAATCCTTGTGCTGAAACTAACTTTGTTTGTTTGTCTGAAAATCAATTTGATATACTATCAACTTTGCCAATTAGGCACAGATTAGCTAAAGGTCATTTTTATGCTCATTTCTTGCCTTTTCAATCAAGAAAAATGTCTTGTATATACTAATATTATGGACAAAAACATCAAATTCAAACATATATAGAAAGATCAGAAAGAAAAATGCTTTTGAGAAAAGCTAGAAACACCAAGAAAGGTTTCTTGCAAATGGATTACTCACAAGCAAGCTGAGTAAAATACTACAAGAAAAAATATTGGTTTATCAATGAAAAACTTAAAAAATCTAAACTCCAGCCACTGCCACTCCTTATTCATACTCCACCCCCAGTCACCGCCATTCCTGCTCTGCTGAGCTACTTACTTTTTGGTTAAAAATTAAAGTGATACCAACACCAAAAAACTACTTTTCAAAATTTGAATGTACATAAAAAGTTTCCTATATGTCATGTTGATTATTTTCTGCGGATAGGGCCGATTCTGTAAGTAATTGTTACTTGAATTTTCTAAACCTGACTGTTTTGCCAACCTGACTGCCCCCTCTTAGCCTGACAGTTATAGCTTCTAATGCTAACAGCCTACTGCTGCACAAATATGGCAGCCCCTTTATAAAGGAACATGGGGGATCAGACAGGTAATGTAAAAGCACCAGGAATATACTTTTAAGACAAAATTATAAATAGCATGCTAAGACAATGTTATAATAGCTGTAAAAAAGGTTTAATTTCTGGTGTCAGTATCTCTTTAAAGATGGCCACAAATTCAAATTTTAATAAATCTCCCTCCCTATGTTCTCCTAGCGTCCAGCACACCAAGATTTATCTATCAGACTGCAATAGGGTACGGTATGATTTATTACTTGAACAAATAACAACATATGAACAACTTATTACTCAAGAGAATGTTTTCCAATTCTAGTAGATATCAAGTGATATTTATACCATTCCAGTATAATGGTGCATGGTGATGTTAAGCTTTTGCAAGAACTGCTTTCCCATAAACACAAACACTTAGGTCTCTAATGTCATAACAACCAAACCACGTGGGAGTCTCTTTTCCTTTGCCAGCACTTGAAAGTGGTTTCATCCACTGCAGGCAACTTCCTCATTATTTAATTGCATGTTCTCCTTTACTCCATGCTGGATAATTGAGCCATTTCCCTGTGATTTAGCCTCCTTTATCATCTTGGCCTAAATTACACAGCACACAAGCTCTTACCAGCTAATATAACAAGTAATCCTGACACAGGGTGCCATTTTAACATCTTTGTGCACTCAACCAATAAGTTATGGCTATGTACATATAAAATTTTAAGCGGCTTTGCGCTAACAAATCATCTGCAAATGTTTCACATTTTTTACATAAAAATCTGGTACTTACTTGCTATTAATGGCAACTACAAGTGTTTCTTAATAGATGCATAATAGAAGCATGTACAAGTACATTAGAAGGAATTATAGACAGATAGGGGATGTTGGTTTTTCCCATAAAAACAACCAGCGCACCAGAGGTCACCCCTTTAGATTAGAGGAACTGAATTTTCATTTGCAGAAGCATCAGTGGTTTTTCACGGTGAGGGCAGTGAGGTTGGGAAATGCCCTTCCTAGTGATGTTGTGATGGCAGATTCTGTCTTTAAAATGATTGGTTTGGATAATTTTTGAACAGGTATAATATTCAAGGCTATTGGGATACTAAAATCTACAATTAGTATTGATGCTGGTATTCACTTGGAAGGGTTGAACTTAATAGACTTTGGTCATTTTTCAACTTAACTATATGACAATATAACTATGCATAACATACTAGTATAATATTGGTACAGAAGACATTTATTTCCACAGTCACTAGTAATGAATATAACATAATACAAAATGTAATACAAAAAATGTAATATACTTAGCAAAGTGTTTTCTGTATATTGTTTTGCCTACATATTGTATCAGAATATGTCAGACTAGATGTAGAATGGAGATACTTCATAAACGTAATTTATATACATTACAAACAGGACAAGTTACAAAGTATTAGAGTAAAATAAGAGCAAATAAAAGCAGAGCAGAGCAAAAAATACTGTATATATCAACTATTTTAGTTTCTTTTAACTTGTAAAAGAGGTAAAGAAATGAATCCCTGTGTAGAGTGTTTTCTTGGAATAGAGACAGTGGGAGTGAACATTCGCTAGCCCTTCTAGTTAGGTAGTTCATATGAGTGAATCAACAGGGAAGGGAAATTCCGCAGACTGAATTAGGTGATCCTTTCATAGTATTTATGTCTGGAGGGTCTCTTTGCTGTCCCTTGGATGTCTTTAAAGTAGCAGATTCTTACAGCATCATAGGTGAATAAATAAAAGGTTGTTTGCCCTGAAGATTGTTTGTTAATTCTTATAATTCAGTCAAGAGGAAAAGAGGATAGATACAAACACAAGAATGCTTCCAGAAAAGTAGCTTAGTTCAGTATCAATATGTTGACAATACTGAAATACTAGAGAAAATCATTTGCATTACCCATAGTATACTAAAGTTTCTGTGCCTCTATACAATGTTTCCGGATCCTGATGGATCAATTCCCTGTAAGGCTATAACAATGTAAATTAAATTGAATTCGATTAATTTTCCTGAGCAATCCTTCAGAATTCCTGCACATATATAGGAATACTCCAGGATTTTATTATATTTTGGTAAATTTGCCCCACAGATTATTAAATGGCTCTACAAGGAAAGGCTCTCCTTGGCTCCTCATATTAGATGAACTACATTTAACCACTACATGGTGGAGTCACCACCATACAATAAAATACAATCTGAGCATTCTTCATTTAGATGAAAAAATGTCAGAGGCAGACAGGTAGGTAAAGGGGCTATGGAAGAAGAGGTGCCAGGAAGCATCCCTGCATAAAAAATAGCGTGTGTAGTGTGTGTAGGTATCACTTTAATTGAGCTCAATATATACTATACACTACTTTCAAAATGAACTTGGTGAAGAATAAAACTGCCTATAAGGCTAAATATTTTAAGTCTGAAAAATAATTAACATTATGCTCAGTGAATAATTTAATGTAATTCACTTAACTTAATAACCTTAAAAACTTCTAAATAACAGATTTTGGAACTGTGCCCAGAATTCATTCAAAGCGGCAGGTGAGAATCCAGCTATTATCAAACATGATAAAGGATATGCTTTATTTTCTATGGTCATACTAAATCAGCTTTAACCTAAGGATAACGAAAAGGCCATAGACAATTTATTAGAAAATGATTGAGCTGGAAATAAAAACATATGATTTAATAACAGTGAGCCTGAAAGTATCATAGGTTTTACTCATGCCAAGTCAAAAGCCAATTAGATTATGAGATTAAAGTAGAAAGGAAATTTAATTCATAATCTGTGAAATATATTGAGGAAACAAATGATAAGAGGATGTGAGGTTTATTAGTGAAAATTTGGAGCCATGGCATAGCAGATTATTGTGGCTGAGAAGTAATTCATTTGTACTATTCAGAACAAAGGTGAATGCTACACTTTGTTAAAATACAGTCATTGTGCAGTGGTGAGAAAAAGAACTGTTTCTCATATGCAGAAAGGTAAAAACATTTTAGAGGTATTGGATCCATTTTCTAGAAAACTTCAGGGATTACAGGAAAGCCATCTCCCATAGAGACCACTGCAAGCAGATGATTCTATCTTTTGGAAAAATAAAACAGTACCTTTTACTTGATGGTAACTAATCTGAATGAAACCATATTGGTGGCAACCAATCCTATTTGGTTTATGTAGTGTTTAATGTAAATGTTTTGTAGTAGACTTAAGGTATGGTGATTCAGATTTCAGAAAGACCTCTTATCCAGAAAACCCCAGGTCCCAAGCATTCTGGATAATAGATCCCCCACCTGTATATCCCCCCAGAAACATCGAGTAGTGCTAATGCTAATTTGAGGGTTTTCACCTGCAAGGTAAAAGTTTGTTTTAATCTATTGGCTTTATTCTCATGTAGAAAAAGTATGGCCAGCAATCCAAAGGATTATTATAAATAATAATTTTATTGAAACACAGTAAAATGCTCAGACTTACACATTTTGTGCTATACATAGAATTTAATCATAGCATTTTGTACATTTTAGTACATCCCAAAGTACCACAAGAATACCAATATTTATCTGGGCAGACCCATCATTTCAGAATGGGTTTGTGACCATTGAAACAAAAGTTAGTGCACACTCACACCTGGCCTCTCAAAAATAAGTAACCAGATGCTAACCATTGAGCTATAAATAGAAGTTTGAAACCCACTGACTGACTAGAGATACAATTAGGGCTAAATTTTCTTGGGGTGTCCTAAAATAAGGTTACAGTTGCTAGATACAAACTGCAAGAATATAGTGGTTCAAATGTAGTACTAGAGGTATTAGTGCTTGTGTAGTATTAGTGGTTCTTCTGGGAGCACCCTTCCTTGTAGATATGCTCTGGGTTAATGACCTACCCCAGGAACTGATCAATACTGTGGACAATATAAGGACATGTCACTTTACAGTCATCTGAAGCCATGGATCATTTTAAGAGAACAATACTTCTTCCATTTTGGAGAGCCAGGGCTCTTCTTTAGTTCAAGATTGTACACTTCCCCAATAAACAATCAATGTGTAAATGTGTAAGTGCTAAATAAATAGAGAATAATAATTAGGGATGTACTAAATCGAAAATTTTTGGATTCGACCAAGGACCAAAATGTTATTTTGTAGTGCTAGGATTCAGGTGTATACGAAACCTAACATTGGATTCAGTGGATCCATAATAATAACTATGATTACAATTATTGAACATACAATAACCTAAGGAGTCATTTATGACCCCAGGGGGTTAAAGTACAAAAGCACTAAGGGGCACAAGAGCTGTAATGAAAGCCTGGCTTAGACTGCAGGCACAGGCAGATTTTTTCTCAAAAGACCATAAATGTTCATTTGTCAGGCAGATTCCTATACTTAATTTCTATTGGTACAAAGTTTACAAAGCTTTAAGTCATTCAACACAAACAACATGTGAAAAAATTGACATTATTAATTAAAAAGATGATATTTAGTTGTTTAGGTGACATGAATTCATAAATTGCCTCACTGCTGTTATACTATGATAAGGAAGGTTGCTATAGAAAAGACGCTTTGCTGCATAAACGTTTAAGTTTAATAAACTCTCTCATGTGTTACTAATAGAGTAATGTTCTTAGCAACACCCATAACACTGGTTTTATCAAAGGAATTATTGGCAAAAATGAAAAAGTAGAAAATTGTTATAATTGCCATTACATAATTGTTAATATGCCTATGCCTGTAAATAGTCAACCCTACCATGTCACCAACAAGTAGCTGCAAGATGCAGAAGTTGTAAGAGTAATCTGATACCTGTAGCCCTTCTTTTTATCTGAACTAGCCAGGTTAACTGC
Organism: Xenopus tropicalis; assembly: GCF_000004195.4. Lineage (NCBI taxonomy): Eukaryota > Metazoa > Chordata > Amphibia > Anura > Pipidae > Xenopus > Xenopus tropicalis. Next base: position 38,000,070 of record NC_030685.2, read on the forward strand.
CTTTCTCTCCTCTTATACCCCTATAGCTTTAAGGATGATGCTATCTCTCCAAATGTTACCTAATTTGGTTCAGTTGTTGTTCTACCCCTTTATACAATCTCTGTATTATGATCTCTTTATACGTACATTCTATTGAAGTTGTTACTATGATAATATGACAAGCTGTAAAAAAAAAAAATTTAAATGAAGAGATGGTAAAACACAAATGGCTTTCTTGGCTGCAGCAAGATGGATAATAGCTTTGACTAGAAAAACAGAACAGATTTAAACCATGTCCTATCTATTAGCAATTTAATCTGGTACAGTAGATTTATATAAAGAAATCTGGGAATTGGCATGTGTATAGGCCCCACAATGCAGAAGGTTTAGAACGTGAACATTGCAATTTATAAATACATGTATGCCCTGACATTTCACAAACGCTTCACTTTATCTGAACTAGCCAGGTTAACTGCCTTTCTCTCCTCTCCCATCCCTATAGCTCTCAGCATGATACTGTCTCTGCAAGTGTAACCTAGTTTGGTTCAGTTGCTATTCTACCCATATACAATCTATGTATTATGATCACTTCATTTGTACTTCATGTGACATCCCTGCAGCAGGATCTTGACCAACTGGCAATCTGGGCAGCTAAGTGGCAGATGAGATTTAATGTGGATAAATGTAAGTTCATGCACCTGGGATGTAAAAATATGCAAGCCCCATATACCCTTAATGGGACTGCACTAGGCAAATCCATAATGGAGAAGGACCTTGGAGTCCTTGTGGATAATAAACTTGGCTGTAGCAAGCAATGCCAGGCAGCAGCTGCAAGGGCAAACAAGGTTTTGAGCTGTATTAAAAGGGGTATAGATTCACGGGAGGAGGGGGTTATTCTTCCCCTTTACAGAGCGCTGGTAAGGCCCCATCTAGAATATGCTGTTCAGTTTTGGTCTCCAGTGCTCAAACGGGACATTATTGAGTTAGAGAGGGTCCAGAGAAGGGCAACTAAGCTGGTAAAGGGTATGGAAAGTCTCAGTTATGAAGAAAGACTGGCCAAGTTGGGTCTGTTTACACTGGAGAAGAGGCGCTTAAGAGGTGACATGATAACTATGTATAAATATATAAGGGGATCATATAATAACCTCTCTAATGCTTTATTTACCAGCAGGTCCTTCCAACGGACACGAGGGCACCCACTCCGTTTAGAAGAAGGGAGGTTCCATTTAAACATTCGGAAAGGATTTTTTACAGTGAGAGCTGTGAAGTTCTGGAATTCCCTCCCCGAATCAGTCGTACTGGCTGATACATTATATAGCTTTAAGAAGGGGCTGGATGGATTCTTAGCAAGTGAGGGAATACAGGGTTATGGGAGATAGTTCTCAGTACAAGTGAGGGAATACAGGGTTATGGAAGATAGCTCTTTGTACAAGTTGATCCAGGGACTGGTCCGATTGCCATCTTGGAGTCAAGAAGGAATTTTTTCCCCTCTGCGGCAAATTAGAGGGGTTTTTTTGCCTTCCTCTGGATCAACTAGTAGTTAGGCAGGTTATATATAGGCATTATGGTTGAACTTGATGGACGTATGTCTTTTTTCAACCCAACTTACTATGTTACTATGTTACTACTGAAGTTGTTTCCATGTTAATATAAGGAGCTCTAAAAAAACTTTAAAAAAAGAGACGTTAAAAGGGATTCTGTTTGGATTTTTATGGCATACTTTTTATTTCTAAATTATACTGTACATAGCAAATAATTTACTCAACCATTTAGGCAGCCAGTGCATTGTGCCTGACTCTGAGATTTTAGGGCTGTGACACACGGGAAGATTAGTCATGCCGTGACAAATCTCCCTTGCCGCGGGCGACTAATCTCCCCGAAATGCCATCCCACCGACTAGAATGTAAATCTCCGGTGAATTTTATGGAGATTAGTCGCCCGTGACAAGGAAGATTTGCCGCAGCGTGACTAATCTCCCCGTGAGTCACAGCCCTTAGGGTGAAGACACACAGAGCTACTAGTAGCAGCTACTTGTCAATAGACAATGCTGATCATTTACTGATAATTGTCCCTATGTGTGTTTTAGCAGAGGCAATTCTCAGTATTGTCTATGGCAGGGTATTTTCTGGTGTTTAGTACCCCTGAAAAAGTAGCTGCTACTAGTAGCCCAGTGTGTATTCACTGGGCTACACATTAGAACTGCTTTTAGTTAACCTATTGTTTCTCCTACTCCCATGTAACTGGAGTAGTCGCAAGCTGGACTTGGATTTCTTACTATTGAGTGCTATTCTGAAACTTACCATTTTAGCAATAGAGGAGTAAGGTAGCTGTTATCTTGCTACCTTCCCATTGTTCTGCTGATTGGCTGCTGGTGGAGAAAGGGATATCACTCCAACTTGCAGCTCAACAGTAAAGTGTGACATGGCTGTGGCACCCTGGAAAATGAAAAATCTGGCTAGCCCCATGTGAAATTTCAAAATTAAATTGATGAAATTGAAATGTAGATATCATGATAGTCAATTACTAATAGGAAAGCATTTTTATCTTACTTTTTAACTTGGACATTTTACTTTAACTGAAGCATTTGTAATAGTTCCAGAATAGGGTGAGGTGAACATGAAATATCTTTCAATAAAACATCTTTTATTAAACATTAATGGAATCTATATTGAAATATGTAAAATTCAATGGATCGTTAATGGTAAACAATACATTCTATCATACTATTTATGCCAATATGTTCATAACTCTGGGTTTACTGTTATAGTATAGATTACTTATACTGTACAGTAACAGCAACTGTAAATTAATTTTAGCAATAAAACACACACATTCAAAGTACATGAGATATATTTAAACTCAGAAACCCAACAAAATTGTGACCTATATACAGTATACAATATTACAGAATTGCTGCAATTTTAACATATTCATATAGGTCGCAGCCAACTTAAACTTAAACCAATGCATTGTTTTAGAGCCCTTAGTGCCACCAGGCACCTGACAGTTTTTTCACATGCTGCATATGGCAGTCCTTGCTCTCAGCTTTCCTAAAGCTCACACTGCTCTGTAAATAAACATGTGTGCCACTAACTTTTTAAGTTATTCTTTCCAGTCTCACAGCAAAGATTCTGAAATAATGCTAAGAACAGAGATGCACCTTATCCAGGATTCATGTTGGGATTCGGCCAAATCCAACTCCTCCAAATCAGAACCAAATACAAATTATTAAAGTTTTGTGATTTTATACCCCGCCCGGCCGCAGGGTCTGCTTCATATATAACTACTCTCCTTGCCAAAGTTATTCACGCCTGCTGCTTAATATTTGTAAATGGGCCTAGTAAAGATCTTCTTGTAGTTGGGCCCGGCACGTTCTCGGTATGCCACTGCTTCTAACTCTCACTCTTAAGGGGGCCATATAAGGGCAGATTTTAGCTGCCAATTCGGGTCCTTAAGACCAATTCAGCACCGTATCTGCCTATCTATGGGCACACCCGATGGGCATACCTGACTGAGATCTGGCCTGGAATTGGGCAGACCTCGATCGGGCAGGTTTGATTTTATAGGCCCAATTTTATAGGCCCAATAGCAATTTGCACTTTTGCCCGCAATAAGTTGCATCTAAAACCACTTTCAGGGTACTTTTGTCTTAATGTGCTCTGTGCATTTCCATATACAGTAATTGCAGCTCAGTCCTTCCTGACCAGGTTCTCTCAGCACCCTGCATCAATAGACACAGCACTCCTGCATCAGGGCATGTCCAGTCTAGGCATCACCCAGTCGCCCTTTTCTCTAAGACGTTTTCACCCTCTGAAAAGAGCTGGAGACAAGGAACTTTTTGCAATTAAGTCTGCTTTGGAAGAGTGTCTTCAACTTCTTGAGAGTGCTCAACATCTTTTTGATCTTTTTGGACCACAAGAATTTAAAATATATATGCACAGCTATAGACATCATTCAAACAAGCTTATTGGGCTTTATTTTTCTCCAGATTTAATTTTCTAATAACTTATCATCCTGGTTCCAAAAATGGACAGGCTTGCGCCTTAACTCATCTGTTTCCGAGGATCCCATTCTTCAACCCGGTAATTTTCTTCACATTCAGCAGACTCTTATATATGTGTATGGAAAAATTGTTGTTCCTAAGGTTTTTTAGATTAAAGCATTAAGAAGTATTCCTTATTCAATCTTGGCAGTCCAAGAAATTTATAAAACCTTACATCTTGCCCAGTGTCTGTTTTGGTGGCCAGGGATATCTAAAGACTGTATGTTCTAAAGATGTATGTTTTATCCTTTGAGATTTGTGGTAGAGCTAAAGATCCTAATTCTTATCCTCTCTGGCTACTTCATCCTTTATCGATTCCTGAGTATCCTTGGAGTTCCATTTCTCTGGATTTCATTGTTGAGCTTTCTAAATCCTTCATTTTAGTGATTGTTTATAGACTTACCAAAATGGCTCATTTCATTGTTCTTCATAATTTACCCTCTGTTGTTCAAACTGCTGATGTGTTATTAAAGAAGTCATCTGACCATGGTACCCAGTTTACTTGTAGATTTTGGAAAACACTATGCTCCAGTCTCATTATCAAGACTTCTTTTTCCTTTACATTCCATAGAGCTGACCCCCTTTTGGGGGACCATGTCTAATTATCTAAACAGCATCTCAAGTTTCCTTATCCTTCTAAAAGGTTGGGGTTTAGATTTCTGGGTCTTTTTCCCATTATTCAGAAGATTAATAATGTTGCATTTAAACTGAAGTTACCTTTCTCATTTACAGTTCATTCGGTGTTTCATGCTGCCTTACTTAAACACGTTCATCATAATCCTTTTCCTGAAAGAAAGTCTCATTCTCCTAATCCTATTTTTATTGATGGTGATCAGTAGGTGGAGGATGTTTAGGATTCCCTTATTAGGTAAGGTCTACTTTCCTATTTGATCCTTTGGAAGGGATATGGCCAAAGTAAATGCCTGGGAACCTTCAACTCAAGTTCATGTTTCCAGATTAATTAAACATATCCACTCTTGTTACCCTGAGAAACCTGCCGCCATTAACATCCAGAAGCTGTCCGTGAGAAGGGGGCAATGTAAGAATACCTACCTGGCTGAGTGTCCTCCCTAATGACGGTGTGCGGTCCTGCATCAGTGTAAGAGCTTGTGTCACATTTGCATGTAAGTTTTGACACCGATTCACATGAGGTGCAACAGTTTTGTGTGCATGTATGTCACACCACTCATTTGACTGTGCATGTGTATTAGCCATTTATGGATGCAAGTTTCCTTAGCAAGTTGCTAAGTGATCTATCTCACGGACAACAAGCCTTCTGTTTTCTTCTGATTGGATCTTCTGGTGTGACTTTAGGCTTGTCTCCTGGTTTGTGACTCTCCTTTGCCTGTCCTGACATCGGCCTGTCTTTGACCCTGAACCTAGCTACCTGACCCAACCTTGGCCTGTCTCCTGACTATTAACCTGTTAACGTGTTCTGACTTTAGTTGCTACTTATCATTCCTGCCTATTTGCCCAATCCCTCTCCTGTTCACATTCTGGGGGTTAGCTTTGTAAAATATGTAGGTGTTACCTAATCATCTGATTGGAATATGAACCTGAAGGTGTGAGATAACATTAATTGAGAATTTCCTTAGTAAGGGAAGAACTAATTCCCAAACCTCTAAAAATATTTGTAAATAAAAAAGGATAACAAACTGAACCCACCAAAACCTCTCAAGAGTACTGGGAGTTATAGTTCAAAAAGAGAGCAAATGAACATTTTTGAGTGACGGTCTAAGTTGCAAGGAGGATGAATACCCTTTGTTGCCACGTGTAATATTTTGCAAAACTCTCCATGTTAAAAATACCACTAAAGACTGAAACTATATAAATGAAAATATAAAGACTGTAAGTAAAGGATTAAAAAAGAATCAAAACTTAAATGTGACCCACCACACATGAATATCATTCACAGCAGGCTTAGAAAAGTATGCTGTGATAAATAGACTTATACAGAAAAAATTACAGCATCAAACACAATTCTCTACTAAAATCTGGGGCCATAAACTGCTGATTAACAAACTTCACTGATACCTAAAATAAATGCTCTGATTATAATCTCTGTGCAGAGAAGTTGAGTGACTGACTGCATTATATTGGATTTCTGGACAGCTGAGCAGAATGATGAGCAGAGCTGAAGGCAATTACATAAACTGATCTGACTGTGAAGATATCCGCTTCGTTCAAAATGCCAAACCCTGCTTTCTGCATGCCATTACTCCACTTCACAGGAAAAAAACACTTTTATATTTTGAAATTATATAGAACTTAAATGCACAGAATAGGACATTATAGGACTCATTTACTTAGGTGCAGAAAAAGGCTGTAATAGACTGAAAAATAGTTTTTTTACCAAACAGATATCACATCACTTAACATAGTTTGTCTTGTCTACACTACATCGTGTCTTTGTAAGCAGTGCATTCCTACCTTTAATCGCACCGGCCCCCAGTGTAGTGAAGTGCGCTCATGCGCGTGGCTGTCCTTGGCACGCAATGGCACGCACTGGCCTGAATCATGCGCATTCGCAGAGATACAGTTCTGTGCTGCGTGATGACACATTGGCCTGGGCGTCACCACTCTGGGAGTGAGATGATCCCTTAGTTCACAACGCTTCGGCTTTTATTTCCACTTTTCATGAGATTTTCGATGCCCCTGGCTGAAAAATCAATGCCTCTACTGCCTGTTGAAGATAACTTTGACAGTTTCCTAGAATAATGATGCCCTGGTCACACCCTTCTGGCAAGGACTGAATGAAGGAATCAAGGATGAATTGGCCGCAAGGGATTTGCCTATACAGTTTGAGCAGTTAGTGTCCCTTGTTACCTGCATTGACACCAGAATTAAGGAGAAAAATCACGAACCCAAAATCAGAATCCTCTTCTACCAAGCTGAGGAGCCCATGCAACTAGGGGGCCACTTGTCTGTCTCCAGAAGAAAGGACCCGTAGAAAGTTGGCGGGTTTGTTTCTATTGTGGACAGAGGGGTCATGTACTTAAGGCCTGCCCTGTAAAACTTCACCATCAGGGAAATGCTCCCACATAGGTCAGAGTGGGGAGTCTCTCCTAGGCAGAATTGTTTCACTCCCAGACACTCAAGCTTCTAGAGTTGTCCCTGCTACCCTATCCTATTGCTCTACATCCTTCCCCTGTCAAGGAAATCTAGTTCTCCTGTAGGTGCTGGCTTCTTCTTCATCTCAGTCTGTGTATTGACTACCGTGGTCTTAATAAAATCCCAGTCAAGAATTCCAGAGGTCTTCGACTGATTAAAAAAAGCCAAGGTTTTCTCCAAACTTGATCTACGAGGTGCTTAGAAGCTGATCCGCATCCACCAGGGGGATGATTGGAAAACTGCTTTCAATACCCGTGATGGCCACTACGAATATTAAGCCATGCCCTATGGGCTGTGCAATGCCCCCGCTATCTTCCAAGACTTCATAAACAACACATTTTGTGATTTGTTGCAATCGTGTATTGTGGTATACCTTGGCGACATCCTGGTGTGAATTTCATAAGTCTAAGATCGCCTTCCTTGGGTATATTGTCTCTTTCTCCGGCTTTGAGATGGATCCTGCCAAGGTGTCTGCACTTACTGAGTAGCCTACTCCTGTAGAACTGAAGGCCATACGTTTTCTTGGCTTTGCCAACTTCTACAGAAGGTTTATTAAATTTTTTCCTCAAATCGTGGCTCCCATCATGGCCCTCACTCTAAGAAGATTCCTCTGTATCTCCCCTGTGGTCTCCTTCATTCGCTGCCTGTTCCAAGTCAACCCTGGGCAGATATTTGGATGGACTTTGTTGAAGATTTACCAAAGTCAGCAGAGTTTACCACAATCCTAATGGTTGTAGATCACTTCATTCCTCTAAAGAAGCTCCTGTCTGCAGCTCTCCTGCCAAGTATCTTCATTAAAGAGGTTTTTCATATCCATGGGTCTCCCTCTTCCATTGTATCTGACCGAGGGGTCCAATATTGGCATGGCTTTTGTAAATCGTTGGGAATTGATTTAAATTTTTCTTCACCATATCATCTTCAGAGTAATGGTCAAACTAAAAGAACCAATCAAGTCCTTGAACAGTTTCTTCGCTGTTTTATTTCTCAAACCCATGACAACTGGACTGAACTTGTCCCCTGGGCTGAATTTGCTTATAATAATCTCCGTCACAAAGCTTTACGTTCTTCTACATTTGTTTGTGCTTATGGACAGAATCCCTTTCTCTACCTTCTTTTGTACTCAAAAGTGGATGTTCCTGCCACTGAAGCTGCTGTTCATGATGTCAAGTCTATTTGGTCTTCAGCTCATCAAGGTCTTGTAAAGGCTTCTCTGTCAAAAGAAGGAAGCAGATAAATGTTGGAGACCCACTCCTTGTTTCACAGTTGGAGATTACGTATGGTTATTTTCTAAGAATATCAAGCTTCATGTCCCTTGCTCTAAGTTGGTTCCTCGTTACATTGGTCCTTTTGAAGTCAAGGAAGTCATCAATCCTGTTTGTGTTAAGTTTGAGCTCCCTCCCAGTATGAATATTTCAAACTCCTTCCATGTCTCTCTCCATAATCCGGTAGTTACTAATGCCTTTTCTTCTGCTGCTTCTCCTCCTACGACTACCATTTCTGTCGAAGGGCATCAAGTATTTGAGGTTCAGGAGATTGTGGATTCTTGCAAAGTTAGAGGTAACATTCAATACCTTTTTCATTGGAGGGGGTTTGGTCCTGAGGAGAGATGTTGGGTGGCAGCCAAAGATATTCATGCTTACACTTGGTTAGGCTTTTTCACAAGAAGTTTCCCGGGAAACCTTGCTAGCCCCCGGTGGGTGTTCCTGAGGGGGTGGGTACTGTAAGGAGCACCAGGAGACTGGCACGGTCTCTGGTCTCCTGTAGTGAAGCACACTCCTGCACGTTGCCATCCTCTGCATGCTCTGGCGTGCACTGGCCCAAAGCAGCAGCGTGCGCAGAGATACTGAGGGAATACAGGGTTATGGGAGATAGCTCTTAGTACAAATTGATCCAGGGACTGGTCCGATTGCCATCTTGGAGTCAGGAAGGAATTTTTTCCCCTTTGCGGCAAATTAGAGAGGCTTCAGATGGGGTTTTTTGCATTCCTCTGGATCAACTAGACGTTAGGCAGGTTATATATATAGGCATTATGGTGAACGTGATGGACGTATGTCTTTTTTCAACCCAACTTACTATATTACTATACTGGTGCCGGGGGGGGGGGGGGGCACAGGGTCAGCAGGGCTCTCCTTTTCCACCTACGAGGTTATTCCTAGCAGCTTTGGGCTATATATAATTACTATTCTGGAAGTATTTTACACTTAAGAGTGGTGGCTTTTGGGGATGTTTGTTGCCTACAATTAAATCTTTGCTACTGCAGGTGACAAATCTCCTCAAATTTACTTGCCACAAGCAAAACTTAGCCACTGCGAAGGGAAGCATTTTCCAGCAATTAAGCCAGATTGCCGCAAGGGCTAAATTTTCTTGTGACAATCATGATGATATTCAATGGTAAGTCATTTTTGAGAGATTTTCGCCTAGGTTAGTGCAGATTTAACCGCAAGTGTCCACTCTCCCCCTGTGACATTGCATTGTGGCTTACACATGAGCCACAGTCAAATGTAAAAAGAGAGCAACACAAGCATCATAAAAGTTGATGGAGGTGCCAAATAAGGGCTAAGATTGGCTATTAGGCAGCCTCTATGCACACTATCAGCTTACAGGAGGCTTTATTTGGTAGTAAATCTTGTTTTTATTCAACCAAAACTTGCCACAAAGTCAGGAATTTCAAAATAACTACCTGGTTTGGGGGCACTGAGAGCAACATCCAAAGGGCTGGGGAGCACTGGTTGGGGATCACTGCCCTAAGGCGTTGTTAGTATTACTAGAATTCGTAGGTTTTAAGGTACACCCAAGTGAGGCCCCGAAGATCTAAAAGAACACTCAACAATAGGAGTATAATGAGTTCAATGGCATTCTGTTTTACAGTAATACTATCTGTTATATCTTCATATACTGTTGTCTTTTCCTATACCTTTGGCTGTCTTTGACCCTAAACTTTAGTTTGACATTACCACCTGTCATATAGTGACAAAATCTATAAATATCATAAGGCAATGAATAACATGATGTAGAATGCAATGTTATAATCATGGAGCTTTACTGTCAGAACAGAATTTTCTATAACATACTGTATATTGATTGACAGATACAGGTACAGGTATGGGAACCGTTATCTAGAATGCTCGGGACCTGAGATTTTCTGGATATGGGGTCTTTCTGTAATTCGTATCTCCTACCTTAAGTCTACTAAAAAAAATATTTTAACAGTAATTAAACCCAATAGGATTGTTTTGCCTCCAGTAAGGGTTAATTATATATTAGTTGGGATCAAGTACAAGGTATTTTTTTATTATTACAGAGAAAAATTAAACCATTTTTAAAAATGTGAATTATGGGAGATAGCCTTTCCGTAATTCGAAACTATCTGGATAATGGGTTTCCCGATAAGGGGTCGGTTCCCTGTATATGTAAATATAAAATCAGTCCTCCTAATAAAGTTTTAGAGGCAGCCAAGAATATTTTGTAAAAAATGTTACAATTACATGCACATGAAATCGGGCAGTCATAGGATTTGTAAATAGGAATACATTCCCAAAGCTATAAGGGTGTACACAAAGAGGAGACATTATGCTCGGGACAGCATGGTTTGCAGTTCCCATTTTCAAGCCTGAGGACTATGTCAGATGTAGCTTTTTAATTGCCATTACTAAACAGCATGACTGGTAAAACATGGGGACAGTAATGTACATTGATCCCTCCATTTTTTGTTTGCTTTTACATTTAATGCGACGTTTGATGTTCCATTCATCTCAGTTATCTCTTGAGATTCATTAATTTATTATTTAATTTCTTTATTTTGTTGGTAGGGCTGGGAATGTATAAATATAGAACTGAAAAAAATATTCATAAATCTTATAGAATTCACAATGATGTATAGTACTAAATTACATGCAGTGATTTTTTACAAATATCACTAAGAAAGTCAGCTATTGATTTTGTTTGCAGCAATGACTTTTTTATCATAAATCATGCAGGAGTTTCGGGAAATGGTTTGAGCGAACACACTCCTGCAATGGTGGTGCAGACCCCCCTAGATGGTAGGTATACGTCATATACTGCAACACAAAATATTAAAGGAGCCGGACACACTCTATATAAAATGCAGGTGTGGAGATAACCCTCTGTTTGTCAGGATTTTATCATGTTTCGTGCAGAGGTTTAAGCTAACAAATATTTCTAACCAAAAGGCTAACAATTAAAGACACAGAGTACAGGCCTTTAAAATAAGAAGGTACTTTTTTTGCAGGCCTAGGGGATGCTGAAATTAATTGCTTAAAGTTCTCATTTTACTAGCAATACCATGTGCATTCTGATCTTGATAGTTACTCTTAACATTAAAATCAGTATTGATCTTCTAGTTCAAGCCATTGGGCAAGGTCTGAACAGAAATGGGAGGGCAGTGACATAATTTCTGGATATGATGATGCTTCAATACTGTGCCACCAAAAGCATGACTGTGTGCTAGCTGTCTATAGACATAATAAAGACAGCCTTGGATAGTAGATCTCCCCTTGTTCTTTTTTTACTGCAGGGGACAGGATAACAGAGATGGTTCTAATAACCCATCTCTTTCAGCATTAGTGTTATCTTGACTCATTCTCTTCAAAAGGTAGTTATGGTTGCAGGGGATTTTTAAATTCATTAGTGAATTTCTATATCAAAAACCGACATTTGTTCTCTCATATCGTATTTTGCAAGTGCTTTTGATATTATAGAATACTATATATAGTGATAAGCGAATCTGCAGTTTTTTTCAGAAACTTGGACAGGGGTGTCAGGTAAGCAATTACAATCACTGGGGCATGTCTAACATATGGCACCCCACAGTTATTTAGCCTTTCCTTCTCCTTTAACAAAACTGTACTTAGTATGTTAACAACTTGGGCTATATGTTGTCTACTTGGGATTTGAAAAAGTAGATACATTTACTAATATTGGCTTTAACATAGCTATATTACTAACAAAGTGTACATATATTCTATAAAATGTGCTTAGGAAAATGTGACTCACACGCACACACAGATACAACCACATATTTATTTTTATATTATTATATTTTCAGTATTGTTTGTCCTGATATTAGTATAATTGTGATCTTTTTCACAGTGATCAATAAACAGTGTTATATATGCTACTCAGTCTTCACTAGTCACAGGGGTAATCCTATAACTATATCCTCACTGCCCAGTGCTACTCCAGGCACAGAGAGCAAAATGAACAAGAAGGGATAAAAACAAATGTACACATAGGCTAAATAACCCACGATACAATTAAGCATAAATAACCATATTAATCCTACCCCTTCCAGAGTTAAAAGAAATAACCAACCCTGCGCAAGTGCAAAAACAGATGTATAGAAGTTGTTAAAGTCATCTTTGATTCCCGATTCCCCTGCTACTGATATCTGCTATTCATAAGTAATTGTAAATAATCATGAACATGAATATAAAATATATGTACCACAGCATATTATACCTCATTAGGCCAACCTGAACATGTGCCAACATTTTTTCATGTACCTCCAAAAACCAATAAATACTCTTATACAGAACTTGTAATATCAAAAATCCACCACAATATTTTCCTGAGCAACCTTGACTTTCCCATGTTTGGCGGGACTACTATATTTATTCCCTGGGCCACAAAACAATTGACATCTGCCCAATAACCTTCTAAAAATGTTTAGTAACAGAGTTTGTGGGCTGATGTCTTTGGTTAATTTTATTTATGGTAGAGAGTTGCCTCTGGAGATTCTGGACATCAATTGAAGCACTCCTACCTTTGCCAACCTCCTCATGGGCTGGTGGGACAAGACCCCAGAACCAGACATATTCAATTATAGAAGGATTTATTAATATTTATTTGGCCGGGTGATGAGTAAAGCTTAATGGAAGAGTTAGGTAATAACAGCTGAACTTGAAGTTCACATGCCAAAGAAAAAATCTTTCTATATGTTTTGGATTATGGGATACAAACCACCATATAATGTAAGAATTGAGCAGACCCTATTAAGGGTGAACTGCTGCCATCTGAGACATGTTTTCAGAAGAATTCCAGTAAGGCAGTCATGCAGGCTGAAACAGAACTGCAGTTCACAGGAAGAATTTTTATCTGAATCTGTAGGGATGCATACGAGATTTCATGTGAGGGGCTATAGTGAAGTTGTCATTGATAAAGCACTAGAGAAAGCTCTTAGCACACACAGATGTAAATTATTGGAGAATAGGGAGAGATAAAGCATAGATAGCATAGACATACTGTACCTGTGTTTGTCACTACATACTGCAGACAATATGGGAGTATACATAGGATTATAGTTTACCAATTCTTTATAATGACCCTAAGTGCCACAATTTACTGAAATACATGAGGGTTGATTCACTAAAGTGCGATAACGCTCATCGCATGCTTTTTTGCGTTAAAATTGACGCGCAAAAAAGCGTGATTCGCTAAAGTATTATTACATGCGTTAAGTTGCATATCGCGTGCTTTAAATAGCGCAAAACCGAATGCGTTAATTTTACCGCATTGCGTTAATTAACCTGCAGACATAATACTAACGCATGATTCACAAACACTTAGACGCGTTAAATATCGCATTAGTCTGTGCAAAAATTAACACCTACTTGGGCGTCAAGTAGCGTACTGCATTAATTAGCGCACGTTGTATCAAATACTGCACGAAAATAGTCTTTGCGATAACGCAAACAGCATCAGGTCTAAATTAACGCAAGTATCCTTTTAGTGAATTGTGCATTAAGGCGTGAAAAATTAGACGCGATCAAATTTTTAACACATGCTATAAATAGCGCTCGTTTTAACGCACCTTAGTGAATCAGCCCTATGGGGAGATATGAAGCATTGAAACTAACACAGGCTATCTATACAGTAACATTTAACTAATACATTTCAATTAAGTGACAAAACAAAAATGACACCAAGACTCAAAACTGGATGGAAGATGACCACAGGGTTTATTACACCAGAACTATTACAGTGACATATTTTGAACAGCAAATAACCTAGCCAGCCTTGGTTATTAATTCAGGCTGCCAATAAGTTCAGTATATGGCCTCTGCATTACTTCTAAGCCATGAACCCATGACACAATTGTACGTATGCTCCACTATGCGTCAATATGCTGCGGTAACTCTCAACACGCATTACTATTTATAGCCTTTGTGTTTTCACACCAAACACCTGTGCAGGTGTCTGCCAGTCAAACAGATAGCCCCAATGATTTCCAATAGGAACTTATCATTACAAACACCTTTATTCATTTTAAAATCCCCCCATAATGTCAAATGGCTTAAGACCATTTGTCTAAAAGGCGTAAATTTGTCATGTAGAGGGTCGCTGTCTTTTTAAGGGGCTCTATAAAGAATAGGGCAAGAAGATGCATTACCTTTAGTCCTATGAAAGTCACATTGAGTTTTAAAAGTCAAGTCATTAAAAAGAAATTTACAGTGAGGTGTTGTATTAAAGGAGAAAGAAAGGTAAAAACTAAGTAAGCTGTATCAGAAAGGTAAATACAGCCATAAGCACTTACAGAACTGCTGCACTGACTTCTATGAAAAAAGATTAGTTGTGTCAGTAATTCCTGTGCCAGAGACATGCAGCTTTCTGTTCTCTGCTCTTTCCTGCTCCCCCCTCCCTCAAGAATGCTAAGAACTCACTCCCCCCCCCCTTAGGAATGTGCATCTGAGCCAATCAGCAGGAACCTGACTCATAGTCTTACTAAGTGAGCATGTTCAACTTGGTCTGGGTGTCTGTGCAGGAGTGAGGCATTATGGGAACTTTCTTTACACAGCTCAGCGTTTTTTTCTTCCTGTTTGGCTTCAGATCTTCTGAACAGGTGAAATATGGGGAGACTTAAGGTCACTATTGAGACAACTGAAGGTATGCCTGCAGCTTGAGATTAACTCTTTATTAGCCTTTCCTTCTCCTTTAACTGTTGTATTAGCTACTGTGCCTACTGACATTCCAGATCCAGCATGTACAATATACAACCAGATCTTTAAAAAGCATGACAAGGGGACTCTTCAATTGACCCTTTGCCTTGAGGCACCCCAGTGAACCCCCTTGTTACATACCTTAATGAAACACCGGGAGACAGAGGTGGAGAAAATGGCCACAGCATTTATTCACATTTTATCAAAAAAATAGGACCATGCCAGCCTAACCCAAGGCAATATTCTAAAGCCATAATTCCATAAGAGGTTGCTACTATGCTCTGCCGTTCCTCGCTGAAGACTTGAATGAGTATTAGACTGCCTACAGAGAGGATGGCCCAAACTCTGCTATTAGCAGGAGCTGCATTACCAACCATGGGAGAAGTTCAACAGCCCTGCTGCTGGTCCTGAATCTGCAGTGTCTCGATGATAGGAAATCCAAGCAGGCTGTCACCTAGCACAAGCAGTAGTAGCATCTGTATCTATCAATCCACCGTGCAGTCACAGGAGAGAACCTCCTTTTTCCCTCTGCTAAAACTACCTGTGCACTCTGGCAAGGTCCTACTGCTGCTGGGACAAATAAAACTTAAAATATATTATCATATATCCACTGTTTTGATCCAGAGAAAGGCAAAAAACCCAACCTGAAGCTAGTGCCAATTATGCCTCAAGAATTTCCTTCCTGACCCCCATGGCGATCGGAAACATTCCCTGGATCAAGCAATCGTAGTTAACATGAATTAAATACAATGCTGACTCTCAAGTTTATACTGTATAAAGATACAGAAAGCACAATATACAGTGGCGTAGCGTGGGCTTTCGTCGCCTGGGGCCGACCGGAAATTTGCCGCCCCTCTATTTAGTTATTCTTAAAAAAAATAGACAAAATAAAAAAAGCAGCATTAAATTTTTTTTTTTTTTTTATTGAATTTGAAATGCGGTGCGCATGTCATAATTGTCAAAAGTGGATTCAGCTGTGCGTCCGTGGCTGCCCATGGTGGCAGGGCCGCCATCAGAAATCACGGGGCCCCTCCCATCAGTACAGGACACACAGACATAAAAAGTATTAGGGTCACCCTACCACAGTGCCCCCTAACACTATGCTGGCCAGGCCCCCCTACCACAGTGCCCCCTAACACTATGCTGGCCAGGCCCCCCTAACGCTATTCGGTCCCCCCATACAACTGCCCCATAGACAGTACCCCCATACACAGTGCCCCCAATTGCCCCATACACAGTGCCCCCCACACACATTGCCTCCAATTGCCCATATAAAGTGCCCCAATTTCCCCATAGACAGTGCCTCCAATTGCCCCATACACAGTGTCCCCATAGACAGCCCCCTCCACACAGTGCCCCCAATTGCCCTTAGACAGTGCCCCCAATAGGAAGTGCCCCCATACACAGTGCCCCAATTTCCCCATACACAGTTCCCCCATAGACAGTACCCCCCAAAGACCTTGCCCCCCCACAGAAAGTGCCCCCATACACAGTGCCCCAATTGCCCCATACACAGTTCCCCCAATAGAAAGTGCCCCCATAAACAGTGCCCCCAATTGCCCCATACAAAGTGCCCCCAATAGGAAGTGCCCCCATACACAGTGCCCCAATTGCCCCATACACAGTGTCCCCATAGACAATACCCCCCAAAGATCTTGCCCCCCAATAGAACGTGCCCTCATACACAGAGCCCCAATTGCCCCATACACAGTGCCCCCAATAGGAAGTGCCCCCCAGTGCAAAATATGCAAAAAGGGGGAGGGTGGGTTGGATGTTTCTTCCTGCTCAGAAGATAAGAAAGTGAGTGCTTCTTTTTCTGACATCACATCCCTCTCTTTCTCCGCCCCCCAGGCCTGTTTTCTCCTGCCTTAACTCTTTCCTTTTCACCTAATCACAGTTGAACCTAGTTCTGCCAATCTCTAAACATAAACCAGTGTAATCTGGCTGCTGGTTATTCGGATCCCTTGTCATGCAGCTCCTGTGCTTATAGCTCCAGGGCTTTCCTGGATAAGGGAGCATCTTAAACTAATATGTCAGGGCAAAGCTACTACTCCTGTTGACAAACATTTTTCTGTGTAATGGTGGGGATGTCAATTGTCTTGTGGCCCAGGGGATAGATAAAGCAGTTCTGCCAATTAGTGGTAGAGACGTGTGGTCAAGCATGGTGGATTTTCACCCACTCCAGCAGACAGCCTTTTAGGTTTAAATTCTATTTTCGACAATGACATCAGCTATATTGTATTATGTTTTTGGTTGTTTTGATACATGTAGAAATTCAGGTGACCACCGCCTATATATTTGTTTTTGCAGTCCATCGTGTACATTTGAGCATGATTGGCTATTTCTTTGGTCATTTAGGAAGGGGTGGGATAATGTGCCTATTTATACCTACTTGTATCATTAGCCTATGATTAAGGGGCAGATTTATCAAAACTTGAGATAAGATTTTACCACAAAAAACCCACTTTCTATTTATTCCCATAGGATTTTTAGAGGTGAATTTAATAAATGGTGAACTTTACCTATTGAAAACTTCTCAGAAATCCCATAGGAATGAATAGAAAGCAGGTGAATTTTTCTGTGATAAACTCTAATCTCACATTTTGATAAAACTGCCAATTAAAACTGCATATTTATTATAGTGTGTCTCCGATTTTTGTTTTTGTTTCCTAACTTGTAGTTCTAATTCCTGTTTTTATGGGCAACATCACTGGTAAAGTTGGCTTACACACTATAATAATATGCCTCTAGGGGTATATTTATCATGCTGTGTAAAAAGTGAAGTAAAACATCACCGGTGATGTTGCTCATAGCAGCCAATCAGATGCTTTGTATTGGGTTTCTAACCATTGAAATCTAATTGCTGATTGGTTGCCCTGGGCAACATCACCGGTAATGCTTCACTCCACTTTTTACACAGCATGATATATATACCCAGGTGTCTTTGTTTTTTATGGGTACAATGAAGATTATTAGTTTGTATCCCTGCAGTTTTTACTGCGGTTTGTGCCTGGAGTAACCCCAGCCAGTATGGATAGAGTTGCACCTTAAACAATGTTCGCGGGGCAACTGCTCCACGATCACAGGGCAACTGCTCCACGATCACAGGTCTGATCAAGTGGTTTGCTCTTCTGATACTTAAAATGGGAATTGTAATTTTAGTGTGGTATTCCCCAAGTGCAGGGTCAAAGGTAGGCTGTATCTGGTGAGCTGTGGGCTGCCATTGAATTATTACACAAATGTCAGGTCCAGGGCTTTGTTGCACCCAGACTTTCCATCCAATTGTGGGGGTTATAGTTAGTTTATCCAGTGGCTAGTTGCACCATTTTTAAGGTTTATCAATATTATTGATGAAATTGGTCAATTTTTCATATGCAATCAGTGTAATTCACTAAGCACAAAATATATAAATAGGGTACTTAGCTAATTATTCCTGCTTTATTGAGTCTATTTGCAGGTATGCAAGTTGTGCATTTTTGTTGCTATGCTAGGGATGGACAATGGAAAATAATGGGAATCAAGCAAACGTTCATACAGCATGCTGTTCATTTATAGTGCGATTCTAATTACATGCCTCTATGGGTAAGTTATTTTTCATAGAACATACAGGCAATTATAATGTTTCCTGAACTGTAAAGGCATTCAAGCTAACCTTAACCCATAGTCCAACAATAATAAGGGTGAATAAAAGTGTGGCACATTGTTTGCCCATTAATCATGTAATATGTTCCCTAATGGGAGACAAACATTCTTAATACAAAAAGAAGGCTGTCAGCCCTTGGGACTAGACAGTAATACAGGTATCGGACCCCTTCTCCGGAAACCCATTATCCAGAAAGCTCCGAATTACAGAAAGCCTGTCTCCCATAGACTCCATTATAATCAAATAGTTAGGATTTTTAAAATTGAATTCCTTTTTCTCTGTAATAATAAAACAGTACCTTGTATTTGATCCTAACTAAGATATAATTAATCCTTATTGGATGCAAAAAGATCCTACTGGATATAATTAATGTTTTATTGGTTTTTTAGTAGACTTAAGGTATGAAGATCCAAATTACGGAAAGACCCCTTATCCGGAATACCCTTGGTCCCGAGCATTCTGGATAACGGGTCCTATACCTGTATTAGTGTTACTAGAAAGCCTTTTTCTACAAAAGAGATAAGTGCAAGGGATTCAAGTCTATTATTGGTGTTCTATGTTTGCAGATTACATTGGATTTTACAGTTTTATTAATTGTTGCATTGTGGCCAGTTCAGACAATTAAAATGTGCGTTCATTGTGCTTTATTCTAGCATTCATTCTCACAATTTACCTACCCTGGGATTGCAACTGTTATCTATCGCTTGCATACAGTGACATCTACTGGACACTGACATGTATTGTTTTTCTTGGTGATTTAATGTGATCCTTAATAGTGGTGTATTGTTGTATAATTGTTCAATATTACTTATTTGTACTTGACATGTTTCCCTGGCTACTGACAGTCATTCATAATGAATGTTAGATTTGCATTTAGCAGTGAAAGACACACAGTCCTGTTATTGTTTCTTTAGTTATTTAACATTTTGAAACCAACAAATATGTAAAATGAACCATACAGAATTAAGAAATGTGTAGGTTTAATATTTCAGTATTTTCAGTAATTACCAAGGCGGACCTGGGGGTACAGGGGGCCCAGTGGGGTATCCATCCTCAGTAGTTACCCGTGCTTTTGTGTGCACAGGGAGTTGGTGACCTGTGATTTTGCTTCCCTCGTGGGTCACCTGCAACACCCTCATGCACTACATTGCAGAGCAGCAGACAGAGGGGAAGGCCCCTGAATATTTTTGAATATTTCTTATATATTTCATATAAGAAATATGCACAGAAAACATTTTTCTTTAACTTGCATAGCTTCTATATTTCAAATAAGATTTCATTTTGCTAAGGCTAAAACTATGCCCCTGATAGCTATAACGTACAAGGAATAACAGGACTCTATATTTGCAGAGCAAGATTAATGTACAATGTATTTGAAAAGTTTAAGTTTGCACAAGTTTCTTCTCCCAAATTAGATATAAACCATATTAACTGTTCTTTGCAAAGAGTAAGACCTTGTCAGCCTTAGAGCAATTGAGAAATTGCGGACTTGCGGAGCGCAGCAGCTAGATGTGATTAAAGACCTCTGGTCACATTTTAATTACTATTGATCCTACAAAGACAGGGCCATAGATTGAGATTATTCTGAAAAGTATGTCTAATGAAACAGAGAAACCGAACATATATGTAGCAGATAACAACAGACTAAACCAAGGACGCTGAAAATATAAACACTAACATTTGCGCAAACTGCATAATGCCATAGGATAATTCTATCTCACTGGATACTATTGATGGCAAATCTGTTTCTGCATTTTTTATTTTTTTTTTTTAAATGCTGAATTCCTCAGTCTCAAAGAGACCTTAGGGTTGATTCACTAAAGTGCGAAAAGCGTCATCGCATGCTTTTTTGCGTTAAAATTGACACGGAAAAGTATTATCGCGTGCGTTAAGATGCATATTGCATAACGCATGATCGCAAGGTTAATTTTAACGCATTGCGTTAATTCTCGCATAGAAATAATACTAATGCATGAGTCACAAACACATAAGAAGCATTAGACGCGCTAAATATCGCATTAGTCTGTGCACAAATTAACACCTACTTGGGGCAGGCGGTACTTATAGAAAATTGTGGTTTGTGAGCTTTTGGCAACACAACATGGACTTTGCAGTGGGATTTTTTCAAGTATGTGTTGGCCCTAGAGTCATGCATCCTCCAGTTTTCATGGAAATGGTCATTTGCAGAAAAGTAGTTTTCCGAACGTAATGGTTACCGTGCGTTAAATCGTGCGCTAATCAAGTGGCAAAATATATTGTGCGCCGCGGGAATTAAAGCACGCGCGGAAAATAACACAAGAAAAACTCTCATCGCGACTTAACGCAAGCAACATTGCGTCTTAATTAACGCAAGTATCCTATAGTGAATCGTGCGTTAAGTCGCAAAAAATAAGAAGCGATAAAATTTTTACCGCATGCTATAAATAGCGCTCTTTTTAATGCACTTTAGCGAATCAACCCTCTTATATGAAAAAACTTTGACTGAAATAATAATAAGAACTGATTCTGGCTTGGCACAGTCCTGTTTTATTCCACAGTTTTACCCACTGTTTGAAGTAGTTGTTTTTAATTTTGTTTTGTTTTTTTTAAAGAAGAAGGAAAGCTACTGATGCAGTTTCTTCCCAATAGATTGGCTACAATAATGCAAGCTAGAACACTATGGGCCCGATTCACTAAAGTCCGAAATAAGGAGTGCTATTTATAGCATGCGTTAAAAATCTTATCACTTCTTATTTTTCGCTCGATTCACTAAAAGGACACTTGTCATAATTAAGAAGCGATGTTCTTGGCGTTATTTATCTTGCAACGACATATTTTCAAGCAATATATTATGCAGCGCACAACATATTAGGCAGCACGTTGCTTGAAAATATGTCGTTGCAAGATAAATAACGCCAAGAACATCGCTTCTTAATTATGACAAGTGTCCTTTTAGTGAATCGAGCGAAAAATAAGAAGTGATAAGATTTTTAACGCATGCTATAAATAGCACTCCTTATTTCGGACTTTAGTGAATCGGGCCCTATATGTATTCTGTAGAATGCTTCACCATACTTTAGTAAACAGGCCTAGAAGGTCCCTGTATTTGTTTAAGAAAGCAACTGCCATATTAGGTTGGTGCAACCTAACTTCTTTCTCCTGCACCTGTGTGTCCCTGGCTGGCTTGTAGCTTTTTGCTTAGATTACAGCAAGGATAGGCGAAGGGAGTAGGGAGAAGGGAGAGGGAGAGGGACAGAAGAGCAGGTTGCGTAGGCTCATGCCCATGCCCTGTAGGTTTTCTGATACAGATACCCATGTGTACACAATAGAAGCAAAGGCAGGCCATGTTGCTTTTGACAGAAGACTGAGAGCAGCATTACTGTGAGTGTTTACTGGTGTATTTACATATACCTGATAAAGCTTACTTTGTTTTAACCTTTCCTCCTCCTTTAAAGAGAAACTAATAAGGCTGTGAGTTCCTTTTCATATGCTAATAATTTTACATCGTAATAGTTGAAACATGTGCTCAGAGCATTCTTACAATCTGACTTTTTAGCCTCTGGAAAGATAGCATAAAGTTGCCCATACAGCTGCTGACAGACTGAGCCAGTAGTTTAGAAGGCCTAGTATGGGCTCTCCAACAGGCCTGCTCGACCGACATCTAGCTGAAATCGTCTGAATATGATGTTGATTAGACAAGTTTAAATTTCCTTTTGGGATGAGGAGCATATTGGCTCACTGATGAGAACAGTCTGCATCCTGTCAATGTGACCCGATGGTTTGGCGAGAGGGCCTAATGATCAGATCAATCCAATATTGCGCACCTCAAGATAGGCATATTGGGGAAATATTTGCATCCTAAACTATCAGTGTATAGCCAGCTTTAGTGCAAGAATTTCTAACTCCCACACCAGAAAGTGATTATCTGTCAGTCTAAATGTATTTATTTAAAGGTCTGTGGGCCTTTCAACCCACATTTCCCACCAACTGGGCTGACAGAAAGGAACAGTGCAAATTTGTGAGATACACTTAAAAATTCAGTGCTGTAAGAGAGCCAGCTTTCAGAGCACAACAGCAACTTCATTAATCATTAGTTCGCTTGTTAATATATTGAAAGTATTGGTATATTCTTCCTTTCAGAAAGCTAATGGATTTTATAGCTTGAAGCAGACTGGGATCCCAGCTCAGTTTGTTGTATGAGTACAAATAGTTTTTTTAATTCTACTCTATTTAGGATTGTCCAGAGAAGTATTTCCAAAGCTTTAGTGTCATTTGCTATGAAACAGACAATAAATATGACTGTTGAATAAAATATCTAACCAAAATGGTTTGAAAAAAGTAACCCATTAACATTTTATTCCCTTTATTTGTATAAATATGCCAGAAGCAGCTTTTAAAAAGTAAAACTAGAGGTCAGCTATGAAGGCTCCAATGTTTTATGTTAATTGTGAAAAGTCAAACTGGTGCCAAAATATGTCATATTCTTTTTGTATTAGTGTCATCTTTATCGTTTTTGTCCTCCCATAATTCCCTGAGGACTGTACCAAACTTAATAGACAATAATACACAGGCTATGCAATTATAAACAGTGAGGATGGTGATGGTTATGTGAGGAGGTCAATGACATGAAGGAAGTATAGAAATAGAAAGAGTGATTGTTATGCCCTAAACTTAGAGGCGAGGAAGGCAATTTATGATTGACAGCTGAAATTTTTAAATGAGTTTATGATGTTTTAAATAAAAAAAATGGGGTTTCATGTTTAATTTGCAAAGGACTTTAATTATATATATATAATTGCAGAGCCATGTTCTCATGCCATCAGCAGGCTACTTTGTCAATGTGGGGGCAATGGGTAGCAGCTAAAATCATACAGCAGACCCTGCAAACACTCCAGTCACCCCTCTGTTCTGCCATTTACCCCACCCCAGTTTTAGGGTACTTACACCACTGTCAACACCTAAAAAGGACATAACAGAAGTGGATTCTGTGAGGCAGAGCAGGTGCAGGGAAGTAGTCTGGCAGCTTTATCCATGCAAGGAGATCCATTGCAGTTGTCACAGAGGCTTGTGGTCTAGTGTGCACACTGGGTATGTACTACCCTAGCAATAGTTTAGAGCAGCTGTCCCAGTCTTATTCAATAAGGTGCCTGAATTAGATGGATTGGGTGGCAAAACTATCCAGAAAAGTTTAGTACATCATCAGACTTTTTTTTTAAGCAACATGATTAGCCAATCATTAATTGATGACGAAAAGACCTTAAGCTTGACAGTGGTGCGACGTATAGAATGAGATGAGAGTTATTATCAATTATGCTAATAGAAGCTTGTTCAGAGTAGAGCAGAGGGCAACAAGATGCAGTTGCATAACTGATATGTATGAGCCACATCAAAATAATTTTTGGGGGCAGGCAAAATCAATATTAAGATATTAGTTTCACAAGTATATATTGGTTATGCCCCAAAGAAAGGTTGTAGTACCAAAATCCAACTGGTTACCCTTGCATTTTTTCCTGGTCACCCTTGCATTTGGTGCTATTCACTTGTGGTGAATGGACAATCACTAACTCTAACTGAAAACCTAAACCCTACCAAACAGTAGTTTCTTTTGTCTACTGGTTCTACAATCTCATAAGGTGAATTTAATTATGCTAAAAATGTACCTTGTGCAGTGTAAATAAGAAACAATTCTCTATCCCAAGGCAAGGTTCTCACTTTAACAGAATGAAAATAAACCTTGGACTGGTTTTCCTGGCTTTGCTGTAAATGCCCTTTGAAAACAGCCACATTCTTTTTAAATTCTGTCCTGCATTTGGGTTATATGGTCAATCACACTCTTAAACAGAGTGGTTTCCTGTTCTCGGGTGTTTCATCTTAAAGAAGACCCACGTGGAAGCACATGGAAACTCCCTTATGGCAAACACGAGATATGGTCACAGACGATGGCCATCTATGGCCACCACCCTCTTTAACATCCTTTTCAGGCCCCTTTCAATTAGAAAATGATCACCTCCCACCACTTGGGCTCTGCTATTCTTTCAAATATATCAAGGCAAGCCTACACATCATCCTATAATGCCATGAGGCTTGCATGAGACAGACTCTCCGTGTATGGTTTGTGAACATTCCATGGATCTAAGAGCTGGCAGTTAATCTCCTGCAGCTCCTTTAGGGATGCTTGAGTGGCCCTGCAAATAGTTAATTAGCCTGCTGCTGGTTGGTATTGGTTAGCAAAGACTGGGAATGGCTTGCTGCAGGTTGGCATAAGTCTGCTGTTGTTTGGTGTTAGCCTATACAAGCTGTTTTATAAACTCCACCAATGTGTGGGATCACAACCAGATGCTTAACAATGTGTCTTTATAAGAAAATCACCCCTTTAAAGGGGAATTATTGAGAAAATTTACATTTAATATAAGCTTCCTCGTGAATATAAGAGTATTTCTAAATATAATCAATTAAAATTTCTGTACTGTTTTTAAAATAATCAAATTGGTCTTCACTATCCCCCTCTCAGCAAACTGTTTCTCTTCATTCTGAAGGCGGGGTCAGATCTTGATTGACAGTTAGATCTGATACATCTTTTAGGTGGGGGGCTCCCTAAAAAAAAATTAATAACTGACAGATCTTTCATGTTGCGAGAGAGGATTTCTGTCAGAGTTGGTTATTTTGAAATAATAAATACATCTTCTGGGCAAAAGGGCACCCCCCCAAAGGCTGTATTAGACCTAACTGTCAATCAAAACCTGACTCCTGCATGAAGAGAGAATGAAGAGACACAAATTGCTGAGAGGGGGAGAGTGAAGACAAACAAGTATTTCAGAAACAGTACAGAATATTTCATTTTTTCAATTTATAAAGTTTCTCGTTACAGTTAGATAAAGATTAATTAAGTTTTTTAATATTACATTTTCATTTTACAATAAATATCCATTAAGGATTATTAGCAAATCACTCTTATGTAGCGGAGTCACCACAGATAGGAAACAAAAGTTTAAGAAGAACTGTGCATGTGGTTGTTACACTTACAGAGCAGTTTTTGGGGGCAGATTTATCAAAGTCCAAATTTAGGATAATTAAAAGTACGATTGGCAAAAATTCGGAGTAAATAAGATAATTTCAGATGAGCATTAATTGCATTAAAATTCGTATCGCGGTCGTACGAAAATATTGTGGTATGATCCAAAAGTTAAAAAATTTTAGTATCTGAACGATCGTAAATGCTGCGAAAAACTTTCTGACTTTGAACCTTCAGTGCATGACTTTGGAAGCCTCCCATAGGACTCAATAGCACTCTGCAGCTCCAACCTGGCCAAAGGAACGTCACGATAACAAAGCTTGAATGAATTCCGAAACTTTCGTAGTCATTGCAACAAATACAATTTTGTCACACAAATTGACGCAAAACATGAAAAATTAACAAAAATATCATGGAAAATATGCAAATTTCTATAAATTAGAAAAAATACAAATTTTTTTTGTAATCGTACCCATTCAGACTTTGATAAATCTGCCCCTTAGTGTAGAAATAACAAGTAGTCCAGCTATAAGGGAACCCTGCCCTTTTTAAACAGATTCAGTCACTAAGAGGGCAAATGTTTATTTAACAAAAACCAGACATTTCCAAATGGCGTCATATAGTAGCCGCATTTCAAGCAAAAAGAAGCGAAATAGGACAGATTAATTACAAAACTATAAAATCTGGTTGACAATGACAATATCCTTTTATGTGAGCTTCACACCAAGAATATATTTATTTACTTATTTCCTGTCTGACTCCCTGCCACAGAGCAAAAGCTCTGTTTTTTGGAATTTTACTTCACAAAGTTATTTATAGAATATAAAATAATAGTGATCACTAAGCTTAATTAATAACTCCCCTTAATTTTAGGGAGTATTTGTGTAATCATTTCCATATGTATCAACATCTAAGCATTATTCCATTGTACCACTGTTAGCCAGAATGCTTGGGACCTGGGGTTTTCCATCTTTCCGTAGTTTGGATCTCTATACCTTAAGTCTACTAAATAACCATTTAAACATTAAATAAACCAAGTAGTATTATTTTACCTCCAATAAGGATTCCTTATATCTAAGTTTGGATAGAGTACATGGTACTGTTTTTTTATTATAGATAAAAAGGAAATCATTTTTAAAAATTAGAATTATTTACTTATAATGGAGTCTATGGGAGATGGCCTTCCCATAATTTGGAACAAGCAAGCAGCAACGGCACTCAAGAGCTACATACGGGACTTGCCCTTAAAATATCATTTATTGCGGAAATGCAACGTTTCGAGGCTAAGACAGCCCCTTTGCCAAGCAAATAATTTGGAACATTCTGGATAAGGGGTTTTCGGATAACGGATCCCATACCTGTACTAATATTTTTATACAAAGCTTATTTACTTCGTAACTGCCCCTTGCAGTGTCAACCGCCTTTCGCCAGTGGTATAGGAAAAGAATGCTCAGAAAAGATACAATGCTGTTGGTTTGCAAGTACAATACAAAAAGCATATGCATGTTTAGCCTGAGTTTCACAGCATTTCATGGTATCATCTTCAAAAACTAAAGTTTAAATATGTTGCTGAAAACAATGTGGTGAAGGAAGAGTTTAGGGGGAAATGATTTACTAAAATAATGAAAAAGTGGCAAATACTTTTGTACTCACATTTGTACTTCCTCCTATAAAGCAAAATATGTACTTGGCATTATTAATAACAGAGCACTCACACTACACTGATCTAAAATGAAATTTATATCCCAATATGATTTTAAGCTTTTGAAAGCATTACTTAGAAACTAAAAAATATGTCATATATAGTAATGAAAACTGGATATATTTATAAATTAAATCTTTCTAGTGCTTAGTACATAAACTGAATCGGAAATATGGGTATGGGATCCGTTAGGAATTCTGCTATATTGATAAATGTAATAAATATTGAATAAATTGCTTTGTGAAAGTAAATAAAGAAATTGTAAACCTTGCTTCAAGTACCCAGTGTGAGACCTGAAACTGAAATAGGCAGACTGCCATAGCTATGTAAAATTGCCAGTAGAAGGAGAAAAGTCTAGTTTAAATATTGATTTCAGCACAGATATTAAGTCTTTTTACAGATCAGTAACCATTTGGCATCCTCATAGAAAGTGTATAACCACTGAACACCAATATCTAGTAAGCAACTGGAATTGATATGATGATTAATATTAAAGGGGTTGTTCACCTTTGAATTAAGTTTAAGTATGATGTAGAGAGCAATATTCTTAAACAATCTGCAACTGGTCTTCATCCTTTATTATTTGCAGTTTTTTAATGATTTCAGTTTTTGTTTAGCAGCTCTCCAGTTTGAAGTTTCAGCAGATATCATGCTGCTAGGGTTCAAATTACCTTAGCAACCAGGGAGTGGTTTAAATGAGGGACTGGTATATGAGTAGAGGAGGTCCAGAATAATAAGGTAAGTAATAAAAAGTAACAATAACAATAAAACTGTAGCCTCACAGAACAATAAGTTTTTGGCTACTGGGGTCATTGAGCCCCATTTAAAAGCTACAAAGAGTTAGAGAAAGACAAATCATTCAAAAACTATAAAGATAAATAATGAAGACCAATTGCAAAGTTGCTTAGAATTGGTCATTCTACAATAGTGATCCCCAACCAGTGGCTTGTGAGAAATATGTTGCTCACCAATTCCTTGGATGCACACATTTTAAACTTGCGTGTGCATTTTTTTAAAACGTAGAGCTTAGGTCAATGGAAATAAAAAAAAATTGTGTGCTCTGGCCTCAAAATTTGTGTATGCGCACATGATTACACACCCTCTAAATGGAGACATTATTCGTCATATGTCAATATTCTGTTTTAAGAATCCATGAACAATGTTCTCAAAACCACTGACCAAAGCAGCGTCAAGAAAACCTGTCGTCCTTTGCCAAAACCCAACGGCCCAGTTTACCCCTTTTGCTTTACCCAGAACTAACTCACCTGTGTGAAAGACCAAAGCTTTATTTACACAATAACAATGATGAACAATAATAGTTAAATAATGCAATACACCCCTGGAATGCTTGCCCACAGACTCCACAAGAGTGAACTGGCCATCCACCCTGCCAGCCACCATGGGCCGCCGTGCACATATGTTAGGTAATAGCAAGATAAGACTCACTCCGCACTCCTACCTCCTGGGACCAATTCCCAAGGAGGTACCAAACTGAACTGTACTAAGCTGGGAATACCACTCCAAATATATCACTGAGGGAGGGCAGGAATTTTCTCCCCATGCAGAATGGAAAAGGAAGTAACCACATCTGTAGCCCCATTCTACCCTCGCTAACCCCCTCCCTCTTTACCTACATACAGTATGTATATCTCATTTTCTCTGTCCTTGCTGTCTTCCTAGCCCGCTCAAAGCTCCTCGAGCCTTACCCCTTCAACATTCAAGGAGAACCAAATTTGAAACATAAAATTACATAAAAACATTTGTCTACCAATTATTACTTACAGTTTTTAAAGCTGCAATTGTTACTGAACAAAAGCATCTAAATATTAATGAAACATATTTACTATAACTTAATGATGGTTAGTTTCAGTGCTGTGCTATATATTTTTTATCCTCACCCTTCCTTTCCTTTAATACTCATGATAGGCCCATCTTGCTTTGAAAACATAAAGGGAAGTTAGTAATTTATTGTTGTAGACACGTTCCCATAAGCAAAAACTGTCGCTGTCCTAATTTATTGCGCTTGCTGTGTAGTTCTTTTCGAAATGATATGACACAATAATTCAGTCAACAAAGCAAAATACTCTACTGCTTACTGCTGCAGCAAAATTGATTACCTCAACCCTAAAAGGAAATAAATGCCGTAATGAGGAAATTATATTTCTGCTCATGAGTTATACTTACATATAGTTCAAGGCTTGAAAAGAGGGAGTTTTTGGTGGCAGTGTTTTAAAACATGCATGTAAAGATTGAGAAGTAAGAGGTAAGATAAGAGGAAGATAATACAAATTTAATTTGGTGAGGTGGCAAATTCAGAAAAGTGAAGTATGAGGATACCTTCCAGTGTAGGAAATTATTTATGATATCTATTATTCCAGATAAATAATGTAAATGAATGCATTATGTTTAGAAGCTACTAAAAACAGAAAAAATGTAACTCTTATAAATATGTGAAATTCTTTCTTGACAGATGGAAGCCTGCAACAAGCACAGGGGAAATTTAAAGCATGGCTTAAGGTTCATTTTAGAAAACAATTATTTTTTCTTACATGATGATTATTATCTGCGAATTAAAGACACAACCATGGGCAGTAAAGCGGCACCAAGCAACTTCTTTATTGTTTTTTTAGGTGCAGAACTTTATTAATTCTAGCTGAACAAACAGGGAGTTGATGTTGGAAATGTTATATACAGAAAGTTATTACATATTTATGTTGGAATGGTGCACAGATTGGTCTTTCATGTATGTATGTTTGTTTTTTATTTATATATATGTAGCGCTACTTATTTATGTAGCGCTGCGATCCTGCTTTCTATTGACTTGATAGGGAAGATTTTCAAACTGCTGCCATTCTTACAGCTTTGAAGCTGCACCCCCAAACTTAACATAAGTATATTAACCTTTTTGGCAAACTATAGCCATTGTGAAGTTAATATTTTTTGATTTCAGCATTTATTCTACTGGCCATAATTTGGTCACAAAACTTTATCTAAAGCTAAGGATAGTAATTAATTTGGTCTGTATTCAGGTATAGGATATGTTTTTTAGAAACTCGTTATCAAGAAAGCTCAAAAATATGGGAAGGCCATTTCCCATAGACTAAATTTTAGGCATTAGGTATTCTAATATTTGAATATCATTTCCATTTTCTCTGTAAAAATAAAACAGTAGCTTGTACTTGATCCTAACTAAGCTGCATGAATTGATATTGGTGGCAACTGTACCAAAAATGAGGACTATATAGTGACCTCAAAGAGATATGAGGACTGTATTATATAAAAAGGGAGGAGTACTTTGGATAGGGTGAATATAAAAGTAATAGTTATGGTCCAAAACTGGAGAAAAAGAAAATGCAAAAAAACAAATATTGTATGTAGACATGTCAGTAACCTAAACAATAGGTTAAAGAAAAGACTAAAGAATTATGCTGGTTTGAAAAACCCAACATTCTGTTCTTTGACTTAATCTTCTTCTTCTTCTTCTTAGCACCCCCCATTTTCTAAATTCTACTTCTTCCACAGTTTTAGGGGTACAACACCCAGACTCTCCACACTTCTTTGCCCTATAGTGGAGCAGATTGCTTGTGTTTTTCTAAGCGATCCTGCCCCACATCT
The DNA here is from genome assembly GCF_000004195.4 of Xenopus tropicalis. Lineage (NCBI taxonomy): Eukaryota > Metazoa > Chordata > Amphibia > Anura > Pipidae > Xenopus > Xenopus tropicalis. Next base: position 38,031,108 of record NC_030685.2, read on the forward strand.
TTTTGTGGCACCACTCCAAACACCCTATTTTTTCTATTGACTTGATAGGGAAGATTTTCAAACTGCTGCCACTCTTACAGCTTTGAAGCTGCACCCCCAAACTTAACATAATCATGGGGTCACCCTGAATAAAACAGCGACATTTGTTGGACAATCCAAAGTGGCAGAAGCCAACAACAGGCAATCAAATTTCACCCAGTGCTGCCACTCTTACAGCTATAAGGCTACACTCACTAAACTTGAATCACATAATCATGGGGTCAACCAGAATCAAAATATGATTGTTTTTGGATGCGCAAAAGTGGTCGGGGCTACGAACAGCAGATTTCATCCATTGAATTTCATTGGTTTCAATTTAAAATGCTATCATTCTCAAACTATTTATGCCATGGGGCCCAAACTTTGCACAGTTTGTCACTGGGTGACTTCGAAAAAGTGGGCACACCAACCCACCACAAACATAAAGGTAAGGGGAGCACTCACCAGGATAGCCAACCGCAAGAAAGCTTTTCCGTGTTGTCACGCTTGATGCCGCCCCCCATTAGGGGCAAAAATTTCCAAAAAGATTTTGTGAAAACCAACCCACCACCAATCACAATTTACCTATTGACTTTTATTGGTTTAACTTTAAACTGCTGCCATTCTTTAACTATTAATCCAAGGTGCAGAGTTTGTCACTGGATAACTGCAGTTCCAGGTTACAAAAAGTGCAGTTCCAGTGCAGTTCCAGGTTTACTTTCAGTGGGGAAATTTAAATTGCTGCCATTTAGACACTATTAAAACCAGGGTCCCCAAACTTTGCACAGTGGCTTTTACTATATAACTGGGGTCCAAGGTTAGAAAAACTGGGTGGAGTCAACAACAGCCAATCAGATTTCATTCAGGGACATGAAGTTTGTTCTCAAATTTTCCTTTCTAGTTAGAAATTGTTTTTCATTCTGCAAAAATTGTATAGCATGTAGGATGTCAGGTTAACAAGGGTGTAAGTACATTTAGATCAAACATTACAGGGAAAGTTCATGATACAAAAATATATAACCAAGATGTTGCTTATATACAGTATTTGTTGGTCTCCAATACATAGAAAAGATTTCCCCATCATAAAATAAGACGGATTTATGACCTACAGACATTACAACCTAAAGGGCTGAACATATAATTATAGTTTGCTTCCTTAGTTAAAATAAAATAAAAACTCAGATCTCTCTGAGTAAGTGCTTGGATTGTGCAAAATATGTTGGAGACTGTGGGAGGTTTGGCAACTGATTAATAGTGATGAAAAGTGATGAGCGAATCTGTCCCGTTTCGCTTCGCCATAAAACTCGCAAAACGGCAAGAAAATGCGCAAAATGCATTTATCACACAATTCTTTTTGTCGCCCGCCTCTTTTTAGTCACCCCTGTCTTTTTTGTTCGCCCGTGTCTTTTTTTGTCGCCCACACTTTTTTGTGGGCAAATTTTGACACAACTGTATCCTTTTTTGATACTGCCAAGGCAATTTGACGTGACCACGGGCAATGTGACGCTCGACAAAAAATTTTTTACGTGCGGCGAGTTTTTCTGCATTGAATTTTCACTGAAGTTTTGCTAAACAATTTGCCAATGGCGAAATGCAGAAATTCGCTGCAAATCCATGCCTGGCGACAAAAATTTGCTCATCACTACTGATTAACAATAAGTCCAGTAAGTATGATTAAAATAATTTCATTGTACTTGGAGCCCACTCTTTTTACTTTATATTATCATTTTTATTACAGCAGAAGAGAGCTGAGTTTGTTTGACGTAAGGCTACATAATGGAGTTGCTCTGGGTGACTGGACAGTACTGCCTGGAGTGTGGCGTGAAAGGATTGCTTCTGCTTAATCTGAAGTTTTATTAATAAACTGTGGTTTTTATATTTAGAAATGTATACAATTTGCATTAGCAGTTGTGAGATCATTTAAATGTACTATGTATAAATAACCACTAGGTGGTAGTATAGTTTAGGAATGCTCTTAAAAAAAGTGTGTATTACAATCATCTGTAAGAAAATCAAATGATGGATACAGTATGTATGTATAACACTATGTGGCAATATAAGTCATTGGAATAAGCATGTATAACAAATTAGCATACAACTCCCAGCAGCATTATTTAATTTTTCAGGTTTGTTTTGAGTATTAAAGCACAGATTTAAAGTATCTGAAAGTTTTTTTTATTCAAATTCAAGTTTTTTTATATCCTGATTCTTTTTAATAAATAAGCAAACGTTCAAGTTTTTTTTAAAATGCAAGTTTATTCTAATTCTTTATTCTAGAAAAAAAACTCTCTATTACACAATATTTACAAAAATTGATAATTAAGCCCATAAGTGTTGTTACTGCCAGTCACGTAGAATGTTACAGGAGAAGAAAATCTACTCAGGCATTTATTGTCAATAGATGAGATGTAATTTCCAGATGTAACATAGCAACATAGTAAGTTGGGTTGAAAAAAGACATACGTCCATCACGTTCAACCATAATGCCTATATATAACCTGCCTAACTACTAGTTGATCCAGAGGAAGGCAAAAAACCCCATCTGAAGCCTCTCTAATTTGCCGCAGAGGGGAAAAAATTCCTTCCTGACTCCAAGATGGCAATTGGACCAGTCCCTGGATCAACTTGTACTAAGAGTTATCTCCCATACCCCTGTATTCTCTCACTTGCTAAGAATCTATCCAGCCCCTTCTTAAAGCTATATAATGTATCAGCCAGCACGACTGATTCGGGGAGGGAATTCCACAACTTCACAGCTCTCACTGTAAAAAATCCTTTCCGAATATTTAAACTGAACCTTCCTTCTTCTAAACGGAGTGGGTGCCCTTGTGTCCGTTGGAAGGACCTACTGGTAAATAAAACATTAGAAAGGTTATTATATGATCCCCTTATATATTTATACATAGTTATCATGTCACCTCTTAAGCGCCTCTTGGCCAGTCTTTATTCACTACTGAGACTTTCCATGCCCTTACCAACTTAGTTGCCCTTCTCTGGACCCTCTCTAACTCATCATGTCCCGTTTGAGCACTGGAGACCAGAACTGAACAGCATATTCTAGATGGGGCCTTACCAGCGCTCTGTAAAGGGGAAGAATAACCCCCTCCTCCCGTGAATCTATACCCCTTTTAATACAGCTCAAAACCTTGTTTGCCCTTGCAGCTGCTGCCCGGCATTGCTTGCTACAGCCAAGTTTATTATCTACAAGGACTCCAAGATCCTTCTCCATTATGGATTTGCCTAGTGCAGTCCCATTAAGGGTATACGGGGCTTGCATATTTTTACATCCCAGGTGCATGACCTTACATTTATCCACATTAAATCTCATCTGCCACTTAGCCGCCCAGATTGCCAGTTGGTCAAGATCCTGCTGCAAGGATGCCACATCCTGGATAGAATTGACTGGTCTGCAGAGTTTTGTGTCATCTGCAAACACTGATACATCACTTATAACAGTGTTTTTCAACCTTTTTGGGCAAAGGCACACTTGTTTCATGAAAAAAATCACGAGGCACACCACCATTAGAAAATGTTAAAAAATTTAACTCTGTGCCCAGCAGCAGTGCCCCCCTAGTACACTGGTGCCCAGCAGCAGTGCCCCCCTAGTACATTGGTGCCAAGAGCAGTGCCCCCCTAGTACATTGGTGCCCTGCCTACGGCACACCAGGCAACATCTCGCGGCACACTAGTGTGCCGCGGAACAGTGGTTGAAAAACGCTGACTTATAATACCCTCCCCCAAGTCATTTATGAACAAATTAAACAAAAGTGGACCCAGTACAGAACCCTGAGGGACCCCACTGAGAACCTTATTCCAAGTAGAGAATGTACCATTAACAACCACCCTCTGTACCCGATCCTGTAGCCAGTTTTCTATCCATGTGCAAACGACTTCACTAAGACCAATAGACCTTAGTTTAGAAAGCAGTCGTTTGTGGGGAACGGTATCAAATGCTTTGGCAAAATCCAAATAGATTATATCTACTGCATCCCCACTGTCCAGCTTCTTACTCACCTCATCATAAAAAGCAATTAAATTGGTCTGACATGACCTGTCCTTCATAAAGCCATGCTGATTACTGCTCATAATGCCATTCTCCAGTACATAATTTTGTATGGATCCCTTAACAAGCCTTCAAATAACTTGCCCACCATGGATGTCAAACTTACAGGCCTATAATTGCCAGGCTGAGATCTTACTCCCTTTTTAAATATAGGAATGACATTCGCCTTCTTCCAATCCATAGGTACCATGTAATTTCCTTTTCTTCCTGCCTGTATCCCACCCAGCTTGTTGGTATTTTTGGGCTCAGGGAAGGAAGGGGAGAAGGGGGAATGGAGGAGACAACAGCTCAGGCCCATGCTTGTGCCCTGGAAGTTTGAGCTGAGAGAAGGAAGACAAAGCCGTAGGTACAAATTGAACCAAAGGAATGCCGTCTTTCTTTTGAAGGAGGACTGAGAGCAGCATTACTGTGAGGGTTTATTGGTATATTTAAATAGACCTTTCTCATAACGTTTACTACCTTTCTTGCTATTTATAAACCCTATAAAGTTGCCTTGCCATCAACATGGATTCATGTAGGGATAGCTGTTATCAATTACACATCGCTGTCTGCTGAAATGCCCATGACACACAGAGACAAATTTATTAAAAAAAATGAATCTTTAAAACATAAAAAAAGAATAAGAAAACAACTTAAACACAGCAAAATCACATTCTACCCATCATTTTGAATTCATCTTGAAAGCTTTTAGATGACAATTTTTTTCTTATTTCAAGTTTCAGAAATTTGAATGAATCACTTTTGCTGCAAAAAAAAGTTAAATATGAATGATGATAAATCAGCCCTATAGTGTTTTTTTAGTGTTTTTTTTCATGTTCTGACATATCAATGCTGATTTTAGATAATTCCATGCTTTCTAATGCATTATGGGGCAACATGTTGCTCCCCAACCCCTTGGATGTTGCTCTCTGCCCCCAAACCAGGTAGTTATGTTTGAATTTCGGACGTGGTGGCAAGTTTTGGTTCAATAAAAACAAGATTTACTACCAAATAAAGCCCCCTGTAAGTTGATAAAATCAGCTGTGCAAAATCTCCCGATCCCTGTCTGCACCTGCGCCTTGATTGGTCAATTTTACTGCCTGTCAAGAAAACTGTGCTCTGATTAGAGAATCCATGAGAAAAAAGATCCAATCAGAGCACAGATTTTTTTGACAGGCAGTAAAATTGACCAATCAAGGCGCAGATGCAGACAGGGATCGGGAGATTTTGCAAACTTTGAACTTTTGCTGCAGTTTTCATCCCACAGGTACTATACACAAGTAACTATACTGTATATGTTCTAAAGTCTAACCCACTAGCTGAAATTAAATTGTTTTTTGTCACCTGATATCTATAATATCCCTATCCCCTACCCTAACAGATGGAGGGTAAGTTAACTTTCCCCCCTGACAAAGCTCATTGTGCTTTTATATATTTGTTATGGTTTTTTGCACTTTCTATTTTTCTTTTACTTTTGTCATTGTTTTTTCATTTCTAGTTAGTTACAGTGGGGCCAATGCTGTGTATCAGTGCCAGTGTTATAGTGCCAGGGCCTGAAAATCTGCCATCAGTACCCACTGCTTCTCATGGCATATAATGTGCTGGTTTTGTATATAGACTGCATCTCACTGCATATAATGTGCTGGTTTTGTATATATAGACTGCGTCTCACTGCATATAATGTGCTGGTTTTGTATATATAGACTGCGTCTCACTGCATATAATGTGCTGGTTTTGTATATATAGACTGCGTCTCACTGCATATAATGTGCTGGTTTTGTATATATAGACTGCGTCTCACTGCATATAATGTGCTGGTTTTGTATATATAGACTGCGTCTCACTGCATATAATGTGCTGGTTTTGTATATATAGACTGCGTCTCACTGCATATAATGTGCTGGTTTTGTATATATAGACTGCATCTCACTGTATATAACGTGCCTGGGATGTCAGTACCTGCTGCCTCTCTCTCTGTAAAGCTAACTTAAACATCTAAAGGGGAGGTTCACTTTTAAGTTAATTTGTAGTATGTTATAGAATGGCCTATTCCTAGCAACTTGGCAATTGGTCTTCCTAGTTAATTTTTTATAGTTTTTGAATAATTTGCCTTTCGCTTCTGCCTCTTTCCAGCTTTCAAATGAGGGTCACTGACCAAAAAGTATTGCTCTGTGAAGCTACAGTTTTATTTTTCCATGCAGGCCCCTTAACTATTCATATTCCCATCTCTTGTTTAAACCACTACCTGGACCCTAGCAACCAGATAGCTGCTGAAATACCAAATGGAGAGCTGCTGAACAATAAGCTAAATAACCGAAAAACTATTAAAAATAAAAGATGACCAATTGCAAATTGTCTCAGAATATCAATGTCTAGATCATGTTAAAGTTAATTTAAAGGTGAACTACCCCTTGAAGCTAACTGATCACAAACACAAATGTATAGAGAACCCCCAACAGAAGAGCACATATGAATACTTTTACATCCTAAGCATTTTAGGGTTAAAAGCACCCCCACCAGCACTTTTGCGCAGTATCCCTGGGAGTCAGTGGGAACGGCAAGAGGTAGTTGGGAGGTTAATTTTTTACACCAGCAGCGAATCCACTAAGGGGCCCATTTACTTACTCACGAACGGGCCGAATGCGTCCGATTGCGTTTTTTTCGTAATGATCGGTATTTTGCGATTTTTTCGGAAAATTATCGCAACTTTTTCGTTACCAATACGATTTTTCCGAAAAAACGTGAGTTTTTCGTAGCCATTCCGAAAGATGCGATTTTTTCGTAGCGTTAAAACTTGCGCAAAAAGTTGCAATTTTTTCGTAGTGTTAAAACTTGCGCGAAACGTCGCGCCTTTTAAGTTTTAACGCTACGAAAAAAGCGCAACTTTTCGCGCAAGTTTTAACGCTACGAAAAAATCGCAACTTTCAGAATGGCTACGAAAAACTCGCGTTTTTTCGCGCAAATCGTATTGGTAACGAAAAAGTCGCGATAATTTCCAAAAAGTCGTAAAGGCGCCGAAAAAATCGCAAAAAATACAAAAAAGTCGCAAAATGTTCGTTTTCCAATCGGAATTCTTCCAATTCGGTCAGAATTCGTGTCTTAGTAAATCAGCCCCTAAGTCTCACATTAGCTATAGGTCGGACTGTGTACGGCCCATATTTAGCCTCCCCAAACAAAAAAGTCACCCTCCGCCTATGTGGTTGTGGCACCCTGGGAAATAAGAATATGGCTAGCCCCCATGTGAAATTTCAAAATTAAATATAAAAAAAATCTGTGTTTTTGAAAAATGAATTTCTATGCAGGATTCTGCTGGATAAGCTCTATTAACTGATGTATTTTTAAAAAAACATGTTTTCCCATGACAGTATTCCTTTAAAATACCAATTACCACTTTAAAATACCAATTAAACACTTTTTTGTATGGTAATCAGTGCCCCCCATGTGAATTGAATATGTCTGAGGGTGAGGGTGTGTAAGCAGTTATCCATAACAAAAGTATGGAAGGAAACTGGAAAAGAAGGATATACTTCTAATACTATACTAAAAATTCAGGCAGTGTAGAGACAAAAAATTACTTATTATATTAATAAACACATCTCTAATGCTCCCCAAAAGACTGTATATTTATTAGTTATTTTGACAAATGTTGCTTTGAAAGCTAGAAAGAATGCTGAAGAACATGCACTTTAATGAATTATTCATATAACTTATTTTGTACTGGTAAAAAAAATAAAGCAGATTCAATAATTTCCCTCTTGGGAACAATAGCAATAAGCAAGTTACAAATATCTTTCACAGATAAATTTGGAAAGCACAAGAACATTCATATGTATTTTTTTCCTGTGCTCCACCTCGTTTGTTATTTCTTAGTATGAAAGCAAGTGATCTCCATTAATAGCATAATTATAGCACAATTATTGCTCAATATAAAAAAATAAAAATGAGAAAACTGAGTTGGTGAACACATCCATTGCCAAAATTGTTAAACCAGAGGAAGAGGAGCTTTGCTGTTGAACTTCCATGAAGAGTTAAAATGTGATTATTTCTGTTCCCATATAAATGAATGTGTATTGATTCAATTTTTTCCCAAAAAATGCTAGGCTAATCCACTTATATTTATAGTCCATATTCACTTAGTAAATATGAGTAAGTCACAGACTACATTTCACCTGTTAAAATGAGGCTTATGGCAATAAGTCATAATATACATTGAGCATAACCAACACCAGTACAACCCATTACAACATTCCTGTAACTAATTATGCTATGACTTTTCCCACAAACCCAATGATTCCAAGAATACTTCAAGTGTAAAATGTCTGTAAAACTGCTCATTCATCTACAAACATTCCCAATCCCAACTATAGGTGTATATAAACCATATAAAACCCATCCATCAAATTTACTTTACCCCAAAAAAACGTTTCAATTGACACCAGCCAATTCGTATCGAAAGACAGCCTATCCAGTATGAAATAAAATTATTTCTTAATTAAATAAAATCTCATAACATCCCAAGTCATGAAATTCTCAAAATCATTCCTATTTCATGAGGAAATCCATGCCCGCCTACAGACAGAAATCCTAAATATACATATGGTAACAGTCACAGCATTGATTTTGCTTGTTTGCATTTTTATCAGTGCCCCCCAGTTGCTCCAAACATTTTGCTCAAGTTAGGTTGCAGGTACATAATGTCTGCTGATGTGCTATGCGTTTCCTTTACTTTCCTTATATATCACATATTCTGCTTTCTGTTCAACAGAGTAATTTTGTAATAACACACAAATGTTCTTTATATCATCTGCCAATAGTAGTCAAAAAGTCTAACCTGTCTGCACAGAAACAATTCAGGGCATTGAAAATAATTCAAGCAAAATTACCTATCACTACCACAAACTTTTCATTACAAAAAGATATACTGACCCTTAAACACAGTGGAATTCCTTATTCAGAAACTGGTTATCCAAATAGCACCAAATAACAGGAAGGCCATCTCCTATAGGGCCCATTTTAAGTGAATATTTTTAAAAGTGATTTGTTTTTTCTCTGTAGTAATAATAAAGCAGTGCCTTGTACACTGTACTGGATGGAAGCTGCACGAATACATTTTGGTGGCCAAACAATCCTATTGGGTTTAAAATGTTTTTAGTACACTAAGGTATGATAGACCCCGTATCTGGAAAAACCCACGGTTCCAATATTCCAGATATCTTATTTCCTACACATAATTATAAATGTACAAATCAATTCAAACTTTTGTTCCTAATTTGGATTTTTGTATCTGAAAAAAAAGAGTATTTTTTAAAACTAAGGGGCAGATTCATCAAAGTACGAGTCGAATCCCGAAATAAGTAAAATTCGGATTAGATACAATAATTTCCGATGATTGAAAATGTCACGAAAATACAAAAAAATAGTAATAGTCACGATAATATCGTATTGGCGATCTGAAAGTCACAAAATTTTCTTATCCGAACGATCGGAAACGGCGGGAAAACCTTTCTGACTTCGATCCTTCTGATCATGTTTTTTGAAGCCACCCATGGGACTCACGATAACGAAGCCTTAATGATTTGCCCAGATCATGTAAAGTCAATGCCAGATGTCCCTTCCCTTCCCTGGAGAATCCACCAATCAGATGTCACTTGTTGACTTTCAGTGTGGGCAAATTTAAGTTGCTGCCATTCAGACACTATTAAAACCAGGGTCTCCAAACTTTGCACAGTGGTTTTTACTATATAACTGTGGTCCAAGGTTAGAAAAAGTGGACGGAGCCAACAACAGATCAGATTTCATTCAGTGACTTCACGTTTTTCAAACCAACATGAAGTTTGTTCTCAAACTTCCCTTTCTAGTTACATATACTACGTCCAGAAAAATTACAATATGCCAATATTTGACATTTTAGGCACTCCGAAAGTATTCCAAGCTCAACTTGTGTTCTGTCGGAAATCTATCTTTCTTTCATTCTTTTAAGGACAAATACATGTTACACATCTGAAAAATAAAAGATTGAGGGCCATCCTCAGGATTAAGAACTAGTAAAGTTTAGTTTTAACTTTCAAAAACGGGTCAGAAAGACACATTGGGCCCGATTCACTAAAGTCCGAAATAAGGGGCCTGATTCACTAAAGGGCGATAAAACGTGCACTATTTTTATTGTGCGCTAAAATTTTTACCGCGTCTTAATTTTGGCGATTTTTCGCACGATTCACTATAAGCATACTCGCGCTTTTTTACGCGCGATATTGCATGCGTTATTTAACTCGCGAAGACTATTTCAATGCAGTATTTGCTGGTACATGTGCTAAATTACGCCCGCGAATAGTCGCCGCATATGAATGGTAGCTTAGAAATAGTGTATAACAATTGTCGCCGCATATAAATGGTGTATATAAATATTAGCCACATATAAATGGTAGCATATAAATGGTATCATATAAATAGTAGATGCTTATAAATAGTAGCCACTAGTGATGAGCAAATGTGTTCTGGTTATCTTTAGTGAAAAATTAGCAAATCTTTCGAAAGATCCACGAAACGGCAAAAATGTTGTGCGGGCAAAAAAAGTGTTGCTGTGACTATTATTTTTTGACGCTTGTATCAATTTTTGTATGTGCGGTGAATTTTTGCGTGGCGAATTTTTTCATGCGTTTTGCCATTGGCGGATTGTTTTGCGAAACGCATGAAAAAATCCGCCGCGAAAAAATTCAACGCACGTCCAAAAATTTGCTGCGAATCCATGCCTGGTGAAGCATTTCATCACTTGTAGCCAAATATAAATAGTCGCGCAAATGAACACACGCCATATTAGCCATACACACCAATACTTGCAGAAAATTACTGTATTAAAAATGAACATTTCACTGCAAATTGGCGGCTGCGTCACTCTAGGGGAAACACATACTTGAATAAATAACACTGTAAGTCCATATTTTATTGCAAAAACTCATTTACTGTACTTTTCTATAATTTTTCGCCTGCCTGTAGTAGGTGTTAATTTTCGCATAGCCGAATGCGATATTTAGCGCGCAAAAGTTATAGTGAATCATGCGATCGTATTCTTTTCAGCGCAGAAATTAACGCATGCGGTAAAACTAGTGCGAGAAATAACCCATGCGAAAATGGCGATTTTTCGCACACGATAATACTATGGTGAATCACGCGCAAATTATTTTGCGTTTTTTAACGCAAAAAAGCGTGCGATAATTTTTATCGCCCTTTAGTGAATCAGGCCCAAGGAGTGCTATTTATAGCATGCGTTAAAAATCTTATCACTTCTTATTTTTCACTCGATTCACTAAAAGGACACTTGTCATAATTAAGAAGCGATGTTCTTGGCGTTATTTATCTTACGATGACATATTTTCAAGCAATATATTACACAGCGCACAAGATATTACGCAGCGCGTGATATTTTATGCAGAGCGCAATATATTACGCAGAGCGCAATATATTACGCACGTAACCATTACTTTCTGAAAACCACCATTTCCCTGAAAACTGGAGGATGCATCACTCTAGGGCCAACATATACTTGAAAAAATATGACTGCAAACTCCATGTTGTGTTGCCAATAGCTCACGAACCGCAATTTTCTTTAAGTACCGCCTGCCCCAAGTAGGGTTAATATTCACACAGATTAACACGATATTTTGCACGTTTAACGCTTCATATGTGTTTGTGAATCATGCGTTAGTACTATTTCTATTCGCTAATTAACGCAATGCGTTTTTTTGTGCATGCGATATGCGGATTAACACATGCGAAATGACTTTGATGAATCGGTACTTAATTATCGCATGCTTTTTAATGAAAAAAACTATGCGATAAGAGTTATTGACCTTTAGTGAATCGGCCCCTATAAAGCTTATCGCATAGTTTTTTTCATTAAAATATGTCATCGTAAGATAAATAACGCCAAGAACATCGCTTCTTAATTATGACAAGTGTCCTTTTAGTGAATCGAGCGAAAAATAAGAAGTGATAAGATTTTTAACGCATGCTATAAATAGCACTCCTTATTTCGGACTTTAGTGAATCGGGCCCAGTGTATTTTTGTGTCTATTTACATTTTCTTTGGCACCAAAAATAGTGATGTCCCGTTTAGCTTCGCCATAAAATTTGCAAAACGGCTAAAAATACGAGAAACGCATTTGTCGCGCAACTTTTTTGTTGCCCGCATCTTTTTTATTGTCACCTAAATCCTTTTTTTGTAGCTTGCTGCTTTTTTGGACCAACCGCAGCCATTTTTGACGAACCCACTCCCATTGTGACGCCCAATTTAATGTGGCCGCAACTTTTTTTTTACGTGCAACAAATTTTTCCACAGAGAATTTTCATGGATGTTTCACAAGAAATTCGCCTTTAATCCATGCCTGTCGAAAAAATTTGCTAATCAAAAACAAAGACAACATAAAACACATTCATGTAGGCCCACACATACACACAACATATAAAACACATTTTACAAATTAAGCTGGCAAATTGTTCTATTAAATTCGCTATAAACAAAAATAAAATGGACATGTTTTCAGACCTGAAAACAAATAGACGTTACAGTTACTAGGTCTATAATCTCTTGTAATAAAAGAAAAACAAATAATCATACATGCCAAAAACTTGTTTTATACATTAACAGAAGTCAACAGGGATTTTATCATTGTTTCAATAGTTCTGTCTACCGAATAGAGATGTAGCGAACCTCACAAAAAAAGTTCGCGAACTTCTGCCAAAAAGTGCGAACTTTTGCGAACTTTGCGAACCCCATAGACTTCAATGGGAAGGCGAACTTTAAAACCTAGAAAAGCCATTTCTGGCCAGAAAACTGATTTTAAAGTTGTTTAAAGGGTGCCACGACCTGGACAGTGGCATGTAGGAGGGGGATCAAGGGCAAAAATTTCTCTGAAAAATACGTTGTTGACACAACGTTGCGTTTTGTGCTGTAAAGGGCAGAAATCACACTACATTTCTAAACTTGTGTAATAAACTGCTTTTACAAGGACTATTGGGTTACAGCAGATGAGATCAGCAGGACAGCTGTCCCCAGCAACTACATACAGAGCAGTAGAAAGTAGATTACTAGTCAGCAAAGCTACCTAAACTGCCCCTCAAACCCCTGCACAGCTCTCTCCTAATGCTAACTCATCAAGCACACACAGGCAGAATGTAAAATGGCTGCTGGGCTTCGGTTTATATATGGAAGGGAGTGGTCCAGGAGGGAGAGCTGCCTGATTGGCTGCCATGTATCTGCTGGCTCTGGGGTGAGAGGTCAAAATTTGGCTCCAGCTAAGGCAAACCCAAAATTGCGAACATCACTAAAAGTTCGCGAACTTGCGAACACCCTATTTTCGTGCGAATTAGTTCTCCGGCGAACAGTTTGCTACATCTCTACTACCGAATACCTTTAAAAAAGATTTTAAATAGTGATGAGTGAATCTGTCCAATTTTGCTTAAACTTAACATGAGACATTTAATCTAAAAAACCTATGCTACAATTAAATTAATTAAATTAATTGAAACTTCAAAGCCTGATTTTTTAAGTATCTTTCTGTGGTCAATGTGTTCAATGAACTACAATTTTAAGAACTTACAGTGGTGTGAAAAACTATTTGCCCCCTTCCTGATTTCTTATTCTTTTGCATGTTTGTCACACAAAATGTTTCTGATCATCAAACACATTTAACCATTAGTCAAAGATAACACAAGTAAACACAAAATGCAGTTTTTAAATGAGGGTTTTTATTATTCAGGGAGAAAAAAAATCCAAACCTACATGGCCCTGTGTGAAAAAGTAATTGCCCCCTGAACCTAATAACTGGTTGGGCCACCCTTAGCAGCAATAACTGCAATCAAGCGTTTGCGATAACTTGCAACGAGTCTTTTACAGCGCTCTGGAGGAATTTTGGCCCACTCATCTTTGCAGAATTGTTGTAATTCAGCTTTATTTGAGGGTTTTCTAGCATGAACCGCCTTTTTAAGGTCATGCCACAACATCTCAATAGGATTCAGGTCAGGACTTTGACTAGGCCACTCCAAAGTCTTCATTTTGTTTTTCTTCAGCCATTCAGAGGTGGATTTGCTGGTGTGTTTTGGGTCATTGTCCTGCTGCAGCACCCAAGATCGCTTCAGCTTGAGTTGACGAACAGATGGCCGGACATTCTCCTTCAGGATTTTTTGGTAGACAGTAGAATTCATGGTTCCATCTATCACAGCAAGCCTTCCTGGTCCTGAAGCAGCAAAACAACCCCAGACCATCACACTACCACCACCATATTTTACTGTTGGTATGATGTTCTTTTTCTGAAATGCTGTGTTACTTTTACGCCAGATGTAACGGGACACGCACCTTCCAAAAAGTTCAACTTTTGTCTTGTCGGTCCACAAGGTATTTTCCCAAAAGTCTTGGCAATCATTGAGATGTTTTTTAGCAAAATTGAGACGAGCCTTAATGTTCTTTTAGCTTAAAAGTGGTTTGCGCCTTGGAAATCTGCCATGCAGGCCATTTTTGCCCAGTCTCTTTCTTATGGTGGAGTCGAGAACACTGACCTTAATTGAGGCAAGTGAGGCCTGCAGTTCTTTAGATGTTGTCCTGGGGTCTTTTGTGGCCTCTCGGATGAGTTGTCTCTGCGCTCTTGGGGGAATTTTGGTCGGCCGGCCACTCCTGGGAAGGTTCACCACTGTTCCATGTTTTTGCCATTTGTGGATAATGGCTCTCACTGTGGTTCGCTGGAGTCCCAAAGCTTTAGAAATGGCTTTATAACCTTTACCAGACTGATAGATCTCAATTACTTTTGTTCTCATTTGTTCCTGAATTTCTTTGGATCTTGGCATGATGTCTAGCTTTTGAGGTGCTTTTGGTCTACTTCTCTGTGTCAGGTAGCTCCTATTTAAGTGATTTCTTGATTGAAACAGGTGTGGCAGGGGGGGCAATCACTTTTTCACACAGGGCCATGTAGATTTGGAGTTTTTTTTCTCCCTTAATAACGTAAACCTTCATTTAAAAACTGCATTTTGTGTTCAATTATGTTATCTTTGACTAATAGTTAACGGTTTTTGATGAGCAGAAACATTTAAGTGTGACAAACATGCAAAAGAATAAGAAATCAGGAAGGGGGCAAATAGTTTTTCACACCACTGTACATACTAACCTGTAGCATGCACACATTAATGGATGCATAAAAATGTTCTCTTTTACCACAGCAAGGCACAGCTGCATATTTTGTAGTTTTTTATGGCAGAAGGAGAATTTGGTTACTAAGCTTAGTCGCAGCAAGGCCACAAGCACGGCTTCATATTGATTTTTATTTCTTTATGGCAGAGGGTGAATTTAGTTACTAAGCTTAGTCACAGCAAGGCCACAAGCATGGCTACAAATTAATTTTTATTTTTTTATGGCAGAGAGAGACTTTGATTACTAAGCTAAGTTGCAACCAGGGTCCCCAAACTTTGCACAGTGGTTTTTACTATATAACTGTGGTCCAACGTTAGAGAAAGTGGGCAGAGCCCATTCAGTGACTTCATGTTTTTCAACCCAACATGAAGTTTGTTCTCAAACTTCCCTTTCTAGTTCATATTTTATTCTCTCACTAAAATAACTGCCTGGTTGCTAAGGTAAATTGTATTGCACTGTTCTAGACAGTGCTAGGATAAAAGAAAGGGCATGTACTAAATTGTGCCTTTTATCCTTTGTGTCTACAGCACTGCAGTAACATTTAGCCACACCCGTTTTGCAATATTTCCTTTATCGGTTCATTAGATTCATTAGGGTACTAGCATGAATAAAAGCAGGTCTAGCATTGAAATTCACATGAGAAGTAAGGTTCCATCTTAAGATAAGGGAACAGTTTTTCCACAGGTAGCTGTGAAGTTTTGGAATTCTTACCCCAAGGTTGTTGTATCAGCAGATACATTAGAGAGTTTCAAGAGAGGGTTGGATGCCTTATTGCAAATCACAGGGTTACTGAAATTAATTCTCAGTACAATGTTAATCCAAGAACTGGTTCAATTACCCCCTTGGAGTCAAGAAAACAGTTACTTCAACTGAGAAATTAAAGAGGCTGTAGATGGGGTTTTTGCACCTTCTTTTAAATCAACTAGTCAACTAGACAAAAAGGTTGAACTTGATCAATTTGTATCTTTTTTTAAGTATCCCTGTGGGCAGACATTTGTGTTTGGATTAGGTTACATTAACTTAATACAATAAAGAATTGTAAATAAAATAGACTTTTTTGAGGACAGGTAATATTTTTTGTAGATATTGTGGCAGGAATTGATATTAACTGGCATTGGAATTAATTCACCTAAAAGAGAGGGTAAATAATAAAGTACTTTGGCATTCTATCACCATATCATAAATGCTTCTCTTTGATAAACAAAATGGTCTGGGAAAACTTAGCTGTTGTTTTTATAAATCATCTTCCTTACAAAGGAAGGTTGGGAATAGGAAACACTTTAAATCTTAATGATAATTTGTCCTTATATTGCTTATCTGTTGTGTTTCATTAATACTATTTCAAAGCCTTTTTGTAATTATGCACTTTGTTTTAGCACATTTAGGTCACCAATAGAATGGCTTTACAATGACTCATGGGAAATGTAATTATCAAAAAGGGTTATCCACTTTGTGGCTCAGTTACGCTAAAGCAGTGAATCTGCATGAAGGTGCTCTCCTTTTCCTTTATAATGTACCAAAGGGCCAGGCGGTGAGCCATTGGGATTGATGCATCATGCTTGGGAGCAGTGAGGCTGAGCAGTTGAACACCTACATTTTGATTTTGGCATTTCAGGCATTAAGCATATTACTACTTACTGCAGAGTCACATACAACACATGGCATGCACTCCCAATAATACATGGCATATAGAAACTTAAAGGACTGCTATGAAACCAAAAATGGGCAATGTTTTGAGAAAAAACACAAAATGAGGGCCAGGGATCTATGTTGCTGGTGCAGAGGGAAAGCAGCACGGGGCATGCAGATGGGGTGGTGTGGAAACCACTAATCTATAGTTTTCTTAATGGTTATTAAGCAAAACACAATGTTACTCAACTTGGCTGGTTACTGGTTAGAAATCTTTTTAGAAAAAAAAACCTGTTCGGTGTGTGGTTAGCATAACGTTAACTGAACTTCGCTAGGAAGCAACACTGCTACTAGTTACTAAATGGTACTGGAGCAATTAATGCAAATGTATAACAGCAATTATATAAGTATTATAAAAGTAATTGCTCCAGTACCATGTGTATATAAATGAGATGTGTTGGATGCCTGCACAGACAAGTTTGCTTGCAAACCCTTTTCTTTCTAACATGGATTGCAAACGCTAACAAAAATAATGCAAGTTTTCATTCTGTTCTTAACTGGATCTTTGTACTAAAAGGGGCAACCTGCCTAACTGAGCCAGTATTTATAGGGAAGGTTCTGGCCACTTTGTGGCAGCAGAGAGCAGTTTGGAAATGGGGAAAAAAACTTTTTGTGCAGTTAAGTAGCATACAGCTTTTTAGTGCTGCGCATGTTCCTGCTTGTGATAAAATATTTTTGTATAATTCACATTTTTATAGTAAATTTCCATTTAAAGGGGAGGGTTACAAAATAGAGATTAAATAAATGGAAACATATTGGCTCCTGATGAAATTGACTATATTGTGAGACTGCAAGTTCCACAGGGACTGAGATATAACCTCTGTAAAAATGATTGAATAAATCTTAATTACATAAAGCAAAATAATAACTGGTGTAAGATCTATTATCTGGGATGCTTGGTGTAATGTTTGATATAATATCCTATGTTCTCATAATTATATAATCATATATTCATATATGCATGTATTTTGATACTTTGATACACTTTGATGCTTAGCATATCATACTCCATTTTAGAAATGTACCTCCATTTTGTGACAGCAAACAGCAAGGTTTGAACATCCCATAATTTGTTAATGTTTTTCCCAATTAGTACTTTTGCATAGCTTGCATTTTACAGGATGTGAACCTTCAAAAAGTAACTTTTTCTTATCTGTGTACTCTATGTAAAATGTATGTCCCGCCTTGGCCGTCCTTGAAGAACGTCCTTGAGGATAATGAGGTTCTACTCTATTTTTTGGAAATGATTCCTTTGTATCTGCATGTACTCAAAAGGGTATATAAGCTATAATCATTTAAGAATAAACTGAACAAGTTTGAACCTCAATTGTGGTTGTGTTATCTTTGTTCCCGTGCACGCCTTTGTCCCGGCAGGAGAGCTCCCACGGCTTACTTGTTTTAGGATTTGCGGTCAGGAACCCTTACACTTGGGACCAGGGGCAACCAGATAAGCGTTTTTCAGTCATTTGGATATCCATACCTTAGGGCTGCTATAGTGGGTTACCATACCTGTACCTCTCTAATGTATTGCCTTGATGTGGGTCAAATGAACAGATCACATTGACAGAATGCAGGCTGTCAGGACAAGGCATCAAGGAGCCAATGCACTCCTTGCCCTGACAGGATTTTTAAATCTGCCAATCGACATCTGTCAGCAGCTTTTATCAGCCCATGTATTGTCACCTTATTTTGTGACTTAGTTTCCAATGTTCTATTTCTACATTACTGAGCAAGTAATAGGACAGGTACAATTTCTACACTAGTTATATCTAAATCATCTGATCCAATATCCAATGTATTTTTTTCAGTGTCACATAAGCCTGTAACTAGTTATTACCAGGTGTTTTGACTTGGCTCAGGGTCCAGCACCATGTTGTGCATGCCAGATAATGTATCTGTACTGCTTGGGCTGACTAACTTACAGCTTTTGTGCCAATTTTTGGGTTTGTGACCTATGTCATGATGCAACACAATGGTTGCCATGCTATCCTGTATGCTAGATCCATGTTTTTGCTCAAATAATTTTTGCACACACAATCAATATGAGTACTGATTCTACCAATTACAGACTGAGGACAGTTTTACTATGCTCTCCCAATCCTATAAGATGTAAGTCTGAGTTATTCTTTTTTTCTGTTCTTAAACCACTGGAGTGTTTTTCAATAATCTCCACTTTCTTGCACTCCAGTCTGGAGTCCTGCTATTCCTACTAAACCCAATCAGATGGTCAAATTTTTTTACCATCTTCATTTCCTATGACACAAGGATAAAATTAGTAATGCTTATTGCAGACTGATTGCAGTAAAGCTGCCCTTCCCAAGTATAGCAGTACTTTTATTAACAATATAATTACTGGCAAGCAACGAAGCACAGTAACAGTAATCCTTTAAATACCAGACCAGTTTTATGGCCAGTGTGACAAGCAAATCTGTTGCTACATATTTCCAGTAAAATATTCTCTGGTAGTAAAGAAACAGTCTATTTTTTGTCAAACATTAGGTTAATGGAGTAGGCCTTGTCAGCAGAAACACTACTAACAATAGCACTTCCCATAAGTTTGTCTGGAATGGAAAGGGCCAAGCAATTAGGCAAAAGGTCTCATGGCATTGTGGAGGCCAGTTAAAAGTCAATTAATTAGTGGGCAGGTGGGAGGGTTAAACTTTATTGGTGACAGGGCAGAGGGACATAGGAGGTAGGGGTGGGCCAAACCAACAAGGCTCCGAGTAGGGGTAGGCAGAAGAGGTACCTGCCTAGCACCCCCCCCCCCCCCCCCCCAGAGTTGCACCCTAGTCAGGTGCCTCTTCTGCCCCTGATAGGAGGGCATAAATACCTGTGCACAGCTGGAATCCGGTCTCTTGGGACCAGTGTCACAGGCTAACCCCCCCTCCCATTTACTGTTTTGTTCTAATAATAAAAATGAAATTTAAGTAAAAAAATAAATAATAGGTTCTTTTGTTTATTTGTCTATTGTTGCCATTATTTAAGGGGTAAATGTCACCCAATCAGGGTGGATAGTTTATGTTTGAAATGGTGACTCCTAGGCTTTATGGCAAGGAGTTGTGGTATGTGGGTAAGTAAAGTGTTTAGTATGGTAAACCGACTATGGTATGTTATTTTGTGTTAACCCCTAAATAAAGGGCAGCGACCTTTCCACCATTGGTCTGTTTAATTTTGGTGTGTATGCTGGTATTAGAGTGCCTCCTACAATCCCATGGATGTACAAGCTTTATCCATGCTAAAATCATATCAGGAGCAGTGACTTGAACATCTCTAGCAGGGAAACAGATCTTAGAGAATGTTCTTCTTTTTTACCTTTGCAGCACTGCACACTTTTTGCATGGCATGTAGCATAATGTGCAGTTCACTGTGCTGAACCACACCAGAAGCAGTATTTTTTATTTGTATCTGCTGTTCTTTTTTTGTAGTATTGGTGAATCCCTTCTCTTGGCATTCAACTTGGCCATAGTAGGCTCAGGTGCTGGATTCACAGTCTGTACATTTCTATGCCTCTAATCTAATGCCTCTGCCACTGTTTCTTCAATTTGGCTTGCAGTAGAAAAAGCCTTTGCCTGGGTCAAAGCTCTTTTTTTGGAACAGTCTTTCTCTAATGCAAGACAATATTTTTTTTCACATGGTTAGTTTACCATCTCACAGGTAACAAATTGTTCTGTAGATTCACCATTACTTTATGCATGCTGGTCAAATGAATATAATTCAGCAACCACTTTTACTCTTAGTTAAGTGATGCGTTGGTTAGCAAAAGGCAATCCACCTGACCCTGAAAAAACCAAACCCAAACCACTGCGCCATCGACCAAGACCAAGTGTACATGCTCAGTTTGTAAGACTATGAGTCAGCTTCCTGGCTCAGATCCACATTCCACACAACAAATCTTTTGACAAAAAAGTCAGTGCAGGTTTTCTGTGAGTGCTTATGGCTGTATTTACATAGACCTTTCTGATAAAGCTTACTTAGTTTTTACCTTTCTTTCTCCTTTAAATATACAAATCCAAGTAGTAAAAGGCATCAGTGGCAGAACTATAGATCCTGCAACTGCATAGGAGGATTAGTGGGGGGCCAGAACTTGGGATCTACTGAATGGTCGTGCCTCTCCCCAGTTCCAACTCCCAGTTTAATTTTTGCTGAACAAACAGGCACACAGTCGGCAGAGGGGTGGGGCAATGCGGCTCAATTGAACTTTGTGTGCCGGGCCACCTGAAATTTGTTTTCACATGGGGCAAAGCCATTGCTAGTTACACCACTGAAAGGAATGGTAGGCTCACCAGAGTTTAATAGAAAAGGTTTAGGCTGCTGCAGAGACGGAAGATACATCATTGTATGTCAATATTTCTGTCAATATTGTTACATATTGCATTTAGGAATAGATATGGTAGAAAAGTAACTTATTAACAATTTCTTTTAGACATTACGACTGTCAAAGAAACTACTGTAATAGTCTAGTACATAGTGGCATCTACTGGTCAGATATATAATCACCACAGAAAATTCCATTTGCGCATAAAGGAAGAGAAACACAACCTGTTTTTAATAATAAAATCCACTTTAAATCCTTTCATAAATATTTATATGAAACTGCACCATAATGTTTACATATTCTTTATGAATACCATTACCAAATAGGTCTTATTGCAGTATAGGGCAAAATGGAACAGGGCAATAGAGCACCATGTAGTCAGCAGAGCTGTGCAGTGTGTGCTTCAGTGCTGTCCTAAAACTGGAAGAGTTAGGAGAACCTTCAGCCTCTGACTGATGATTTATGTTTTTCTCTTGCTGGCAAATAAGTTTTGGGTTGAATGAGGGAGGTACACTTTACTACTGAACACTTCTTCCTGTAAACTGCTTGTTTTAAAGAAGTGGAGTGGAGTGCTAGCTGGCTGAGGTTGTACTGCTTAGGGGAGCTCTGTGGTTCTTTACCTTGCCATACAAATTGTCAGATATTTTGCAGTAGCATTGAAAGAGTCCAGCAATAGCTGAGCACCAACCTACACTAGGTAACCCCCATTATATTAAATGGTAAGTTGAAATGATTCAAAAGTGGGCCAGTGTCCCTCAGAATCACTTACCTTGTTGTACTCTCCAAAACATATCTGCTGTAATGCTATCAAACATGCATAGCATTTACTGATATTTATTAAGGCACTAAGATTTTAGCATAGTCTCTGAATCTATTACAAAACTGTGCTTAGCAAAGGAATATTCCCTAACTTCAGTAGATAGCTAGCTGAGTCAGTATTCAGTGAGTTAACTTTGGGACACTAATTCTGACGTTACTTTTAGATTGCTTCCCTCCTACATTTTTCCTATATTTTTGCCAGGAATTTAGTGAAGCAATCATTTAGTCTCAAAGGTCTTTCCCTTGTGTGTCTCCCTTTCTGTTTACTCAAAGCTTCCATTTTGCAGTATCTTTTCACCCTCATTTCATTAGGTACCAAGATAAAACATCCAATCTATCAACCCAAGGGGTCTACAGAACAGTTTGATGCCCAATTTGCATAGGTTTTCCAAATTATGCGCCATGTAGGGGTACCAAATCAAAATATCATGTATGATCTATCATAATGTAATTGTAAATTTCAAGTGTAAATTTCAAAATGTTCAAGTTGGCAAACTAATATTATGAAGATAAAGCAGCCACTTTTGCATCTCGTTACTTACTCATTACTCACTTAAAATGTAAGTTCTACGGGGCAGGGACCTTCTTACTTATGTGTCTCATACCACATGGCACTTAATTTGTGTATTATTGTATTTTTATTGTATTTATTTTAATATGTGTCCTTCCTGTGTGTACTGTTGTACATTGTAAGAATGTACAGAGCTGCGTATTCTTGTAGTGAAAAGTGTAAAGTTATACATAAAGCACAAGAAAATGAAATTGAACCTCTGCACAGACTCACCCCTTCCAATGTGCCTTCACCGTATACAGGGAAGAAACTGAAGATGGGTGCAGGCCATTTACATGCAGTGCTCCAGTGTTGTTCTTACGCTGTAAAAAAGTGAAAAGGCTGCATTCCTTCTTCTAATCTACCCTATGATTAAGGGTTCTTCCTGAAACATGTCAGGCAGTTTGCATCACAGTATATTTAATGGAATAAAGGACTTTTTTTAGAAGAAGGAGTGTGGCTTTTTTCCATTTTTATAACGTTATACAGGTATGGGACCCATTATCCAGAATGCTTGGGACCTGGGGTTTTCCAGATAAGGGGTCTTTCCGTAATTCGGATCTCCTACCTAAAGGCTGCTAAAAACATTATTTAAACAGTAATTAAACCCAATAGGATTGTTTTGCATCCAATAATGATTTATTATATCTTAGTTGGGATCAAGTACAACGTACTGTTTTATTAGTACAGAGAAAAAGGAAATAATTTTTAAAAATGTGAATTATTTGATTAAAATGGAGTCTATGGGAAAAGGCCTCTCCGTAATTCAGAACTTTCTGGATAATGGGTTTCCGGATAAGGGGTCCAATACCCGTACAAATATACATACATTATCTATGTCACCTCCTCAATGCCAATATCCTACCACTACAGTTGTATTGGGAAAAACACAGATGAATGAGTTTATGCCAAGAAAAAAATACACCACATATCTCAGAACAGTATACTTTTTTTGTACTATTTTAAGTAAAAATGAGATGTGTTTTGAATACACAAATAAGCAGCTGAAGTGAACTTTGGTGGCGATAGAAGGGAAGAAAATTCACATTGTAGTAAATATGCCTCTGTTTGTGGCATTCAGGGACCCCAAAATAAAAATAACCCATATGATCTATCATTTCCATCATTTCTTCTGCAACACACATTACATAATTTTACATGGGGTAAAGCAATAAAAAACTAATGGAGAAATGTAATTTAGGTCACTAAAAACACATTTGCAATGGGACTAAAAATTTGCATCAAGGACAATTTAGCCTTTGTGCAAATGTAAAGTACCTCTTGCGAACCCTTTGCCTTTCATGTAACAGTAGGATAGGGACTGCAAATTTTTTAGATTGTGCCAATTAATAGTATATGTAATAAAACTTCTTAATTAAAAAGTTATTTTTGTGCCAACAATTACACCATCTACAAGCATGTCTTAAACATTCGCAATGCGCAATTAAAATTTGCAATGCAATAACAGTCTAATAAAAAATATTACATTGTGCAATGTTTTTCATTTACAAATGTTATTACATTCCTCCGATTCTCCCTAATCTAAAATGGGTTAGGTTATCTCTTTACTGAAAGGCTTTGCTAAAATTACCATTATTATTATATGAATGAACACTATAATGCCCAATGTACAACTTCTGAACACTATAATGCCCAATGAACATAGGTTTACCAAAGTAAATGGCATGTAGAGGTCCAAAAATAATAAGAATTTTCATTGATTTGGCGGCTGCAAAATAAGTATTATGCATACATTTCATGTGCTATTATAGCCCCCGAATACACATTTTCCTGAATCCAAAATCAGTAAAGATGTCTTCCTATTTCAGACTACCAAACTGCAAAGCAATACTACATTTATCATGGTTAATGAGATCTTTTAAAAAATTCTTTTAAAGGAGAAAGAAAGTCATTTTGGCATTTTACTGCCAATATATTAGCCAAAATAGTGCAAGCTAGAACGCTATATTTATTCTGTAGAAAGCTTTACCCTAGAAACAGCCTTAGAAGATCCCTTCTTTGGTTTAAGATAGCAGCTGTTATTTTAGCTTGATCTCAGTAGCTTCTGTGTTGCAGCTCTAGCTGCTGGTAGCTCAGATAACACATTATGATGGGAGGCGGAGTGAATACTAAAGGAACTTCTCCATTACCTTTTATTATCTTGTAACAAAGTGTAAAAGGCCTTGCATTGAGCAAGACTACTTAATTCATGGAGATGTTTTCATGAAAATGAGAAAGATTACACATTTTATTCTTACACAAAAAAAAACCATTCAAGAGTAGATTATATAATTCTATCATGTTACTATCTAGATTAGATCACATTAATCAGGATGCATAACATAACATAATATGGTCAGACCATGCAGCAGTCCTACTCCCATTGAGTCTTCCCACTAGAGCAGTCTCCTCCTGGAGATGAAAACTAAATCAATCACTAATAGACACGGTAGACTGCCTCAAAGAACTGCAAGAGTCTTTAACTACTTATAATTATATAATATAACTAGAAAGGGAAGTTTGAGAACAAACTTCATGTTGGGTTGAAAAACGTTGTCACTGACGGTCACTGAATGAAATCTGATCTGTTGTTGGCTCTGCCCACTTTTTTTTAACCTTGAATGACAGTTACATAGTAAAAACTACTGTGCAAAGTTTGGGGACCCTGGTTTTAATAGTGTCTGAATGGCAGCAACTGAAAGTCAACGAGTGACATCTGATTGGTGGCTCCGTCCACTTTTTTCTAACCTGGAACTGCAGTTACCCAGTGACTAACTCTGCAAAGTTTAGGGACCCTAGGATTAATAGTTAAAGAACAGCAGCAGTTTAAATTTAAACCAATAAAAGTCACTAGGTAAATTGTGATTGGTGGTTGGTGGCTCAGCCAACTTTCTCTAACCTTGAGTCGAGGTCACCCAGTGACAAACAGTGGGCACCCTGGCATAAATACTGTGAGAATGACAGCATTTTACATTTAAACCAATAAAATTCAATGTATGAAATCTGATTGGATGAAATTTAATGGGTGGAAATGGATTGGCTGTTGGTGGCTCTGCTTTGCAAAGTTTGGGGACCTTAGTATTAATATTTAAAGAATGGCAGCAGTTTAAATTTAAACATATGAAGTCTATAGGTGAAATGTGATTGGCTGTTATTGGCCCTGCCCACTTTTCTAAACTTGAACATAGTCACCCAGTGACAAACAAAGTTTGGGGACCTGACATCAAACCAATAAAATTCAATAGGTGAAATATGATTGGCTGTTGTTGGCTCCACCCACTTTTTAAAAACTAAAACTGCAGTCCCCTAGTGACCAACTGTGAAAAGTTTGGGGACCCTGGTGTTAATATTGTGAGAATGGCAGCAGGTTAAATTTCCCCACTGAAAACAATGAAAGAAATGTGATTGGCTCTTGACAGCCCTTCTAACCTTGAATCACAGTTACCTGGTGCCTAACTCTGCAAAGTTTGGGGACCCCAGTGTTATTACTGTGAGAATGGCAGCAGGTTGGATTTCTGCCAAGTCAATAGGTAAAATCT
Source organism: Xenopus tropicalis (assembly GCF_000004195.4). Classification (NCBI taxonomy): domain Eukaryota; kingdom Metazoa; phylum Chordata; class Amphibia; order Anura; family Pipidae; genus Xenopus; species Xenopus tropicalis. The sequence continues at coordinate 38,057,256 of NC_030685.2, forward strand.
GATTGGCTGTTCACAGCTTCGCCCACTTTTGGGCATTCAACAATCATCATATTTTCATTCAGGCTGACCCCATGACTATGTGATTCAAGTTTGGGGAGTGTCGCCTTAAAGCTGTAAGATTGGCAGCAGTTTCAATTTCCCCATTAAAGTCAATAGGTAAAATTTGATTGGCTGTTGTTGGCCCCTCCCGCTTTAGGGTCATCCAACAAATGTCGCTGTTTCATTCAGGGTGACCCCATGATTATGTTATTCAAGTTTGGGGGTGCAGCTTCAAAGCTGTAAGTGCGGCAGCAGTTTGAAAATCTTCCCTGTCAAAGTCAATGGGAAAATTGGGGTGTTCAGAGCAGTGCCACAAAAAGACGGGGGGGCCGGATCGCTTAGAAAAGCACAAGCAACCTGCTCCGCTATAGGGCGAAGAAGTGTGGAGAGTTTGGGTGTTGTACCCCTAAAACTGTAGGAGGAGTAGCGTTTAGAAAATAGGGGGCACTAAGACAACGAATAAGAACTAGAAAGGGAAGTTTGAGAACAAACTTCATGTTGGGTTGAAAAACATGAAGTCACTGAATGGGCTCTGCCCACTTTCTCTAACCTTGGACCACAGTTATACAGTAAAAACCACTGTGCAAAGTTTGGGGACCCTGGTTTTAATCGTTTCTACATGGCAGCAACTTAAATTTCCCCACTGAAAGTCAATGACATCTGACTTTAACAACCCTGGAATTAATATTTAAATAATGGCATCAGTTTAAATATAAACCGATGAAATCTAATGGGTGGAAATGGATTGGCAGTTGGTGGCTCCTCCCACTTGTTTGGGAACCTTGACATAAATAGTGTGAGCAAGGCAACATTTTAAATATAAACCAAAAAAATTCAATAGGTGAAGTCTGATTGGCTGTTGGTGGCTCCACCCACTTTTTAAAACCTAAAAATGCAGTTCCCTAGTGACCCTGGTGTTAATACTGTGAGAATGGCAGCAGGTTGAATTTCCCATTGAAAATCAATAGGTAAAATCTGATTGGCTGTTGTTGGTTCCACCCACTTTTTCTAACACTGAACTGCAGTTACCAGGTGACTAGCTCTGCAAAGTTTGGAGACCTTAGTATTAATATTTAAAGAATGGCCGCAGTTTAAATTTAAACATATGACGTCTATAGGTGATATCTAATTGGTTGTTGTTGGCCCCACCCACTTTTCTAAACTTGTAACATAGTCACCTAGTGAAAACTGTGCAAAGTTTGGGGACCCTGACATTAAACATGTGAGAATGGCAGCAGTTAAAATTTTCCCACTGAAAACAATGAAAGAAATGTGATTGGCTTTTGGCGGCCCCGCCCACTTTTTCTAACCTTGGAATAATATATGAAGTCTATAGGTGAAATCTGATTGGTTGTTGTTGGCCCCGCCCACTTTTCTAAACTTGGAATATAGTCACCCAGTGACAAACTGTGCAAAGTTTGGGGACCCTGACATTAAACTTGGCAGCAGTTAAAATTTCCCCACTGAAAACAATGAAAGAAATGTGATTGGCTTTTGGTGGCCCCACCCACTTTTTTGCAAAGTTTGCGGACCCTGGCATCAAACCAATAAAATTCAATAGGTGAAATCTGATTGGCTGTTGGTGGCCCCACCCACTTTTTCAAAACTAGAACTGCAGTCCCCTAGTGACCAACTGTGAAAAGTTTGGGGACCCTGGTGTTAATACTGTGAGAATGGCAGCAGGTTGGATTTCCCCATTGAAAGTCAATAGGTAAACTCTGATTGTCTGTTGGTGGCTCCGCCCACTTTTTCTTACTTTGAACCACAGTTACCTGGTGCCTAACCAAGTTTGGGGACCCCAGCGTTATTACTGTGAGAATGGCAGCAGGTTGGATTTCCACCAAGTCAATAGGTAAAATCTGATTGGCTGTTCACAGCTCCGCCCACTTTTGGGCATCCAACAATCATCATATTTTCATTCAGGCTGACCCCATGACTATGTGATTCAAGTTTGGAGAGTGTAGTCTCTCCCACTTTGGGTCATCCAGCAAATGTTGCTGTTTCATTCTGGGTGACCCCATTATTATGTTGTTCAAGTTTGGGGGGTGTAGCTTCAAAGCTGTACGTGTGGCAGCAGTTTGAAAATCTTCCCTGTCAATGGGAAAATTGGGGTGTTCAGAGCGGCGCCACAAAAAGACAGGGGGCGGGATCGCTTAGAAAAGCACAAGCAACCTGCTCCGCTATAGGGCGAAGATGTGTGGCGAGTTTGGGTGTTGTACCCCTAAAACTGTAGGAGGAGTAGTGTTTAGAAAATGGGGGGCGCTAAGAATAAGAATAAGAAGCGGAAGAAGAAGCCAAAGTCGAAGAACAGTATGTTGGGGTTTTCAACCCAACATAATTATATATATATATATATATACATGCAGATCCAGCCTTACAAATGTAAAAATGGCAAGCCCATTTTGAAAATAAATGAGGAATGGGCACAACAAATGTTACTGTTACTAGAACTTTACCAACAAGTCATCAATCACCTTAAAGGACATGTAAAGCCAACATTTGCCTACAATGTATATCAGTTGGGCAAGTCTCCCCCACCCAAATAGCATCATTTGTACTGCATATATCCCCTCTGCTTGCCAGCACCATCACATTTTCCTAAAGCAAATAGCAGCTTTCACCCAGTGGGCATTTTTTTTTCTGATACATAATCAGATACATTTAAATCTGCAAACAGCATACACACACACAGACCCTTATTCAGCATACATTTCATCAAGAATACAGGCTCACACAGGCACAACTGTCTCTCATAAAAGTTCTGCTTTGTTTGAGCACTGTAATGGTAAAGCTGAGCTCAGGAGAAAAAAATTGAAGCAGACAGCTAAAGCTAGAGCTGAGTTTCTATGGGAACCAGCAATGCCATCTCTTCACTGGCTGCTAGACTGGGGGGCGTGTTTAGTAATCTGAGCTTAGAACAACTGAGCATGCCCACAAGCCAACAGCTAAAGCAAATTCCTGAGGGAGGGGGCCGAGTGGGTTACCAGAGGAGAAGGAAATCTAAGTGATTAAGGAGATGCTGCAGCCTTACTATTAACCTCTGCACAACCAGAGTGGCAGGTATTGAAAGATTTCAAAGAGGCTGTTCACTGATTACATTTTTGTGTGTGGGGTTTACATGTCATTTAAGTACACATTATCGAAAACACACCAAAAGTATTTTGAATATGGAAATAAAATGAGGAAACTCCTGGCTAGAGCCCTTAGAAACAAACAGAATAATGCAGATATCAGACAAATCAATGATGCCCAGGGTAAAATGCAATGGTCCCCCCAAAAATTTGTTGAAGTTTCTAGTACATCCTGCGAGTAATTATATAATTTCTTTCACAATCAGACTTCAAAACAGAGCCAAACTCTGGGAAAAATAGGGGTTACTTGGCAACTAAATCCATTCCTGATATTCCCAGAGACCCAGAACATTATAAAAATGTGCACTTCTCCCAGAAGTAGATTGCCAGACTGGTGCTTCTGTTAGGAAAGAACCACGCTGGCCTTTGTCCCCGGCATCCCCTGCATAAATTCCTGTTCACGCATGTGCAGTAAAGCATACCCATCAAGATCTACTCTACTGCACATGCACAGAGCACCAAGCAATTGAAAATGAATGCCATTTGATGCCAGCGCAGCTTGTGCAGTTCTTTCCTAATAGAAGCACCAGCCTGGGGAAAAAACTCTATCTCACTGAGGGGGTACCTAACATTTCCCAATGAAATAGACTTTACATGTCCTTTACAGACTTAAATGTTATATATGCAATATTCTCTTATGTATGTATCAAAAAAAGAGTCAAGAGAGACATTATATAGAATGAAGTAAAAAGGAGGACTGGCCATGCCTTTTAAACATACTATAGAGTAATAGTAATCTTGTGGCACACCTTAGAAAGTTTATGGACAGAGGAATCACTGAACACTCTACCCTGGATACATAAAGAAACATGCCCATACTAGCCAAATCCCGTGTACTGAGAAACAGTGTTGAACTGCTGTGACTAGGGAGCTTCCACCCCAATCGCAAATTCCTACTCCCACCACCAACCTATACCCACCCCTTTCCACACCACATTGCATTGCCTTCCTTACACTTGTGGCCACCCCAAGCACATGCCTGCCGCATTGCATTACTTTTGTTTGTGGCTCGGTGGAGTGCACAAGTTTCAGACAGGGAGCCTTTTTTCCCAGAGTTCCGCCGACCCAGTCCGACCCTGGATATAAAACTGTATGGAAATCTGTCTGTGATCAGTAATAAACTAGCATTAGTTCCCAAGCCCTCATCTCTCATACAGTTATATAATAAATTTGAATTTATACATTTATACCGGGGAGACTGGATCAAGCATATTCAATATTAGAATCCCACTTGTAAAACATTTGCTACTTGCTAATTAGAAATTAATTGTGTATTTACCTTACACTTCAGATAATCTCTCAGATAATCTAACAAGGAAAAACATCTTAAAGTGGCCATACACAGGCCTAAGAAGGCCTAAGAAGGCCTATTGAAGATCCGCTCGCTTGGCCACCTTTACTTTAAAATGCATATATGATTTAAGGGATACAACATGTTATGGTATACTAACAACTTAGATTTTGTCAAGAAAGAAGAGTAATGCGTACAGCTGAATGCAAATCAAAATGAATACATACAATCTGTTGTCCCCCTCAATTTTCTTGTAAAATAAATTTGGAATACAAATTAAATGTTGTCTACCAATGGTAGTTCTGTAAATTGGTGAGGTTGATTTTTTATAAATACCCAGATCATATTCAGTTGTCGCATGACTGTGCACCAGGCCCCCTTAGAAGATTTCTTTGCAGGGGGGGCGGGCACAAACAGTCGCCCGACCGCACCCCTCCAGGCCTGCAGCGTGCGTCTCTTTTAAAAAAAAAAATGGTAGGGGGGCCGAGGGAGGACTAAAATACAGCAGACCCCTAGATCTGGGCCCCCCTGTCCTGTATAGGTAGGTACACCACTGATCATTGTGCTAATAGGTGCTTTGAGTTGCAGGTCTTATTATTATATTATTATTAACATTTATTTATAAAGCGCCAACATATTCCGCAGCGCTGTACAATAAGTGGGTTTCATACATTGGACATACAGAGTAACATATAAAGCAATCAATAACCGATACAAGAGGTGAAGAGGGCCCTGCCCAAAAGAGCTTACAATCTACAAGGAGAAAGGGTTGAGACACAAGGTGTGGGAATGGGCATGACCAGAGTTGTGAGAGGTGTGGCACAGGGTATTGCTAAACTAGATTAGGGTAAGCTTCTCTAAATAAATGTGTTTTTAGAGATCTCTTGAAGGCAGAGAGATTGGGAGAAAGTCTGATAGTTTGTGGGAGCGAATTCCAGAGAAGGGGGCAGCCCTTGCAAAGTCTTGAATGCGAGCATGTGAGGAGGGAATGAGAGAGGAGTTGAGGAGCAGGTCAGTAGAGGAGCGTAGATGGTACCTAGAGATGGTACCTAGAGATAAGTTCAGAGATGTAGGGTGGGGCAGAGTTATGAACTGCTTTAAATGTGAGAGTCATTAGTTTTAATTTTATCCTGGATGGTAGGGGAAGCCAGTGCAGGGATTGGCAGAGTGGGGCATGGCAGAGGAGGAGCGGTTGGAGAGGTGTATGAGCCTGGCAGCAGTATTTATTATGGACTGGAGAGGGGACAGTCTCTGGAGGGGAAGGCCAATTAATAGGGAGTTACAGTAGTCCAGGCGAGATATTATAAGAGAGTGAATAAGAATTTTGGCAGCATCTTGGATGATAAATGATCGTATTTTGGAGATATTTCTTAGGTGAAAGTGACATGATTTGATAAGTGATTGGATATGAGGAGTGAAGGACAGGGCACAATCAAGGATAACCCCAAGGCACCGGGCCTGGGAAGATGGGGTGATGGTAGAATTGTTAACCGTTACAGATACCTCGGGAACAATGTGGGCGTTGGATGGGGGAAAGAGAGTTTAGTCTTAGAGAAGTTTAGTTTAAGGTAACGTTGGGACATCCAAGTGGAGATAGTGGACAGGCAGGAAGAGACGCGAGTTAGAAGCTCTGGGTTGAGATCAGGAGAGGAAAGATAGATCTGAGTATCGTCAGCATAGAGGTGGTACTGAAAGCCAAAAGAATTGATTAATTTGCCAAGTGAGGAGGTATAGAGAGAAAATAGTAAGGGGCCCAGGACAGAGCCTTGAGGAACCCTGACAGAAAGAGGCAGGGGAGAAGATGATTCCCCATTGTAAGAGACAATGAAGGATCGATCTGAGAGATAAGATGAAAACCAGGATACGGCAGTGTCACGAAGGCCAAGAGAGTGGAGAGTCTGGAGGAGAAGAGGGTGATCCACAGTGTCAAAAGCAGCAGAGAGATCGAGAAGTATTAGTAGCGAGTAGTGTTTTTTGGCTTTAGCCGAAAGGAGGTAATTTGTTAGTCGGGTTAGAGCAGTTTCGGTGGAGTGTTGTTGTCTAAAACCAGATTGTAGGGGATCCAGGAGGTTATTGTCAGAGAGGAATAGTGTCAATAGGAAGGAATAGTGTCGGTTGTAAACTAGGCGCTCAAGCAGTTTGGAGATGAATGGGAGCAGAGAGATAGGTCGGAGGTTAGTAGGATTGGAGGGATTAGAATAGGGGTTACAAGTGCATGTTTCAGTTGGGAGGGAAAGATTCCAGTAGAGAGCGAGAGATTGAATAGATGAGTTAAGGCTTTGATAAGACAGGGGTTGGCATTACGTAGAAGTTTGGTAGGAATGGGATCAAGCGGGCAGGTAATAAGGTGAGAGGAAGACAACAGTTTTGAGACTTAATCTTCAGTCACTGGGGAGAATGATCCAAGAAGAGACTGGGTAGCATGTAGGGAGGGAGGGGAATGGTTATGGGGATTAAGTTGTGCAATGTCACTTCGGATGGTGTCAATTTTATTTTTAAAATGCTCTGCAATAGCTTGAGCAGTGACTGAAGCACATGGAGGGGGCGGAGGAGGGGACAGCAGAGAGTTAAAGGTAGAGAAGAGTTGTGCAGGTTTTTTAGAGAGGGAGTTAATAAGTGCAGTGAAGTAGGTTTGTTTAGCTTGGCAAAGGGTGGTGTTGTAGGAGAACAGAGCAGATTTGTAGCTGCAGAAATCTGACTCTGACCTTGATTTGCGCCAGCGGCGCTCAACTGTACGTGACTGTTTTTGGAGGGATTTGGTATGAGCAGTGTGCCAGGGTTGAAGTGGTTTGGGTCTCATGCGTTTTGTCTTGGCAGGAGCAAGCTCATTGAGGGCAGTGGCAAGTGTGCTGTAGTAGACAGAGGTAGCCTGATTAGGACAAGAGACAGTTAAGATGTCAGAATGAAGAGAGTCAAAGGAAGAAGAGAGGTGTGACGTGTTTAGGGATTGCAGGTCTCGGTATGTGTATGTTTGGGGGACAGCAGAGGGTGTAGAGGGAGTAAGCCAGAGTTAAAATGTGAGCAGATTGTGATCAGAGAGGGGGAAAGGGGAGTTAGTGAAGTTGGAGGTAGAACAACATTTTGTAAATATAAGATCCAGGGAATTTCCATTAGAGTGAGAGTGGGAGTCAGAGCACAGAGATAACCCAAAGGAGGATGTTCGTGAAAGGAGTTTAGAGGCAGCAGGGGCATTAGGATTGTTAACACATATGTTAAAGTCACCTAGTAAAATGGATGGGGAATCAGAGGAAAGGAAGTAAGGAAGCCAGGCAGAAAGGTTGTCAAAGAATTGTGAGGTCGGTCCAGGAGGTCGGTATATGACCGCAATGCGAAGCGAAGCAGGGGAGAAGAGCCTAATAGAGTGAACCTCAAATGAGGAAAATGAAAGAGAAGGAGGAGGTGGAAGGACTTCAAATGAATAGCTGGGGGAGAGAAGGAGTCCTACCCCACCCCCCGCTCTGTTTCCAGGTCTGGGAGTGTGAGTAAGGTGTAGCCCCCCAAAGGACAGAGCAGCAGGTGAGGCAGTGTCAGTAGGGGAAAGCCAGGTCTCAGTTATTGCAAATAATTTAGCGATGAAAAGGTCATGGATGGAGGTAAGTTTGTTGCAGACGGAGCGGGAATTCCAGAGGGCACAGGAAATTTGAATAGAGGCTTTGGGTATAGGGGTAAGGGTTCTGTACTTTAAAGGGGTACAGGGTGGGTTTGGTGAACGTGTCCCTAACAGAACAGGGATGGGGTAAGGGCCAGGGTTGGGGAAATGTCACCAGCAGCAAGTAACAGGAAGGAGAGGAATGCAAGGTGAGAGCGGGATTTGTATGTTGTTGTTTTATGTGAGGAGAAAGAGTTAACTGAGAGGCAGTGATTGTTATACCTTTCTGACTGGATGGAGGATGTGGCTGGAGATGTTTTAAGAAACATGAGAGTGCAAAGAGGAGGAAGGCAGGATAAAACATTTTGGGGTAGGAAATAACAAACTACCAGGAACAAGCAAAGTTGTTTTCTTGCGATTCCACGTTGTTCAGCATTGATTGGAGATAGTTTGGAGCCTTGTCAATGCCTTGTCCAACTGCCTTGTTTAACTGCCATTTTCCTTCTTCCTAGCACTTGTAAAATGTTGGCACTGCCTTGTTTAACTGCCATTTTCCTTCTTCCTAGCACTTGTGAAATGTTGGCACTGCCTTGTTTAACTGCCATTTTCCTTCTTCCTAGCACTTGTGAAATGTTGGCACTGCCTTGTTTAACTGCCATTTTCCTTCTTCCTAGCACTTGTGAAATGTTGGCACTTAGGAAATGTTAGCACCAGTGCCTGCCCCTGACACTAGTGCCATCCCCATGGCTGCATCTGAATTTATATGCAGTTGATTGGGGAAAGCCAGAACCTGATTGACTAATTAATCAATTAAACAATCAGGGATCAAAGTAAATAGGCTGTGTGGGGAGGGGGAGACTTTTACAAGCACCAGAGCCAAGTTTTGGGACTGTAAAAATATCTCTTGCTCACTGAGGAGTGGACACAGATGTGAGTTTGACACAGCTATCACAAGTACTAAATCAAGGTAGGCCTAACAGAAAAAGTTATTGGCATAGCAGATACACAGATGAGAATTACCATTAATAAAGAGCCTGCAATAAAGTGGCTTATATAGCAGTATACAGCAGAGGGATACACAGATGAGAATTACCATTAATAAGGAATAGTGGGAGGAATAAAAAAGGAGCTAATACACTATTAGAAATCAGAAAGCTGTCTAAATGTAAAGGTCCGTTTTAAAAATTTTCATTTAATTTGTGAAATAATTTTAAGTTATACAGTATACTTCATCATATATAGTTGAAAATATAGTATCTCTTTCTATATGACTTTACTTTCACTGTAAAAATGGTAATTGTTTTTAAAATATGTTAAATGTACATTCATTTTTTGCAGCCATAGTCTCTTACTGAGTTCATTTATTCTACAATACTGTCTAACATATGGCATATTGTGAAAAAATTATAAATATTAATTATAGGTAAAACAGAAAAGGAAGTGAAAGGGAACTGATTATTTATCAAACATGCATATTCATTTCTAGATTATAATTACAACAAACTTCAATTTCAGATCACATTGTTGGTAATTCCAAAGCAACTTATGCAGCAACATGGCCACCTTCTGGTAAAAATACTCAAATAACCTAAAAGGGATTTATTATGTCAGCCTCATCTCCTAGTATTGCATGTCCCTGCACCCCCTAACCCATGTCTCTCTGCTCCTACCTGGACCATACTGTCTGAGATTTGATCTGCTCAGTGTGCTCAGTGGTGCTGCACCTTTCCTCCAAACTGTAAAGTTCTGTTGTGTCCTAAATTTCACAGTGTATAACAGTCTCCATTAAAGCAGTCATTCTTACACAATTACACAAGTGCACATTAGGAGGTAGCCATCAAGCAATTATAAAGACACAACTTGTACTATCTAGGGTAAATGGGTCATTTTCCCTGTAAGCATATCTAAGCCAGCAGAAATGCTGATCCTCTGGCTTCCATGCCTCGTTTGAGCACTGATAGGCAGTCTCTTAGTGCACACAGAGAAGAATTTGGCATGGAAAGGCTGTAGTATGCATTTTTGTGCCACTCTGTGTTTGCTAACAGGTTGATCCCATGCCTGCCTATGCACAAACTTACAAAGTGTGTAAGGCCGTAGATCAGCTTTTTTCTGCAGCCTGGGAGATTTGGAGTGGGATGCAGTCTATTGCAGAGTTCTCTTGGTCACTAATGCTAATGAGAAAGATCAACAGTTCTCTAGACATTCAGAAGAAGAAGTAAAGGAAAGGGGCAGTGCTGGAGATGATTTTTTGAGGGTTTTGGAGAAACAGAGTATAAAAGGTATGCTAAAAAATGTACCACAAATAATGACATTTCAATTGCTTTAAATTTTATAATTTCTCAACTGGGCAGTCTGTTGCAGAGTTTTTTTTTAAATAGGATAGGGGTTTGCACACAGAAAACACAAGAACAGTGGTAGTATTAAAAAATATAATCCTTTATATAGTATGCAAAAATTTTTAACAGCAATCAATTTTAATTACAAGATTACAAAAAATAATACATAGATTTGTAAGATAATACATACCACAAAATGTGCATAGGCAAAAGAAGACACACCAGTTAGCGGATACACTTGCCAAAGATGAGAATTACCCCAACGTTTCGGCAAAGAGCCTTTCTCAAGGGGAATCCTGATGCATAGGTTCATGTGGAAGATATAAACACTCTCTCTCATTAAACGCCAATGTGTATGTCGACGTCACTTCCGCAGGAACACTTTCCTGCAGAGTAACGCGGTTTTTACACGTAATTTAGAGCGCGCACATAAGCGTGCGACTTTACGCACGCACACACAGGTGCGCAATTTGACGCATGTGTGCATAATTTAGTGCATGCACATAAATAGGAGAATTTGCGCTTGCGCACACAGGCGCGTAATTTCACGCATACGCATATAGGCGTATTATTTCATGCACATAGAGAATTCTACAGGCACTATTAGCATACTAATCAAACTCGTATCATAACAACCCATCATAGCAACCGACAAGTAGCCCTTATTCAAGAAAAACATTATTAATCTCACTCTACATATATAGAGAGAGTAATATTTATACAATAAACAGTACAAATTTAAAACATAACATGATGATGGCACTCGATAGGTAAACTCTCAATATATATACCATATCATTCAAAGTACATATGCTATTTAGATTCTTCTCTTACAATAATTAATTAATCAGTGAAGTAATCAAAATTTGTATACTTAATAAACAAAGTGACAGTGTGTATCATATCATAAGTATGGTCAATCTAAGAAAACATAGGGACCATTCAAAATATACATATTGATCAAATAAATATAAAGTGGCAGTGAATAGTAATAGGAATTCTTGTTCCTGGGCACCAGCTACAGGTGTTCATGTTGGTAAGAAACTTTAAAATTTCTCACCCTGATAAACCAGCTCTTAAATGCACCCAGAGTGTGCATCTTGGGGGGGAATGTCAGCAAGTGCCTAGTTGTGCTTCTAGATGGTATCCCCTCGCCTCTTCGCATCAAGTTGTGTGCACACTTTTTGTTGCTCAAGCATGGGCACGTTTGCATGTGTACCGGTTGTGCATGTGTTTTGGCGCATGCATTCATTTAAATGGACGTCAAGGCCTGCAGTCATCTGCGAAGTGATCTGCGCCTTTGGGTAAATACTCTGATTCTTAATACTCTACCTGATACCCGTTACTGACCTGTATTATGCTTGTGACCTCCTCCTGACCATGATTGACTGCCGCCTGCCCACACTCCTACCATTCCTTCAATGAGTCCAGGTCCATTCTCAACCTCGGAGTCTGGTTTTCTTGCGGGATTTGTAGGGGAGACTATTAGCATCCTTCCAGACTCCTCAGCCAGGTGAGTGAAACTATGTACTTATCATTGTAGGTAGGTAGGAGTGTAGAGCCCTGGCAACTGATCCAGACTGTAGAAAGGGAACAAAATTGATGACAATGTATGCAAAATGTTCACATCAAGATATACTGATAACTCAGACTAGGCAAAATGAAAGGCACATGTGGAATAATTGCTGGAGGATGTCCTAATAAATACACCATAAGAGTGATCTGCCATGTAAAAATGTTGCATTTCTTTCCATATTTCAAACACCTTTGTTTTAGCCTGAGCAACTGTTCATGAAGGTCCCAAAGGTCCAAAAATAAGGGCTAAGATTGGCTATTAGGCACCCTGTATGCACACTATCAGCTTACAGGAGGCTTTATTTGGTAGTAAATCTTGTTTTTATTCAACTTAAAACTTGCTACCAAGTCAGGAATTCAAAAATAACTACCTGGTTTGGGGACACTGAGAGCAACATCCAAGGGGTTGGTGAGCAACATGTTGCCCCCAAGACATTGGTTGGGGATCACTGCTATAGACAGTCACTATTTAGTGGGCTGGTGGGGGCTGTTTGGGCCTCCAGTCCAGATCTGCTTCTCGCATACCTCCAGGGGTGATGGATAACAATATAAACAAAGACCAATTGTAAGTTGTCTTAGACTACAACTTATAAAGCCGCTCCTCCGCACCCCACTCATTCCCCAGCCCCTAGGCTAACAACAGGTATAGTATGTGAAAAGTAAGTACTTGCTGTTTCCTTCTTTTCTACCTCCTCCCCCCCTTTCTTTGACAAGTGTATACACATACTTACACAATTTTGTGGCTTTTTGTTTTTTATTGCATCTTTTTTGGGGGGGGATAAAAAAAAATGTCTTATTGCCATTGTGGATAGAGTATTTGCTAACCGCAAAAAAAAGCAATGATTTTAGTGATTTTATTGGATTTTAGCGATTTTATTGCATTTCGCATTGTTCTTTGTTACTTGTTTTTGCTCATGGAAATATTGTCTGCTATCGCTTTAGGTGCTTCTGCATGCCACATAGTTTGGTAAATCTATGCATATTAAGCAGTGCTGCCCCAGGGGTCCTAGCCACCTGAGGCAGCCAAGTTAATGCCGACCCCCTCGCTAGGAGCTTTTCGTATCAGAAGGGGCATCCCTAGTGCAGAGAGCACTAGAAAAGCTAAAATTTTCTGAAAATATGAGGTTTTCTGGAATCAACTTACTTATTTCCCACTTTTACCACACGTAAATCAATTTTTGATTCCCCTGAATATGTCCTTTCCAAAAATATATGGTTTTGGGGATCAATGTTTTGTGTTTTTTACCCCACAAAAAAATGCAATAAATGTGTTGAATTTTCAGTAGCTAGTAGAAGTGATCTCTGGGGCTCCGTGGACCCTTGGATTTCATATTTAGGATGTTTTTCATTGTTCATTCATTGTTGCTTGGTAGTCAGCAGTAGAGAGACATGGCTTACAATAGGCAGAATGTGTACTTTCCAAAAATATATGGTTTCCTGGGGTAAACCTAATGTTCCAGGATTTTTAGTCTTGGAATCTAAAGTATGCCGTATTCTGCTGTAGTGCTTTGAAAATTCAGTAATTTTTGCTCTATAGAAGTCAGAAATCTCCATAAAACTATACATATCAGGTACTGGCACTGTCGAGAGACATGAGGCTTTCCAAACCAGTTGAATTTTTGTCCATAAAATAAAATATTTTTCTGGTGTAAATCCTTATATCATGAAAAAAGCAATATTTTCTTTTTAGGTTTTTTTTTGTATTTCAAGCTCTAAATCTTGTTCCAGAAGTGGAAATACACAAAAACTCAGGTTTAGAAAGCTCATGTTCTCCTGAAAAATACAATATATAGTTTTCCTACCCAAACTAATCCCTACTCAGTAAATTCTCCTAAAATGAGAGAGCACAAAATGTTCAAAAAACGTCTGACACTGAGCTTAACTGAAATGTGAAATTCTGCTAAGACTTAGAGGATTAAAGCAAAAAGTCACCCTATGTTTTTTATTTTCTTACAATATTTGTAACGTCATTAAGTCTTTCATAATTTAACTTTTATTACATTCAGTTTATAAATGATGTTAGTGACATCATTGCAGTTGCAGAAATAGATAATACAGGACCAATATGTTACATTTCTCTCTTTTAGTTTAACAACTGTAATGGTGTACATATTGTTCATAGGACAGAGGTATTTTAACTGGGGGCAGAAACTGATCTGTTACTAATAAAATGAGTATATTGTGCATTATTTAAATCATCTGTAACTGCATGAGAATTGCCAGTAACATTTTGTAAAGACCTAGGGATAAGGGTGGCTTATCTTAGAAGCGATTGTGCATTTTACCTTTATCACAATGGGTTAAGACAGGGAGCACAGAGTTGCCCGACATGAATGAATATGAATAACCCCTCTAAATGTGCCCACACAGTTACAGATGCTGAGAGATCTTCGTTTGACCGCAAAGAAAGCTGGTAAGCATAAATCTTTAATCCCCCCCCCCCCCCTTACCTATGCTCCTTACACCCCAATCCCCTTAATTCCTTAAGAAACTAGGTAATTCAAGGTGTGATGAGAATAGAAGCCTTTTTGTACAACGCTTATATATGCACATTTGGGGAGCAAGTCAGTGAGTTCTCAATACCAAACCCTGGACATCAAAAGTCCTGCAGGTCCATCACTATTTTGTCTCCCAGGCCAAATTTCCTTTGCCCTCTCCTACCTTATCAGAGGGGACTATGATAGGTTGTATACAAACTGTTGCTTGTTGGTGAGTCCTTGCCAAAATGCAATCCAATGTATGGGAGATAGATCTGAACATTCAAATTGACATAGTGGATTGGGAAACAGCTTTCCAAGGTGCGAAGCAAACCACCAAGTGTGGCCATCATCTGGAGCACTAATCTAAACTGCTATTGCGCTAGTATTTCACTCCCCAGGCTTCCGGAGGTTTCATTGATGTAGTGTAGTGCTATTGGCACTTTGGTCCACATTTTCTGGGAATGTCCCAAACTATAGGTTTTAAGGCAGAAGCTCAGTCATTTTATGCAAACTAAACTAGATATATTTTTAAAACTTTCACATTTTTAACCATTTTTGAGTTAAACTCAAACATTTCTAGTACCCTCCCATATAGATTGTAAGCTCTACGGGGCAGGGACCTCCATCCACTTGTGTCTTTGACTCTTAACTTGTTGCAACTGTATTTATCTTGTATTTATCTGTATTTATTGTTATACTTTGTATTTATCTATTATTATCTTAATAACCCCCTGTTTGTATTAATGTATTCTACCGTACAGCGCTGAGTACATAAGTAGCGCTTTATAAATAAAGATATACATACATACATACTTGAAGCCTTCCATAGGACTCCAATGGTACTCTACAGAGCAAACCTAAATGTTAATAAATTCTGAAATATTTGAGTTACTTGAGTTATTTGAGTATTTTTGAAAAAAAATTTGGGGTAAAATTTCTGAAAAACTCAATTTTTTTGAGAAACAATATCAGAAAAATTGAGTACTGGTGTAAAGTCATTCGTAAATCTAAGTTAAAAAAAAAATCAACTTTATTTCAAAATTGATTAGTAAATAAGCCCCTTCGTTTCAGGACCTCCCTGGTTTAGAACCAGGGACCTGGTGCATTTGTTTAAGCTGTCTGAGTCCTAATTTCTTGTTCTGTACGTCAGCTATTGAACTTGTCTGCTTATTCTGACTTTCTAGTTTTGACCCATGGCCTGTTATCTGGTTTCCTGTGTGTCTGCTGTTTGTCATGTTTTGTTCTCTGCAATGTAAAACCCAATAAAGATCTATTTCAAAATACAGTATCTGTAAGTGAGCATACAAAAAAAATCAATTATAGGAAACTTGTCAATTCTGCCCAGAATTTATTTTTCCTGCCTACCACATGTTAGCAAAAATATAACAAAAAGTTAATTCCATTCCATTTTTTAAAAAAGAGGACCCTGCCCCTTACTAGTTGCTGTTTTTATCATACATTGCTGTCAGGTTACATTTCTTGCTTGCTGGGCACCTTTAATTTGGGTTAAGCATTATGTCAAATCTTGTAAAGTTTGGCTGGCTCAGGGGGGTCCTCTTGTTATTCTAAATGTCTTTTAGAGCTTAATCTTTGATATATTGAATATTTCATATTACAGTTAGCTAATACCTTCTTATAAGCCTTTTTGGGGGGGGGGGCTCAGGGTGATTTAGATATTCCACTTTAGGCTGTAGATACCCTAGAGGTACCCTGGAGAGGAAGTCACCTCTCAGTCCTTTAGGGTTCCAAGTCCAAGGCTGCCCAGCAACCCACAAAATTAGCATGACTATTCTAAGGACAATCCAATAAGGGAATCTTTGGACAAGGTAAATGGGTATTGGCTATTCTCTAAAGAGGATATTGGATAGAGTTCTCATCAGTTTTCAATCAAGATTATTTTTTTTAACCATTCCAAATTTAGAAGAGGAGAAAATAGCTATGCGTCATTATATTTAACTTCTTTACCAAAAAGTTATTGTTACCGTTCCAAAGGACCAGGAAAAGAAAATAATCTATTATCTTTTTTTCTTGGTAAGAAAGACCATAGCAGGTTAGACCTACAGAAGGTAAGCTGGTTCATAAAGCCATGCAAATTCAAGACGGAATCTATCAATACAATCATTCAGAAAGGGGATTGGCTTCTGTCAGTAGAGATCAGGGATGTCTATCTCCAGGGCTGCTCCTGTCATAAAGCACGGTAAGAACCTTGCCCCAGGCAGCAAGAAGCAAACCATTACTAGGGACAGCAAAAAGCGGCCTCTGGTAACCTTAAGAGTTAAAGTTCCGTGGCAGCAGACCCAGAGTCGGCACTGTCTTTCTCCATATCCCAGTGGCTTCTCAGCACTACAAGTTTACTCACATTGCAATTATATATAGTGAAGTTCAGGAAACCATGGTCTTTATGTTTGGCATTATCTGTACAACATAATCTTAGCAGCCAGATTTCTAGAAAATCTCCTTGTTCACAGAGATATTGTCCTGACTTGCTATTAATCTCATGGGTGGCAAGAGTTTAGTCTCAATTAATTTTCTCAGTCAGTGGGACAGATTTAGTCCTGACTGGGAGCAGAGGATTGGCATCACAAGCAAACTGAGAACCAATCGTCTCTGGTGGCTCAACCTATTTAAGCTTTGCAAGGGTTTTCCCCTTTGTTGGACCCATTGGGGATGGATGAGAGATGCCTCCTCCCTGGGTTGTGGTTGTAGGCCAATTTAGCCCAAGGTCTTGGTCTCTAGTTTGTCAGGTCAGAAAATGTCCCATCAGATGTTCTGTACCTGGAAGTCAGAGCAGTCTATCAAACTATATTAGCATTTGGCTCTCTGCTATAAGGTGCAGTGTTAAAACGAAAGATGGACAGTTCCACAGCTTCTTATGTAAAGAAATAATGGATTACCAGAAGCCCACAGATGATGAAAGAAGTAACTGCTATTCTTCTGTGGGTCAAACAGAACATGGACCTTCTCTATACCATTCATGCTCTAGTTGTTACATAATTATAGGGTTGAAAAAAGACCAGAGGCCATCAAGTTCAACCCTTCCAAGTAAACCCTGCACACACAAATCTATACTGTCTATCTATACACTCACATATATAAACCATATATACCAACATCAATACTAACTGTAGATATTAGTATCACAATAGCCTTGGATACTATGCTTGTCCAAGGACTCATCCAAGCCCCTCTTAAAGACATTAACATAATTTGCCATTACAACATCACTAGGAAGGGCATTCCCCAACCTCACTGCCCTCACCGTGAAAAACCACCTAATATAAAGGGGTGACCTCTGGTGTTCTGAATGTGATACTGGACTTTCACAGTCAATTATTTGTGTTAAAACACAAATTAAGGCAGCATCCAGATTTGTTTAACACAGTGGTAGTGGTATTTGAACACCCTGCAATTTTGCAAGTTCTCCCACTGGAGGGGTCTGAAATTCACATTGTAGGTGCATTCCCACTTTGAGAAACAGCATTTAAAAAAAAAAAAAATTAAGGAATGTATTTGTATTGCACTGCTGCACATAAGTATTTGAACACCTGAGAAAATCAGTGTTAATATTTGGTACAGAAGCCTTTGTTTGCAATTACAGAGGTCAAATGTTTCCTGTAGTTCTTGACCAGGTTTGCACACACCATAGCATTATGTTCTACTGACAGTGACCTTTGAAACTGTGGTCCCAGCTCTCTTCTTGTCATTGACCAGCTCCTCCCTTGTAGTTCTGGGCTGATTCCTCACCTTTCTTATCATCAGTGATACCCCCCAAGGTGAGATCTTGCATGGAGCCCCAGTCCTAGGGAAACTGACCGTTGTCTTTAGCCTCCTAGGCTTCCTCACAGCCATGATCATGATGTTTCAGCCATGGAATTTTCAGATGATAAATTGTTTTCCTCTAAACCCACTTCTCCTTCAAAAAGTTTTGCAAGAGGAAGCCACATACTGATACCTCAGTTAGGATTCGCCCCTTGTTTGGAAGGGCATTTGCTCCTTTCTGTTTAAGCCTACTGAGCAAGTGTTTCTTTGGCTGGTCACATTAAAAACCTTCTTTCTGATGCCCATTTCTACAGTTTCAACAATAAATTGCAATAAATGTACTGATTTTGCTGTAGTTACAGTAAATGACAGATTTCTGGAGCGGTGCTTTGGAAATTTGGTAGCGTACTGCAGGGAGTTTTTGACAAGTCAGAAATCTCTATAAAACTATACATATTTGGTACTGGTGTGTTCAGGAGACTTGGGACTTTCCATATCAGTTGTATTTTCAAATAACAATCAATGTTTTTCTTATATATGTGTTTATAGATGTTTAGAAGCCTCTATCTTGTAACAGAAGAGGAATAACACAAAATTCTAGCATATTTTCAAAGCTTAGGTTGTCCTGAAAAAAATAAAATATAGTTTTCCGAGGTAAACTATAAGTCCCCCAGGAAATGCCCCTGAAGTGGAAGAGCACAAAATGTTCAAAAATTGTCTGACAATAATAGTACCAGAAGCACCAAATTGCCTGGCAGTGAAAGGGATAAATTCTAAAGGCAGTGCAGGCTAGAGTTTACCAATTTTTTACAGTGACTCTGAAGGGGGCAGGCAGTTCTGTGCGCTGATTGTACACTGTGGGGGCAATGAATCTGACCAATTTCATTTGAATTCAGCTTCTCAGGTACTAGAGTGTTAGTGCGTGTGAACTCTAAAAGCAGCGCTGTTGGGATTTTACACAGAAAATGCATTCATGCCAACCTCATACTGTAGCAAGGACAGGTTGTCAGAATCTATGCGGTATATTTGCCAACAAACTGCATTAGCCTCTTGGTCTCATAGTTAGTACAAGAGAATGTGTGAAGCTGCAAGGATGAGTTGAGCTTTAACGCAAAGTCAGAATGGATTATTCTAGTAAGTTGCTACAAGTATAGCAACATTTGCTATACATCTGGTTCTAAAAGTCTTTTGAACAGTTTTTAATTCAATCATTCAAAAAAGAATATTCTTCCTAAAGCCTACTGACTTATTCATGTGGCTTTTAGCAAACCTTTGTATATTAGCCTTTTTTTCTCCTTGCAACTATGCCATGCACACCATTGTTGTTCAGTGTTCTTCTGATGGTTTTTTCTTGCACTAACATTTGTCAAGAAAGCCCTTTGTTTCCTCAGATGTTATTATGGGATTCTTTGAAATCACCCGGAGTATTAAATGCACTGCTCTTGGTGTAATTTTTGTTAGTCGATCACTTCTGAGGAGGATCAGTGATGTCCTATTGACTATTTATACAAAATCTGTCTTAACGGTGAAATGGAGTCCAAGTTCTGTAACCTTTTTCAGCCTGGGCAGCATCAATAACTGTTTTTGGACATTGTTTTAAAAACCTCAATTGTTCAAGCAATGACACCCTTCCACAGACCTGTAAAACCCTTGGAAAGTAATGACCCAGATTTCTGTTTTTAAATAATGCAGTGCCTCCCACACTTACAGCTGATTATCATCCCATTGACTGAACCATGTGACTAATTTCCTCTTTAAATTAACTAAAAATCCTAGATACACATACTTTTGCCACATGCATACAAATATATATATATAGCTTCAGAGTATTTTTCCTCAATAAATAAATGAACAAGCATTATATATTTTACTACTTTTGTTTAATTGGGTTCTCATTACCAAGATTCAGATTTAGTTTCTTTGTCTGGCAGAACAGTAAAAAGTATTGTATCGTGCATGCACAAATAAGATACGCAGCTTTTTTCCCATGGGCCAGTGGAGGTTTTTTCCTGGCCTGCAAACACTGAAAGTCAGAATATAAAAACAGGAAAGGGCTTGAACAGAAATATAACCAGAAACAAAATAAAACTAAAGCCTGAGCCTTTTTTTTTTTTTTTTCAAACAGGGTCAGCGGCCCAGTAGCAGAAACAGTAATGCTACATCCAACACAAAATAAAAAAGTAGTTTAAAAAATGTCCATCTAGAACAGTGGTCCCCAACCAGTGGCTCGCGAGCATCAGGTTGTTCACCAACCTCTGGAATGTTGTTCCCCGTGGCCTCAAAGCAGGTGCTCACTTTTGTATTTCTGGAGGCAAGTTTTGGTTGCATAAAAAAACAAGTATAATGCCAAACAGAGCCTTCTGCAGGCTGCCAGTCCACAGGGGCTATAAAATGGCCAAGTATAGCTCATATTGGCACCCTCAGGAACCTTTTTCATGCTTGTGTTGCTCCCCATTTAAATGTGGCTCACGGGTATAAAAGGTTGGGGATCCCTGATCTAGAACATACCAGAAATTAACTTTAAAGTTAACTTCCCAATGTGCTTTTATGTTATGTTTGTAAAGAAAATGAAAATAAAAAACCTTTTTAAAAAAAAAAGTTAACTTCCCTTTAATGCAGTGTATATGCAATATGTCTAGAAGGAACAAGAAAAATCTCCTATAAAGCTAAAACAATAGACTTCTATATCAAAAATGACTACATAAAATGTAGTTGTATTTCATCTTTAACAGCAACATTAAAGAAGGTGCCACAAGTCTATTGGCTTAAAATTTTATTGACTTTTCTTTACAAGCTGCAGTGAAAAACCAAAATATTAACGGAGTTATGAAATGTACCAGCCTTATGCTCCGATACGCCAAGCTTATACTCCACACTTTGAAAATTGCTGCTTTGTTACAATAGCTTATTGTTGTTTTGTAAATCAGGAGTTACAACATGGTCAGAAAAATACAGATTCTTTCATAGCATAGTAGTTTGCCAAACACAGACCCTATTGTTTAAGATGAAAATCTGCAGTTTCAGATATGGAAACTATATGTACTTCATGTGATATAATGTTATATTAAGCAGCAATCTATTGTAAACATGAAATACATACAGGATTGTCACAACAAATTAAAGGATCTTTAGACTCCCTCCTTGGCAGCTGCACTAGATGTTAAAGTTCAGATATTTTGACTGTGGCATAACTATCATTAATCAAAACCTTGCCTCTAATGGCATACATTTGTGCCTTTACTCAGTTGGGGCTGAGGACACTGCTTTGAAAAAATTATTTTAAAAAGGGGAAGGAGGGGAGTGAAAAAACTTGACACCTATTCACACAAACATACAGATTTTTGATGGTTACATGTTAGTTTGCAGTCTCTTCCCATACATTATGCCTTGCTCTCTTCAAAAAATCCAACGCTTTTGGACTCAAAATTAAGTCCAGAAAGTTTGTACACTATAGACACAGTACACGCTGAGGCAGATTTATCAGTTTTCAGGTTTGTGGGGGGAAAAACAAAATATGCTCAGGTAGTATAGCATGTATTTTGTTGCAAAAAATGTAATGTTTAACTAATAAATGAGGCTGAAAATCTATATTTAAACTGGAGTTTAAGTTGCTTGAATGCTTCAGAGACAATTCCCACTGACTTCTACATGAACTTGGCTCGGCTTGCTTGGTTATTTTTATGTGAATTTTCGTCATTAATAAATTGTGACTAATTTTTAAATTATGTGTTCGCAGGTTCTCATATTGTAAAAAAAAAAAAAAAAACTCCTGTTTTTGATAAATCTGCCAGTGTGTAACCTTTCTCCCTTTTACAGCTCATCCAGAGAGGGTTTTGTCAACGAAATGTAAGCGCAGGTTTCAGCACACCAGTGCTTAAGTGTTCAGGTCTGCATTAGTCACTTTCTTTCATTGTGCTTTAAAAATAAAAAAAAACAGAAAAAAAAAGCCAATTTTTATGCATTTGAAGTGTGTTAAAATTACCAAAAAATTAAATGCTGATAAAGACGTAGAAATGAAAGAAAATACTATTGCATGAGAGGTGAGCAAATCTCTCAGTTCACGGCTAACTTATATTTATATTGATAACAGAGTAATGTTTGCAGTTTTAACCAAACTTATATTACACCACAAAAAATGGCAGAAAGTAATAAGAAAAAGTAATAAGATCCCAGAAACATCTACCAAAAACCCTTCTGCTGTACGGAAATGTAGCAAGCTATATGGATGCAAGTACTAGACTGCCCATTTCTATACACACTGACCAATATTAGTGTGTATTACTTTGCATGGGTACATATGAAATCCACGTATTTCAGGGTTAACTTGAAAAAAGACAACACTACATGCTGGTGACTCCAGAGATTGGTAACCAACCTTACCTTGAGCATGCATCTGAACCATGCATCAGTTATGAAATGTGTCATTTTTCCACCCATTCCAACCTTTAAGAAAGGCTACCAACCAGAAAATTAACTGCTTTGCTACAGGCAATGAATATGGGGTGCAACATTTGCCACCCTGTCAGTTTCATACAAGTATCTCTACCGGTTTAAAAAAAAAAAAAATCCAAAATCCATCTGTTCCTTTCAGGCAGGTATTGTGCTATATTTGGATATTTGTGACTGGCTGTCACAAAGGGACACCTAGAAAATAGGTAATGTTACAAAGTGATTGCTTAATTGTTCAGTTGCATACTATCTGCAGCAGTTGCAGTTTTTATCTCAACTATAATTGCCAATTCAGAACTGGACATAAAATGCATATGCTGCAATGCCGATTAGAAGTAACCAATTCAGATGAATTTGTACACCTATGGTACATGCTAGAGCTTGAGAAAAAGAATCCTGTCTCTATCACCCATTAAGAATTGTGTGTGCAAAGCTAATCAAAATTCTTTACAATATGGTTTCTGAAAATATCTGCTAATACATGTTTAAAACAACACATTATAAAACTTTGTACCAAGTTCTATTGAAATCTTTGCAGTCTTGTATTTTGGTGTTTTGCATAAATGTCCCTTTTTTTTAAATTGGGAATGTCTAACTGTGTTCCGACTCTACTAATACAGCAAACATAGCTTACAACTAAGCTAGACAATGGACCTTTGCGAACAAAAGCTGAATAATTTGAAATCCATAAAGCCTTCATTTTTATTTCCCATATGGATCTGGCAAATTGAAATAGGAAAACTAGGAAACCTGATGGTAAAGTGGCCCTTTTAAAAGTTGTGAAAAATTCCAGTATATTATTGCTCAAATAAAAAAAAAAAAAAAAAAAAACAATTCACCCTATTGGCTTTAACTAGTATAGTGTCAACTTTAGCAAAAGATTTTACAAATTAAATACCTCAAAACGGCAACACAGTACAAACTACTTTTCTCAAAATCCCTCTGATACTAAGAAGGAAATACAGAGAGAACTAGTAATGATCAATGTACAGATGCCACAGTACAAAAAAAAACTGCAGGGATAAATTCTCTAAAATCTGTGTAATAATGATAGTGTACAATGCACTACTAATAAAAATGGAAGCCATATCATAGGAAATATGGCTTGTTTAAATAATTAAAGACTGAGTCTGCAGTTGCCTTTTTATAAACATATTTTACTTACTACACTACCAGGGCTTTAAAAAGAGATCATTGGGATGGTTTGCAGAACTGAACTTCATTATAAACAGTAAACTTAAAAGAACCTTTCAGCTAAGGTATGTGTTGATAAAATAGATTAACAAAGATGCACACAAGTCAGTTTTATTTTTATCTCCTCACACCATATTCTTTCAAGTGTGTCAGGTGGTTTAAAACCAGGGTTCATAAGAGTGCCTTTATTGTAATATAAATGAAGTTCAGTTGACACATCACAAATGATTGTTTCAGGAAGTATCAAGAATCCAGATGAAATTACTCATTTAGAAACAATGTTGTATTTGCAACATTTCTAAAAATACAAAAAGTTACTAAGGTCAACATTTGATCTGCTGTACAAAGCTTGATTATTTTGTCACATGGCCAAAAAGAAAATGTAAATATCTTAAACCCATTTAGTTCCACATCTCACTAAACTATGCCTTGCAGTGAGTTTACCAGCAATGTGCATGATGATCAAACAGAAACCCATTTATATAATCTACAGTGTGGCCCAGCAATCATTCTATGCTGGCGCTGTCAATTCCATTGTGGGTGGCATGTAAATTGTTAAACAACGCAGCAGATTTGAGAAACCATATAGCTAGCCCTTTTACCACTTGAGGCATAAATTGGGTTACTCTACAAGCAACTGTTAGCAAAGAGCTCCATGTACTGTTAGCTGTTGATTGGAAAACTGCAAACAGAGTCATTAAATGTTTATTTTGCAAAACTTGAGATGTTTCCACAGGAATATTTGCAAAATACTGAAAGCAGATGTTTGTGCAGAAAGGTTGGGCTCAATTCTTATAAGATATCATAGAACCGGTAACAAGACTAGATGCACAAAGGTTATCCAATTAAAAACAAGTCATTTGCAGTCTAGGGCAGAAGATGAAGCCACAACAAGCATTTTAATATGTAGTATGGCATGCCACATATTAACCCTTATTTAGCCCATATTTTAGGAGTTAAACTCCATATTTTTCCCCAAAGGGCATTGAAATAAGAGCAGTGTAAGTGACCTTGAAACTAACTATAAAATAGGGAGAAAAACATTTACAAAATATAGGTTTACATGAGACTCAACAGGAAATAAATATCTACCAGTTAACAAAATGAACTGTAACTGAGTTATAGTAAAGCTTTTTTTGGGTACTTCAGCATTTAGTGTGGCTTGTACATTTTACATTTACCTCACAAGGATACAATCAGCATGTAAATAAGTGCATACATGTGCTTCAACTGACGAAATTTAAGAAGCCTATGGAGATTAATTGGGGGGAAGTTTTTAATATTGTTACTTCAGAGCACTAAAACACACAAAGTGAATCCAATAAAGATCCTTGTACTAAATCAATGTTAAGTATTAATTGAATGACCATCATAGCACCTCTATAGATAACCATACAATTACCAATATTAAAAAAAAAAAAAAAGTTCAGCATTTATAATTTTTCCCCACACAAAGGAACAGGAACTAGCTGCATGCTAAGTTGAGGAGGTGTGAAGGTAAGTTAGCCCATCAATTTGAATAGTGCCCAGTCAGGTTTAGGCAGTATCAAAATAATGGCAAATACTGTTGAAGCAAAACACTCAGTACAGCTTGAACAAAAAGGGGGATAAAATAAAAATAAAATAAAAACACATCTGATATTTTCCCTTTGCAAACATGTAAGGGCACTTTGCAATAAATGGACAGATGTTCACTTGGATCATTGTTGTTTGTCAGCTACTACAAAATATCAGATGTCCTCGGCTATGTTAACTGTAGGAGAGAAAAAAAAACAGCTATTAGAGGCATCTATGGTAACACCTAGCACTTCCTTTATGGCAATCATTATTGAATTCACTTCTCTTAAACAGTGAAGAAGGGAAGGGGCTTTCATGGTTCCTTTCTTTAACAGTTATGTTGAGGATCAAGTGGCTTTAAAGCAGCATGGTGGATTTGTAATTTTTTGCAGATTAGATCATTCTGTTGCGTTTATGGGTTGGTGAGTCTGTAATGACATCGCCACACTGGGCTGAGGTACGCTTTCTAGTGCCGCCATTGTCCAAGTGGAGTGCCATTTCTTCTGATATGAAAGTGTTTAAGTCCACATCATGAAGTCCATTTCTCCTGCGGCCAGTGTTGGAACTGCCACTTACATGAGTTGGTGAGCCTGGAGTACTTGAGCGGACACTTATACTAGCCATTGCACCACTGAGACCTGAAAGAAAATATAACAGTTTATATTAACTACATAATTGTTTTCAACATGTTCACATACTATACACCTGTTAAGACACAGATTAAGGTCTACATTAAACATTTAATCAAGCAAAAAAAGTCAATATAGTGGTGTATTTTTTGTGGAAGAGGGTATAAAGAATCACAAGTCAAAGCTCTTAAAGTCACAGCAAATGAAAGTAAACCTTAATTATAAGACCAAGCTCAAATTAGCTATTTTAATTTAGGTTAAAAATGTTTAGCAAAACTGTCTAGGGCTGCAAATTGCCAACTATTGTTGCCTTATGGGAAGCATTGAAAGGCGATATTGGGTATTTTAAATAACACAAGCACAGAGTTGAAAAATGTCCTATATGCCACAGACTGTGTACGAGGTCAATTGTTTTAAGCCCACCAATTGTCAAATTTTCAAAGACAATTTTCTAATTACTGTATCTATTATCTAAAAAATCAGTATCATAATATGGAAATAGCCGTTTCCAATTATCAAACAACTGTTCATATGTGACAATCTTTCCCCGTGTACCAAGAAAGTACTAACTAGGAAAAAATAAAGGACATAAAGCAACTTTCCCATATTAATTTATTAAACTTTGCTATTAAAAACTGCATTTGCTTAACTCCTAAATATGACTTTTTAAACAATGTTGCAAAAGC
Source organism: Xenopus tropicalis (assembly GCF_000004195.4). Lineage (NCBI taxonomy): Eukaryota > Metazoa > Chordata > Amphibia > Anura > Pipidae > Xenopus > Xenopus tropicalis. Next base: position 38,083,971 of record NC_030685.2, read on the forward strand.
TAGTCTCCTCCAGCAAGAGTTTATGTTACATTGTTTCAAAAGCCAAAGCCACCAGGGCTGAACTGAAAAGGACAAACACTACTTTTAATAGCAATTATACATACAGAAACCACTATTATAATTCTAAGCAATTTTGCAATATACATTCATCAGAAATTTGAAATGGTTTTTAAGTGCAAGTTGTCTTTAAGAGAAAAAAAGTGTTTTAGGATGATGTCCTTAAATGCTTAAAAATGGCAATCTTTATTACATTAATGCAATGGTGATCTACATTACTGAAAGACCACTGCAATCTGAAAACATTACATACCAAACATTTCAGAGAACATATCATACTATTCCTGTATAAACATTACTTTTTTTTTTTTTAGTTTACACAGTAAAGCTTTTCAGACACATATGTTTTACTGCTTATATTACGTCTTTATAATCAATTCTATGAAAGCAAAAGCTGTATAGTAGGAGGAAAAATAACTCTTCCATAGTAGACTGCCATTTATATCTGATAAAGCCTCTTAAAGGCCTGGTACTATCAACAATATCTACATTAAAGGGGTGGTTCACCTTTAAGTTAACTTTTAGTATGTTATAGCTACTTTGCAATGGTTTTTATTATTTTTTGAATTATTTGCTTTTCTCTTCCGCCTCCTTCCAGCTTTCAAATGGGGGTCACTGACCCCAGCAGCCAGAAACTATTGCTCTGTAAGGTTACAAATTTATTATTATTGTTACTATTTTATTACTTATCTTTCTATGCAGGCCCTCTACTATTCATATTCCCATCTTTTGTTTAAACCACTGCCTGGTTGCTAGTTAAATAAGACCTTAGCAACCAGATAGCTGCTAAAATACCAAATGCAGAGCTACTGAACAAAAAGGTAAATAAATGAAAAAACATAAAAAATGAAGGCTGTATAAATGTCTACACCATATTAAAAGTTAATTTAAACTACCCCTTTAAATATCTTTAACCAACACTAATATAATTAATAATACAACCTATTTTGATTATTTCCTCCGATAAAACTTCTTCCACTAGTGCTGCTCTGAGGTGGTGTTAACAAAACAGATAGTGACGAAACCAGGCAAGCTTTTACCAGTCAGTATGGTTTAAGGCAAGGCACCTATTACAAGAGGGTAGGTAGTCAAACCAGCCCCTGGTACTTTTGCCAGTACAGCCACAATACACATGATTTTCTTTCCTTTATGACCAATGTCAGTGCAATCTGACAAAACCATTAAATTATCATAAGGTTAGTGTGCACTGAACCACCGTACATCTAGCAATCTTTTATCCAACACTGCTCAGAAAACAAGCAGGTTTAAAAATTTTACCATCGTTCAACTGTTTGCAGGACCAAGCAGGCAGCTACCCACAGTTTTTCCTTGCTTTAACTATACAATATCACTTGAAATGGTCGTTTGTGTTGATAGAAAAATTGTAATTTTAACAGACTGTTTCAAGATAAAGCTTGGTTGTACAATAACAAAGATCTAAAAATTTAAACATGTATCGCCATCACATATTTGTCTAACTTATCCCTATCCCATTATGGCTTTAAAGGGGCTTGCGTAATTTTGTATATCTTACATTTATCAACACTATCTCATCTGTCACGTAGCTGCCCAGATCTCCCCTGCAAGGATGCATGATGATGGTGGTCTCATCATAATAACCTCCATGCTTAAAGGAGGAAAGGCTGGTGCGGTTTTCTCCTAACAGGGGCGCAGCCCAGGGTAAAAGGTAAGCAATTTAAGTCACTTGGGGGTGCCTAACATCTTGGCCTTTCCTTCTCCTTTAAGTAAAAAATGTACAAATGTGTCCTTATTTCAGGAGCCTATGGCAACTCACTAATGGAACAAAAAATGTTCCAATGACAGCCACCCTCTGTACATGAACTTTAAGCCACTTTTCTATTCAGGCAAACAGAATAACCAACACCAGACTTTAGATTAAAAACATGTGGCATTGCATCAGCAGATTAGGCAAAAACCAAGTAGGCTTAAATTTTTATTTTACTATCCATCCTTTTTAATAAAGATAACCAAAAACACTAGTAACTACTAACTAGTAATTTACATAATTTATCTGCTATGCACCAAATCCCTTTAATGCTCCTGCCTGCAGATCATACTGCTAAAGTTTATGCAAACAGAGTTTAAACAAAAACGAAAAAAACACCCACACACATTTTTAGGTCTACGAGTAGGATGACCCATTAGTTTGGTTTTACTGGCTGTAAACTGGTTTTTAAGAGGTTTTCTCCTAGTTTATTAAATGGGCAGTAGACTCCACTTTCAACTCTAGTTCAATAAATAAGTCTTGTGCTGAACTTTTTGCCTGTTTACATTGACATAATAATGTTATTGTAATTCAATAATACAATGAAATAATGCATGAAAAAAAATCCTTACAAACACAATTTTCCAATACTAAGAAAATCTGTATTCTTGGGTTTACATGCCCTATAATCTGCTAAGGGCTGCTGTAACTAGTTTACACAACAGTACTATGCATCTACATCATTCTTACAGTGCCAAATTATTAATCATTGCTTTAGTGATTGAGCTTTTTTTTTCCCCACACTACATTAATTAGATGGGACTTAATATATAAAAACTGGGATAAAAGTAGAAATGGCCATCGTTAGTCATATGTCTCCCAGACATCAAACTTTTAGAATAGGCTCCTAGATTTAATATAAATTTATGCACAGGTAAAAATTGTTCACTTGTAAGCTATCAAACTCAAGTTCATAAGTCATTAGGGAGTAAACCATAGTCTAAAGCAGTGTTGGCAGAGGTTTGTTCTGGGAGTTTGTTAGCATTTGGAAACCCGTGCAAGGTTTTTCTCCCACAGGCAGAATAGGGCAGGAAGAGTATGGCACACACAGGCAGCATAGGGCAGGCAGAGTACTGCCCGTGTGTGCCTTAAGGTCCATACACAGGCTGATTCTAGCTGCCGACATTGGTCCCTTAGGCCGATTCGGCAGCTAATCGGCCCGTGTATGGGCACCACCGATGGGCCTGCCCGACCGATATGTGGCCTGAAATCAGCCAGGTTAACAAATCTAGTCGGATCAGGGACCGCATCAACGGACCGACTTTGCCTATACCCGTCCATTATAATTCGATCGTTTGGCCCCAGCCCCAGCCTGGATTCTCCCAATATCGCCCACCCGTAGGTGCGCACGAGCAAGCGGATCTGAAGGTGTATGGGCACCTTTACTCTGCCTGCCCTACCCTGCCTGTGTGCGCCATGCTCTGCCTGCCCTATGCCCCCTGTGTGCCATACACATACAGTTACACAATGCTGGCCCTGCTGAGGTGTGAACAGGTGAACGATGAGGGCACTTACAGTCTAAGCCTACAGTACAGCAGTCACAGCAGCCAGACGGGAGGGGGGGCCGGCAGGCTGCCAGTTGGACAGCACTGGTCTAAAGTAAATGGATGTTTTTCTTGGACAAAGTAGGAAAATGTTTCAATAATCGAGGTCACAGTTTTGTTTTTCCCTACCAGGCCTTTTATAAGGATATGTTAGAATAAAACTTTTAATTCAAATACATTATATAAAGGATCATCTATTACAAAGTTAAAGCCCTATAATTATGAAGCCAACACAAATAGTCTATACTGCTTGGCTGGTGCATATTACTGACTACACTGTTTAATGCAGCCATAAATTGTAAAAGTGAACTACTCACAAATCTGCCCTAAAGTATAGCATGCAGAATGTTTTAAAAATGCCTGAAATGCTTCAAATTTTATAGCAAAAATATACAAACTGTAAACAACCTTATAATGTGCCAATTCATGTAAATCACTCAATATATTTTGGATATATCTCCAGTTATTGAAGGGATCTGGTCAAGAAATCCATAATAGTCCTATTTTGGGGACATACTGTGAAAAACAATATTGTGACAATAAATTGTACTCATCTAAATACTGAAGGAATGTGCTTTAAAAAGTAGCGTTTTGGGCTGATTTTTTTTAAAATGTATTTATTTATTGAAACATTATATTTAATATTTTAATATAAATATATTTTATTTATGAAATATTTATTGAAATTTACACTATTTATTCTTGAACCAACAAATGTATTTCTTTTTAGTTGTAATATCTGTGTGTAGGCAGCCATTTCAGTACTTTGTGCCCGAGTCTGAGCTTTCAGAAGGAGCCAGCGCTACACATTAGAACTGCTTTCAGGTAACCTATTGTTTCTGCTACTCCCATGTAGCTGTTCACAAGCCGGACTTGGATTTCTTAATAATGATTGCTATTCGGATATCTACTGGGAGCTGCTATCTTGATCCCTTCCCACTGTTCTGCTGATTGGCTGCTAGGAGGGGGTGATATCACTCCAAATTGCAGCTCAGCAGTAAAGTGTGACTGAAGAAGTTTATCAGAGCACAAGTCACATGGCTGTGGCACCCTGGGAAATGAAGAATATTGCTACCCCATGTGAAATTTCAAAATGAAATATAAACAAAATCTGTGTTTTTGAAAAATGGATTTCAATGCAGGAATCTATTTTTTTCCCTCTAGATCAGTGGTTTCCAAAAAGTGAAACTGGCTTGAAAATATAGTGGGAGGCTATATGTACTTGAAATCTCTCCTTATTTGCTTTCCAAGCTATAGGTAAATGCCTGATGAAACAAAGTTTTCTTAGATCTGTATCTAGGAAGTTAAAGGAAGGTTTGACCAAAGGTTGAATCATTAAATGGGACTTCAGTTAAAAGGACTTAGCCTCTGGTTTTGCTCTAGGCATCATTCCCATCTGCCCAACTTCCCTACCTGATCAGAACATGTTCAGGAAAGTCTCTGCACATGCACTGAAAGCCTAATGCTCTGACAAAGTATAGTATGGCTAGCCATGTTGAACAAATAAGTAGCTATATGAAGAATAATCTAAGGAAATATTATTTTCTAGAAATGAAAAACAATCTTTTTAGCAGTCCTCTAAACAAGTCTAGCACACAAGGCTGTTTAGCAAAACAACTGATATAAAAAGTCATGTTAGGCATTAAGCAACATTATTATATTAATTTAGTATCTTAAGTTGACAATTACCATGGAGAGCTATTGCTTCTCTGAAAGGCTGCAAATCAGTCTCTACAGATGAACCAGTTTCTGTTGGAGTAGCTCGATTAGGGGATACAACAGTTAGTCTTGGGGGAGCACGCGAGTTCCGTGGAGGGGGAACTTTCCCACAAAGAAAACTGATCAAATCCTCTCTGCGAATAGTTCTTCGGCGTTTTTTTACCCAAGCTAATACATCCTTGTTACGTCGCTGATAACCTATCTGGATTCCTAAGTCAAAGCTCCGCTGATGTGCATCGACACTCTCTGCAATAAAAGAAATATAAAATTACATAACTACAGTAGAACTCCAATTTTTACAACAATTGATTTTTCCATTCATTGATGTTCAATGACAAAGTTTTGGTAAATATATTTTCTGCTGAAAGCAGTATTCATCCTTTTACGTTCTTAGCATCCTGAAATAATGTATCGGAAGAAATAAATGTATAAACTATTCTCCTTTCTTCTCAAATATGATTAATATACCAACCAGATATTTCCACAGGCAAACCCCACTATAAACCTTGGACAAAGGCACTTCATAGTAGTCGGTCCTGCTATTTTGATACTTTTTAAGAACTGGGAAGAATAGCTATTAAATATAGTCAGAAAGGACACAATGTGGCGTAAAAATAGGCAAAGGATACTGGTGCGGGCACCATTCCCTGTTTAAAAAAAAAAAAACCAACAGCCCCCACCAGCGCTACGCCGCCGGCACCGGCAATAAAGTGAAGAGCTGTTGGGAAGACATGTGCAGCTCTTCATTTTCCTGCATAGGAAACTTTGAAAAATGAAGCGCTGCATATGCCTTCCCACCAGCTATTCCCTTTATTGCCAAAGGGAAGGGAGGTCACCTGCGGTAACAGATTTAACCACAAGCAACTAATCTCCCTGTGTGCTATTGCACTTGAAGAAGTGCCTTGTATCCCAAAATTAAAATTGCAGTCAAAATTAAAAACACATTTGGTTTGACAGAACACTAATATTTATGCCCTTACCAAAACACTGTACAATTAAAGCATAGCCAAGCAACTTTTTAGTGCATACATAAATCGATGATGCAAAAAAAAATGCACTTTTTTTTTTTTTAAACAGTTTTTCTAAGATTTTAGTTTAAAAGACAAGGTAAGCCCTATTCTGTAAGAGGAACCCCTCCCCAGTTAATAGAATCACTTGCTTTGCCTAGGGCCACTGCTCCTGTTAGGAAAAAACAGCACCGGACCAAGACGTGTGAATCACAGCACCATGGTGCCATATTACCTTGCTTACTTGGTTTTCAGTCAAAATTAGACTAAAATTTAGCTTTGCACGTGAGCATGACTGTTCTTGTCTGTTACAGTTTAATTTTCCTCCCTATATTTTTCAGGAGCAACCATATAAGGTAAAGGTAACCAAATGATATTTCTTAGCAACAGCAACCCATAGCAAGCATGCTCCCTAAGGTTTACTGAACATTGCCAAAGAGCAACTGTTTCAACTGATAAATTACTTGTTGATATTCATCTAATGTTGCAACTAAATTTATCAATTAATGATCCAAACAACAGTTGTCGCGAACCCGCCAACTAAGCAGCTACTGGGAAACCAGCACAGGGAAAATAGAAATTTTAAACCTAAATCTAAAAAGTTTTTTTTTTTTAAAAAAGCATTAAAAAGCAACGGAAAAATAATTTCACTTGTACTATTAGAAAACAATTGGACAAGACTACTTAGTTTTTCAGGTCAAACTTTTTTCTAAAGCTAGGCTACAGAAAGATACATTTAATTAAAAAATATACATAGGATTAGAGCACTAACAAACACCAATAAACAATACATTTGAATAAACATTGCTGATAAACAAAGTATGTATTCTTATTAAAAACATTATGTATATTTACCTTTGTACAGATTTGTGACAGCGGTTGCAGCATTCTGAAAAGGGACCCAAAGTGACAATCCTTGTTGTTGACACACTCGATCTGGAATTAAAACAATCATTCTGAAAAACACAATACACTAAGTACTCATTCCTAGCCACTTAAATGTGACAATTTTAAGAAACGGAGTTAGAACCACACACTTAAATTCTGCAAAATGGGAATTACAGGAGATAAGAAGGTAGAAAACCTAGGGGGGTCAAAAGCTGTTAGGCACCTTCAGGCATATACCTCCTAACCTGATTCTCTACACCTCTTCCTCAAGAAATGCACTGCAAGAGGTACTTTTCCTGCTAATTCCATTCCAAAATTTGCTATGTGTGCCAGGCAATCCCTGTGCCTATTGTAGATTGGGACAAGAGCAGTACAGAGATCAGAAAAGATCTGTGCTGCAGATTCACTTGCCAAGGGAATGCCCCAGACACAAGAACAAAATGGAACCCTGAATTATTATTTTTTATTAAAAAAAAAAAGGATCAACACTGCAGCACTGGCCTGGGGTTAGAGGTGGCAAACTAAAATCAGTGAGTGATGCCTAACAACTTGACACCTCCCACCTATTCTACCTTTTGTTTTCCTCTAAGAAAGGAAAACACACTGTGTAAAGGTATCCTGACTAGAACAATCACCTTGTGATTCTAATTTTGCTGATCTACAACTCCCAGAAAAATGCTAGAAACAACCGTGGTCTGCTTTGTGTGTAGTGTGAAAAAAACAAATGCTATCAAACAATCAGGGTACCAAACAGCTTTTCTTACTACCTGATGCGGTCAGCCCACCCTCCACTCACTGAGGCAATATATGGGTGGCATGGTGGCTCAGTAGTCAGCAATATTGCTTTGCAGTCCTAAGCAGGATTCTGGTTTGAGTTTGTTCACCCTCACTCAAAAACATACAGGCAAGTCCACCACCACATGATTAAGTTGACTGAATTATGTGTTGTCTGAATATTTGCAAGACCTTAGATCAGTTCAGCTCCCCTTGGCCAGTGACTAATGAGAATGATGAACAGTGTTAACATATTGGTCTTGAAGAAAGGAATTAAGCCATATAGCCAAACAGGATGCAGTTTTTCAGGGAACCTCATATGGCTGAAATTAGCCCCACAGTAATGACTGGGGCTGTTTAACACTACTGAAGAATAGCACATTACTTGTTAACACATTGACTGAGACCTGGATACAAAACAGCTGAGAATTAGAATGATTTCTTTGATAGAACACAGCATATGTAAAAGTAAGAAATTGAACAGGAAAGGCAAGTTTTTTTTTTTTTTAAGAAGAATCCTATCCACATTTATAATGAGATCCTGCAACACTGCGTATGAAGGACGCCATTTCCTAAATGGGCGACAACACTATGCAAGATATGATAGGCTAGCTACTAACAGCCACCCCTCCGGCTCGGGCATTACAGCAGCCCTAGTTACGCCAGTCTCCCCAAGCACTTGGCAGAATAGAAACAATACACAACCCGCGGGCCTAAATGAACGCCACTGCGGCACAAAAAGCTTTCGGCTGTCCGTTACTTATCTTAACAATTCCCAGCCTGCTACAGTTGAAGTAGTGATGGGAATTGTAGTTCCGATCGCGCTGGGGGCCCGAAACTGGCCGTAACAGGCGATGTGAAACTCGAAACCACGAACAGTTAGACAGAATCCTAGCAGCTACAGGCCTCTAGAGAAAGAGAATGGGTTCGAGCTTGCAGATACAGAGAGAAATGGTTACGGTGACTTTAGGGACTGTGTATTTCTAATAGGCACAGTGCTGACATTGGGATTTCGTACGATTTTGGCATTCCTTTGGGTTTATCTCATGGAGAACACCCTCCGCCATTTTGTTTTGTTTCCGCTTGTGTTACTGGGCGAGGTATAGGAAGCTAATCCCAGAGCACCGGCGTCTAAGGATCACATATAGTTCCCGGGCCAGCCCCCTGCCCCATCACGCTGCCCCTCACCCCTGACCTTTATAGAGTTGCGCCACCGCGGTGGCCGAGTTCTGGAACAGATGCCAGAGTTTCTGCTGACTCTGCTCGGCCTCCTCCTCCGGTTGATCTTCCTGTTCGGCCTCAGCCAGGCATTGTCGCTCCCACTTGCTGAACCAGTGCTCAGGCCCGTGTTCCTGAATCTCGGACTCGCCTTCCTCTTTCTTGTCTTCCATTCTATCCACGGACTCCTTCTACCCCTCCCGTTTTCTCCCCTCTCCCTCCTCCTCTGCACTCCCGGTCGGGAGGGGCAGCAACACCGCACACACCGGGAGGAGCTTTACGCCGTCGTGTCTTCGGTAACTGTATAAAATAGAATCCGCGTCATTGACAATATTTGGATTAAAGCAAATCACTCCGCTACCTTACACCCATAGCGCCTCTCTGCTGACTCTAAACAAACTGAACCTGTGACGCCGCTGACCTGACACTGTGTTCGGTTACAGGGACACACTGCACGCAAAGACCGCCCACCCAGTTTTTTTTTTTACGCCTGCAATTGGTCGATATGGCTTCTTAGAACCGGTTTGAACCTTAAGCGTTGCTATTATTGGACATCTCTGGTGTTCGTCAAATGATGTCAATTTGTTGGGTAGGGTCAAGCTTGGTTGACAGAGCATAAAAATATATACTGAAAAAAATGTTGAGCAGGCGCATGCCTGGTTGTTTCTGGCCTGCAATGTTCTTTAGGTAAAATTTGTCAGAGGCGCAAAAGTTGGGAAACAAACCTTGATGTTGACTTGAACTGTATGATATTTTAGTACTAAACTAGTAATTTCAATTATTGACAGAATTTTTTTTACATACTTTGAACGAATTGCCATATTCCGTTTTGAAAAAAAAAAACAATTTAACATTTTCTTAAATTTAACACAAAATACGTTTAATACAGATATTTTGACACACATCTTCCATATTGATATATAGTCCCACATTCACAGCAGTCATGATGAATGCAACCAATCTAAATGGACATAAATAAATGCAAATAAAGGCTAAACTTTATGGGAAGTTTTTTAGGATGGTGATGGTTTGATAAAACGCATTCTGCAGGTCGAATGTAGTTGCGTGTGTCAAAATATAACGGGACCGATACAAAAATCTGATTTGTAATCTACAAACTAGCATCTGACACAACACATTTGTCAGAAGAGAATATTGCATGCTGCATATTTACCTGACAATATAAAATAAAATGGTGACAGACTTTTTTTTTCTCATTGAAATACACTGATTATCAGATGTAGATGCAGGGACAAAACACACCATCCAACTTTATCTGATCCCACTTTACATTACAGCCTATGGAGATCAGACTTTATAGAATCCTACAAAATCTTCTGCTGTTGCATGACAAGATCAATTAAAATCTGGCCCACAAAATCAGATCAAAATCTCCGGTGGAGGTTAGCCCTAAAATGAACGGAAAAAAAACAAAAAAACTGCTTTTGGTACTTTTCTAATAAGTAATATAATTCTCATATTCCATTACATATGTTACTTTAGCATGAGTCCCAGGAAAGTTGATGTACCATGCTAGCCGGTCAAAATGTCACCAATCCAGAAATACAAACATCTGGAGAGACACTGGACCAATTAATCACATGGAATTCCTTTTACTTCACACTTCAGTAACTTACCCTAAATTATATCAAGCCACTTTGATCCACATTACCCTGTACCTTATCTGTTTGTCCCTTGCAACCTCCCTTGTATATGACTTTGTTAACACCTTCAAAACAGATGGATATTCTATGTGATAAGGGAGAGGTGACGGGGGTCAAGGCAGTGATAGTTAAGTGGGCTTTAAGCGCCCAGGGGTATATTTGTCCTATAATTTACTTTATCTTACAATGCTTTATTATATGATAGTTGATTTCTTAAATTGTACATTGGTGCTAGCTGAGAAGAACCCCAGGATGGGGCAGTTTTCTGCTAACAGGAGCACCATCCTGGGGTATTAGTTAAATAATACAATCATTAGGGGGTGCCAAACTTTTGGCAACCCCAGTGATTTCACCTTAACTTCTTCTTTAAATAGATGCCACTTTTATATTCTGCCCCATTTCGTTACATCTAGGATTGACTCCACTTTTATACCCAGATTCTCCCTTCAGAGGAGCACATGAAGAAACTTCTTAGAAAGTCAAGTAAACAGAAAAAATAATTAGTATTTGTTATGATCACCCACTGCTTCTAACACTTCTTCTATTTTCTTAGGAATCAGTTTCTGGAGATACTTGCATAGTAGCTTGTTCCAAGCATTCTGGAGAACTTACCACAGTAGTTTAGCACTTTTAAGATGGCTATACACATACAAAAAAAAAACAATAATGATATTTCCAACAAAGAATGTTCCTAGAAAGATTGTTCATTTATACCAGTGCTGTCCAACTGGCAGTCCTGGGGCAGCACTGGCATTGTATCACTGTACCTTGTACAAACTGCTTAGGTTGGAGTAGTCATGATCAGTTACTTGTGTAGTCATGATGGGTTTCCCTGTCTCCTTCTCTGCTCTGCCTGCCCTGCTTTATATGCTGCCTGTGTGCCATACTTACTCTGCCTACCCTATGCTTCCTGTAGGAAGTGAACCTGACGGTTTTATTCTGGGCGTTTGTTAGCATTTGGAAAAAGCTGTTAGGGGGTCTCTAAGGTGTTTAATTATGTGCTGGGGGTTGCTGTGCTACAGACAGTGGAGGAGGCACTTTTAACATATGAGTGAAGGGTGATATGCCTGCAGTGAGCACTCATTTTTTGGGTTTTTTTTGGTGTGCCACCACCATTAATGGCGATATGGTCTTAAAGGCTATTGTGATTACTTGGGTGTGGTTTGAAGTTGATGTGGTTTAAAAACGGTGAGTGGTCAAAACTGGCTTCCATTATTGGCCTTACCCCACGTAGGTCAGGAAAATTCCGGCCCTCGGTACCACAAAAGTTGGACACCACTAATATATACAACTAACATAAAGAGCCAGGGTGAAAACAAAGGGCTTGAATGATTTAGCACACACCTTCCATTATAAATGTTCCTTTAAGCTTGCCCAACCAAGCTTTTCAAAGCTATCCAATCAAAGAATTGACTGATATCCATGGTACAAATATTATATGTAGCTGAACTACAACAAGATACAAAAACAAACACTCTAAGCAGGTCACTTCAATTTACTACTCGAAAAAGGAAATACCCGTGTAAAATAGACCAATTTCTACTTATTGCACACTCCCAGTATTTTTAAGTGACGTGAGTGATATTGACTATTATCACACTCCCCTTTCTCATTAAAGTGACAAGTGCTACAGATGAAATTGTGTATAAAAATAAAGAACATTTTTTGAACTTATATTGGGAGTGTGCAAAAGTAGATTTCGAGTTAAATTTTACACGGGTATTTCATTTTTAGAGAAGTAAATTTAAGAGACCTTCTTAGGGTGTTTGTTTTTTATCTTGTTGTAGTTCAGCTACATCCTTGTTAGGTATTTGAGCTTTGGAAATTTGAATAATTTAAGTTTTCTTCTGTTGTACTATTGATATAAAGACAATTTTAATCACAGCACTGTCACTTTAACTAATGGGGGGGGGGGGCTACATTAAAAACCATTGCATTTTTATAACAAGAAGCACTAGTAATTTGTTTGGAAAAGTAAATTTGAAGTGATCAGTAGAGGTACCTTTTTTTCCTTTAAAGGACAAGGAAAGGCAAAGTCACTTGGGGGTGCCAAAATGTTAGGCACCCCCAAAAGACTTAAATTGTCTACCTTTTACCCTGGCCTGGTTCCCCTGTTCGGAGAGAACAGCACCAGCCCGGGGTAGCTGCTTCCCGTGCGTGCGCAGTAGAGTAAAAAAGCTGAACTTTAACAGAGAAGTTTGCTTTTCACTCTACTGCGCAAAGTGAAGCAGGAAGAACGAAGCGCTCGCTACAGTTACCCCGGGCTGGTGCTGTTTTCTCCTAACAGGGGCACCAGCCCGGGGTACAAGGTAAGCAATTAAAGTCACTTGGGGGTGCCTAACATTTTGGCACCCCCAAGTGACTTAGCCTTTCCTTGTCCTTTAAGAAAAGTAAATTGAATATACCTTAGAAGTATTGTCTTTTCTCCTAATTTATTACAGTTTAACTAAACCCTCACAAGGTAATTTGGTTGTTGGAATTCTGAGAATAGTAGGTAAAACTTTTTTCGCTTATCACAGAATGAATTTGGGACTGATTAGACACCTTCCTGTTGGAATTGCATGATGCAATAGTATCTGTCTGGACTTTTTGACCCTTTCCAGACATTTAATTGATGAGCTGCATTTTAACTCATTAGTCCAAAGCACCTGCTGCCATTTTTCCTGTATGTTCTTTGGCTTTGTTTCCACCTTAAGCTGATCATGCACGTTCAGATTTTAGTCGTCTTCTGACGAACGTTCGGATATCAATCGTACCTTTACATGCAACTATTTAAAACTAACATTCAGATTGAAATTGTAGTATAAAGTACTAAAAAATACAAATCGGAGGATGTTCTGAACATGAAATATTTACACAGTACATAATTACATAGTTAAGTTGGGTGGAAAAAAGACCAAGAAAAGACCAAAGAAAAAAGTCAATCAAGTTCAACGCTTCAAGTAAACCCCAGTGTATACACACATAGACCCATACCAACCTACCTATACACTCACTTGCCTAAACTTTATATACCAACATCAATACCAATTGTAGATTTTAGTATCACAATAGCCTTGAATATTATGCTTTTTCAAGAAATCATTCAAGCCACTCAAGGCATTAAATGAATCTACCATTGCAACATCACTTGCAAGCACCTTTTTCCAGAAGAAACAACCCCAACTGTGACAGTCTATCCTCATAGTTTAAATCTTGCATCCACTTTATCAGTTTAGTTGCACATCTCTGCACTCTCTCCTGCTCATTAATATCCTTAAGGATTGGAGCCCAAAACTGCACTGCATTCTTAAGAAGAGGCCTTTCTAGAGACCTATAAAATTATGTTTTCATCACGTCAGTTAATGCTCTTTTTTGCAATACAGTACTTTATTTGCTTTAGTAGCCACGGAATGACACTGCCTGGAATTTTTGTCTACAAAAATTCCCAGATCCTTCTCAATTAAGGATACCCCCAAAACATTTACCATTTAGTGTGTAACTTGCATTTATATTATTTATTACTAAAATTACATAGCTTTGTTCTTTTCAACATTGAACCTAATTTCAGTTTTGCTGCTGGTTTGCCAGCTTTGTCAAAGTGGCAGCATCCTGCATGGAACTTATAGTTTTGCACAATTTAGTATCATCTGCAAAAACAGAAACCGTTCTTTCAATGCCCACCTACAGGTCATTAATAAACAAGTTAAAAAGCAAAGGTACAAGGACTGACCCTTGTGGTACTACTAACCCCTGTGGTCCTCTAACAACACTGGCCCATTTAGAAAATGTTCTGTTTACTACTACTACTCCCTATAATCTATTCTTTAGTCATTTCTCTATCCAAGTACAAATATTATGTTCCAGGCTGATATCCATCAATTTTATCATTAACTTTCTGTGCGGTACTGTATCAAATGCTTTGGCAAACTTTGATTAGATGACATCCACTGCCAGAGATAGATGTTTTTTGTTTTTTTTTGTAACTTGTATTTTTTTATTGAAAAGATATTTCAATGGTTTGCATGCATGAAAGAAAGAGAAACAATTGAAGAAAAAAGGAGAGGAAAGAAAAGCAGATAGAGAGAAAATCAGTATGACATTCGTGTTGCACATATATTTTAGCTTCAACATCAGTTTTGACAATAATATTGCTATCAATATAAGTATCAGTATCCATGGAGACTCAGAAGTTTGAAGCTAACAGTTCCCAAGGAGACCATATTTTAAGAAAAATTTGGGGCCTAGTTTTGCAGCCGGGCAATACTTGATTCAAATAGCTTGTTACTTTCCACTCTACATTTAATTTCAGCTAGGGTTGGTGGGGTGGAAGTTTTCCACTTTGCCACAATAGCGAGGCGGGTAGCAGTGAGAACATGGTTGATCAGAGCTTGAGTGGTTCTATGGGTCTGAGGGATTGGTTTGCCAAAAGTGCTTATCTCCATTGGTATTGTGAAATGAAATATTTTGTTGAGAAAATCTGACATCTCTGACCAGAGTGGGGTTAGGATTGGGCATGTCCAGAAAATGTGAGGCAAAGTGCCTATTTCTCCACAGTTTCTCCAGCATACAGGAGGGTGATTTGGAAAAAATTTATGCAGCCTGGCGGGTGTATGATACCAAAACACCAGTATTTTGTAAATATGTTTCTTTTGTCTTGAGCAAGTTACCATCCGTCTCGCATTTCTGCGAGATCTTTTCAGAATAAAACCATGCTGGCACAAACTCATAGTATTGTGATTTGTAATGTATTCAAGTATGCTATCCCTAATTAACCAAAAGCATTCCTACAACTGATATCAGACTGACAGGCCTATAGTTTTTCAGGATAAGAACGGGATCCCTTTTTGAATAATGGCACCACATTAACTATATTTGAGTCTCTCTGCACCATGCCAGACCTCAATGAATCCTGAAAAATTAAATGAAGAGGTTTGCCAATCACAGAGCTAAGCTTGTTTAGTACCCTGGGATAAATACCATCTGGTCCTGGACCTTTGTTCACCTTTACATGTTCAAGTCTTTTGAATTTTTTCATGAGTGATTAACAGTTAAATTACTAACACTAGGGGGCACTAGGGGTCATTTACGAATCCGAATCCCGAATGGGAAAAAAATGGATTGGAAACGAAAATTTTGCGATTTTTTTCGTCGCCGTCGCGATTGTTTAGTATTTGGCGCCGCCGCGACTTTATCGTATATTACGCGATTATTTCGTCGCTGGCGTGATTTTTTCGTATTATGCTATAGTAAACAGCGGAAAAACCAATCCGAATTTTCAGCGACGGTGACGAAAAAGTTGTGGAAAATATACGATAAAGTTGTAACGGCGACTAAAAAGTCGAGCAAAATACGGAACAATCGCGACGGCGATGAAAAAATCGCAAAAATAAAAAGTTTCAGATGTCCCAGCTAAACTGAATGTTTTAAAAGCATGTTTTTTCATCCCAACACAACACTTTTATCAAACCATAAAAGTTTTGCTTTGTGATGCCTCTCCTTGCTTACAGGGGAAATATACTGACCTGTGTATTTGTTAAGCAACATTTTAAAGATATTCAATTTTCCTTCTGTGTTTAACCATGTGAAAGCCTTTCCCAGTTGATATATTGCAGAGATGCCCTTATACTGGCAAAGTCTGCACTTATAAAATTTTGTGTTTTCATTTACTTTATAGAGTTGTCTCTGCAACATAATCTCAAAGGAGACCATGTTTTGATCACTGTTTCCTAAATACTTACCTATGCAAATGCTAGAGATGAGTTCAGTATTATTAGTTATTACCAGCTTCAAAAAAAAACATAATTCCTAGTAGTAGGGATGCACCGAATACAGGATTCGGTTGGCAAGATTCGCCTGAATTCACTTAGGCCGAACCTAATCCGAATCCTAAAAATCATGTGACTTTTTGTCACGTAAACACGGAAGCTGAAAATTGTTTGACATTTAATCCTTACAAAATCTAATTAGCATATGCTAATTTGGGTTCAAATCCTTTACAAAGGATTCGAGGATTCATTCGAGGATATGTCATTTAGCATATTTACAAACCTGCTAGCTTTTTCTGACTTGGCCACCCCATTCCTTCAGTCAATGTCTGGATTATTGAAGTTACCGCATGATAACAACTTAACCTAGTTGTGAGGCCTCCTCCAGTTGTAATAGTAGCTGGGCTTCATTCTCCTCACTTATACGGAGTGGTTTAAAGCCATAGGTGGATTTTCAATAAGGCTAGGGAAGGCTAAGCTCCAGTCCTAAATTAACTCTTTCCCCCTGAAAAAGCTAATTGTGCTTTTATATATTTAATTGTTTTTTTGTTGATTTTTGCATTTAATTTTTTTCTCAATTTTGTCATTGTTTTGTTCATTTCTAGTTAGTTACAGTGGAGCCCTCATGAAACTGCATAGCTGGCAAACAAACCAATGTTATGTATCAGTGCCATTGTTATAGTGCGAGGGCCTAAATATCTGCCATCAGTACCCACAGTACTCACTGTACTCACTGCATATAATCTGTTGGTTTTGTAATTACAGACTGCATTTTACTGTATATAATGTACCTGGGATGTCACTACCCACTGCCTTTGTCTCTATAAAACTAACTAAAACACATTTAAGCTTACTGATCACAAACACAAAGTCACCCTCGGCCTATGTTTACACCAATGATGATTTTCTTTGTAACCTTTAGCCCTGCTAAAATCGCTACCCTACACCCTCCCTGTTACTTTCCCTGGTAATTTCTTTAGAGCATGGCTTTAAGGACGAAGACACAAGGAGCTACTTAGTAGCAGCTATTTGTCATGACTACTAAACGCCAGAAAATACCCTGCCATAGACAATACTGAGAATCTCCTCTGCTAAAACACACGTAGATAATTATCAGTATACGATTATTGGGCGATAATTTGGACGATAATTTGGAGCTCATACATGGGCTGAAAATCATACAAAATTAAGTTTCCTATGATTATATCGGTTTGTGTATGGCCTGCTTTGGAGTTATGGCATTTTGGTTTTAACTGCTCACATGAAAAATTTGGGCGACTTAAGAAAACCGAAGCAACACGTATGTCATCCCACCAGCGATTTACATTCTTGCTGGTGGGATGGCATGACGGGGAGATTAATTTCCCACAATGGTTAAGATTTATCCGGGTGAATAATCTCCCTGTGTGCCACTGCCCTTAACATGTAAATGAACTGCGTGCTTTTCAAGTGTAAATGCCTAAGATGAAGCCTGCATTTGTTAGTGCACACACAATGCAGGTGCTGGCATATGGGCAGGACTAGAAACTCTGACTAACTTAATTTAGTAATATTAAAGTTTCCTCCTTATCTACCAAAACCACACCCAGTAGGGCCAATCCCACCCTTTGACTATCTAATATCCAATAAGCATTGCAGCTTTACACTGCCTCCGGGCCTAAGCAACTGGAAAAGAGCAGACTGTACACATTGTATAGGGTCCATGCTGTTAACAGTGAGTTTCTACTGAGTGTAGTGGTGAAGATTGTAGTTACATACTGCTGTTCTGGCTATAATTGACACAGGCAAGATTTACACAACATTGCCATTTAAATGTTGTGCAGACATGGCTAGGTTCGGGACTAAGCAATGGTGGGCATGGGAAGCGTGGAGGGATTGCTACTTGGGATAATCCGATCCAGGGTATTCTTTGAGAAAAGATGAGACATTTCTGATACAAAATGACAAGATGATGAATTCTTGCTTAATGTGCTAATAAAGAAATGGTTATTTTTATCTGGGAAGCCCAAGACTTTTGCACAATACTATAAGGGCAAAGTATGTATGTATGTATGTATGTGTAACTTTATTTATAAAGCGCCACAAGGGTACGCAGCGCTGTACAATCTTACAAAATACAAAACTACACAGGGAGGACAAGTGATATAATAAATAAATACAATAAATATATATATATATATATATATATATATAAATGCACAGGGAATAAGTGCCATGTGGGATGAGACACAGTAGAAAGGACTTCCCTGCCCCATAGAGCTTACAATCTAAGTGGTTGGGTAACATACAGGCACAAACTGGAAGGTAAGAGTGCACCAGGTATGGGCATTTGCTCTTAAGCACAGGACTAAGCAAAATAATGTTTTAGTGCTCCAGAAGGTAACAGCTGAGCTTTTTCTTAAAGAGAGTGGGTGAGTGTTCCCTACGGAGGGATTCAGGGATAGAGTTCCAGAGGTAAGAAGCAGCAAGATAGAAAGGTTTAAGACGAGAGAGCACAGTGGGTGTGGATGGTGTAAAAAGACGGAGGCTCTGAGAGGAGCGGAGGAGACAACCAGGAACATGCAGGGAGACAAGTGAAGAAATGTAGTGAGGAGCAGAGGAGTGAAGGGCTTTGAATGTTATCAGAAGGATTTTGTAAGCTATCCTTTGATTAACAGGCAACCATGCAAGAGAGCTTATGTGAGGCTGAACAGGTTCCCTCTTCGGAAAGAGCAGGAGGATCGTTGCAGCAGAGTTTAAAATTGATTGCAGGGGAGAGAGGTGGGAGTCTGGGAGGCCAGTTAGTAGGAGATTGCAGTAATCTAAGCGGGAAAGGATAACATAACCCCTATATGTTGGATAACCTGGAGTAATTGTAAATGCCAGATCTAAAACAAAGTTGAAACAAGAATATATAAACAACTGTGTCAATTGTTTATATAGTCATATAGTTGTGTTAAATGGCAGGCTGAGGTAGAATCAAGAAACTGGCTAGAAGTCAGGACAGGCGGCAGGCAAGCAGATTACAAGAAATAGGCCAGTGGTCAAAAACCTGGAGATCCACAGGAACAGGGCAAGGAGGGGTACTGCAGCACAGGAACCAGGCAAGGAACAATTAACTAGGTACGGACTTCAGAAAAAGGAACCAGGCAGGGATTCAGGAACAAGAGACCAATGGACATATAGCAGGAAGATCTCAGCTTGGAAGCTTAAAGGACAAGGAAAGGCTAAGTCACTTGGGGGTGCCAAAATGTTAGGCACCCCCAAGTGACTTTAATCACTTACCTTGTACCCCGGGCTGGTGCCCCTGTTAGGAGAATACAGCACCAGCCCGGGGTACCTGCAAGCGAGTGCTTCCTCCTTCCTGTTTCGTCTTGCCGGGACCCCACGACAGATGCATGCATAGTAGAGTGAAAAGCTGACTTCTCTGTTAAAGTTAGGCTTTTTCACTCTACTGCACATGCGCACGGGAGCGAACAGGAAGACAGCTACCCGGGCTGGTGCTGTTCTCTCAGAACAGGGGCACCAGCCCTTGGTAAAAGGTAGGAGGAAGTGCTGCACCTACCCCGGGCTGCTGCTGTTCTCTCCGAACTGGGGCACCAGCCCGGGGTAAAAGGTAGGCGATTTAATTCACTTGGGGGTGCCTAACATTTTGGTACCCCCAAGCGACTTTGCCTTCTCCTCTAATGAACAGAGGAAGTCTTATATAGGCCCTTTATTCAAGATAAGTAACTCCTGGAGATAACAAGGTGGGTGGGCTGTAATGTCAGCAACAGGCTTTTTATTTATTTTTTTAAAGATTTTCTTTATTGCATTTT
This sequence comes from Xenopus tropicalis, assembly GCF_000004195.4. Taxonomy (NCBI): domain Eukaryota; kingdom Metazoa; phylum Chordata; class Amphibia; order Anura; family Pipidae; genus Xenopus; species Xenopus tropicalis. Next base: position 38,104,172 of record NC_030685.2, read on the forward strand.
CCTTTAGTTTACATAAATCAAACAGAAAAGAGGGTAGGGGGAGAAGAGAAGAGTGTGGGTGGGGGGGGGTTGTTGGGCTTCCGGTGATGTTTTGGATGCATTCTGGCTTTGTTTTATATTTGCTCCATATATTTTATTTCAATAAAGAGTCTTAATGTTTAATCTATTAGACCAGTGTCGGTTCTTTGTGTCCGTTTGTTTGCTCCTCTGTCTTAAATGAGTGATTCTGTGTCTTTTGTTTGTCCCGTATGTGACTTATGGCTGCGTTCCGGGTTGGTGTATGTCCTTGATCCAGTTGTCCCATACCTATCCCTGGAGGAGATATTGGTGTCTGGTATTTGGTTTAGGATTTCTTTCCAGGAGCACTCCTCTAGCTGTGGAAGGTCCTGCTGCCACTTGCGGGCGAAATACTTGTGTTGGTCAAAGTCATCCTGCAAGAGGATAGAGTAGAACCAGCTCACTTGTTTGGTGAGGTCGGGGCGCCTCAGGTATCGATCTAGGGATGTTACCGTTATGTCGGGGGCATTGCCTGGGAATTGTGTGTTAAGTGCATGTCGTAGTTGGAGGAACCTAAACAGCATGTGGTTGTGCAGCCCAAATTCCGTCTGTAATTGCGGAAACTGCTTAAATCTCCCAGCTGCGATTACATCCCCAAGATGTTTCACCTCCGCCACTGCCCAAGTACTAACTTCTGGTATTGCATGGGGGAGTGCATCATTGCCCCATAGTATGGTCCATTTAGATAGTTTTTTATATGTGTTGACCACTGTTTTTTGGAATATTGTGACTACTGTTTTCATTGCCGATGAGATATATAGATGAGATACCTCTGTGCAGTTGGTTTGCTAATGCCTCAAAGGAGGAGATCACCCCTGCCTCTAGTAGCACCGCTTGGTTGTTTGGGTTGGGGTTCAGCCACCACCAGGCGAACACCAGCTGGCTTGCAGTAGTATAGCTGGAAGTTGGGTAGTTCTAGGCCTCCTTTGTTGAGTGGGGCTTGAAGGGTCTGCCATTTTATTCTGGGGTGTTCTCCTGCCCATATAAACCCTCTCACTATAGCGTCTAAATTTCTAAACCATTTTTTGGGTAGTATTACCGGGGAATTGTGGAACACATATAGCAGTTTGGGCAGGAATACCATTTTGATTATGTTTATGCGTCCAGGGAGGGAGAGTATGATTGGAGTTAGGTTGAGATCTATAAATTTTGAGAGGTTGTTGTGAATTTCAACTCCTAGGTACCTAAATCTGTCTACCCATTGGAGTTGTGGGCCGTGTGCGGGGTCTCTATTTCCACCTGGGTCTACTGGGAAGATCAGGGACTTCTCCCAATTTACCCTCAGTCCCGAGAATCCCCCAAACCGGCTCGTCACTTGCAGTAGGAGGAGTACTGTGCATGCAGAGTGGGGTGGATCCAATATCACTTGAGGGCCCTGACTCTCTGGCCTATAAGGTGTGTCTCTTGCAGCAACATAATGTCTGCTTTTAGTTTTTTCAGTGGTTTAGGATTAATGATCCCTTAATTTTATAACTGAGGCCTCTGACATTCCAAGATACTAATCTGATCTTACTTCCTGCCATGTGGTGAGGTTGTAAAGTACAAAATAGGTACTCACAGGCTAGCCGCGGGTCCATGGTGGGTTTGCACTGGAAGCCCATAGGGGTAGCGAGAGGAGGGGGAAGGAAAAAGCAAGAGCAAAGGTAGATGAGTAACATAAAACCCCAAATATATCCGCCTCCCGGTATCCCCTCCCAAACATGGAGATACATTATTCCCATAACTATAAGTCATATTGGGTATGCAGCTTTAGTGAGAGCTCGTCTAGGTCAGTTCTCATGGATTCTCTGACAATTAACTATTAACCAGTGTCTAGTTTAATCCAGCTGTAGAGACAACTTTCACAACTTTAACTTATAACTTTCAGCAGGCTTATCCACTCTAGGTGCTAGCCCCAGCTGTGCACATCTTTTTTGCTGTGCCCCTCTGTTTGAGTGTTTACACTGCGGGCTCCCTCTGAGAGGATAGGCTTGGTGTGGGCTCCCAGGCCCTTAAGTGGCCTGGTGGTGTCCACCTTGTGTCCTTGTAACATACAGACCTGTGGGGTCTATGAAGGCCTTATACTCACTACTCGGGTGCCGCTTTCTTAGTTACGCGGAGGTCTGGATTGGGAGCGTGGAGGGCTCGCCTGTGCTGGCCGTGGTGGCGGTGTTTTGGGTCGTGATTCCAGCCAGTGGTTTGCCCCCTCCGGATGTTCAAATATCTGGGCCTTGTCTCCATCCACTACGCGTAGCTTGGCTGGGAATATCATGCTGTAGACTATGCCTATGTCACGGAGACGTCTCTTGATTCCCGCAAATGAACTCTGTTGGCGTTGTAGTGCAGCTGAGTAATCGGGGTATAGTGAGACTCTTGTGCCCTGGTAAAATAGATTTCCTTTCCGGCGTGCGGTCTGGAGGGCAGCATCTCTGTCCCTATAGTTCAGTAGTTTGATCAGGAAAGGGCGGGGACGGGTGGGGACCCGATGGGCCCATTCTACCACAAACTGTGGTGAGAATACCTCTGCTCCCAGTAAGTCCTTAAGCCAGTGCTCAGCAAAAGTTTCCGGGTTTCGCCCTTCACTTCTCTCTGGCAGGCCTACTACCCTTATGTTTGATTGTCTCTGCCTATTCTCCATATCTTCGAGTTTATCAGTGGCTTGTTTTATTAGCTTCTGCATTTGGGATAACTCACTTCAGAAAGGTCCTCTAGGGTGCTTATGCGCCCTTCTAAGGCCCCGGTGCGTTCTCTTATGGCCTGTACATCTTGCTTGAGGAGGGAGATTTCCACTCTTACCTCCTCTATTTTTGTTGTCAGCGTGGCCGTGATCGATGTTTGGCAGGCCGCTATTGCCGCCAAGATGTCCTGCATGGAGGAGGCAGGGTTTTCTAGGTTGTCTGCCATGGGTGGAGGCGATGCAGGCTGTTCTGTAGGTAGCGTGGGGCTGCGGGTGCCATCTTGGTTCACTCCGCGCGCAAACTGTCCCAACTTCGCCACTGTTTCTGAGCGCACCCTGTGCGCATTTTTGCCCATCTTTACGATCGGAGTTGTCAGCAGTTTTTTTTCAAACAAGTCCTAAAAGCAGATGAAGAAAACCTAGTTAAACAAACAAAACAAAAACTATCATATTTGGTCATGTATTCATTGGAAAAAAATATCTAATTACATATCTTTGTGTGACAAAAGTCATTGAATCATTAGGATTATCATATAATTTAAAGGTGAAATCAGCGTCTGGTGTTTTCAGTCAATGGCATGACAATCAGTTGTGAGTGAGAATGGAAATTCAGATCAAAGCCTGTCACACACAACTCATTTGTGGATGTGTATCATGGTTCGAACACAGGAGGTGTCTGAGAACCTCAGAAAAAGAGTTGTTGATGCCCATAAAGCTGAAAAAGGTTACAAGACTACCTCTAAAGAGTTTGAACTCAAACAATAGTCAGACAGATTGTTTACAAATGGAGGAAATTCAAGACCGTTGTTACCCTACCCAGAAGTTGTTGACCATCAAAGATAACTCCAACTGCAAGGCGTCTAATTAGTTTGAGAGGTTACAAAGGAACCAAGGGTAACTTTTAAACTACTGAAGGCCTGTCTCACATTGGCGAATGTTGATGTTCATTAGTCCATCATCAGAAGAACACTGAACAGCAAAGGTGTGTATGGCAGGGTAGCAAGGAGGAAGTCACTACTCTCCCCCAAAAATATTGCTGGCCGTCTTTGCTAAAGATCATGTGGACACACCAGAAAGATAGTGGAAGAATGTTTTGTGGGTGGATGAAACCAAAATAGAACTTTTTGGCTTAAATGAGGAGTGTTAAATTTGGAGAAAGAAAAACACTGCATTCCAACATAAGAACTTTATCCCATCTGTGAAACATGGTGGTAGGATTTTTTTAGGCCTGTTTTGCTGCATCTGGGCCTGGATTGCTTGCCATCATTGATGGAACAATGAATTCTGAACTATACCAGAGAATTCTAAAAGAAAATGTCAAGACATTTGTCTTTGAACTGAATCTCAAGAGCCAGTGGGTCATGCAGCAAGACAACAATCCTAGTCATTCTATCAAAGAATGGTTAAAGGAGAAGGAAAGGCTAATAAAGAGTTAATCCCAAGCTGCAGGCATACCTTCAGTTGTCTCAATCGTGCCCTTAAGTCTCCCCATACTTCATCCGTTCAGAAGATCAGAAGCCAAACAGAAAAAAAAAACATTGAGCTGGGTAGAGAAGATTCCCATAATGCATCGCTCCTTCAAGACTTGGCGACTTGTTACTGCAGGCGGCGCATGCGCACAGGGCAGGAGCGTCCGGTTGCCATGGCGTCACCAAACTCTGTGACAAGCAGGTGGGGGAAGCCGGGGGGCAGGTGCTGCGAGCGGCGGGGGGTTTGTGGAGCTTGGGGGGGTTTGTGGCAGGAGCGGGGAGCTGCAGAATCTTTGTGACAGGAGCGGGGAGATGGCTTGTGCTTTTCAGCCCATACAGACACGCTGGACAAGATGGCGGTGCCGTTCACTGAAACAAGTATGTAAGTTCTAGTATGTGTATCTCTGTAAATCTTTCATTAGGCAAGCCAGGAATATAGCGTTTTTACACAGCAATAATAGTACTATTTAATAGTGTGCTTAATAGGTTTTGACTTTCCTTCTCCTTTAAAGAAGAATAAAGTTCTGTTCTGGAATGGCCAAGTCAAAGTCCTAACCTTAATCCAATTGAAATGTTGTGGAAACACCTAAAGCGAGCAGTTACTATGATCTATGTTACTAGATCATGTTTTTCAATAAATACATGACCAAATATAATAATTTTTGTTTAATTTGTTAAACTACGTTTTCTTGATCTACTTTTAGGACTTGATGTTGTTTTAGGTCATATTCATATAAAAATTTAGAAAATTTTAAAAGGTTCACAGACTTTCAAGCACCACTGTAATAAATTATGTTTTGAACTAACCACATGATAAATAAACATCAAGGTCATTCATGGCAAGGTGGGGATGCAAGTGCAATAGCACTTGTGCCCCCCCTGAGCGCCAGATGTAGTAGGAACATATTTTACTCTTTATGTAGATTTTATACAAAAATTGCTATGTTGTATTTTAGTGCGTGAGCTTGAATCAAACCTGGGACCCCAGTGCTGCAAGTTAAAGGAGACATATCCTATAAAAATTAAGAATGTACCAGTGAATTATACTCCTCTAGATATAGAAGGATTGTGCTTAAAAAGTTGTGTTTTTGTTTTTTTTAAGAAATTCCACCAAAACTCCACTAACCCCGCCCATCTGTTCCATTTCCTGCTGGCTGAATTCTCTGGATGTGCAGGGGAGCCGGCGGTCCTCAGTAGACTACACTGTAGGATAGGAACCAATTAGCAGCTAGGTTGACCTGATAGGGAACTGAAGCCAGCCTTTGCTTGTGTGAGTGCAGGGCTGTGATTGTCTTTTCCCCTCCAACTGTGCTTCTGGAAGGGACCGTTAGGACACGCCCACTCTTCATTTCAAACACGGACAGAGAAGTGATAGGATCTATAGGGAGCTCCAATAAAGGGGCCTTTTTTACAGACAGGATTTATTTTTAGCTCAAAGTGAAACCAGCACCGGATATTATTCATAACTGCCTACAAAATTAGGGTTTTTCCCATTTATCCAATATGTCTCCTTTAATGTGCCACCATGCACATATCACACTGGGGTTCATTTGGAAGGGTGCACTTCATAGACTTTTTTTCAACCCAAATTAACAATGTAATTGGATTATGGGAACATGAATTAACACAGTACTGAGACTGAAAATGAACCTCTCCAGGATACCAGAGGAGTATGGCCTTTTTACTAGTACGCTACAGGCCAAGGTCAGCAACAAGAAACCAATCCTTAGGAATGGCAGACTATAATGGATTTTCAGTTTCCAAAATACAGAATTACCACTACCTGGTCTTGGGGAAGAGACATAAGGGGTCACTTATAAAGACCCCAAATGCAAGTGCTAGAGCACTATGTAGAGCAAAATGGTGGAGCTTATTCAATAAGCAACTGGGGTCTTAATTAAAATTTTAGCTCGAAATACAAAGCACAGTACTGGTGGGCACAAGGCAGACCTGTCCTTACCACCTGCCAACCTACACTCCAAGAACAATATTTAAAAATAAAAAAGATAGTAGCTATAGCAATTCTGCCCTGTTGGCTTTGTAGACATGGTATCCTCCTGGTCACAACCTTAAGGGCTCTGGCACACGGGGAGATTAGTCACCTGCAACAAATCTCCCTGTTCGCGGGCGACTAATCTCCCCGAGTTGCCATCAGTTGCCATCCCACCGGCGACAATGTAAGTCGCCGGTGGGATGGCATGGCACCTGCGGCAGCGCAATTTCGGCAAATCATCTTGTTTTTTATCCTCCTCCATTGGCCTGGGGCCAAACGACCGGATTATGTAGGCGGCAATGTATCAGTCGGTTTGGGGACCGCATCAACGAGCAGATGCGGCCCCCGATCCGACTGAATCTTTTAACCTGGCCGATCGATATCTGGCTAATTTCAGGCCAGATATCGGTCAGCCAGTCCGCTCGTTTCTGCCCCTACACGGGCAGATAAGCTGCCGAGTCGGTCCAAGGGACCGATATTGACAGCTATTATCGGCCTGTGTATGGGGGCCTTAACTGAAAAAACCTGCCCTTGTGTGCACATAATGAATGCAACAATTCAAATGTTCTGTTTGCCCATTTTCTAAATGAAAAAAAAAAAAAAAAAAAGATTTTTGCCTAATGAGAGATTGTAATTCAAAGCTACTTCAGGCTGGGGGGTGAAATTATAGGTAGTTACAAAATTACCATCAAATACATTGCCCATAAATTTGCAATACAGATCTGACTTTTGCTGGCATCTTCACATCATACTTTGGTTCTGAGGGTAAGCCTACCAGATTAAACCATCTTTTTGTTTTCGGCAAATCGCCGAAAATGCCTCGCGAAATCGCCTGCGCAGCGTGTGCCATCTCACCGGCAACTTACATTGTCGCTGGTGGGATGGCAATTCGGGGAGATTAGTCGCCCGCGAACAGGGAGATTTGTCGCGGGCGACTAATCTCCCCGTGTGCCAGAGCCCTTAGGCGTAGATAAACTGAATCTTTGAACTGCTAACATTTTGGCATTCCTTTAAGGTGGCCATACACGGACCGATTTTTTACTTACAAACGACCGATTCCCGAACGATCCGATGCTATCGTTAAGTTATCGTATAGTTGGTGGTGTACGAACGATCGTCGGCCCACTAAACGAGCCGACATTATCGTCCCCAAAATCGATCGGCCAGGTTTAAAAATTTTGGTCGTTTAACGATAAAATCTGCCAGTTGGTGTGAGTGTCAGACATTTGTCTTTCAACGATTGTTCTCTGCGCATGTCACGATTGCTAGCAACGACATCGATCGTACGTAGATGTACGATCGTAGGTATTTTACGATAATGATGCGACAAAATCTTTCCCGAATTATCGTTGCCCGTGGATGGCATATCGTATGGGAACTCGATCGCCATACGATCGTTTGTCGATATAATCGTTCATCGCACAACGAGCGAAATCGCCTCGTGTATGGCCACCTTTAGTCTTGCTTTCATTGGTTCAAATGTCAGTCTTGTCAACTGCCTTGCTCTAATTAAGAATCCTCTCCCAATCTGAGTGTGTATGGTATCTCAAAAATGAACCGACTAATTTTGTTCTAAGCTTGAAGACAGCAGTCTGACTACAGAGTCTGGAATAGAAAAATCTGCAATGAATGATAAAATGTTTATCAGGGGCTTATGGGACTTTATGTTGCGGAATGCTGAAGTCCTAGATTGCAGTGATAGGTATATTAGGGGTTTCTGTATTGTGTGAGGCTTTTTAACAAATTTTGGTTAAGAAGCTGGAGTTTCTCTTTAAAGCAAGTTTGCTGATTCTATTTATTTTAATAACAGCCAGCAAGTTTGCTGATTCTATTTATTTTAATAACAGCCAGCTACACTGAACTTTTAAATGTGGCATTAGACTCAAATGTGTGTGTAACAACTGTGCTGAGGCTATGATCCCAGCTAACCTGAACCTTAAAATGTGGAGAGAAGCATTTAATTGATCAGTATTTTAGGGCGTTGATGATAATGAATCCATCAGTCAAAAAGCTTGTTACACTATATGTTCCTCATCTTGTTTTTTATCCTCCTCCATTGGCCTGGGGCCAAACGACCGGATTATGTAGGCGGCAATGTATCAGTCGGTTTGGGGACCGCATCAACGAGCAGATGCGGCCCCCGATCCGACTGAATCTTTTAACCTGGCCGATCGATATCTGGCCAATTTCAGGCCAGATATCGGTCAGCCAGTCCGCTCGTTTCTGCCCCTACACGGGCAGATAAGCTGCCGAGTCGGTCCAAGGGACCGATATTGGCAGCTATTATCGGCCCGTGTATGGGGGCCTTAACTGAAAAAACCTGCCCTTGTGTGCACATAATGAATGCAACAATTCAAATGTTCTGTTTGCCCATTTTCTAAATGAAAAAAAAAAAAAAAAAAGATTTTTGCCTAATGAGAGATTGTAATTCAAAGCTACTTCAGGCTGGGGGGTGAAATTATAGGTAGTTACAAAATTACCATCAAATACATTGCCCATAAATTTGCAATACAGATCTGACTTTTGCTGGCATCTTCACATCATACTTTGGTTCTGAGGGTAAGCCTACCAGATTAAACCATCTTTTTGTTTGTGGAGGCTAAAGTTGGGCCATACATAGACTGACCTAAAGCTAATGTGAGATTCGCTGCTGGCGTAAAAAATGAACCTCCCAACAACCTCTTGTGGTTCCCACTGACTTCCAGGGATACTGCACAAAAGTGCGGGTGGGAATGCTTTTTTTTACCCTTAAATGCTTAGGATGTAAAAGTATTCATACATGCACTTCTGTGAGGGGTTCTCCATACATTTGTATTTGTGATCAGTTAGCTTAAAGAGGTAGTTTACCTTTAAATTAACTTTTAATATGATGTAGACATTGATATTCTGACACAATTTGCAATTGGTCCTCTTATTTTTAATGATTTTTCAGTTATTTAGCTTTGTGTTCAGCAGCTCTCCATTTGGTATTTCAGCAACTATCTGGTTGCTAGGGTCTTATTTACCCTAGCAACCAGGTAGTGGTTTAAACACGAGATGGGAATATGAATAGTTAAGGGGCATGAATGGAAAAATAAGTAATAAAAAATTACAATAATAAAGTACTTTTTGGCCGCCGGTGTCAGTGACCCCCATTTAAAGCTGGAAAGAGTCAGAAGAGAAAGGCAAATTATTCAAGAACTATAAAAAAAATTAATTAGGAAGACCAATTGCAAAGTTATAGGCATTTCTATAAAATACTAAAAGTTAACTTAAAAGATGTGTTTAGATGTGTTTAAGTTAGTTTTATAGGAAGAGGCAGTGGGTACTGACATCCCAGGCACATTATATACAGTGAGAAGCAGTATGTATTTACAAAACCAGCACATTATATACAATGAGAGGCAGTGGGTACTAATGGCAGATATTCAGGCCCTGGCACTATAAGACTGGCACTGATACACAACATTGGCTCCTGAATTTGCACAGAAACGCTCTGATGACCTGACTGTGCGAGAGGTACATGGTTACCCAGTTATGGCAATCCCTTTCTTCCAACTTAATAGCTTGGGAGAAATCCAGTGACGTAACTAGCAGCCAGGCCTGGAGCCCCCTCTCTAACTTGTGCCCCCCACCCTCTGGGCATGCACACAGAAAAAAACGCTATGATATGCCTTATTGCAGCTCCGGCAGACTCCAACAGGGTGCGGGCCCAGGTGTGATCGCATGCCCTGGTAGTTACGCCAGTGGAGAAATCTCCCATAAAATATACTGAATACATAGCGAAATCCACTAGGTGGGACCCCACAGATAAGGAGATACAATATACAGTAAATCTGCATTGTTCTATTTTAAAGGACAAGGAAATTTTTATTCACTAGGGCCTGCCAATATTTTAGGCAACCCCTTGTGAATTCAAAAAGTAGCACTGTGCCATACAACCATCTTTAACTTTCCCAGGCATCTCTAGCACAGACCTAAACTTGTGCATTCATAGTACACTAAAATCCAAGTTGTCTGCTGACAGACATCTGGAAAAGGTTAGTAAGACAGTGGTGTGGTGTTACTCTAATTTTTCCTGTGCCTGTGCACTTTAATCCTAAAAGAAGTACTGGCCCAGGGAAAGACAGTGATTACATTTACTGGTGGGATGCCACACATATTGGCATCTCCATGTGAATAATGATTTCCTTGTCCTTTTAAGGTACATTTATTACTTCTGGATAATTTTCCAAATCAGAAAACATGTATCAAAGGATCAAATGTATTTGTCTTTCAAAACATAGTGTCATGGACCATACAGTCGGGTTTGGCAAACAGTTGGGTCCAGGATCTTATGATGTTTTTATTTAGACAACAAGCGCTTTCTGGAAAAAAATGGTCCACATGACTTATAGGTATGTTTGAAGGTAGATTTGTTTTTTGAAAATAATTATTTTGGTGTCAGTATCACTTTAGAGAGAAACTAAGTCCATACATGGTGCAAAGACATTTTCATATTTTTTTTCATTATTATAGTTTTTAGTTGCTCAAGGCTAACCACTAGATTTTTGATTATACTGTATATTAAACATATATGTTCCAAAACAAACCCATCAGGTTAAACTGCTGTATTTATTTTGTGATGTCCATACATGCTCCACAGACAGGGTTGGAAAAATCAGACGGGATGATGTACTATGTAAGATTGGTGCAGGAAAAGTAGTAGTTTGGTGGGCCCCACAGAGTCCTATATGTTTACCAGACGCTTTTGATATAAGATAAACAAATATCCAATAGCTATGCAGGTAATTCTTTTGGCAGTTGTGCCTACTGAAAAAATGATATATCCACAGCACACAGTTGGTTACAACAAATTGGTTACAAAGTAAAGGGATGCGGTGTGACGTGCACATTAGTTTAGGTCTCTGATTTTTAGGTGTGCAATGTGACAATTAAAGGAGAATGCAAGTCAAAATTTAAAAAGCATACTGCCCAATAGTCCTCCTATTGTTTAGTAAAAACGCCACACTTTTGGCTCACCTAATCAAATATTTACTCGGTCACACTTACTTCACATTTTCGAGAACAGGCAGCCATCTCTAAAAAGGTATTCTCCCTTCCTTTCCCTCCTTGCTTCATACTGCACATGTGTTTCATTCCCTCCCCCCCCTCCCCTCTGCCAGAGCCGCTTCTGATTGGCTGGTGGGCATGTGTAGCTCAGAACAGGAGACAGGATCAAGTTACACACATGCTCAGAGAATAGGAAGGCTGCCGCTGGCCTACAGGAAGGACAGAGAGATTTCAGTGATGTCACTGTAGTCTTCACACTGCTGTAGGCTGCCTGCACCATATCTCAAAGAAGCAAGCAGGGATCTGGGAATTTAGATATGCAGTAAGTACTTAAAAAGAATGCCTTTAGACTTACTTTTAATTTATATTAACCTTTCATTGTCCTTTAAGCGTTATGATATATTGTATACCTGCTTACCTGCAGAAGATGTTTGAAGCAAAAACCAAATATGACTAGAAATTCAGTATTTTAGATATTGAACTGTTGCACCAACCTAAAGGTTCAGCATCTTAATAACAGTAATATTCCAGGCCGTTAAGTTGTCATAGGGTTGCCACCCGGATGGTACTTCACCAGCCAGGGCGGGGACCAGTATTACAAATTTACCGGCAATGTACTTGGGGGGAGTTGCATACAGGCACGCCAAGCACAGTAAAATATACTTTCTAACTCTGTTCCTGTTGTTGCAGCCAAGGTTACCAAATTTTGTCAGATTTTTCTGGGCATCCCCTAGCGAGGTATACCAGCTTTTGTTTGTGGAAGGGTTTTATTGATTGGTTTGTTCCGGAATGTCAGAGAGGGATAATTGTTTGACTTCCAGGTTAAGAGGATGGCTTTTTTAGCATAGTAAAACAGCTGCAAGTAGCACAGTTTCTAATGGTTCCTCATAATGAGGTCACCAGTTATCATACCTTCCAACTGTCCCGATTTTTGTGGGACAGTCCTTCTTTTGACAGCTCAGCCCGCAGTCCCGGATTCTTACTTGAAAGTCCCTCATTTCCCTTTGATCTCCTGCACTGAAGCTAAAAAAGATACAAATTTGATGCCACACTGGTGTATTATCGGCAATCTGAAAAACGCTTGCCAAGAATATGTCCCGCTACAGTACTTTTACCCTACCTTGTGCCTGTACCCAAATTAATGAAATATGCTTGGGTGCAGGCACATGTAGCCAATATTCGCCAAAAAACTTCATATAAAAGACTTTATATATTCGGCGGAGATCGGCTACATGTGCCCAAAATCGTATTGTCACGCAGAGTACGAAAGTTTTGGATTCATTCAAGCTTTGTTATCGTGACTTTTCTTGAGCCAGGTTGGAGCTGCAGAGTGCCATTGATTCCTAGGGGAGGCTTCCAAAATCATGCACAGAAGAATCAGAAAGGTTTTCCCGCTGTTTACAATCGTTCGGTACAAAAATTTTGGATAGCCAATACAATATTATCGTGATTAATACTAATAATTTTTCCTTAAGCATTTTCATGATATTATGTGATCTTAAGAAATGATCGTATCCAATCCGAATTTATCCCATTCAGGATTCGAACTCGTCATTTCATGAATCTGGCCCTAAGTGTGGCATGAGCCTCAGGCTGATGTCGGACGAGGCGTAGGGCGGATATTTTCAGCAAGCGGAAAAACGCTTGCCGAAAATTCCGCCCTACGCCTCCTACATGTGCCTGCACCCGAATGAATGAGATACGATCAGGTGCAGGCACATGTAGCGGAAATACACATAAAAACGCCATAAAGCTTTTCTGTTTGCCGATTTTTATGACATTTCAGAAAATTGCCTAAAAATGTTGCAATTTGCCACATTTATCTCACACAATTTCTTGCATACAGAGGCAAATCACCCCAAATAGAAACACCTATGGTCTACTGAACAGTTTGATGCCCAATATGCATAGATATACCGAAGTCTGTGGTATGTACTGACCCCAAAATTAAAATAGCGCATAAGGATTTCTTGCCGGCCAACTCAGCTTTTGCATTCAGAGCCCCCTGACAGCATATTATGTGCCGTAACATCCCTATACAGAAAAACCCAGAAAACCATATAGTTTTGGAAAGTACACATCTGCAAAGCTTTCCTAAAGTTAGTGGTTTGTATGACATTTCCACATTTCAGAAAATCGCCTAAAAATTTTGCAATTTGCTGCATTTATCTCACACAATTTCTTGCTACTGAACAGTTTGATGCCCAATATGCATAGATATACCAAAGTCTGTGGTATGTACTGACCCCAAAATAAAAATAGCGCATATGGATTTCTCGCCTGCCAACTCAGCTTTTGCACAGAGCCCCCTGTCAATGTATTATGTGCCGTAACATCCCCTAACTATACAGAGACCCCCAGAAAACCATATATTTTTGAAAAGTACACATTCTGATGAATTCAAAATAGGTAAAGTTATTTTTCTACACCAAAGTTACACATGGCAAAGCTATGTTAAAACAGATCAGGAATACTAATACAGGGATAAAAATGCAATAAAACCACAAAAATTGTGCAAATTAGTGAAACAACAAAATAAGTCACACAACAGTGTAATTAGTGGTCAGAATATCTGATCCAATAGTCACGCTGTCAAAATATACAGTTTTTAGGGAAAACAAACTAAAAACAAAGTGGTAAAAAAAAAAAATAATAAAAAAAAAAAGTGTTTGTGTATACATGTGTGTACATGTGTAAAAGTTGTGTGACAGTGTGTATATAAGTGTGCAAAATGAAAAAAAAAACTGCTAAATTTTCTGCTGTAAGTGTGTTAATGTATGTAAGTGAGTGTGAGTAAGTGCAAAAAAAACCCCACCTTACCTGTCCTGGAGCAGGGATTGCAGTCCTGGTCCTCCCGCTTCAGTCTTCATCCGGGGCCGGCTCTTGGGGTGGGGCCTGCTGCTTGGGGGTCGGCCCTGCGACGCAATCATGATTGCGTCGCAGGGCCGACATGACAGTCCCCCTGGCTTGTTGCCTAGGGGGCTGTCATCGCTAAAAACTCTCTGCAGAATCGGCACATGCCGCTTCTGCAGAGTGTACCTTTATCTGCCAAACAACGTACGGCGCACGTTGTTGGCAGATAAAGCCTTTTACTGCAACAACGTACGCCGTACGTTGTTGGCAGTGAAAGGGTTAAAGGAGAAGGAAAGACTAGTAAAGTGTTAATCTCAAGCTGCAGGCATACCTTCAGTTGTCTCATTAGTGCCCTTAAAGGGGAAGGAAAGGCTAAGTCACTTGGGGGTGCTAAAATGTTAAGTGACTTGAATCGCTTACCTCGTACCCCGGCTGGTGCCCCTGTTAGGAGAAAACCGCACCAGCCCGGGGCACCTGGGGTGATGCGCTTCCTCCTTCTTTTAGCTGTGACTCCGAGTCCGGCGCATGCGCAGTAGAGTGAAAAAGCCGACTTCTCTGTTAAAGTTCGGCTTTTCACTCTACTGCGCGGGCGATGAAGAAGGAAGGAGGAAGCGCTGCAGGTACCCCGGGCTGGTGCTGTTCTCTCCCTACAGGGGCACCAGCCCGGGGTACGGGGTAAGCAATTCAAGTCACTTAGGGGTGCCTAACATTTTGGCACCCCCAAGTGACTTAGCTTTTCCTTCTCCTTTAAGTCTCCTCATAATTCACCTGTTCAGAAGATCTCAAGCCAAACAGGAAGGAAAAACACTGAGCTGTGTAAAGAAAGTTCCCATAATGCCTCACTCCTGCACAGACATGCAGACGAAGTGAACATGCTAAGTTAGTAAGACCGCGCCGTGTATGCCATCCCACCGGCGATTTACATTTTCTACGGTGGGATGGCATTTCGGGGAGATTTGTCGCTGTGACTAATCTCCCTGTGTGCCAGAGCCCTTACAGTAGCTTTTGGCAGAGAGCCCAGAAATCTTAACGAGCGTCACCTGCACTTGTGACAAATGCTCAAACATTGTCTCTCGCTTTTAATTAAATAAGTGGGCTTTTGGCAGAGAGCCCAGAAAAGTAAAAAGCCACACTGGCACTGAGATACAGTTGTAACTAATAAGCTAAACCGGTCTCTTGCAGCTTAAAGGGTAATTTTACCTTTTTCAGCAAAACTGAAATAACACGTAAAACAGGACCCCAAAACCCCCGAAATATGTTCAAACTTTAAATAACCTGCCAAATTTAGTCAAATGGGAGTGGTTTTTAGGGGGTGTGGTTGGAAAATGGGTGTGGTCAAAAATTTGACGTTCTGTGCGCGGCATTTATTTTTGTCCCTCTTTCCGTTTACAAAATGTTGGGAGGTATGAGTTTTACCCTGTTATTTTTTTCATGACACAGGTCACCCATAATTTCCACTGGAGGAGGGAGAAACATATTTGCAGGGGGCCCAGGACTCCTTAGATATGCCACTGGTTTATTTGAATATGACTTTCCATTCTTCATACTTACAACTTAAATGTTCTCCCACATTCAAAGGTCCCTTTTCAACCATGTATATCTGTTATCAAATTTATCTGCCCTTCATAAAAACAAAGTATGCTGTTCTCTGCAATATATTGCATCAAAACAAATCCTGTAGTAAAACTAACAAATGCTTTCCAATAAATGTTTCATAAACCTGGTGTGATGTTGTGAACATATTTAGGATTATAGTGGTATGTGACTTCTTTAGAGAACTAAAGTGCAATAAAAGGGTTTTATCATATTATTCTTTTGAAACAATGCAACTAAATCTGCAGTATCATTTGTACAAACAGTGATACAAGTTTTAAATTTTGCAATTACAGAAATGGATGTGTGTAAACTGGAATGTGATGAATAATTTGAAAGAGTGCAAGAAAAAAAAAAGCACTCTGAATATAAGATCAGGAATATATTTATTTACATATCCCTGTACTATCTGAGACTATCTGAGAAAGACATTCGTCTTAAAGGAAAAACAATATTGTGCCAATGCATTGTACTCATCTAAAAATAGAAGGAATGTGCTTTAAAAAGTAGTGTTTTGGGCTGATTTATTTAAAAGTTCTCCAAAAACCCAATTACCCCCGCTCATTACTCCCTTAGTCTTTTTAAAACTAAACTTAAAGACTACCTTTTGGAGCACTCGCACAGCACCTGATCTGGGAACTAGCACTTATCAATTTTAGTGTCACCCACTCTGACCTACAGCACTTATATTTGCCTATTTGTGTCTGGAAATTACCCTCCCATATAGATTTTAAGCTCTACGGGGCAGGGACCTCCATCCTCTTGTGTCTTTGACTCTTAACTTATTGCAACTGTATCTTGTATTTTTTTGTATTTATTGTTATACTTTGTATTTATCTATTATTATCTTAATAACCCCGTTTGTATTAATGTATTCTACTGTACAGCGCTGCGTACATAAGTAGTGCTTTATAAATAAAGATGTGCATACATAAGTACATACATCAGTTCCACTTCCTGCTGCCTCCTTTCCCAGGCTGTGCAGGGGAGGGGCGGCACTCAGCATACTGCACTGTAGGATAGGAACCAATCAGCTGCTAGGCTAACCGAAACCTGTAGTTGTTTGTATGACTGCAGGGCTGTGATTGGCTATCCCCCTTGTACTGTGCTTCTGGCAGGGACCATTAGGACACACCCACCCCTCATGTGAATCATGGGACAGGGATCTGAGAGAATCTATAGGGAGCTCCAATAAAGGGGTCATTTTAACTGATAGCAACAATTTTTAGACCAAAGTGAAACCACCACCATGTATTATTCGTAATTGCCTACAAGATTAGAGGTTTATCCATTTATCCTATATGTCTCCCTTAATAATGTGCTCAATATTGCTGTGTTCTTGAAAGACAATGAATTTAATAACATCTAATCTTTCTAATGACAACCTGATCAAGTCTGGGTATTAAATCTTTGTTTGAATTTTGTATTTGTTTCTCTGTATTTAATACTTAAATCTTAAAAAAGTTGTTGACACTAAAAAAGATCAGTTTGTAAGACTAGCTTTAAAACCAAATCAGTCTTTTATCCCATTCAATCCAAAGGGCTTTATATAGCTATTTTAAGATTGGAGAAAACTGATACTGACAAATAATAGGCAATAAAACTGAACTATAAAAAGTATTCCCCCCTTGGCAGTTTTCATGACCTGTGCTAATAGGCTGCTGTTCAAGTTGGGGATGGAGGCATGCAAGGGGGGCACTAGGCATGCACCTCTTCCTTTGCCTACCGCTAGTCTGGGCCCTCATTCACCACTGTTGCTTGTCAGCACCACTACAGTGCACACTCACCCCTGCAGCGTCACCGTGCATGAACAAAATAGTGCGCGCTTATGCAGTGACTCTGCAGGAGGGTAGGGGGAAGTGCGTACTGGAAAGGTGCCGGGAGGTTGGCTGAGTTGCCTAGGGTGCCTGGGCAGCTTGGCACAGCTCTGGATGAAGTTAAGACATACTTTACATCTATTACACTTGGGGGCACATTTACTAATCCACGAACGTCCGAAAAGCGTCCGAATGCGTTTTTTTCGTAATGATCGGTACTTTGCGACTTTTTCGCAAATTGTCGCGACTTTTTCGAGCTCTCAATACGAAAGTTGCGACAATTCGCGAAAGTCGTAATGGCTATGAAAAAGTCGCGACAATTCTCCAAAGGCATAATGGCAATGAAAAAGTTGCGACAATTCTCCAAAGGCATAATGGCAATGAAAAAGTCGCGACAATTCACAAAATTTGTTATGGCTATGAAAAAATCGCGACAATTCGCGCAAGTCATACCGGTTACGAAAAAGTCGCAACAATTTACGGGAAAGTCGTAATGGCGACGAAAAAATCGCAAAAAATACGAAAAAGTCGCAAAATGTTCGTTTTCCAATCCGAATTTTTCTCATACGGATTCGGATTCGTGGATTAGTAAATCAGCCCCCTATTATGTCCAGTTATGACATGTTGTGTTGTGCCACAGATTTTACAACCTTTACAATCCGGGCAGTTGGATTTGGACCAGCCCCTTCAAAAACTTAGTTATTATCTCAAATAATAAAAAAATGGAAGTTCTCACCAGAAAGCAATATCTGAGCATTCTGACTTGCATTTATTAGCATCCTATTTTTCCCAGTAAAACTGATTTGTTTAAAAGGAAACTATATCCCCAGAATGAATACTTAACCAACAGGTAGTTTATATTATGTTGTGACCTATTAACGAATCTCGCCAAACTGGAATGTATATATATCAGTAAATATTGACCTTTTACATCCTTTCCCTTGATCCAACATTTAGTGATAGGATGTCTGCTCCCTTAGGGGCCCATTTATCAATGTACGACTGAGTCTGAATACAAAATATTGATTTTTTTTCAAGTTTAGAACTGTGCGTATTTTGTTCGATATTTTCGTTAATTCGCGAAAACTTTTTCGGACTTTGCGCAACAATTTGTGCAACAAAATCGTATTTGTTGCAATGAGTATGAATGTTACGGAATTCATTCAAGCTTCGTGACTTTCTTTTGGCCAGGTTGGAGCTGCAGAGTGCCATTGAGTCTTTTGGAAAGCTTCCCACATCATGCATTCAAGTGTCAAAGTCAGAAAGGGTTTAGCACCATTTATGAACGTTGGGATATGAAAATTTTGGATCACCATTTGCAAACAATTGTTTCAATACGAAAATTTTGGAACTTTTGGATCATTAGTACAACATTTTCGTATTCAAACTAAAAGAATTTTCGTGACATTTGCCATCATCAGAAATTATTGGATTTCGTGATTCGCAATTTGTACATTAGTGAATCGGCCCCATAGGGGCAGATTTATCAAATCACAAGTTTGAATCCCGAATCCCAAATCGGCGAGAATACACTCGGAGCATTCGGGTCTTGATAAATCTCCCCCTTAGTGTGCACTGTGAATCCCAGGAGGCGGCCCTTATTTCTTAAAATGGCACTTTTGTATTTAGGATTACACAATAGCACATACTACTAAAAAGGAGAGTTCACTTTTAGTATTGTAGAGAGTGCTATGCTGAGACAATTTGCAAATGGTCTTCATTTTTTTTATTACTGGTGTTTTTTTTTTTTTTATAATTTTACTTTTTGTTCTGCAGCTCTCCCATTTGATATTTCAGCAGTTACTAGGGTTCACTGATATATCAATAGGAGAGGGGCTGAATAGAAAGATAAGTAATGAAAAGTAACAATAACAATAGAATTGTAGCCTCACAGAGCAATAGTTTTTTGGCTGCCGGGATCAGTGACCCCTATTTGAAAGCTGGAAAGAGGCAGAGGAAAAGGCAAATAATACAAAAAAATATAAAACAAAAATCTTTTCTTCCATTTTACTTTCCACATGCTCTTTTTCATTGCATGTTGTAATCTCTCAGTTTGCATGCAGAAGTGAAGAGGAGCTAAAGAAATTTCTGTTATTACAATAAAAAAATTCCAGGGTTCAAAACTCTTGCATTGCACCTGAGTGGATGCTATTTCACAGAAAAAAGGAAATGGAGGGATGGCATACCTCCCCAGTCCCAGCACCAATGATATGGCATATATCTTGAGAAGGTGACCACACAAAAATGTTTTTAGGGATGCTAAGGACCAAAGCATGGAAAGAATTATTACTCATTACTAGAGAGAATTTCAAATTTATATACCGTATATACTCGAATATAAGCCGATCCGAGTATAAGCCGAGGTACCTAATTTTACCTAAGGAAACTGGAAAAACGTATTGACCCGAGTATAAGCCTAGGGTGGGAAATGCAGCCGCTACTAAGTTTCAATAATCAAATTATTTAATAAAATTTCCATGTCAGCATCCAGATAGGGGTCGTGGTTATAAGTTGCAGCATGGGCCCCACCTCGTTGAATTTTTCTTCTCCCCCACACTATACACAGCAGTATCTATTCTGACCATATAGTAACCATGAATATTACTTTTGCCCTATAGGGCAGTACCCATTCTGCCCTATACAGTGCTCTCTCTAAGCCCATATTGCACCAAACATTACATACAGTCACCTGAAAACATTGTCCAATAGTTAAAATTTCTAAGTTACCCCATTTATTCTCACCAGCAGGACACACACTGCCCCAATAAAGTGCTCAGCAGTAGCCACTCTTTAGGATGACCAGACATGCAAACTCGTGCCCATGGTGTGTACAGCTGGTAACTTTGAGAGGTTGCAGAGGGTACTGCTTGGTGGGTTGTTTGGGTTGAGAATGGCTACTGCTAGTAAAGGAGTGGGAGTAATGGCTAGCAGTAGCCATTCTCAACCCAAACAACCCACCAAGCAGTACCCTCTGCAACCTCTCAAAGTTACCAGCTGTACACACCATGGGCACGTTTCGGCCAAAGGGAACACGCTGTGCCCCTGACATTGCCCACACGCTGGCCCCAGTAATAGTCCTTATATCGCGCCTAACAAGCGAACTCTGACCCAATGCAATGGCCACAAGCAGCACCGTACCTGCCCTATACATCGAGCAGCGAGCACCGTACCTGGCCCTATACACCGAGCAGCGGGGCATCAACCTGTTGGATTTCCGCAGGAAACTAAACAGAACAAGCGGCTCTCTACCGCGTCTCACAGTCCAGCCAAGGATCCAAAGTGAAAGCTCCGGGAAAGGCAGGCGAGGGACGGCGCGCTATGACGGTGCACGGGGGGGGGGGCGGGGCAGTGCGCACGTCGGGCCATGGGATGCACCGGTAGGACATGGATGCCGGTAGGACACGGATGCGCCGGTAGGACACGGATGCGCCGGTAGGACACAAGTAGGACTCAAGTATAAGCCGAGGATTCCTTTTTTAGCACATTTTGAGTGCTGCTTTTACTCGAGTATATACGGTATATTATAGATCCAATCCTTCCTTTTTTCCATGTCATCCTGAAAACCCATAGATCCCATATAAATCTAAAGGGAAAACCAATTATAGTGTTTAGGGTCCCTAAATGAGGAGCTCTTGCACTATATAGATGAGTTATTGTTGGTGGTCTAATAAACTACCTTCCCACAGGATACTATTGTATGACTAAATCTCATAGGAAAACTTGCTGGGTTGGTAGGATGCCAGCTACAATGGACCTTGTGACTATTAGCCTATGCAAAATGATTTGAAATTAAATGCACTGGCAAAATTATATATTATCAATTGCACTCTTATCCACTCAATTATCAATTGGGGTTATTTGCCTAAAGAGATTATTACCTGCATAATGGATGTTTTACCTCCAGAGAGGTAAAACAGAGAATACAGTAAAACACTGAATTTACGTCCCCGGATTTAACGTTTTCCTGCCATTTACACCATTTTGTTGTGGCCCCACCAATTTGTATGCATTCCTATGGGCTCTCTTCCCGGATTTTACATTTGTATTTCCCGCAGTTTACATTGATTTAAACATGCCTCGCCCTAGCAAATCGCTTCATTTTAATCTGAAAAAGGTGCTTACTTGAGGAAACAAAGTTTCCCCATGTCTTGCGATCGCAGGCGCCATCTTGGGAAGGTCAGCGTCACCACTATGGCCTCATAATACACACTGCGCATGCACACCTATCTGGGAGCTTACAAAATATCGCGAGATTTGCGAAAGCACGGGGGACTTTGTGACTGAGCAACAGAAACACCAGTCCTTCATTAAAGGTACAAGTTACAAGGTGCGGATTTTCTTTAAAGGAGACATATTGGATACATGGGAAAAACCCCTAACCCTGTAGACAATTATGAATAATATAAGGTGCTGGTTTCCCTTTGTGCTAAAAATTAATCCTCTCTGTAAAAATGGCCCCTTTATTGGAGCTCCCTATAGATCCTATCACTTCTCCGTCCAGTGTGAAATGAAGAGCGGGCGTGTCCTAACGGTCCCTGCCAGAAGCACAGTAGGAGGGGGAGAGCCAATCACAGCCCTGCACAGCCGCCGGCTCCCCAGCTCATCCAGAGAATTCAGCCAGCAGGAAGTGGAACAGATGGGCGGGACTAGTGGGGTTTTTGTGGAATTTCTCAATAAATCAGCCAGAAACACAACTTTTTAAGCACAATCTTTCTATATCTAGAGGAGTATAATTCACTGGTACATTCATAATTTTTATAGGATATGTCTCCTTTAAAATGGTACAGATTTTTGTTTTAGGAACAATACAGTGCTGAGTTATGGATGTACATTTTGAAGTCAATGTTATGTGGTGTTTTTGTGTCAGTGTAACTGCATGTTGCAATGGGGTGTCAGTGCTGAATGCTCTTTGGGTAGAAGGGGTGCCTCTATGTCAGTGTCATGTAGCAATGGGGTGTCAGTTGCAAATAAAAAATGGTTCCTGTAGTTATTTCCTTTAAATAGCCTACATTTATGTGTCTTTAACACATTTCCCATTTTTTTCCATGGTCCCCTGAAAAACATAAAATGGGGGTTCTACTGTATTACATTCACTATTGCCAGTGATATAAGATACATATTTTTGGATTTAGAAGTTTGGATTATTCAACAATCCATTAGAAAAGCATTGGACACCATCTATTTACATTGAGGAACAGCAGGTCCATTGGATTATTTGTGTCATCTACCCTGGAGACCCTTGTGTCTCCTGGACCAGGGTCTGCAGAATTGTGCCCATAATTCCTTTAAGCACTGTAGGGCAACCTGATAGCAATTGGTGAAGAGGACACAATACAAATATTGCCTTATGACCTTCAAAACTTTTATTATGTCACTTTATTAATACCATATTAGGCTATCACATTTCAGTAGGGAATAACCTCTTAATCCCCCAATTTTAGTTTCGGAGCCCCTTATTCCCTTATCAGAGTTGTAGGTTTCTTACTATCATTATATCCATTGGAATGAAAGCGGATCTTTCTTGTAATTATAACTTGCAGTGTGGACACCGAGTGTGTTAAATATCTTAGTACATTTTGCTCCAAAACAATTGTAATAACTATCAGAGATGTTTTAGACAGCCCTCCAAAATTAGGGGTAGTTAACTTCTGCATCGAATAGCCTGAAGACGTGTGTGTGAGGGAAGGCTGTGGAGGTCTCATGCTTTCATTATCTCTCTCCCTCCCTCCTTTCTTCCCCTCCCTTTCTCACGCTGCTGCTCCATGCGGATGTGACATTTCACGGAGCCGCCATTTTGAGAGCCTGGCGTCTCCACACAGAGGCTGAGCAAGCGGATAGCACAGAAGAGGGCTCAAGGAAAGAAAGAGATAGAGGGGACTAGGTCATCATCTGTTTCCACTAGACTCTGTTTCTCCCTTATGTACCTTTAGCGACACTAGAAGAAGAGGTCTCCTTAAATGAGATTTTGGACATAAACAGAGGTGGGAGCTTGGAGTGAATCAGGCCTGCACCGGCTGCGCTGGGATCCGACCAATGAGCAGGGGGAGGGGACCGGAGAGCAGCACGGGAGCTGCAAGGCCCGCACAATATTGGAACCTTTCTTGCTCAGTGTAATTAATAGGAACCTGCGCGGAGTCAGTGAGCTCCCGTGTCTCTCCACCGGTAGCCGTTCAAGGCCCCGGGGGGAGAAGCAATCGCCTCCCCCCGAAATCCCCAATCTTCCACTTACGGCGCCGAAATTGGGCGAATAGCGAGTAAATACGTGCGCGTTTCTCTGCCGCCGGCTCCCTCTGCTCTCCCCCCAGCGCATCCCGCGGGAAAGGCCCAGGCTGTCGCTGCTGCGCAGGCCCCGCCGCTGCTTTCCACCCCATCTCCGCAGTCCAAGCCGGCGCAGCGAGCAGGATTGAAAGAGGCCACGGAGGCCCACCCTAGAACCATGAACCACCATCAGCAGCAACAACAACAGAAACCCGGGGAGCAGCAACTCAGCGAACCCGAGGACATGGAGATGGAAGGTACGTGTGATCGCTTATGCTGTCTTATTATATCTGCATTATCGTCTGCCCCACGCACCTCCATACACAAGATAAGCTAGGGATAATTTCCGCCATCAAAGATGTTTGGGGTTACTGGGACTTGTAGTTTTTTTATTAGCTAGAACGCCTAAGATAGTTGCCTTTTCCTGGCCTTAATCTTTTCGCTGCCGGTATTCTTAAACAACTGGGTAACATTCTGCATTGCTCTGTACTCTGGTACCCGGCATCCCCATTAGCCCTGTGCTATGCATAGAACAGCATCCATGTTTATTACTCATCAGATGCTCTGTCATGCGGGTGTGTGTAGGGCTTTAACTCAAACAAGCATGTAGGTTATCTGTTTGCAAGGGCTAGTTTCAAATGGGTGGCACACTGATACATATAACACACTTTTTTTTATTTGTTTTATAAATCATAGTACATTTTCTACATTGTAAGTGATTTATCCCTGGAACCTGATTTTCATTTGGAGTTGTGGTCCTTGAACTTGTGGGGCATCGTTGCTCAAACGCCTATTTAAATGGACCTGCACATGCCCATTATGTTTATTGAAATCAGAAGTTGGGTATGATTTTGTCACTTGGTAAACAAAGAAACATTGAGAGTCAGTGGAAGGCATTCATTTAAACCAAGCAAGTATGACAGCCACATTTTAGCCTAAATGATTTCAGATTAACCTATGGACATTAACATAACTCTGTTTACCCTGTTAAATTAAACAGAATCGTAGATTTTTTGTGATTGACTCAGTAGGTAAAAAAGCAGTAGCCCTGTTACTTTTATTTTTGTAATTTTATTTTTGTGCAAACTTTTTGAGAGCCTCTGGCTCTCAAAAACTTGCAGCTCTTTTAACTGCTCGTTTGTTCCTAGCCTAGCAAAAGGGCTGATTCTTGAGACCCTTTCATGGCCCAGCAGCGTAATGTAGTCACTGAAATGGTACGTTGCGTACTCCTTATTTGTGTTTGGTTTTCGCATTTTTGCTTGTTTTGAGAGATAAAGTGATAGGTTCAGGTTAAAAGATGTAAAGAAGTCTGGATTTTCTGCAGTGCTCATAATTTCATAAGTAGTAAGTCATAATCCTTCCCATGGCTTTGTGACTAGAGCAGAAATATACATATTGTCACATCATGCTTATTGTGGCAGCAACTGGCTGCATTGCTTGATGCACCTCCTGTCTGATTTGCATTATTTTCCCACCTTCCGTATACAAGTGCAGAGTCATTGGTTTGTATATAGTAGGCGTTGTCAAGTGTTCTAAACATAACTGCTTTTTTTATTTAAAGAGCCAAGGCCATTATTGTTTTTAGTAAGTGTAAACCTTTCTTCCTCTAGTAGAATTATCAGCACGCCTAGGGGGGTTGTTAGCTTTTCTACCTTCAAATGCAAAACTTAAAATCATGTGTATGTGTGCTGTTAAAGGAGAACTTCCAGCAAACACTTAACTTAAGTGTTTTGAAAAGTAAGTATACTTTTAAGCACAATGTCCATTAATTAAATATGCAGCCTTTTCATGATTTTAGTGTAATATGCTTTGGAACAGTTGCCTAAGCTTAGCCCCCTGTTCTCCTGCTGATGTGGCTGACTACTTTAAGACTACAAAAAAAGACTATTGCATCCTCCAAATCCCACAATTCCCTTCACACATGATGCCTGTAAGGAAAGTAACCAGACATTGTGGTTGTGTAATTCCTGTATGCTTTCTGTAAGCTGTGGAGAAGTTGTTACAGTTTGTAAGTGTTTTAGTCCCTCCTCCCCTGCAAGGATTTCAAATGATGCAGAAAGTGAAGAACTGTTTTGCAGCTGGATTTCGGCATATGAAAATTATATTTATACATACATATATTTATAAGGAACAGAGTACATTGATTGCTATATTAGGGGTTTCTAGGTTGTGCGGGGCTCTATATATATATATATATATATATATATATATATATATATATACACACACACACAGGGTAGGATTGACAGCACACGCAGGGTTTTCATATGAAAAATCACAAAGGTGTAGATGAATAAATGTGAGGCTTTATTCAGTCCGACGTTTCAGTTCCTATCTGGAACTTTCATCAGGGACAGCAACATCTCAGTGTAGTACAAACGTTTTTAGGCACAAAAGGGCGCCAAGCTTGTTGCTAGGCAACCACTAACACATACATAAAGTGACAAAATCAAATGGAAAACAAAAAAAACATGAAAAAACATAAAAAACGATTACAAAAGTGTTTATAGGTATAGACATATAAGGACAATGTGTCCAGGGCCAAAAGGTACATAAATGAAAGGATCTCAGTATATGGCAATAGCTGGTCATTTTGTAACAATATAAGGTTGCAAAACATGAAAAGCCCCAACCACTCTCTGCTCCCATAGCGCTAGGCTAGGCTGTGCAGCTTTCCAGCAACTTGTTTCTATATATATATATATATGTATGTATATATATATGTGTGTGTGTGTATATGTATATATATATATGTGTATATGTATGTACCGTATATACTCGAGTATAAGCCGATCCGAATATAAGCCGAGGTACCTAATTTTACCTAAGAAAACTGGAAAAACGTATTGACTCGAGTATAAGCCTAGGGTGGGAAATGCAGCAGCTACTGCTAAGTTTTGACAATCAAAATAAATACCAATAAAATTACATTAATTGAGGCATCAGTGGGGTATATGTTTTTCAATATTTATTTCAAAGAAAAACAGTAAACTAGCTCTGTAAGCGGAGAAGAGGGTCAACAAAAACAATATGAGTTCTACCCCACGCTCATTGCACATTGGCAAACTGGCAGCAGACCCAGTCCCAGAGGAGATGTAAGGGGAAATAAGTATTGCTAGTTGGAGCCTAGGCCAGGGCACTTTGAGGGTCTGGTTGCAGGTGGCCTAATTTGCACACAAAGGAGAGAGGGTGCTAGTCTAGAGGGACCCATGGCAACCGACTCGAGTATAAGCTGAGGGTGACTTTTCCAGCACATTTTGGGTGCTGAAAAACTAGGCTTATACTCGAGTATATACAGTATATATATGTACACAGGTTGCTGTCAAGCTGCACTCCATGAGAAAGAATGATACCTGGGTGCCAGTGCAAGAAATGTAGAGATACAGGGATGGAATGACAGCACTCACAGGTTTTTCACGAAGAGGCTTGATAAAGGGCTGGTTTAAGCCCGAAAAGTTGCTGTGTGCACTTGAGTAAAGTCACTTTTTTCTACAACATTTCCGGAGTGCTGCTGTTTTTTCATTTTACACAGGTTTTTCACGAAGATGTCACTTCTTCGTGAAAAACCTGTGAGTGCTGTCATTCCATCCCTGTATATGTATGTATGTAATGTATGTCTATGTATGTATGTCATAATTGGCGTTATCAAAAATAAATATATAAATCATCCAGCAGAGCTGGCAGCAATAAACTTGAGGGCACACCTAAGCTGATGGAGCATTGCCTAGAATTATTGCACGATGAGGGCTACTATTCCTGCACAGTGAGCCCCTGATACTCAAGTGACGGACTGGGGTATTTGCAATATTTTAACTTTGGGGTAACGGGATCAAAACATGAAAAACCTTGTTTTATAGCAACTTTACCTAGTATTGAAATAGAATGATGCCTTAATATTGCTAAAGAAAAACTGGTCATATTTTACATGTTTAATTTTGAAAATTTATTTTACTGTGTATGTGTGCTATTCAGGACAGTGCAGAGGATCGTTCGGATATTGGCAGAGATTATGGCGCAGCACACGAGACAGTGCCCTGGGCTAATGCACATGGGGGGGGGGGGGAACATACAATGTCCACAAGCCCTTGAAAGGCACCCTGGTATCAACTAATCCTTTGCTTGTCAACAATGTGAAAACTGAATTTGGTGTTTTCTGACCCAGGCATTTTGTGGGTATTCCAATGGGTCACAACCTGGTGCAGGATTGTCTTAACAAGCTTTTCACCACAATAGCAGAAGATTATGATGGACCAGTTCGCTATCCGGTGCTTAACAATTTGGCACCCCCAGTCATTTTTCATTTCCTACTTCTTTAAAATACAAGGAATGTTGAACCATGCTAGTTAGATGTTAGCATTAATGTTCTGTGGGCATATATGCATTACTGTTCTAACTAACGGTGGTCATTGCGATGAGCTTGTTTGGTGAGTTTGCCAAATGTGTGGAACTTCTCCCGATATGCCCACCTAAGGTTAACAAGCCATTGCGGTCCCCAATCCGATGGAAAATCAAACCTGCTTGATTGAGAATTTTATACCAGATATTGGTCAGGTAGTGCCCATACACAGGCAGATAAGCTGACGAATTGGTCTGATGGCCACCTTAAAGAATAAACCTTTTTTTTTTTTTTTCTATGAGTAAAATTACTCTAAACAGCCTCCAGAATTACTTATCTTTGTCCCAGCATTCTCTCTGACCTGTTTCCTCAGTCAGAAGATATTCATTTTTGGTTGCTTCCTTGTGCAGAGTGAAGCCCCGCCCCCACTTCCTGTTCAGTTCTCTCTTCAATTCGACAAGGTTGTCTGAGTGGAGAGCCTTCTGCGCATGCCTGGAGGCAACAGGAGCCAGTCTGTGCATTAGCCGTTTTTTGGGGGGGTTTTTTTGATGAGAGACCTGAACAGGAAGTGGGGGCAGGGCTTCACTCTGCACAAGGAAGCAACGATAAAGAATACCTTCTGACTGAGGAACCAGGTCAGAGAGAATGCTGGGACAAAGGTAAGTAATTCTGTTTAGAGTAATTTTACTCATAGAAAAAAAAAAAAAAGGTTTGCTTATTCTTTAAAGCTGGCCATACACGGGCAGATGAGCTCGCTTAAGCGAGTGGATCTTCACCTGAGATCCCCACCTACGGGTGGGCGATATTGGGGAGGCCAGGGCCAAACGATCAAATTCTACGCGCGGCAATGGGGCAGTCGGTTCGGGGACCTCATCAACGAGCAGATGCGGTCCCCGATCCGACTGGATTTTCTTACCTGACCGATTGATATCTGGCCAATTTCAGGCCAGATATCGGTCGGCCAGGCCCCTCAGTTCTGCTACCCACAGTCATGTGCCTATGATTAAGTACCTCATGGTACGAAACGCGTAGGGCTTCTTGTTTTTGCATATGGATCCAATAAAATTTATACGTTTTTAATGTAAACTACTTTTGTTGCTGCATTTTTCAACATTTTTGATAAAGTCCGGAGTGCCTGCCTTTTCTATTTTTGATTTTCCCTCAGTTCTGCCCCTACACGGCCCGATAAGCTGCCGAATCGGTCCAAGGGACCGATATCGGAAGCTATAATCAGCCCGTGTATGGGGACCTGTAGCCGCATATACTTGAAAGCTGTTCTATCGTTATAATGTTTTATAGGTTGCTTTTCCTTGAAACAGGCACATTTAAGGCCATTAATTTAATTAATATAAGATATATATATCTTAATTTAGCTCTTTGGAATGAGACATCTACAGCTTTCTTCATATAGGGCATCTTTTAGTGACATAAGTCACTATACAAGGGCTTAAGGATGTTCCAGTCATTACTTATTTAGAACTGCACTACCCAGCTAGCTAGGTCTTAAAATTTGCAGAGGAATTTTTTGGAGGATAGCAAATTGCGTGTACTCTTGCTATTTCTTCTTGAATAATGAGTATTTCTAAGTGCACTAATGGTTTGTAGCACAGGAGCCTTCATGTGTTCTAAGTGCATAACCAGGACACCACAAATGAAGAATACAGTGCATCACAAAGGCAGTATTTAAAGGAGAAGGAAAGGTTAAGTCACTTAAATGACTTTAAGAGCATACCTGGTACCCCGGGCTGGTGACCCTGCTCGGAGAAAACCGCACCAGCCCGGGGTACCTGCAGCGAGCACTTCCTCTTCTGTGTTCGCGCTTGCACATGCACATTATACTGAAAAGCCGAACTTTAACAACAAAGTCGGCTTTTCACTCTACTGCCCATGTGCCGGCCCTGGGATTTCGCTGGCAGAAGAAACACGGAAGGAGGAAGCACTTACAAGGTAAGCGATTAAAGTCATTTAAAGAATAAGTAAACCTTTTTTTTTTCCTATGAGTAAAATTACTCTAAACAGCCTCCAGAATTACCTACCTTTGTCCCAGCATTCTCTCTGACCTGGTTCCTCAGTCAGAAGGTATTCTTTTTGGTTGCTTCCTTGTGGAGAGTGAAGCCCCGCCCCCACTTCCTGTTCAGTTCTCTCTTCAATTCGACGAGGTTGTCGGAGTGGAGAGCCTTCTGCGCATGCCTGGAGGCAACAGGAGCCAGTCTGTGCATTAGCCGTTTTTTGGGGGGGTTTTTTTGATGAGAGACCTGAACAGGAAGTGGGGGCGGGGCTTCACTCTGCACAAGGAAGCAAAGAAAAAAAATACCTTCTGACTGAGGAACCAGGTCAGAGAGAATGCTGGGACAAAGGTAGTTAATTCTGGAGGCTGTTTAGAGTAATTTTACTCATAGAGAAAAAAAAAGGTTTACTTATTCTTTAAGGGAGCCTAACATTTTAGCACCCCCAAGTGACTTAGCCTTTCCTTCTCATTTAACGCTTCTACATTTATCACCTCAAACACATCAATAAATATGGTTATGACACAGCGTAGTTATATGGTTACTGGAATGTTGAAAGTTGTGTGCCGTTCGTATTTGCTTACTGAATATCTTAAGCTAGCGATAGGCATTGTTTGCCTTTTAAAATTATTTTAACCCACACCTTGTGTCTCAACCCTTTCTCCCTGTAGATTGTAAGCTCTTTTGGGCAGGGCCCTCTTCACCTTTGTATCGGTTATTGATTGCTTTATATGTTACTCTGTATGTCCAATGTATGAAACCCACTTATTGTACAGCGCTGTGGAATATGTTGGCTCTTTATAAATAAATGTTAATAATAATAATAACTACGTTATAGATCATCCTATTTTTAGAAACATTTTAATTGGTCTTAAATCAAAATTATTTTAAATAAGTTTTCTTCTCCATCTTTCCAGCTGTCAAATGGGGGTCACTGACGTCAGCAGCCAAAAAACTATTACTCTTTGATGCTACAATTGTTATTTTATTATTTCTCTTTCTGTTCACATTCTCTCCTATTCATCATCCTGTATTTTTATTAAAACCCCCTTCTAGAAAGCTGAGCCCTAGCAACTGGAGGGCTGCTTAACAGAAAGTTAAATAATAAACCATAAAGAAGCTTATCCTTCATAGGGCATATTTCACCCCCATAAGGCTGCATAGGATGAACCCCCTGATATCCCCAAATTGTACTAAATGTGGCCTAGCCCCAGGTACCTTTATACATATGATGTGGGAATGCAATAGGCTTCAAATATACTGGAGAGACATATTTGCCACAATAGCAGAAACAATAAATATACAACTCCAACCCTCCCCAGAACTAGCTATACTGGGAGCATGTGACAATTCTCTGGGTAACAAATACCAACTAATGGTTATACGACAGGGCCTCTTCCAAGCCCGTAGATGCATAACATATCTCTGGAAAGATGTGACCACCCCCCTAAACCACCAATCATGACTAGACAAAATTCAGAAATACATAGACAGTATGCAATATCTATACACAAAAAGAACAACCCCTGAGAAGTTTGACAAAGTATGGGACTCTTTTCCCATCCCCCTAAGGTACTAACCTATGAAAGCCACAGCTCCACCACTGAATGAGCGATTATCAACGCACCCTACCCACCATATGCCCATGGCAAACCCCACACCCCTGGACTTGGCTGTTACATTGTTAGGTAAAAACTCTTGTCGTTTACCTTGTTGTTTCAATTTTAATGTTACTTTATTTTTATATTTGTATCTTTTAAAGAAATTGCTCCAGCCGATAAGCTGATGTAAAACTGTAACAATATTCAAAGTTTCTAACTCTGATCTGTAATAACAGATGTACATGCAATATATGACAATTGACCAATTGATTTAACCTTTTTATCCTCAAATTTAATTTTAAAACCAGTATGGGATCTTTTTTTATATAAAAGTGTAAATTACCATTCAAGGCTTGTTAAATACACACAAAATTACAAGTAGGATTCTTTTAGCGCAAACATAGATTTATGCAACTCAATTACTATCTTTGCAAGAGACTTACAGAGAAAAAGGGTAATTGTCATACTAAGAATGGTAAATGGTAATGTCATACTAAGAATGAAAATTGAAAAATGGTTCTCTGAGCTTGACAGGTGCCTTCCATGTATGTCTTAGTTGGATGGTTAGTTCTACTGTTTTTACATGATTCCCATTGCCAAAAATGATGGTGGAAGAGGAGAAAGAAGTTTCTTGATGCCATATTTTGAGTTTAAAAAATTCAGTAGGTGAAACACAGAGAATCTTTTGTGACTCGTAGGGCAGTGCTGTCCAATTTGTGGTACCGAGGGCCAGAATTTTTCTGGCTTACATGGTGGAGGGCAGATAATGGAAGTCAGTTTTAACCTTACATGGCCTTACAGGTGTGGACACTGCAGGGCCTTACAGCCTGAATCTGAGTATTGAACAATGCAGATGGGCCAGTTTATAACAGTAATAATACCATTTAAAGTTTACACAAAGGTAAGCAGTCATAGCTGAGAAACAGCTGTGGGGGGGCCAGGGGCACACAAGTATATTAGTCATGTGCGATACAGCGCGCTACTGTGAATAAGGGCTCTGGCACACGGGGAGATTAGTCGCCCACAACTTCCTGTTCGCGGCGACTAATCTCCCCGAGTTGCCATCACCTGCCATCCCACCGGTGAACATGTAAGTCATGTAAGTGGGATGGCACACGCGGCGGCGCGATTTCGGCAAATCGCCAAAGTGGCCTCGCGAGGCTTTTTCGATATACGCATAAAATGCGAGATAATGCAAAGTCTTGCATTTTTATGCATATATCGGCTATATGTGCCTGCACCCGAGCGTATCTCATTCATTCGGGTGCAGGCACATGTAGGAGGCGTAGGGCGGAATTTTCAGCAAGCGCTTTGCCGCTTGCCAAAAATATCCGCCCTACTCCTCGTCTGGCATTAGCCTTAGAATAGCTTGGTTTTAATTTGATTTGACAACACCTGTCAATGATTTGGTGCAGAGTAAAGAAAGGGATTTCATGTGTCCAGGAATGCCTTGATAATGTATGCTAGTCTCCAGAGGGCATAAACCCCTAAACTGCCAGCATATATGCAGACATAGGCAAAGTGAGTCTAACTTTACACATAAAACATAGTAACTTGTGTTGAAAAAAGACATACGTCCATCACGTTCAACCATAATGCCTATAATATGACCTACCTAACTTCTAGTTGATCCAGAGGAAGGCAACAAACCCATCTGAAGCCTCTCTAATTTGCCGCAGAGGGGAAAAAAATCCTTCCTGACTCCAAGATGGCAATCGGACCAGTCCCTGGATCAACTTGTACTAAGAGCTATCTCCCATAACCCTGTATTCCCTCACTTGCTAAGAATCTATCCAGCCCCTTCTTAAAGCTATATAATGTATCAGTCAGCACGACTGATTCGGGGAGGGAATTCCACAACTTCACAGCTCTCACAGTAAAAAATCCTTTCCGTATATTTAAATGGAACCTCCCTTCTTCTAAACTGAGTGGGTGCCCTAGTGTCCGTTTGAAGGACCTACTGGTAAATAAAACATTAGAGTGGTTATTATATGACCCCCCTTATATACTGTATATACTTGAGTATAAGCCTAGTTTTTCAGCACCCAAAATGTGCTGAAAAAGTCACCCTCGGCTTATACTCGAGTCGGGTGCTATGGGTCCCTCCAGATTAGCACCCTCTGTCCTTTGTGTGCAAATTAGGCCACCTGCAAGCAGACCCTCCAGTTCCTTGGCCCGCTCCCAAATTCATCTTAATCTACCATCCTCACCTGTCCTAGGCACATTCTGCACTAGACATTGCACTTTATATTCTATATAAACTATATATAGTTTTGAAGGATTTTAACTCTTTCTGTTTTAGCTTGGTTGCTGATTGAGCTAAGGGGGTAGTACTCTTAAGGTATCATTGTTGATACCATATTGTTTTTGTTGACCCTCTTCTCCACTTACAGAGCTAGTTTACTGTTTTTGTTTGAAATAAATATTCAAAAACATATTCCCCACTGATGCCTCATTTAATGTACCGTATATACTCGAGTATAAGCCGAGTTTTCCAGCACTCAAAATGTGCCAAAAAAGGAATCCTCGGCTTATACTTGAGTCGGTTATTAAGGGCAGCACAGGTTTACCTTTCCAACCGGACGCGGATGCGCCCGTGCATTCTTTGGCGTTGCGCGCGTGCCCATCCATGCTCATCCGTCGCCCCATTTGTGACCGGATGCTGCGGATGCGCATGCTCATCCTTCGGGGGTGCGCGACGGCGAAGGATGAGCATGCGCATCTGCCGCATCCGGTCAGAAAGGCAACCGCCGCATCCGGTCAGAAAGGCAACCGCCGCATCCGGTCAGAAAGGTAACCCAGTGCTGCCCTTAATAACTGACTCAGCCGGCCCGCGCGCAACGGAGAAGAATGAAAGTGCTCATGCGCAGCATCCGGTTGGAAAGGTAAACCTGTGCTGCCCTTAATAATCGACCACTATCAGCCTGACAGTAGCGCGGATCCTTTAGGCCCAGGTTATTAGCTGTAGAGTCTGTCTCGGTGCTGTGCTGGGAGAATGTAGTTTTATTTATGATCTGTGTACCATAATATATTTGAGTTCATTGACAGGAAATTCTGCTGTATGTATATATTATCAGTATGCTACGCTACACTTGAAGCCCATAAGCGATGTTCTTGTAATTTTGTGTATACTCAGCAAAGCAGTGCAATTACTTAAGTATCTGTCACCTTCTGGATTGCTCAGACCTCTTTATGCAATCATCATACAGAGCAAAGACAAGGGGAAGGAAGACAGGTTGCCACCCCGGTTACAGAACACCTTGCGAGTACTTATATGAAAGAGACAGAGTGATTTATTTACCTCTGGGCAGTGTTTACTAAACAGTGATGCTCTGACCCAAGCTTCCAGTGCATGTTTGTATTGCTTATCTTACTACAAGGCAAAACTACAGTTTTTTATTCCCACCCTAGGCTTATACTCGAGTCAATACGTTTTTCCAGTTTTCTTAGGTAAAATTGGGTACCTCGGCTTATATTCGGGTCGGCTTATACTCGAGTATATACGGTAATTTTATTGGTATTTATTTTGATTATTGAAACTTAGCAGTAGCGGCTGCATTTCCCACCATATAGGCTTATACTCGAGTCAATAAGTTTTTCCAGTTTTCTTAGGTAAAATTAGGTACCTCAGCTTATATTCGGATCGACTTATACTCGAGTATATATGGTACTTATACATAGTTATCATGTCACCTCTTAAGCACCTCTTCTCCAGTGTAAACAGACCCAACTTGGCCAATCTTTCTTCATAACTGAGACTTTCCATACCCTTTACCAGCTTAGTTGCCCTTCTCTGGACTGATCTTTGGAAATGTGTTATATAAGTTAGGTTTGTTCGTAGTAACTTTGCAGATTTGTGATTGTCTATCCATGGGCATTTAAACATGGATGTTTTATTATTTTACATATTCCTTATCCAGTGAGCAGATGCAGTCCTTGATCAGATAGTAAAATCAAACCCACCTGATAGACATCTGGCTGATGTCTGTGTGGCCCCCCACCTGTCTGGCTGCTTTGATGGCTTAACTTTGTGTAAGCTTTAAATGGTATCAGTACTGAGTTTAACTGGCCCTGTGCATGGTTCTCACCTGAGATTCAGGCTGTAATTCCCCCTGTTTTGTTTAAAAATGTAATCCCCTGTACTGTTCACACCTTGTAATCTCTGTATTGTTCACCCACTGCATTGTTCACACCTCAGGCTCAGGCAGTAATCACTCACATTGTTCTTCTGTTCACACCTCAGACATTGTATGTACTGCCTGGACTATGCTGCCTGTGTGTAGGCAGCATAGGGTAGGCAGAGTATGGCACATAGGCAGCATAGGCCAGTGAGGATATGGCACACACTGGCAGCATAGGCCAGTGAGGATATGGCACAAACAGGCAGGGTAGGGCAGGCAGAGTATGGCACACACAGGCAGCATAGGGCTGGAAGAGCATGGCACACACAGGCAGCATAGGGCAGAGTATGGCGCACACAGGCATCATAGGGCAGCCAGAGTGCTGCCTGTGTGTGCCATACTCTGCCTACCCTATGCTGCCTCTGGAAAGTGAACCTGGCAGGGCTTTGTTTTGGGAGTTTGTTAGCAGTTGGAAATAGCGATTAAATGGTCCGTAAGGTGTGTAATTATATGCTGGGGGTTGCTGTGCTATCCACAGGGGAGAAGGAGGCATACGGGTACGTCTTAATATGACATAATATAATTCTTTCACATATGAATGATGGTTGATATCCCTGCAGTGAGGACGAAGCATTTGGGTTTTTGCTGCACTACCACCATTGTGATAAAATGGGTGTGGTTTAAAGGGTGTGTGGCTTCCATTAGCGGCCTTCCACCATGTATGCGGGAGAAATTTCGGCCCTTGGCACCGCAGAAGTTGGACAGCACTGATTTAAACTATAAAGACGTTGTATCAACAACAGCCAATATCATACTTATGAGTAATTTTAAAGGTAAACTACCTGTGGTCCTGCTTTAATAGTAGTGTTGACAGGATTCCTGTTGTAGCAATCGGGATGGAAATAATTTAATCCAGTCCTGTAAATCAAGCTCAGATGTTAGATTTTACTATTGGTAAAAGAAAAAACCTTTTGTTGGTTTGTATGTCTGTACTGGGGCATATTATACAGTTTTAGTAAATATGCTACATTGAATTTGTAAATTAAACAGGATTGAAATCCCTATGTTAGACACACAGATAAAATGTATGTAATGCTGTAATTAATGTAAGTGTAGAGGATCTAATATCCAGAAACCCACTAACCATATATATCGAAAGTTTGGAATGCCATTGAGTCCTATTAGGACTATAAGTCCTGTTAGGGTTTTGACAGCCAGGGCACTTTATTGCCTGTGGGGAAATCTCCTCTCCAACCGAAGTGCCCAAAAATAACTGCCTGCATCCATTGGAATTGCTGCATATAAAATACTATAAAAATACAGGCAGTTTTTTTAGGTGCTTTATAGCCTGTGGAAGAGTAGATTTCCCATGGGTAATCAGCCTTTGTGTAGTGGTTAAATAAGTGTATCCTTATTTTTATTACAATCCAGTAATGATATTGGATTCTTCTGGGGGTTTGTTTTTATCAAAAGTTTTTATCCATTAGATCAGTGGTTCTCAACCATCCTAAATCCGTGACCCTTTAATACAGTTCCTCATGTTGTGGTGACCCCCAACCATAAAATAATTCCTAAGACCATCGGAAATATGTGTTTTCCGATGGTCTTAGGCGACCCCTGTGAAAGGGTCGTTGACCCCCAAAGGGGTCCCGACCCGCAGATTGAGAAACGCTGCATTCGATTCTGAGAAAACACTCTGTCCATGAACTGGAATTGCTCATGTAATGTTACACTTATTATGGTTACTTTGGGCCACTTCCCCTAAGTATCTTACCGAGTTGCCCCTGAAATAAAAAAATAGAAAATTGTATCTATCCTTTACTTCAGTGTGTTGTTGGGGTAAAAGGAGTCAATGTGTTAAATGTTCTGCCTTTTTGGTTCACAGTAGTGTATTACTGTCATTGTTATCGATAAATGTAACTGCCTCAACCTTTCGATTCAGTTTTCTGGGGGGGGGGGGATTGATATTTCCACCGAAATGCCTGCCTAAGGTGGCTGATATTGCTGTGGGGCAAAATGATTGAATTATAACAATGGGAATAGGACCCATTGAAGCCCATTCAGTGCTCTATCTGACGTGAAAATCAAACCTGCCTGATCAATATCTGCCCAATTTTTGAGCCAAATATGGGTCGGTTTGGCCCTTGGGGGGTTCCCATACAGTGGCAAGCAAACACACTTAACATTAAACAAAGACAGTCATTGCAGCAATTCTATTATTATTTGACTTTAACATGAAAAAAAAAAAAAAAAAAAAAATATATATATATATATATATTTATTACAGGCGTATTACCTCCAAAAGACTGGTACGGCGATGGGTTCCAATGTGGCCCTCTCGTATGCAAAGTATCAGTATCTAAGTATCAGAAGCAGTTATTACTATACTGTAGATTTATCGATGATATTTTGATCATTTGGTGAGGGGACCACATTGGAATACAATTGTTCGTGGCAGACTTGAATTCACAACCCACACCGGTGAGATTTACATTACACTGGCATACTGATACTGTTGATTTTTTAGATGTGAGATTGTACCGTTCAATTGAGGGGGTGGGCTCTACATTATTTCGTTAAGACACAGATCGTAACACAATATTGCATGCCCATAGTTTTCATCCACCCTCTATATTGAAATCTATACCAAATACGCAATGTTTGTGAGTGTTTAGAATAAATTCCGATTGGGCAACAGCAG
This sequence comes from Xenopus tropicalis, assembly GCF_000004195.4. NCBI lineage: Eukaryota > Metazoa > Chordata > Amphibia > Anura > Pipidae > Xenopus > Xenopus tropicalis. The sequence continues at coordinate 38,142,664 of NC_030685.2, forward strand.
AAACACAAGCCATGGAAATGTTGGAACGTGGATATACAGCTAATTTTTTGAAGCTGAAATTGGATAAAGCTCGCAAAATATCTCTGCAGGAGCAAACTAGAGAATCCAAAGATGCAACTAACCCTAAGAGGATGGTTTTTGTTACAGAATACACACCAGTAAGTGATAAAGTAAATCGTATAGTGAAAAAACACTGGCCTATTTTACATTTTGACTCTGGTCTACCCTATAGGCACACGGGGAGATTAGTCGCCCGCGACAAATCTCCTGTGTCTCGGGCGACTAATCTCCCCCAAATGCCATCCCACCGGCGAAAATGTAAATCGCTGGTGGGATGTCATACGCGGCGGCGCGAATTCACTGAAATCGCACCACCGCGTATGCCATCGCCGGTAGGATGGCAATCCGGGGAGATTAGTCACCTGCGAACAGGGAGTTTTGTCGCGGGCGACTAATCTCCCCGTGTGCCAGAGCCCTTACAAATGTTCCACCACCCATTGGTGCCTGTCGTTGAGGTCGATCCTTGCGAGATATGTTAATGGTCACTGATTTATCTAAACTAAACAGAAAGTGAACACTTGGTTAAATACTCAGAAAGGGAGTTGCTTTCGGTGCAGGGGATGTAAAACATGTGGATGTCTGTTAACTGGTAATACCTTCCCACATCCGCATTATGAAAAGAGATTTCAGATACGCTACAGACTCACATGTACATCTGATCATGTAATTTATTGTATCACGTGTCCATGTGGAATATGTTATATTGGGAAATGTATCACGTCATTCAGATTAAAAATGAACAATCACAGATCCACAATACGATCGGCTGACACCCCCCTGGCACGACACTTTATGCAATTTAAACATTCTTTCTCTACTCTACGAGCCATGCTGATTGATCATGTACCAGTGGCGATACGGGGTGGTGATCGAGCCAGATAGAGGCAAGATGAATACTTGTGCTGGGTACCATGGCTCCCCGTGGACTTAATGAGATGCAATCCTTATTTTTTTTATAAATCTAAGTGGGTTTCCCTTAAATTTGTTTGTTGTCAAATATGTCTTAATATGAGTTACCCATTAATGATGGGTTGAATAGGTTTATTAGCTATGTGGACATGTGAATAATGCAGACAGTAATTGGATAATTATTCATGTAATTACCTTTGGTTGTGACTAAATCCAATATCAATAGTGGTAAAATTATTTACATTTATGGTCTTGAACCAAAAGGGGATACGAATTTGGCTTTTTATAGTCATGGTTTTGGATAAGAACAGATATTCAGCTTAATTGAAACTTTGAACTATATAACAATTTCCTATGAAATGGAGTATTTTAATTCTTTCCCCTTAGTGAATAGACTTTCATTTCTGCTTGGAATTTTCAGTTTCAAACAAGTATTCCTTTAAAAAAAAAGAAAGAACCCCTTTAATAGAAAAATATTGGGATAACTCATATGCTCTTTAGATTTTGCTTATGGAATTTTAATCACAATTATCATTATTTATTCACTTTTTATAAAAAAAAAATTTTATCACTTTTTTTTATCACTATTTATTATATAGATATGTGTATTTGAAAATGAGCTTTGTTACCCTTTAATTGGAATGGAATGCACTTGGACACATTGGCATATTTAATTGATTGTGTAGAGTGATTGATTGTGCTTACTGAACACTGTAAACACTTCTGTGAATCATCCTGACGACGGTCCCTAGTGGACTGAAATGTGTCGATGTGAGTGTGGAGCAATAAAATATTTTGATTTTTTTTAATTACATGGAGCTGTGACTGAGTGCTTTCAAATGGCATGATATGAATTTATTTTGGTGAGCACCCGGCATGTATTCTGGAAGTGGTGAGTGCCGTCAAGGAGAACTATATATATATATATCCGACGTTTCGGGCCTCACTAGGACCTTTCTCAAGGATCCTTGAAAAAGGTCCTAGTGAGGACTGAAACATCAGATTTTTAACAATGTCTTGAATAAACTTTTGACAAATTTTAAGGGTGTGCCGGCCACAGAATATTTATAAATACAGGTATAGGACCCATTATCCAGAATGCTCGGGACCAAGGGTATTCCGGATAAGGGGTCTTTCCATAATTTGGATCTCCATACCTTAAGTTTACTAAAAAATTAACAAAACATTAATTAAACCCAATAGGATTGTTTTGCATCCAATAAGGATTATTTATATCTTAGTTGGGATCAATTACAAGGTTCTGTTTTATTTCTACATAAAAAAAGGAAATCAGTTTTAAAATTCTGAATTATTTGCTTATAATGGAGTCTATGGGAGACGGGCTTTCCGTAATTCGGAGCTTTCTGGATAACGGGTTTCCAGATAAGGGGTCCGATACCTGTACTTGAATTTTGGCTGTGCACCCTGTAAAGTATTAAGCTTTGGAGTGCAGACACCACTAGGACTATTTTTGTGGTTGTTACTGCAGCATTTCTGACCTGATTGTGAAACAAAATAACACCCATCATTTTATAAAGATTATAATGTCCTTAATGTGCATACTTAAACCAAATCCCATGAATAATCTTTTAAACATATACCTATGAATAATTGTGTGTAGATTTAATTAAAGGCTTTGTTTTATTTTTTTAATATGATAACCTACTAGGTGGAATATGTACGGGTTTGGTTAGTAGTAAGTAAAAAATCTACTCCCATATTAAAAGGCACTTACTTTGCCCTGGAGCAATTACCTATCTCAACTAATAAGATGACTGCTTTTAAACAGGTGAGCAGTAAATGCTTCCTGCTGATCGGCTGCTATGGGTTATTGCTCTGTGCTCTGGACTCCGATTACTGCAGAGGCGGGAGGGGGAGAGAGGAGGAAGCTGCAGAGTCTCGTGCCCCAAAGGATTTTGCTGAGTGAAGAAAGTCTGATGGAGAGATCATGTGTACAGAATAGAAGGAAAGAAATGTAGTGTTTGTTTTCACAGAGGACTCAGAGCAGCAGTTCTGGAAGTGTGTATGGCTGTATTTACATAGACCTTCCTGATAGTTTTTACCTTTCCTTCTCCAATGCCACAGGAGGTGGACTGGATTGTTGTTCCTGCACCAGGAGCCGTTGCTCGGCCAACGCAATGGCTCCAGGTGCAGCAACAACAAAAAGCTTTATAGGGGCAGATTCTTGGCTTGTTTATCCGCTTGCCAAGAATCCTCCCCATATGGCATTGACCTGAAATAAAAAATTATTCAATCTATAGTGGATGCTGTAGCTTTGGGAGACCAATAAGAGGTCAAAGTCATTTAGATTTTTGTAAGTATAGTCTTTAAGGGTAAAGGATTTTGGACAAAAAAATAAAATCTTACCTACTGATAAAGAAGAAAGTCCCTGTACTGCGTTTGCTTTTCTTTTCCTCACTTTACTATTGTAGAAGAAATGTTAGCCATGTATAGCTTTTGTGGCTTACAGGTCACTTGCACTACTTAGGGGCACATTTACTAATCCACAAACGTTCCGAAGGCATCCGAATGTGGTTTTTTTCATAATGATCGGTATTTTGCGATTTTTTTCAGAAATTGTTGCAACTTTTTCATAGCCATTACAAATGTTTCGCAAAATGTCGCAACTTTTTCGTAGCGCTACGACTTGCGCGAAAAGTCACGACTTTTTCGCAGCTTTCGCGCCGACTACGAAAGTTTCGGATTCATTCAAGCTTCAGTATGGTGACTTTTCTTGGGCCAGGTTGGAGCTGCAGAGTGCCATTGAGTCCTATAGGAGGCTTCCAAAATCATGCTAAGTCTGAAAGTTTCGCCCGCCGCTTACGAGCGCTCAATACGAAAAAGTCGCGACAAGATACGAGCAAATTGTAACGGCTACAAAAAAGTCACGACTTTTCGCGCAAGTCGTAATGGTTACGAAAAAGTCGCGACAATTTACGAAAAGTCCCAACGGCGACGATAAAATCGCAAAAAATACGAAAAAGTCATAAAATGTTTTCCAATCGGAATTTTTCCAATTCAGATTCGTGGGTTAGTAAATCAGCCCCTTAGTGTGTGACTGCCTATTTGGTTCAGTTTGTCTGATGTGCATTCTGTGGTGCTTTGTGTCTGCTATAAAGAGGAAGGTCAGTTGATTTGTCTATATACCCAGTAGTTTCCCAAACTTTAGGTATTATTAGCAAGGATTGTTTTGGCTTATGAGCCTTCTCTGACATTAAACTTAGTGCCTATCTGAAACCGTTGTCTTCATTTTGTTCTATAAGCACGTGTGGGGCCTGTTCCAAGTTAAAAAGTATGGGGGCCAGCCATGTCTCATTCCCCTATACATCCTTACGTGTTTCACCCTTCCCAAAAGAGGCAGTATACTCCCTGTTTAAAATTTAACATTTTCAACTCAAGTCCTATTTATTCTGCTGATTGTGTGTGTGTAATATATATATATCCCATACACACAGGTATGAAATCCCTTATCCGGAAACGTATTATCCAGAAAGTTCCAAATTATTAAAGGCCATCTCCCATAGACTCCATTATAAGCAAATAATTTTATTTTTATAAAATGATTTCCTTTTTCTCTGTAATAATAAAACAGAACCTTGTACTTGATCCCAACTAAGATATAATTAGTCCTTATTGTGGGTTTATTGGGTTTATTCAATATTTAAATGATTTTTAGGAGACTTAAATTAGAGATCCAAATTATGGAAAGATCCCTTATCCAGGTCCCGAGCATTCTGGATAACCGGTCCTATAAATAAAAACTATGAGCGTGTCCTGTGAATTCGCAGAATAGAACTAGAGACATACACACTATAGAGAGCTGTAGGGGGTATATTCAGTAAATCCATTTTTTTTTTTTATTTTAGTACAGTAGAAACCCCATTTTACCTCTCTTAGGGGTCCAGAAAAAGCCCCTTTTAAGCCGTTAATGCAGGGGAAAGCATTATGTATTGTATATTGGTGGGACAACAAAAAGAGGTGTAAAAATAAGGGGAAGCTTAAAATCAGCAATTTAAATTTAAAGGAACAGTAACTAAAAAATAAAAATGTTTTAAAATAATTAAAATGTACTGTTGCCCTGCGCTGGTAAAAGTTGTGTGTTTTCTTCAGAAAGACTACTATAGTTAATAGAAATAGCTGCTGTGTAGCCATGGGGGCAGCTATTTAAATTGAAAGAAGGAGAAAAGGCACAGGATACATAAGAATATACCAGATAAACTGTATAGAATACAAAGGGAATTTATGCTACTTATCTGTTATCTGCTTAGTAACCTGTGCCTTTTCTCCTTTTTTCAATTTAAATGGCTGCCTCCATGGCTACACAGCAGGGTATTTATATAACTGCAGTAGTGTTTATGAAGAAAACACACAACTTTTAGCAGTGCAGAGCCATAGTATATAATAAATTATTTTTATACACTTTCATTTTTTTCATTGTTCCTTTTAAGGTTTTTCTATATTTGAATAATTTACCAACATAAATTTACATTGCTGATGATGTTTTGGTGAATAGTGGGCGACAAAAGGACCATTGCCCTTAAAGGAGTTGTTCTCCTTTAAATTAACTTTTAGTTGGTTATGAAATGTCCTGTTCCTGGCAATTTGCTATTGGTCTTCATTATTCATTTTTGATAGTTTGCATTATTTGCCTCTCTTCTACCTCTTTCCAGCTTTCAAATGGGGTTCAGTGACCCCTGCAGCCAAACAACTATTGTTCTGCGAGACTACAGTTTTATTGTTATTGTTACTTTTTATTACTTATCTTCGTTTTTTGGTCTTTCATTTAAACCACTGCCTCGTTGCTAGGCTAAATAAGTCCCTCTAAACCAGCTGCTGAAATACAGAACCAATTAGCAGGTAGCATTTACGTGTCACCTGTTTAAAAGCAATCTTTTTATTGGTCTATGGGTTACTGCACCTGGGCAAAATAGTACCTTTTATTACATATGGGAGTGAATTTGTATTTGGAATTTGTATACCTCTAGTTAAAGGCCCCTCCTTGACACTCTCAGAAGGGAACATTATATACAGTAGCCTTTAATTTGTCTCCTATTAAAAGACTCGCACAATAATATTTTCCAGGAAGGATATGGTCTCCATAAATTTAACTAGGCTCTTAAAAGAAAACTGTACCTCTAGATTGAATACTTACCAACAGATCAGTTTCCATCGTACTAAGTAGCCTATTAAAAAATGTTACCTAACTGGTATATTAGTATATATTGCCCTTATACATCTTTTCCTTTGAGTCACCATTTTGTGATAGGCTGTGTGCTGTGTGCTCCCTCAGAGATCACCTGACAGGAAATAATGCAGCTCTTACTGTAAACAGAAGAGGTAGCGAAGTAAAACATAGAACTTTGCCTATTAATTGGATAGTGCGACCTAATGTATGTGTGCCCTTGGGGCTTCCATTAGAACTTAAAATGGAAAAATTCTATTTAGGTTTAGCCAATTGCACATACTACAAAAAAGTATATTTGTATTTCAAAGCAGCAGTTTTACATATAAGCTTTATGCAATATATTTTTATGGAGCCCTACATTGTTCAGGGGGTATAGTTTTCCCTTTAAAGGGATGATCACCTTAAACAAAAATTGTGTTTTGTACATATTCCCAACAGGTATCCCAAAAAACAGACCAATTGCAATTTTCTTGGGATATTACTCTCTACATACTGAACGTTAACTCAAAAGTGAACAACCCCTTTAAGGTGCTTCCTTTGTTCTTAAATTATTTTGAGTATTTTTACCTTATCCAATATTTTTTTTTTCTTGTTTGTACTTTGGTACTTGCTTTGTTACCATAAAACAGTTCATGTACAAAAAGTTCTACTTGTTAGTCAAGTTTACCAGACCCAATGCTTCTTTTCTAAATTTGGCCACCAGAAGTGGGCCAAATCTGGATAATCTTCTCTCTTGTCCCAGATTTGTTTGACTTTGCTTATGAGGGTCAGGAAGTAAAATGTGACTTTAGTTTCGGATTTTGTCCTGTTAAGTGCAAAACAATAGACATGCAGCAAAAGTTGTGTTTATTGAACTCATGTTGAAAAAGAGTATACTATTTAAGTATACACGTTTGGAGTAAGTACGTGCTAGCTTTTCTTACTGTGAGGCCCTTTTTTTTGACTGATTATCTTTCTGGTGTTCAAATTAGTCTGATGCTTGTGTGACTCATTTTTTTAAATGTCCAACAGATTATCAGATGGCTTGAAATATCTGATTGGCCTGGGCCTAGTACATCCTGTTACACCAGCTCCAAAAGACTTCTGTAGAAAGGTTTAACAAAGCCAATTTGAGAAATCGTAAGAAAGTCAACTGCTGAATCCATAAAATGTATGCTATAAGATATACTGGTGTGCAGGAAAAATGTTTTTTATTTTTTATATATTTTAATAACCTAAGTGAAAATAAGGGGGCTGTCCCAACCTTTGATAAATCTGCCCTTTAGGGCAGTGGCACACGGGGAGATTAGTCGCCCCACGATAAATCTTTGACACCGCGGGTAACTAATCTCTCCGCAATGACATCCCATTGGCAAGAATATAAATAGTCTGTGGGAAAGCATACACGTCGCTTCAGGCGACTTCGGGAAATCCGAAGCTTTCTTGAGAGGCAACTTTAGGCGACTTCAGGAAAACGAAGCGAAGCGTATTCCAAAATTCAAATGTATTTGAAATATTTTGTCATACTCCAAACATTCAAGCTATAAGGCACACAGCCAATATCTGCCAACAAACACCAAATCTCTCGTTTGTTGGCGGGTATCGTCTGTGTGTGTGTGTGTGTGTGTGTGTGCGCCTGTAACTGAGCAGAATCAGTGCTTCTGGGTGCAGGTACAACCAGATATTTTTTTTTAAGCATAGGGGGAGATTGTCAGCCTTCACTTGCAGGGCTGACAACCTGCCCCATGAGTCTCTTGTTCACACAATGATTTCTATTCTTATATATCATAAATGGAAGTATGTACATTCCTTTTATTATTGAAATAAACTTTTTTCTGTTGCTCATCTTTATGATAAACCCAAGTGATACAGGCTACATTTTGTTCATGTTATTTTGGTATCTGAAATGTAATTTAAAGGAGAACAAAATCTCAAATGCTAGAAATGCTACACCTTATTGTTTGGGCTTCTGTTGAGCCATGAACATCACAGCCCTTAAGGCTTTTGCAGCACCATGCGTATGGTGACTATTTTTGGCATGCCGAAAATACGTACCATACGCTCCTACCTGTGCCTGCACCCAAATGAATGGAATACGCTAGGGTGCAGACACATGTAGCCGAAATCCGCATAAAAGCTCCTCTAAAGACTGCTCAGTAGCTCCCATTTTCTATTCTAATTCTATTCTGCTGATTCACCGTACATGCTCTAGGCAAGAGTTTTGAACTTAGGACTGACTCACAGTATTAGTAGTAAGCATGTAGCATGATCTTTTAAACCAGATGTAACTTTACTTTCTGGTAATGTTTTAAAGATTTTAGATGACCCCCCAAGCTTAGATTTCCAGCAGTAAAAGGTGGCCATATATTGAAAGATCTGCTTATTTGGCAACCTCTGCAAAGGAGCACAACTTCCCCTGATGTACACACCTAAGGTGGGCTAGAGAGAATGCTGTGACAACTTCAAAGGCATGGTTCATTATTGTTTTAGAGCTGCTAAACCTCTTGGCTGGTTAGAAAGGTTTAATAAGAAAATACTGCATTTTTAGGCTTTAACTTTTGAAATTTGTTATTGTTGCATCAGTGATGCTTTTTCACTTCATGCACAACCATAATATGCACTTTTTAATTTTTTTTTCTCTTTTTAAAGCTGGCGACACTGATGATCCCCCGAGAATCACTCCAAATCCTGTCATTAATGGCAATGTTGCCATGGCAGATGGTCATAACAACACAGAAGAGGATATGGAAGATGGTAAGAGGAAAAAATTTAGTTTAAAGTGCAAGGAAAGGTTAATATAAATTAAAAGTAAGTCTAAAGGCATTCTTTTTAAGTACTTACTGCATATATAAATTCCCAGATCCCTGCTGAGATATGGTGCTGGCAGCTTACTGCAGTGTGAAGACTACAGTGACATCACTGAAATCTCTCTTCCCTTCCTGTAGGCTTCAGTAGCAATGCACATGTGTGTAATTTGATCCTTTCTCCTGTTCTGAGCTACACATGCCCAATCAGAAGCGGATCTGCCAGAGGAAGAGGGGGGGCGTAGGGCGGAATTTTCGGCAAGCGTTTTCCCTATGCCTCGTCTGACATCAGCCTAAAAAATGGCCATATAATCTGTTATCGATTAGCTTGCATACATAGAAAGATTACATGATGATTACAATGTTACTGCACAAACCATACCATAAGTTACTGTTCAGACAACATATATTTATTTTTTTATGAAAAAATGCATGTGAATGCCCTAAAGCTATTGTTTTACTACAACTCCCACTTCACTTACCAGCTCGCTTGGCATGTATGTTTTAAATTGCTGGGCCTTTGTGCTAAATAACTTGATTGCTTGCTGCTCAAAAAAAGCTCAAAAAGTCTCTGCTCAGAACACAAACTGTCAGTACTGAGAGAAGTAAAGCAGATTCCCATTCATGATAGTACCCCTTTAACAGATTTCCTTAAATGTAAGAATATTATGTAGTACAGAAAGGTCAATATTTACATTCTTGTAATTTAATTTTCTACTATGTTTATGGGCCCAGACATAAGCTATGCATGAACTGTGATCTTTGAGGAAGGAATATTAGCAATTAAATAGAAAAATGACCCTTAATCTTTATCCTGAATGCTATGTAAACTAGCTTTAAGGGTCCTTCTGTTCATCTAGTTTCACATTCAAGGGGTCAAACACCAGTTGCTTTCTATTTATTTATTTTATTTTAACCACTTTTCTATACTGAAGTTTTTATCTTAGCTTTTATTTGGTTTTTCGTCTTTAACCCGGTATTAATGTATGGCTGCCTTAAGGCTGTGGCACACGGGGAGATTAGTCGGCCTTTGCCGAATCTCCCATGTCGCTGTTGACTAATCTCCCTGAAATTCCATCCCACCTGCAAAAATGTAAATCGTCGGTGGGATGGCATACGCGGCGCTGCGATCTCCCTGAAATCGCGGAAGTTGCCTTGAGAGGAAACTTATGCGATTTCGGGGAGATTGCGGCGCAGCGACTAATCTCCCCCTGTGCCACAGCCCTTAATGTGTTTTCAGGTGAAGCTTACAGGCACCTATACACAGCTATTTGTGCTTCAACTTTTTCTGTAGTGCCAACACTGTGGGGATATATAATATATACCCTCTGGGGATATATAATATATACCCTGTGGGGATTTGTATGTGGTTTCTTTGTCTTGGGAAAGCTTCCCCTGATGGACCGAAGTATTTTTGTTTACATTTGTTTTCCATGCTCTTTTGCATATGTGCTTCCCAGAGGAAATATTATTTTTTTCTGAGAACCCAGTAGTGTTAGATTTATCCTGTGTCACTACAAGGGAATCTTTAGCCCCCTTCACACACAAAGGAGAAACAGAACTAGAAAACTGGAGTATGAGTTTAATTTCTTGCTTTCCTTTATTATAACACTAGCTACCTGTCCTACTGATAAGTAGTTATAGATAAATATATTTTTTGTGTTTTTTAGATACAAGCTGGAGATCAGAAGCTACATTTCAGTTCACAGTGGAACGCTTCAGTCGTCTCAGTGAATCTGTGCTTAGCCCTCCTTGCTTTGTACGGAATCTCCCTTGGAAAATCATGGTGATGCCACGATTTTATCCAGACCGACCGCATCAGAAAAGTGTGGGATTTTTCCTTCAGTGTAATGCGGAATCTGATTCAACGTAAGACCACACCCTTGCTTAAACTGGTTAAACAGTCACTGATTGTCTGGCAGCAACGATTCACTTCTAGTTAAGCTAACTCTGAAAAGCAAAATATATTTTATTTATTTATTTTAGTTATTTAGACTTTGTAGGACATACTTGTGTCTGAAAATGTAATTGCGAATAGTTCTGCTTATAACCAGGAACTCTGTATAAATATATTTTGAAGTATGCAGAATTTAGTTTTTATTAGGTTATGCTTATCATAACAACAACATTATTATTTTCCATTTTAAAAGGTTGCAGTGCTCACATTAGCATGTCAACCACAAATAAGAACACTAACTAATCTCAAATTAAAGGAGACATATTGGATACATGGGAAAAACCCTAATTTTGTAGGCAATTATGAATAATATACGGTGCTGGTTTCACTTTGTGCTAAAAATGAATAAAAATGGCCCCTTTATTGGAGCTCCCTATAGATCATATCACTTCTCTGTCAGAGTTTGAAATGAGGGGTGGGCGTGTCCTAATGGTCCCTGCCAGAAGCACTGTAGGAGGGGGAGAGCCAATCACAGCCCTGCACTCACACAAGCAAAGACAAGCTTCAGTTCCCTATCAGGTCAGCCTAGCTGCTGATTGGTTCCTATCCTACAGTGCAGTGTACTGAGGGCCGTCGGCTCCCCAGCTCATCCAGAGAATTCAGCCAGCAGGAAGTGAAACGGATGGGCGGGGCTAGTGGGGTTTTGGGCGAATTTCTCAAATCAGTCCAAAACACTTTTTTAGCACAATCCTTCTATATCCAGAGGAGTACAATTTCCTGGTACATTGTTAATTTTTATAGGATATGTCTCCTTTAAATGCAATAAGGACAGATTCTGCCATGTTTCTGTTGGCAGTGACCTTATTTGGAACAAAATGCAGTATACTTGTTTTTTTTTGCCAGTTGTGGCCATTAACCTGAGCCCATTGGCACATAAGGTGTATTCTCTGCCAGTTTCAGAATGTTATTTACTTAAGTCTAATCTGCTTGTCACTATCCGTGACAGACATGTTTCCAGAGATTTTGATTTATGAGCACTGCTGGCCAGCACTCTTGGTACAGGTTAGTTTGCCTGTAATAAAGAGTTTGGTCTGTTTCTCGCTGCCAACAAAATGTAGAGAGGGTGTACATCAGGTATCACATAAACATTTCAAATGTCATTTGGAGAAGAATACTTGTGACACTGAACATTTTTTAAAAATAAGTAATTATGGGCAGTTGATTAAAAAGTAAAGGGTTTTACCTCTTTCTTAAAAGAAAAAGTTTATGTAATGTACTGTAATTAGAGTGGTATGCAGAAATAGATTTATAGATGTATCTTGCTTATTGTGCACAGAGTTCATTGAATTCATTGAGTTTGCATTGAGTAATTGCAAAGATAAATGATAATCTTTACTTTTAGAGGGTTAATCATAGCAAAATATTCCTGTAAATTCTGTATGTACATATTGGTAAAGAAATCGCCATGTATACAGTACGCAAGCTATCAGTGCATACCAGAGAATCAATAAGGCATACTGGACAAAAATGACATAAGTTCTTTCACCTGCCACAGGATAGCGATACACAGCATATGCTGATATTGTTCTGTAAACCTGCAACTTATATAAATGACTTTAAAATATTATTGTCCATCTGCCCATCCCATATGAATGCTTAGTGTATGTATATCATTGCAAGCTTTTCAAATTTTTTTTTCTGTTAGGTTGTGTAATAAAAATGTTAAATATTTATTTTTTGTATTCATAAATAATTTTTTATTTTGTTTTTTTTTTTAACACAGGTCATGGTCCTGTCATGCACAGGCAGTACTGAAGATAATCAATTACAAAGATGAGGAGAAATTTTTTAGTCGCCGCATAAGTCACCTGTTCTTTCATAAGGAAAATGATTGGGGCTTTTCCAATTTTATGGCATGGAGCGTAAGCAAAATTGATGTCTTCTCTTAATCTTTTTACAATTTTTAGATTAAAAAATGTGCATGTATTTAACATTTATGGTACTACAAGGGTAGGCAGTGCTTAATAGAGAAAGCACACATATCAAAATACACAGGTTTAAGTTGATAACATTTGATAAATGACAAGAGTTTACAAAATACACAGGAAGAAGGTCTTCTATGTCGCTGCAGAGGGTGTGTTGTGCCCTTGCAAATTTTTTACTGATATTCTTCCTGTACAATTTGCTACTTTGCTAGTGCAATGGCTTTGATTTTCTTGGCCCCCAAACCTCTATTCAGAGCCCCACAGTTTGGAATCCATTGCCTTAAGCTTTCCATACAGGTACCAATAATATGAAACAAAGTTTAGTCTGAATATTGGTACGTGTATGGAGCACTGCTGCACCTAGCGAGTATCTATGTACTCTGAATATTGATTGGTTTCAGAATTTGGCTGGTTAGAACACATTATCTTGTATGTAACGTTGCCCACTGGAACATCAGCAGATGAGGAAGTGGGCAAAAGCAGCTCACTAACTTTCTACCGTTCCAGCTCCATAATTTTAGAACATATAGAGTCCAGCTGTCAGTTTTAGAGGTTAATCAATTGACAAAAGATTGACAGTATGAGAAAACAAAAGACTGAGAGAAGAAAAACTTACCATTTTATGGTTTAGGGAGAATCAGGACTTTTGAAAGCTGGAAAGAATCAAAATAAAAAGCTTTAAAAACTTTAAAAATGAATACCAAATGAAAAGTTGCTAAGAACTGATCCTTCTATAAGATATTTAAAAGTGAAGCACCCTTTTAACAGATGTAGGCATATAAAGGATTAAGCACCTGCAAAGTGTGTATTTTGACCATATTGTTTATATTAAAAATATTGTATCTGATATCTTGGGGCTGATTTACTAATCCACGAATCCGAATCCCGAATGGGAAAAAAACGGATTGGAAACAAACATTTTGCGATTTTTCATAAATTGTCGCGACTTTTTCGTAGCCATTACGATTTGCTCGTAAATTGTCGCAACTTTTTCGTAGCCATTACGACTTCCTCGTATATTGTCGCGACTTTTTCGTATTGAGCGCTCGTAAACGGCGGGCAAACCTTTGCGACTTTGCATGATTTTGGAAGCCTCCCATTGGACTCAATGGCACTCTGCAGCTCCAACCTGGCCCAAGGAAAGTCACGATACTGAAGTTTGAATGAATCCGAAACTTTCGTAGTCGGTACGACGGCTACGAAAAAGTCGCTACAATTTACGAGCAAGTCGTAATGGCTACGAAAAAGTCGCGTCAATTTACGAAAAAATCGCAAAATACCGATCTTTACGAAAAAACTCATTCGGACGCTTTTCGGACGTTCGTGGATTAGTAAATGTGCCCCCTAGTGTGCTTTAATGTGAAACTATTAAACATTTATTCAGATGATTGTTAAGCGAGGTAAGTGTCAAACTCTTAAGTTGCACTACAAAAACATTTTATGATATGTGAAGTGGTAGGATAGATATATATGGTAGGTAGATTTATGTGGTCTAAATATACCATCTAGGAGTAGACAAGCCAGTTATATATATATATATATATATATATATATATATATATATATATATATATATATATATATATATATATATATATATATATATATATATAGATATATATATCAGAGTCATATATATATCTATATATATATATATATATATATATATATATATATATCTATCTTCTATGTCACGGGTCAACTGATTGCAATTCAGGTAATGCTAGTGGATGGATCGGGCCAACAATAACAGGTTGCAGCGGGATGGTATACCTGGTATGCTTGGGCAATGCCACTTAGCTGGATTAAAGTAAACTGTGTCCTTGAAGCAAATAATGTTTTGGAACATATAACTCCGGTACCAGTGCAAAGTGCTTTTTTAATAGATTTGTAGTTGTGAATCCTTTCACGTAGTATATTAGTGGGTTTTCCCAACATAAGTGAGTCCAGTATCCCTAGGGCTTACTGACACCCCTGCATTGCAGTATATTAATACATTTTGTTGTATTATGTTTTGCAAGCCCAAACAGGAGATGCCTTGGGAATAGCAGCATGGTGCTTTGTTAGGTTTTTTCCTAACTTTATTATGTTAGATAGACCTTATCTAAGCAACTCATTTGTTGGTCTCTAACTGAATTTTGTATGTTGACCACTCCCCCCCCCCCCCCCCCCCCCCCCGCCTTAAATTTTTGCAGGAGGTTACTGATCCAGAAAAAGGTTTTATAGAAGATGACAAGGTGACTTTCGAAGTTTATGTGCAGGCTGATGCTCCTCATGGAGTATCGTAAGTATTCACCTTTTGCTACATTTATTAAGCCATAGAATGCGTATGCATGTATGCATAGATACATTTTTTTTTTCCTTCATTGTAAAGGTGGGATTCAAAGAAGCACACTGGGTATGTTGGGTTGAAGAATCAAGGAGCAACTTGTTACATGAACAGTTTATTGCAAACATTATTTTTTACAAACCAACTTCGAAAGGTATTTTTTTTTTTTTTATTCCTAAGAATGCTTTTATTGCTTGTTTTGTTTCTAGTTCAAATATTCTTTGATTTATACTTTTAGGATCTCCCCTAAAAAGTCTGTTAAGCTTTTAAAATATGGTCGAATTTTTGTGTAAATCCAATTCTGTAACAAGATATAGGCTTCTAAATATCTAAAAAATGAAAAAAAATATATTTTCCATAATATAAACACATACACCAGAAACAAAAATTATTTTATGGGGAATCCAGAATAGGCACAACTGTCTGTCTACTCCAAACTACCAAGTTGCAATGCTTTCCTAAAGTTATTGGTTTTTATCAAAATTTGTGAAATTTTTTAAAAGTCGCTTCAAAGCTTCCAGTCTATAGTATCTTATCTCCTAAAGGTCATAAAGTAACCAGATAAAACACCCTAAATATGAACTCCAGGGGTCCACTGACCAGGGTAAATCTATACATATTGAGCATCAAAGTATGTGGCTGTAGGGGCCCCAATGTGAACATACCTCATGATCTATCATTTCTGTTATTTCAGCTTCTGCAAAATCAACATTTACATCATCTTATGTGGGATAACTCTAGTAAAAAGTACTTTCACCCCAGAAAGTCATATATTTTTGTAAAGTACACATTCCCCGAATCTAAAATGGGTACCCATGTCTTTCTACTCCAAAGTATCAAGCTTTTGCTGCCGGTGCAGAGAGAATCACTTAGGTACCAATAACGTTGGTACTACATAGTTGGCACTAAACTGCTTTTTTTTTTTTTTTTTTTTAAACAACATAGTACCTACCTTGTTGGCAGGGAAAGGGTTAAAGGAACTAGCTAATTAACATACCTTGAGAACAACTCACTTCTGCTAAATTATTTTAAGGGGTGAAACCAGAGAAAGGGCTAAACAAATAAATGTATTGCATTCAATTGCGGTTTTTAAATGTATATAAGAAAATTGCTGAGAATTAAATATTTTCTTCATAATGCAAAAAAAAAAAAACCCCAAAAAACCGGTGAGCAAAGTTAATTATTGATCCTGAAAAAAATGTTAACATAAGCGTTTGCTAATGTCAAGGGCAATCTGTATCGTAGGATACAGATTGTATCGTGAATTTAAAACTAAATATTTTTGTTTTGTTTATAACAGGCTGTGTATATGATGCCCACTGAAGGTGATGACTCCTCTAAAAGTGTCCCTTTAGCATTACAACGAGTATTTTATGAATTACAACACAGTGACAAGCCTGTAGGAACTAAAAAATTAACTAAATCTTTTGGGTATGTAACTATACTTTACAATAAATATTGTTAAATTACCTTCCTCTTTCATTTCAGGGGGACACAGGCACTGAAGTGTTAACGTCACCTTCACGTTTTTATTAACTTTAACATTAACTTGTACGGTTTTTATTTTCTAAAACTGAAAATGTAAGTTGCTTACAATGGAAAGAACTGCTCACCAACTGCTATTTTTGTTGTCTTCACTTAATAAAATAGCAGGAAGTCATCTAGATCTCATCAAGGTGCCTTCTATTTGTGTAGTCATGTTACAGATTTGTTGGAGGGTTATCCATGGAAGGCTTTCCATTTGTTTTCATTAAGGGTAAAATTATTGTTCTTGTGATTTCTGTATACAGTAGAATCTTCAAGTTATAGTTATACCATCAAATGAAATTTTTGAATTTTAATTAACTGATTAATACTAAACTGCATTTAAAAACATTGAATGCATTTTATGTCTAAACATTTCAGTAATATGTTCTAGCCTATTAGGGATGTTCTGTTAGATGTCCTAAGATAGTAAATGTCATTCACTCAAATTCAAATATATTCTAAAATATTTCCCACACCAGTTCTAGGTACTTGTTTGGTTTGAGTATAATAATCACAAGCATTTTATATGTCCTCTGACTATAAGTGCACACTGACCAATCTGACACCCTTACTTTATCTTGCCAACTTTACAATTCCTATTGCGGATGGAGTAAGATGTCATGTGGCAGGTGGTAAAGAGGGCATTTAGAGTAGTCTTATTTGACTAAATAGGAATGCAGTGGTCTGTGTGAAAAAGAGCTCTAAGTATTTGCACTTGGGTGCTATGACCTAAAAGGTCATTGCCAAAACAGGGCACTAAGAAGGCAAGTGACATTTAGGAATGCACAAGTTTATTGGTCTATCAGGAATGGTGTGATTTGATCCATGCTTGTCCGCTAACTGTACAGCACTAAGGCAATAAAATACATGTATGGCTCTGAAGTAACAAAGTAGAATTGGTGTGCACAGCACATTGCTCTGTACAGTTTTAAAGAGGGGAGTACGCATTTATATTAACTTTTATTATGTTGTAGATGGATCTATTTCAAAAATTTGGCACTTGACCTTTATTTTGTGCTATATTTTTTAAATATTTGCATTCCTATTCTGGCTTTTTACAGTGTGCAGCCTAAAATTCTGTCTCTGACCCTGTCAATAAGCCCTATTATTATCTTTAGAACGTAAAAGATTTTCAGTATTGAGTAGGATATCAACCACATTTAAGCATTAACTAAACCCAATAGGATTGTTTTGCTTCCAGTAAGGATTAATTATATCTTAGTTGGGATCAGGTACAATGTACTGTTCTGTTATTACAAAGAAAATGTGCTTGTGTATATATTCATATGTGTGTTTGTACAGATAGATAAAATCACTTGCAGTGCAGAGGTCCTTTATCTTTAAAGGGGATACATTTTAAAGCAGTATTTTTTTTGTTTAACAAAAGTTGTTTACAGTTTGTCTGCTGTGCATGTGGGTTGGTATGCTATGTCAGCACATATATTTCTACTGTACTTTGATAGAATTAAGTAGATAAATGTAAACTTAAAAAAGATAAATCAATATCATTCTTTCAGGTGGGAGACATTAGACAGCTTTATGCAGCATGATGTCCAAGAATTATGTAGAGTGGTAAGTAACCAAATGGATGGGTGGTTTTGTTAGTCATGGAAGCAATAAAACAGGACAAGTGGCATCATGTTCCCACTGACCACAAAACACCAAATCGGGTATCCAGCCATAACTCTTATGAAAAGGCCTTCTTGGTTTGTACAACAAAATGATAAAAAAAACACATACTTCTTAATACAAATGATAAATAAAATGTTCTTTAAAGCCCCTGTTCATTGAACAAATTTTAAAATGTTGGTTATACTACCCTTTTAATGGCACCATTTTGTTCAGTAACAGACATGTTTTTGTTGTTGCAGTTACTGGATAATGTTGAAAACAAAATGAAAGGCACCTGTGTAGAAGGAACCATACCTAAGTTATTTAGAGGAAAGATGGTGGTATGTATATATAATATATATGTTGCCTGTTGCATTAATTTGTATATAAATGTGCTAAATTATTTTTGTTTTTTAGTCTTATATACAGTGCAAGCATGTAGACTATCGCTCTGAACGCATAGAAGATTATTATGATATCCAGCTTAGTATAAAAGGAAAGAAAAACAGTAAGTAATCATATTTTCTTTTTTTATGCCATGAAGATAACTTTTTACGAAAGAAAAAAGAAGAGGCAGGTGCTTCTTCGAAAGCATAGGGGGAGACTTCCATCCTCATCTTTTTAACACTTAGCACTTAAATGCATCTGTATTTTTTTCATTTATCTTTTCATATTGTATAGACCACTGCTCAATTAATGTGTTGTTATGCAGTACAGTGCTGCTTACACAAGTAGTGCTTTATAAATAAAAATCTTCATTTATACATATAATACTGCAAAAAGTGTTGTAAAGCAGCAGAAAGGTAAAAATAGAAAATGAGGAACTGATTGCTTCACAAGCAAAGACTTGTCCACAAAAAGTTCAAGATGCAGGTCAATCATGTGGCTCCAATGAAAAACTGAACTGTTGTACTTAATCAGCTCTTCAGTGTATACAGTAGAGTGGTCTGGTCCCAATATTTGCTCGCACACAGTGACAAAGTATTTGGTACTTAAATGTTTGTGCAATGGTGAACAATGCCCCAGGGCCTGATGAAATAAATCTTTGTGTACTTAGAGCATAGTTCTGTTTAAACCAGGCCACTTTTTCATATTATTCAAACTCTTTTATATGGCGTAGTACCTTTTGGATTGGAGGAAAGATGACATAATTCCAGTATTTAAAAAGGGAATTTGATATCAACCTGTCTTTATAGGCATGTTATTTGAAACTAAGAGATCACATTCAAGATTAGTGTGGCAGATATTCTCAAATACATTTTAGTGCTTTTTATGATGAAGTGAGTAGAAGTTGGACTGCTAGTATCAAAAGCTTTAGCAAGTAGATCACATCCACTGCTATCCCCGAGTCTAGGTTACTGCTCACTGCCTCCATAAAGGCAGTTGAATTAGTTAGGCAAGATCTGTTACACATAAAAACATGCTGGAACAAGCTTATAGTATTGTGATTTGCAATCTATTAGTATCTTATCCCTTATTACCCACTCCAAAGATTTTCCTACCACTGATGGCCTATAGACAGGCCTATAGTTTTCAGGCTGAGAGTGGGTTCCCTTTTTGAATAGTGACACCACACTGGCAATTTGCCAATATCTTGGCACATTGCCAAAACAGAAGGAATCCTGAAAAATCAAGTAGAGGTTTGGCAGTCACAGAGCTGAGCTCTACCCCGATAGCTGTAAGGTTCACCTTTGCAATTCACAACTTGGCTACTAATACAGCTGCATAATATTTCTTTTATAGTTGTTTCACACATTATCATGCATTTTTATTGTTTATTTTTAGTATTTGAGTCATTCATTGACTATGTAGCAGTGGAGCAGCTTGATGGTGATAACAAATATGATGCAGGAGAACATGGTTTACAGGTAAATTTTTTTTTTTTTTTTCTATTGCCTTTAGACAGTTTCACTGGCTGGCTCTTCCCTGAATCACTAGGGGCACAATGGCAACTTAGGCACCAGATGTAGCTTGCTCTGGTGCCAGTTGAACCACACGTGAAGGCTGGTTGCAGTTTAAAAAAAAAAAAAAAAAAAAAACTTGGTCCCAGTTTCATGTTCTAAAACTAACCCTTGCCTCCCTGCAACCCATTGTGC
This sequence comes from Xenopus tropicalis, assembly GCF_000004195.4. Lineage (NCBI taxonomy): Eukaryota > Metazoa > Chordata > Amphibia > Anura > Pipidae > Xenopus > Xenopus tropicalis. Next base: position 38,163,046 of record NC_030685.2, read on the forward strand.
CCTTACTTTAGGCTCAGCAGTAATTTCAGGCATGGGAGGGTGGAGCAAAGACCCAGTAGGCTAGCATACTGTTAACATCTGTTCTCTATCGATTTTTCCCATAGCTAGACATTCGTGAGACAGAGATGGCGATATTGGTGTCACCTTTGAAAAAATGACAGAAGTAACAGGGTGGAGTCTGCGAAAAATAAGGGGTTAATTTAGAAGGTGAAATTTGTACTCATTTTCTGGAACTTCGCTAGTGCAAGTGTACATGCTTGCATGTTCCTGTAGCTGGCTACCAGTGAGAAATGATGGTGTGATCAGCATTCTAACAGATGGTGATGCCAATGCCTGTCTCTACGCATAATGGCAGTGTTTTTCTTCTCTCTGCAGAATAGGGTATTAAAACTGATTCACATTTTCCATTCCAGTGATGAGGCTTTAATTGAACAATCCCGTAAAATGCAAATCATGTTTATGAATATTTTGGGTTTACGGTTACCGTATTACCCGATTTAGCTTTTAAGGGTTCCACTGTATCCACTATTTTTGGATCTGGACAGACTCCAAATCCTTTGCGAAAGTTTCAGCCGAATACCGAACTGAATCCTAATTTGCATATGTAAATTAGGATAAAGAAGGGTTAAAGAGAACTGTGTGTGGTGAAAATTTTCCACTTCCGTGTTTGTGACAAAGAGGCCACGTAATTTTGAGGATTTGGATTTGATTCGGCCAAATCCTACTGAAAACGGCCGAATCTTGCCCTAATCCAGAACCAAATCCTGGATTCACTGTACTTTGTGTATCAGTATAAACCATAAGACTACACTGGATATGTTATATTGTTAGCTGTGCAATGCAATGAATATTTTTGCTAAGCTTTGTATGTGAAGATGTTTTTCTTGACATTTACTTGTTTTATGTACCTTTTTTAATATCCACAGCTGATCTTTCATGGTATAAATATTGCATTAATGTCAAATTGTAATCTTTGAGCTCTCTTTATAATAGGTAATCGTATTTTTACCTTTGTAGGAAGCAGAAAAAGGGGTGAAGTTTCTAACATTCCCGCCTGTATTACATCTTCAACTTATGAGGTTTATGTATGACCCTCAAACAGACCAGAATATTAAGATCAATGACAGGTAATGATGGGGAAAATTTATACTTTTGTAAAATCTTTTACCCCATTGCATAAATTTATTGTTTATATTTAGTTTGTGATTTGCACTTGTGCTTCGGTGCTTCTAATTAAGCAAGTGTGTGCAGTGTGAATTTTCATTCTGTAAAATTACATATATATACAAAATTATAAAGTTTTTGAAGCAGAGATTATTTTCCCCCTCAATATATCTTTTCTGTGTATTCAATAAAAATTGTGTCATAGGTGAGTCTGCCTATGGCAACTTTGACTGTTTTTTTTTGCTTGTGCATGTAGGTAGAAGATTTTATACAGTTTCTTGTTCAGTACTTCAAAAGTCTGCCCATGTGTTACTACTGAGTTACTACAAATGTTACTACAGAAATGTGCTATAAATTAAAAAAAATGCTTAATATAAGGGAAAACTGTATATAAACTCCTTTTTTGTTTTTGCCATCCCCCCACACGCCACTGATTTTTTTCATTCTCTCAACAGATTTGAATTTCCAGAACAGTTGCCGCTGGATGAATTTCTCCAAAAGCCAGATAGCAAGGATCCTGCTAACTACATTTTGCATGCAGTTTTGGTGCATAGTGGAGACAACCATGGAGGGCACTATGTTGTTTATTTGAATCCTAAAGGAGAAGGCAAAGTATGTCATTGGAACTGAAACGTGATGTTATCACAATCTTGGGTTGTCTCCCCGCCCCCCCCCCCCCCCCATTCCCCCTAAATTTTGTCATTGGAATCATAAGGCCTCACCCTGAGTATGCTGTGCAGTTTTGGGCTCCAGTCCTTAAAAAGGATATTAATGAGCTGGAGAGAGTGCAGAGACGTGCAACTGAACTGGTAAAGGGGATGGAAGATTTAAATTATGAAGTTAGACTGTCGAGGTTGGGGTTGTTTTTTTTCTGCAAAAGAGGCGCTTGCGAGGGGACATGATTACTCTGTACAAGTACATTAGAGGGGATTATAGGAAGATAGTGGGGTGTTCAACGCACCAGAGGCCACCCCTTTAGATTAGAACGGAGCTTCCATTTGAAGCCGCGTAGGTGGTTTTTCACGGAGAGGGCAGTGAGGTTGTGGAATGCCCTTTCTAGTGATGTGGTAATGGCAGATTCTGTTAATGCCTTTAAGAGGGGCCTGGATAAGTTCTTGAACAAGCATAGTATCCAAGACTGTTGTGATACTAAAATCTACAGTTAGTATTAGTAGTTGTGTATATATAGTTTATGTATGCGGGTGTATAGATTGGTAAATATAGGTTGTGTGTGCTGGGTTTACTTGGATGGGTTGAACTTTTTTTAACCCTATGTAACTATATAACCAGGGAGCCCTGGAAATAGTCAACATTGGCCACATTGTGCAAGACAGATATTTTGTTAATGTTTTTTAAAAATATTACATGGTTAGTTTCATTCCTAGGTAAGGAGAAAGAAGTTCCTCATGACAGATTAGCTGCCTCCAGAAGCCTCCCTTTCCCACTCCCAAGTAGCACTAACGTAGACCTCCTAAACTGTCCTATTTGCTGTGTCTGATTATAAAATGCCATGGTGTTTGTTGGCTCCATGTCATGCTGCTGTAGGTCTCCCTACTCTGCAGTCTCCCAACAGGCCCACTTCTGACACGCTTTTCAACTGCACATAATCTGTATTGGTTATTATAGAGAGCCAAAAGTAGAGCAAGCTGGAGCCCACCAAACTTGCTGAGCTACTTTGCCCATTACAAATGTAAAAGTAGAAAAAGCTAGCACCGTCCACACTAACCATACAGGTTCAAATTATAACCGTCTACACTCTCATATTGAAATTAGATGGAATAGAGTAAGAGTACTGGGGTAACATGCAGCGGAAGTAAAATTATTATGTAGAGGAAAGGAGAAAAACAGGGAGACACCCAAGCAGGTGGTCCCTGTATAGACTTCAGAACATTGCACTGTTAATCCCAGGACCAGGTAAAGATTATTATCAGGTAATTCACTTGATCAAGTAGGATAGGAAATTAAAATTTAACCTTTATTAATCAAACTTAAGAGGTGAAGTGTATCTTGAAAAAAATCCCCATTAAAAATTGCTTGGGGTGATGTTCAATTACAGTAAGAACTATGAGGTAGTATGAGGCTGCTCAGAGTAAACCTATCTAGTTACATTCGCTAAATTGTTGCAGCTCGAAAGATAACATTTGTATCGAAATTCTCCCCTTAGGGCTCTGGCACACGGGGAGATTAGTCGCCCGCGGCAAAACTCCCTGTTCGCGGGCGACTAATCTCCCCGAGTTGCCTTCCCCTTCCATCCCATCGGCGACAATGTAAGTCTTTTTCGGCGATTTGCGCGAAATCGCGCCGCCGCATCTGCCATCCCGCCGGCGACTTACATGTTCGCCCACGAACAGGGAGTTTTGCCGCAGGCGACTAATCTCCCCATGTGCCAGAGCCCTTAAACAGCCCTGTGGAGGCAGTCAGAGAGATCGAGATAAACCTGCAACAATTGTTACAGAATTGTTGCCATATAAGGAGAACACAAGTCCGGTTTCCTTATGATCTATAGTCACTGCTTAACAGAGTAGGGGATTCGAACCCCGTTATAACACAAATGAGGTGTGGATTTTTTTCAGCTTAAGGCTGAAATTCAGCCATTTCTGTGTCCACCACCCCACAATAGAATAAATTCTAGTAGCTCTTATATTGCAGCCCAACCTCCCATTCTTTATATTGAAGCACCCCAGCTTAATAAAATGCACATCATTCGTGCAGACGTTTCAGCCCACCCTTCCAAACCCAAAGCCCCGCATCAACACCCGTTCCACCCCCCTCAAAGCCCGACGCGCATTTCGCCCCCACACAAGGAGCTTTTTCAAGGACTGGCCACATCTCTGGTCACTGTCCTTGAAAAAGCTCCTCGTGACCTACGTGTGCATTAGCAAGGCCCTCACTCTTGCCATTTAGGTAATTGGAGGGCATTTTTCCATCTTCCATCTAGCTGGATATTTAGTGGGTGGCAAAATGCTTGTAATTGTTTTGCTTGCAATTAGATTTGAACACCGACACCGATTTTGTCACCGACAAGTTAAAAAAATAAAAGCATAGATCTGATTGGTTGCCATGGGTAACCTCATCGGCGATGTTGGCTTATACACTATAATAAATATGCCCCTTAGAGCCTGCTGTTAGAATAATAAAACGAATAGCTTAGCTTACATCCGTTTATTCTTTGGGTTTAGACCCCTTTCAAACAACTGTTGAATCTACTGCTGATCACATATTGGGAATCTGTGGGCATTATGTCTTAACCACATTCAAGTAGTGATTTATTTAATCAGTAACTATCTGTCCATAGCTATTTCAGTGTATCTTTACATTTCCTAAGAGTAAAAACATGGGCATTATATATTTATATTACATATGTAATGGCCACTCAGCTCCCTTGTTGAGGTTGCTGGTTGGGTGGTCTTTCAGTGTCCCCCTCTAACTGTATGATGTTTACTGAATGTGTCTGGATCAATGTAACTCAAAGCACGGACGGCTCTGTGTCATTGTGTGACAGTGACCCTCCTTACAAGCTAACTATGCTTTTTTTGTGCGGCTTACAATACTGTACTGTACATAGGGGCACTGATACTAAAGTTTTACATGAAACTCCTCCTAGGGAGCGACTTAACTCCCCGATAGAATGTGAGTTGCAGTTCAGCTACAGCTTGGGCGAGTGGTGTACGATCAACCATCCCTTTTAGTATGATAATAGATACTCCACAAGATGTTTTTTTTTGTGAGTTTACGCCCAATGGGGTGGCCTACGGCACACCCTGAACTTTTGGCCATGGCAGTTTTCTGAGTAATCCTATGGTCTTGTTTTTTTTTAGATATGGTCTGGTTTCAACCGTGCTTTCCACAAATAACCTCAACTCTATCAGTATTGACAACATTGGTTACAATGTATTTGGATCTTGACACACTTTCACTATTATTTTACATTAACATTCTAACACTGGTTACTGGTGGAACTTTGAATGTTTGCACTTTTTCTCATCTCTGGTCACTGTAATGCAAGTGCTTTTTGTTTGTTGGGTCACAGTGTTGTCTGTGTTTAGTGAGTTTTTATAGGGGTTTCCATGGTTACAAAAGCCTCTTGGCACCATTTGGGCATTTAAGTGTTTGTTAGTGTAGGGGTCTGTTCGTTTGTCCCCGAAATTTTGGAATGTTTTGTAAATAAAACACGTGAGTGTGGTCCCTATTCTCTTTATTTATATATATAGTTCCAGTATAGGGGACTTTGAGAAAAAATAAATGATATACAAAAAAGTATCACTGCATGGTTTTTATTAATCTGACGTTTCAGTTCACAACAGGAACTTTCATCAGGGATGAAAGTTCCTGTTGTGAACTGAAACGTCGGATTAATAAAAACCATGCAGTGATACTTTTTTGTATATCATTTATTTTTTGTTTTTTCTCAAAGTCCCGTGAGTGCTGGCCTCCTTTGCTCCTATGTGTATATGTATATATGTATATATGTATATGTATATATGTATATATGTATATGTATATATGTATATATGTATATATATGTATGTGTATATATGTATATATATGTATGTGTATATATGTATATATATGTATGTATATATATGTGTATATATGTATATATATGTATGTGTATATATGTATATATATGTATGTGTATATATATGTATGTGTATATATATGTATGTGTATATATGTATATATATGTATGTGTATATATGTATATATATGTATGTGTATATATGTATGTGTATATATGTATGTATATATATATGTATATATATGTATGTGTATATATGTATATATATGTATGTGTATATATGTATATATATGTATATATATGTATGTGTATATATGTATATATATGTATGTGTATATATGTATATATATGTATGTGTATATATATATATTCCTAATTTGCATATACAGATAAGGCCATGAAAGGGTTAAAGGAAACAATTGAACAACGTTTTCAACTTCTGTGTTTCTGTGGCAAAAAGTCACGTGATCTTAAGGATTTGGTTTATGTCAAATCCTGGATTCGGTGCTAGTTTTAATTGCAAGAGTCAGAATTCCCAAATTGTGCTCAACTGTACTACAGTGTCAGTATGACACAGAGCACTGAGTTTCTTATCCAACTTTATAGAAGGCAGCTGCTGGTGGGGATTTTTGCAACTCTGCAAGAGCACCTGTGCTGTTAAAATTCCTTATAAAACCCTTATTAAGTATTTGTGACTGAATTTCTGGCCACTGACTTGTCCATTTTGACCTATCAAACTGTCTGTTAAGAAACATTTTCTTTTCTTTCTGCAGTGGTGTAAGTTTGACGACGATGTAGTGTCAAGATGTACAAAAGAAGAGGCAATCGAACATAACTATGGAGGCCATGATGATGACTTATCTGTGCGACACTGCACAAATGCCTATATGTTAGTTTATATCAGGGAATCCAAACTTAGTAAGTGTGTGCCGAAATCTATATTACTATGCTTCTGGCAGTGATTGTTAAGACATGCCCACATTTAAAACATGACAGAGAATGGAGAAGATTTAAGAGGAGCTCCAATAAAGGGGCCATTTTGAGGTTTCAGAAAACCTCAATTCTCCCTCTGTTTTATAATGTTTATAGAAGTCATTTTTATATTGAGTTAGCAAAACTTTTATTATTTATTTGTCTCATACTGTTTCCATATTTGATTTTTTCCTATTATATAATTATTTCTTATGGACAACTTTGCCTTTAAACTATATAAAAAGTGTTTGTAGTGCATTTTCACATGTATTGAATTTATAATGTCTTAGAAAGATAAAGCATAGTTGTTTTATAGAAATGGTTAAAAAAAATAGATTTTTTAATTACTATTTAAGGTGAGGTTTTACAAGCAGTCACAGATCAAGATATCCCTCAGCAGCTTGTTGAGAGATTACAAGAAGAAAAGAGAATTGAAGCACAGAAAAGAAAAGAGCGACAAGAAGCTCATCTTTATATGCAAGTACAGGTGAGCGCACAGTATTAGCTGCTGATGTTTTAAAGCATTCCATATACAGGTAGGAGATCAGTTATCCAGAAACCTGTTGTCCATCCTATCATTTTGGAGCTTTCTGGCTATCTTCCATAGACTTGTGTTAATTCAGTAATTCCGATTTTTTTAAATTATTTCCCTTTTCTCTGTAATATTAATAGTGCATTTTACCTAATTCCAACTTAGATAAAATTAATTTGTATTAGTGGCAAAACAATCCTGTTGGGTTTATTTCATGTTTAAAGGATTTTTCGTAGACTTGCATGCATGGAGATCCAAATTACAGAAAGACCTCTTATCCAGAAAACCCCAGGTCCCAAGCATTCTGGGTAACTGGTTCCATCCTTTTGTATAGTTTCCCCCTCACCCACTTTTTGTTTTTTTTACTTAGGTTCACCCTGAATCTTTTCTATACTTTATTAGTGGAGCCTGACATCACCAAGAAGGGACTTTTAGAACAGAACTGGCCTACTCTCAGATGGGGTGGCAAGCCCGGCACCCCACTATCCCACCAATCAATGGGAATAGAAAGCAAGGCATGGGAAAATCAGTAGCAGCAGACAATTTAGTACTGCAGCTAGTATTAATGAATCCTTGCCTGACCCTAACTATTGTAAAAATGAATCATTTTCCGAATGTAATCCATTTAAAGGCAACTGGAAACTCTTCAAGTATAGAGGTATTGGAAAACTGGTACCGGAAACTATTTATCCAGAAATCTTGATAGTCTTAAACACTGTTAAAATTCTACTCTGCCAGTTTTTAATTTTTGGTTGTTTTATTTTTACATTTATTGTGAGGCTCAACAGTATATCCTGGATGCTTGATCATTTTAATGAAGTTGGTGACCCACTCTAGACCACATGGTGACCTATTTTTGGTCCTGATCTGACCTGTAGGTTTAGAACCACTGCTCATATATTTCTAAATGTAAATATTTCAGATTGTGACTGAGGACCAGTTTTGTGGGCACCAAGGCAACGATATGTACGATGAAGAAAAAGTTAAATACACTGTGTTTAAAGTGTTAAAGAACTCAACACTGGCAGAATTTGTTCAGAATCTTTCACAGACCATGGTAAGCTGCAGTTTTTTTTTTGTCAAGATACATTTTTTAAATGTTATAAATGAAATATTATCTGGAATGAATTACCATGAAATAGATCTGTGTTACTGTGTGAAAGGTTTCTTTTTATGTAGGCCAGTGACTGAATTATGAACTTATTATTAAACAGACCAGATGCTGTAACTTTCTATTGCTATATAGATGCTGTAGATGCTGTAAATTGCTATTGGGTGCAGGTAAAGGTGAACAAAAGCTTGCTTATAACTCTAATGCATCTCCAATTGACTCCCCACAAACTGCATCACTTTAGACCCGCATTTGCACTGATCTTCACTGTACATTGTACAACTACATGGTTGGCCACCCCATGTTTTTTATTTTCTGGTTAAAGGAACAGTAACACCAAAAAATGAAAGTGTATAAAAATAATATATTATATACTATTGCTCTGCACTGGTAAAAAAGTTGTGTGTTTTCTTCATAAACACTACTACAGTTTATATAAATACCCTGCTGTGTAGCCATGGGGGCAGCCATTTCAATTGAAAAAAGGAGAAAAGGCACAGGTTACTAAGCAGATAACAGATACGTAGCATAGATTCCCATTGTATTCTACACAGTTTATCTGGTATCTTATGTAATTTGTGCCTTTTCTCCTTTTTTCAATTTAAATGGCTGCCCCCATGGCTACACAGCAGCTATTTATATTAACTATAGTAGTGTATCTGAAGCAAACACGCAACTTTTACCAGTGCAGGGCAACAGTACATTATATTTTAATTATTTTAAAACATTTTTATTTTTTAGTGTTACTGCTCCTTTAAGGTTTACTGTGCCGTAACATTTGTAATCATTACATATATCTCTACATTTATATGCACTAGTAGTATGACTTTACCTTTATTTAAATGTAAAAATCTTGATGTAAAAAGGCGTTCCCTTGTAAAAACCTGCGCGATAACTGGTATAAGTTTTCATAGTTACATAGTTACATAGGGTTGAAAAAAGACCATTGTCCATCAAGTTCAACCCATCCGAGTAAACCCAGCACACAACCTATACTAACCAATCTATACACTCACATACATAAACTATATATATACAACCAGTAATACTAACTGTAGATATTAGTATCACAATAGCCTTGGATATTCTGCTTGTTCAAAAACTCATCCAGGCCCCTCTTAAAGGCATGTTTTAATGAAGAAATTCTTTTCTGTCCAGTGTTTTTAAAAAAATTTTGGGAGCCATTGCTGTAGGATGATTCCAACGATTAAAATGTTTTAATCTCTTTAAAACTAATTATTATAATTGCAGTAATGTTTACCAAAATATTTATATCTTTTTTGCTTACAGGGATTTCCACAGGATCAAATCCGACTATGGCCCATGCAAGCTAGGAGTAATGGAACAAAAAGGCCAGCAATGTTGGATTATGAAGCTGATTGCAGCAAAACTGTAAATATTTAATCTCTAATCAGGGTCTATACTACACTTATGGATTTGTTTGCTGGATGGAATTAGTGTCGTTTTTCTAAATGGGAATCTTTTCCCAGTTTACATTGAAAAAAAAAAAAATCCCTGTACCAACAAATAACCTTCAGGGGAAGAAAAATAAATAAATAAATAATAAAAAAAAATATATATATATATATAATATATATATATATATTTAATATTTTGTAATAAACTGTAATCTCTGGGGGTTTTGTCACCTTTTAACGTAATGTTGCTGTCCATTTTGCTTAATTCAGTTAGTCTCAAAGAAATTGGCTATATCAACTGTGGTTCCTTCAGATGTTTCATGCACAAGTCTGGTTATGATTCTGGCAGCTCTTGCTAGCACCAGCCTGCAGGAGTCTCTAGCGATCCTTGCCTATCGATTCCGCATCCTCTGGGGAGCCCTATGACAAACATTTTTTGGTTATCACTTCTAATCAAGTGGCATTGCCCGTTTAAGCCACTACCATTGTTGACAAGTGTATAATTAAGCACACATCTCACCATACAGGCTACCTTTTCAACAAATCAATTTTTACATTTTTTTGCCCTTCCTTAGTTAACTGTATAAGTGAAGTGGTTATAAAGTGAAATATCTAAGAACAGCTGTATTCAAGGGTGATGGTAAAACCAACTATAGTGTATAATGACATTCTTGAAATTCTGTACTTGTGGCAACAGTTAAGGAAAGACATTTTCCTCCTTCAGCATAATGACCCTTTGCTGAAAGGCAGGGTCTGTTCCGAATTGGTTTGCTTACATGGGGTTGAAGAACTTGACTGGCCTGCACAGAGCCCTGACCCATAGTAAATATATGTATTGCTCTATCAGAAAATAGCTGAAACACCAGTGTCCTTTTACAGCACCTTATTGGTGAAATCTCCTATAGGTGCCATAAGTCTTAAACTTGCTAATTCTGGGTAAAGGTATTTAGGGTAAAAGTAAAACAATCTATTTGTCCATTATAAAACAATTATAAAATATACTTAAAAAATAGAATACATTTTCATATTTTTCATGTTTGTCAGGATTACATTTTTGTAAGTTTTGTTTTTTTTTGTCTCTTATAGATGATTGAACTTAGTGACAATGAAAATCCTTGGACAATATTTTTGGAAACCGTTGATCCAGAAATGGCTGCTAGTGGGGCAACACTTCCTAAATTTGACAAAGATCGTAAGTGTAGGCTATCATCTATAAATATTTTTTCTTTTTCCTATAATAGTTATGGTATTAATACTGTAGTAAGATTGGGCTTTTTTACAAATGCATGTGCATAGTGCAAATTCAGGCACAATTTGCTTTGTTGTTACAGTGCAGATTTTTACAATTCTATTGTCATTTTCACAATAAGAAGGAATTGCTGTGTGGGATTGCATCATTTCAACTCTTGGGGGGGGGGGGGAATTCACAAAAGTGGAGATAGCCCTTTTTTTGGAGTAAAAGTGGTGGAAAACACTTTTTTCACAAACAGAAATCCGCCTAAATTCCGACTCAACCACCACTTTTCCATTTTTGGTGAAAGAAAGACAGTTTACAGACACCTTTGTGAATTTGTCGTTTATACAACGTTTTGCATTTTTTCACGACATTTTTCCCTGACATTTTCAAAATGGAGTAAATTTTAGCTCAGTGTAACTGATCAATTCTAAGCTTAATCAATGAGGCAATAATAACATTTTGTGTGAATGTATTGTAAACATTTTTATTAAAAGGAAAAGTAAAGCCTCCCAGGCAAATTTTAGTTTTAGCAACAGTGCCCCCTCTTTAATCACTTCACTGACATTTGCCCCAACTTATCTGTGCCCCCATAGCATGTCCAGAACTACAGAGCTGCCTGACAGCATTGCCCCCCCACCTGTTCCCAGCAGCTATCTTGGTGATCAGCAAACAGCACATGCACATTGGCACCCAAACTGGGATATTGGGGTACAGAATTGGACCGGCCCCCAACAGGGCACTGGATAAAAACCCAGTGGGCCCTAGTCCTGTTGGAGCTCTATTCACCGGGCAAGTTGGTGTGTGGGCCAGATTTTTGCTGACCAGTAATGAGTAGGGGCTAGAGAAGACGGTATTTAAACCCTTAAATCTTGTTACAGAAGTGGAATTACACAGAAATATAGAAAACATTAGAAAGCCCAACTTGTCCTAAAAAAATGATGTATAGTTTCCCTGGGCAAACTAAAATGACCCCTCAGGAAAAGCCCCCAAAGTAAAATGGCAAATGAAATGCAAAATCCTGCTGGTAAAATCCTTATTCCAATGCTCCTGTAGCTGTGGGACTGGGTTTGATGGCACCGACAGATTTAGTAAGAGCTAAAGGCAAATTCATAAAAAAAATGTCAGGAAAATGACAAAGTCTGAAAACTGTCTGTTTAAAAGACAAATTCACAAAAGTGGAGATAGAGGTTTGTGAATTAGATGGAAAATCCGACAAATCTTTCTCCACTTTTGTCTCAATATCACCACTTTTGGGTGTAATCTATGTGTAATTCTTTGGGCACAAGTGTGTGCCCAATTTAGGCAGCTGTACTAAATAGAGGAAACCTCGCACTACAGTATTTGTATTTGGGTGCACAGTATAAGGATATACTAGTATGATGTATCGTGTTATAGACAACAAGAAAAAGGAACTGGCACACCTATGTAATAATTAAAAATTAAATTTTTATTAAACTTACTTAAAAAATTGATTAAAATCACATACAAGGAAAAGGGGGAAAGTTAAAAATCAAAATGACCATGTGCTTGTTGGACTTAATGGTTACAATATCAATAGCCTATTTAGGTTTGATACAGTTACAACTTACAATACCGGCAACGGGTTGTTCATATTACAGGGACCGAAACAGAGTAGCAACTTATCGTATCTGAACTTCGCTACTATGCAGGCTCCTCTAAAGCCCGAACTTACATATATTTCTCCACTAGGGGTCCTGACCCCTGTTGAGGGCTGCAATTCTCAGGCTAGTTTCTGTCATATAATATTGGCACTTGCCAGTATCCAATATTATTATGAAAATATGGGCTTGCTGTGATCCATATGTGGGCGATCAGAATGATACCAAACATGAGGGGTGTCTCATGTTCCAGTCCCCCAGAAACTATCCCCCCCTAACTGGTGGATGTAGGCTGGCCCTGTTTGGTATCATTAGGAAGCATGTGACCTCCTCAAAACCAATATGATTTATGAGAATGTGAACCCTAAAGCAAAGGGAACATGAATCTTCTCTGGGCAGTTCTAGGTCCAGAGTTACCATTCTTTGATCAACCGATCAAAGAAAACAATTGCCCCAGCTTCCTTGCCCAAATGGTCTAGCTCCAAATTGTCTTCTAACCCAGGTAAGTGTATCCCCTTCCCACAGTCCCTCGTTGCATATTTAATAAAGGGTCTCTGTGTGGACCCAAAGCCAAATACTGCTCTGGCATGACAATGAACCTTTAGGCTGGTGCATGAACCTCAGTATACAAAATATGGCATTTCTGGACATATTTGTTTAGTGTTTAGTTCTTGAAAATTGCTGAAATTACTGCTTGATTAAAATTTAATTAAAACTAATTAATTTAAAATGAATTAACTGAAATTACAATTACTGAAATTGTTCTTTCTTAAGATAAAGCGTTTTTTCTTTCTTTTTTGCACTGTATATTTGTGTGTATTTCGGTAAAATTGCCATGCATGGAAGTCACGGTTCGTTTGGGCAAATGGCTGTGTTCTCTCATGGGGCTACTTTGGCCTACTTTATTTATTTATTTTTTACAAATGCATGTTTTTATTACAGATGATGTGATGCTGTTCCTCAAAATGTACGATCCTAAAAGTAGAAGCTTGAACTACTGTGGTCATATCTACACACCAATTTCTTGTAAAATACGTAAGTTTTGTGGGGGCACCTAGAACACTAATTTATCATTCTTTATATTGCTCTTAATGTTTTGGGTAATTATTTTGAAGAGGAACAATAAAAATGTATGCAAAACTGCATTTTTATATAATATATAATTTTTTTTTTTGCTCAAAATAACTCCCTCCCCCCCTGCATGACAGGTGACTTACTGCCAGTGATGTGTGAGAGAGCAGGATTTCCGCAAGGAACTAACCTTATCCTCTATGAGGTAATTGTTAAATGTTCTTTTTGTGTTAAATGGGAATCCAAATAAACCACTGTTAAAGGCCATGCCAGACAAGAAGATTTGTCACCCGCTACCATGAGCCATAAATGAAAAATTCCATCCCCCTCTATTACATTCAGATTGCCGCAAGTAACACACATTGCAATAAGGGATTTTCTGCCTTGTCTGCCTTCATCTTAAAGGAACAGTAACGCCAAAAAATGAAAGTAATTAGAATATAATGTACTGCTGCCCTGCACTGGTACAACTGGGGTGTTTTCCTCAAACTTATATACAAAAACACAACTTTTACCAGTGCAGGGCAACAGTACATTATATTTTAATTGATTTAAAAAACTTTCATTTTTGGTGTTACTGTTCCTTTAAGTGCTTTGCACAAAGTGTTACACAAAAAAGTATCTTGAAAAAAAAAATGACACATAAATATTAATGTATATTACAATAAGGGTGGATATGGTATACAGAAGGCAAATATCAAAATATTTTGCCTTTAGAACTTCTTTTAATTTTAATATTGTTTAAAGATTTTCATAAGAAAAGTTACAATTACTTTTTTTCGTTTTGAGCAAGATTAGAACTAAATGTGTTTATGTTTTAGGAAGTAAAACCGAATTTAACTGAAAGAATTCAAGATTATGATGTATCTCTTGATAAAGCACTTGATGAGCTTATGGATGGTGATATTATAGTGTTTCAAAAGTAAGTATTTCCATTTAACAAAATATATGTAATAATGTTTCCTTTTTATCCTGATGATAAAGATTTTATTTGTACTGTTGGGTGCTTTTTCCTCCACTCGGAAAGATACTTTACCCATAAGGATGGCTTTGAACAGGATGTCCAATGTAATTGTTCAGTTCCCTATCCTGCTCAAACATATATTTGAAACTTACTGGTGTTTGGGAAAAGGCTAGTTAAGTCATCGCTTGTTTTCACTTAACTTGAATAATTTTGTTTTTTATTAAAAAGGATAAAACTTGAAACTGCAGCTAATTAAAAATTGGTGTGTTTTTAAATTGTTCTTATGTTATTTTGTGTTTCTAATCAGTCAATTATTTGTATATGCAGGGATGACCCAGAAAATGACAACAGTGAATTGCCAACTGCAAAGGAATACTTCAGAGACCTTTACCATCGTGTTGATGTCATTTTCTGTGACAAAACTATTCCTAATGACCCAGGATTTGTTGTAACATTATCAAATAGAATGAACTACTCACATGTATGTAAAGACCAAACAATTTTTTTAAGTCTCTCTTTATAAAATAGTCTCATATGCTGGTTTACTCTGTGCAGGTAGTGTTTCTTTTTGCATATATTGGTTACAGGTAGATTATACTGCCTTTAAAAAAACATTACAATTCTGGCATAAAGTATAACATCACTCACTCATTTACATATATAAATGCACAAAAGGACTGCATTGTCTTCACACAACCCCTATTTTTTTAAACTTTGTCATTGGAAACAATGCTACTGTGTTTTTATATTCAGGTTTGGATAATCTGTTTTCACAGTCAAATTCAGACAAGGATGAAGACCAGCAGATTCCCATGATATTTTGCGCTTCTAATTTTATACACACTGTAAAATATTTTAAATTCATACTTCTCGCAGTTAGTAAATTATTAAAATCTCCCACCACCACCTACTCACATTTAGCCCTGCCACTGATCACATTACAGCAGCCAGCCACTTGGAATAAAAAAAAAATGGCCTGGTAAACTGAAAAAGGCTTTAGAACTGGGAGCTAGGTAGAAAACCAATAAGAAATGAGCCTTAGTTTACACCCAAGAAAACAAAGTTGGGTGGCCTGGGAATCGGCCTTGCAGTTTCAAGCAAGAATAGAATGAAGTAGGGTAGAGAAGAGCAAAAGCTAAAAAAAAAAAAATTGTATAGAAAAAGAAAGGGCATGAAACAAAGAGAAAGGGATTAGAGCAGAATGAGAAAAATGTGATGGTAACTGTAATTATAAGGCAAAACATAGTTTTGAGTAAACTTTTAGTTTACTAGGCAGTAATGTTTTAAGAATTTGCTTGATTTCTAATTTGATGGATAGTCTTTAGGATGATTTCTTCTAGGTCCCTATCTTTTTTATGATTCAATACACGTTGGTCCATAAATTATCTAACTTGCAATTTTCAAACAGGTTGCAAAGACTGTTGCACAGAGACTTAACACTGACCCAATGCTTCTACAGTTCTTCAAATCTCAAGGGTAAGGGGCTGTTTTACATTAATGTAGACAATTTGCTATTCTGTGTAAAATGCCATTTAATTAGATTATATGCTACACTTCTCCATTTATGTTCCAAAGTTTAAACTTTTGCTCTTCCTTTATTATTAGAATTTACTTTATTGTAAAAAAATATGAAATCTGTACCTCTGCGACATGGTTTTTGTACATCTGTTTATTGCTAAGCCGCCTTTTAAATTTTAAAATCTCAAGGAGAAGGTCCTTTGGCAGTTTGCCTGCCATGATTTCTGCCATCTAAAATTACATCTTTAAAAAGTTGAAAATTAATTACTGCTGCCCCAAACCCAGCTGTTTATAACAGGAATCATATGAAAGAGAGCTCTGGAAATTTTTACCGGACTCTAACCTAAAACCACCCTGATTCAGATTTTTATGAGAATGTTGTGAAAGTTAGTGCACATTAATGCCAACTTTTTTCAGAAAGTACAAAATGCCCAAGAATTTCTACCATGGCCTAATAGGCATAAATATTTGTGTTTTTATGTTAAAGGTTGATAGGTGCTTCTTTATTTTGAGGAATGCTGATTCTCAGAGTACACCTAGAATGTTTATGAACTAATTCATTACTACGTTTTCTGTCGAAAAACTAGATATTCACAAAACATTCATATAAATACCAAAAAAAAAAAATTTAAAATTCCATCAAATTTTGAAATAATAAAAAAAAAAACAACAAAACACAAATACAAGAGTATTGTAGAAATGATACCTATATTGGCTAACAATAAAAATACATTGCATTGCTTGTATTTGTGTTTTGTTGTTTTTTTATTTTTATTTTTGACACTTGCTAACACGGTACTACAGTTTTTGTTTTGTGATCAAATTTTGATAACTTCAGAAAACACATCTCTACAATACTCTTGTATTTGTGTTTTGTTGTTTTTTTATTTTTATTTTTGACACTTGCTAACACGGTACTACAGTTTTTGTTTTGTGATCAAATTTTGATAACTTCAGAAAACACATCTCTGGAAAGAGTAAAAGCTTTTTTTTTTTTGTAAAGAAGGTATCAATTAAACAACTAATTTGGTCTCTAGACAATTTGGCACCAGTCTGTGTGTGTTAAAGGCATGACCTAGTCTAAGTGGCACAAAATGAAGGTAGTGGGGTGAATATCTAAGAATATTTATATCCTGTACAGTAAGATGTTGTTTTTAACCATGCACTTTCATTTCTCCTAAGAAAATATGAATTTCAATGTCCAGTTAATCTACACTCTTAATACTGAACTTCCACACATTTGTAGTTACAGAGATGGCCCTGGAAACCCCCTTAGGCATAACTATGAAGGTACATTAAGAGATCTTCTGCAATTCTTTAAACCTCGGCAACCAAAGAAACTGTACTATCAGCAGGTAGGTTGTTTCCTTTATTTCTAGTATTAAAGGGGTTGTTCACCTTGAAATTAACTTTTAGTATGATGTAGATATTGATATTCTTGCAGTGCTTTTTAGTTATTTAGCTTTGTTATTTAGCTTGGTTTAGCAGCTCTCCAGTTTGGAATTTCATCTGGTTGCTAGGGTCTTGCTTACCTTAGCAACAGGCAGTGGTGTGAAGAGACTGGCATATGAATAGAAGAGGGACTTAATAGAAAAATAAGAAATAAAAATAAAATTGTAGCCTCACAGAGCAATAGTATTTTGGCTAGTGGGGTCAGTGACTCACATACAAAAGCTGGAAAAATGTAGACAAAGAAAGCAAATAATGAAAAAACTGTAACAAATAAATAATGAAGACCATTTGCAAAGTTGCTAGAAATAGTACATTCTCTAGCTTACTAAAAGTTAAAGTTTCATATTCCTTTGTGGGTTTTCATGATTTTTTTTCTTCTTTCAACAGCTTAAAATGAAAATTACAGACTTTGAAAACAGGAGAAGCTTCAAGTGTGTTTGGCTTAATAGTCAGTTTAGGGAAGAGGTAAGTGATTAGACAAATCTTAATAAATTATGTAAGAGATTAGCATTAGCCAAATGTGCAGCATTATCCAATTACAAAGTATTCATGTGACCAAGGTGAAAAGATATCTGCCTTGAACCTATGTCTCTAATAAAAACTACATGCACAAAGATGAGCATGAGACCCTTGAGAAAAGGGTAAGGACCGAAACGTTGGATCTTTGTGTGATGTTCTTCCAATAAAGGCATGAAGTTTTAATAACGGTGTGCCAGTCTGAAAATATATTTGGGAATATAGTCATGCAGTTTGGCAGTTGGATATGACTGGCTGTTAGGTTATTAATAAATACAATTTGAAATACTAAAATAAAATAAATCAGAATAATGGATTGGCAAACTTCTTTGAATTAGGAAAGATTTTAGAAACATTAATTGCCAAGGATAAATTGAAAATTGTTAATATACTTTAAAATAATCTCTTGTCTTTAGGAAGTAACACTATATCCAGACAAACACGGTTGTGTACGAGATCTTTTAGAAGAATGTAAAAGAGCCGTTGAACTATCTGAGAAAGGATCGGGTAAATTAAGGTAATTCTTTTCAGAATCATCATTCATATAGGTTTAAGAGATTGCTCCTTTAGTCTGAGGCACCATCACCTAAAATCCACTGGAAAGAGTGGATATGTTTTGAAGCGCAACATCAATATATCACTTGTCAACGAGTTACGTTAATGCTGCATCAAGCCAGCATTACCAAGTCATGGTTAGACATGGAGAATGCAGATACAGCCGGTCTGAAAATTTCACATGCAAATCAAACAGCTTGGCAATACCATAATGACACAAATGATGCAGACGTCACTTTGTTTGCCTTGTCATTGATTCTGGACCACTTGCATTGCATAGTAGCACAGCCATTAGAAGCTGCTTTTTTGCAGCAAAGAGAGTGGATTGCTGTTTGTATTCACTTATTTATAAGCACTTTTTGCTCTGCCAGCTACACTGTTTATTATGTCTGTGTGACTACCAATGGGTATTGGTTGGAGCTATGCACACTCACTCTGATATCCTTAAAAGATTAGTAAAATTCTTATTGAGCACTGGTGCAGAAGTAAGGGGTCTTGTACAAACACTATCACATTTAACAAATGGCTGTGGTGACCCCATGTTTGCTATTTTTTTTATATTTTATATATTTTTTATATTTTATTCTAATCAGTAAAGTTAATGAAGAGAAAATACATTTTAGAATTTATAGGAAAGTAAAGGACCATCTGCATGCCTACTACAATGTATCTTCATATTGATTTTAAGCTAAACCGTTTTTGAACATACTGTATGCTTGAACTGTAAAATTACATATAATATATTATAATATAACTTTTTTTTTAGGCTGCTAGAAATTGTAAGTTACAAAATAATTGGGGTTCACCAGGAAGACGAGCTGTTAGAATGTTTATCACCTGCAACAAGTCGGACATTTCGAATAGAGGTGAATAAGTAGAACACTGATGTTCTTTATGTTTATATGTGTTTCTATGTGTATGTAAGTCTGTGTGTATAAGCATATGTAGAGACTGTTAGGCACTTTTTTCCAGTCTGCTATACTTTTAATGTATGTTAATAATAGGTATATATATTTTTTTGTCCTAAAGAACAGCATAATTGTTTTTACACCCTTACTAAAGTTTCCTGTAATCAGGGGTGTTTGTTTAAATAGAGATAATAAGTTTGCTATTAAGTCTCTCCTTTCCTTTAGTTGCAGCCTTTCTCTCAGGCTTACAGATGAGCATAACTTAACTTGTCCTTCTCTCACATTTGCTCCAAAGAACCAGGAAGGTGCTAAATGAAAGCAATTACAGTAATTGACCTTTTTATTTGGCAATAACAAAAAACCAAGTATGTCTGGCTTTCATTGAACTCATGTTGAAAGGATGGTTTACTGCCCCTTAGAGGACAATGAAGCCCTTAACTTGAGTATTGGTCAAGTGTTAGGGCATATTAAAGGAGAAGGAAAGGCTAGTAAAGAGTTAATCTCAAAATGCAGGCATACCTTCAGTTGTCTCAATAGTGCCCTTAAGTCTCCCCATATTTCACCTGTTCAGAAGATCTGAAGCCAAACAGGCAGAAAAAACGCTGAGCTGGGTAAAGAGGATTCCCATAATGCATCACTCCTGCACTGACTATGTGACCGGGACACTGTAGGCGGCGCATGCGCTTTGCTGATTTTCATTCATTCAGAAGCAGGCGTGCTCCCCTCCGTTCCAATTCACTGACACACACAGGAACAGGCAAGCAGAACAGATGGAGGACAGGCGAGCGCTGCGGGTGGGGGGGGGGGGGTCGGGTGCGAGCGCGGGTGTTTGGAAATCCAAGATGGCGGCCGTGATCCTGTGAAGTTAAAAGGAAATTTTGGGGAGAAGTTAGTATTATTTTAAAAAATAAAGTTGGCGATCTGCTACAGGAAAGGGGGCTCTACAACATATCAGGTGCTATAGTAAAAGCCTTTCCTTGCTCTTTAAAGGAACAGTAACACCAAAAAATCAAAGTGTATAAAAGGAATTACAGTATAATGTACTGTTGCCCTGCACTGGTGAAACTTGTGTATTTGCTTTAGAAACATTGCTATAGTTTAGTAAATGAAGCTGCTGTGTAGCCATGGGGGCAGCCATTTAGGGCTCTGGCACACGGGGGAGATTAGTCGCCCGCTATTAACTCCCTGTTCACGGGCGACTAATCTCCCCGAGTTGCCTACCCCTGCCATCCCACCGGCGAACATGTAAGTCGCCGGCGGGATGGCAGACGCGGCGGGGCGATTTCCGGAAATCGCCGAAAAAGACTCGCGAGTCTTTTTCGGCGATTTGCGCAAAATCGCGCTGCCGCATCTGCCATCCCGCCGGCGACTTACATGTTCGCCGGTGGGATGGCAGGGGTAGGTAACTCGGGGAGATTAGTCGCCCGCGAACAGGGAGTTAAGGTGGCCATACACGAGCAGATCCGCTCGCTTGGCGATGTCGCCAAGCGAGCGGATCTTCCCCCGATATCCCCACCTACGGGTGGGCGATATCGGGGACCATTTAGGTAAAAAAAATAATAATCCGATCGTTTGGCCCTGGGGCCAGACGATCGGATTATGTGGGCGGCAATGGGGCAGTCGGATCGGGGACCGCATCAACGAGCCGATGCGGTCCCCGATCCGACCAGATTTTCTAACCTGGCCGATCGAGATCTGGCCAATTTCAGGCCAGATATCGGTCGGCCAGGCCGCTCTGCTCTCCCCATACACGGGCCGATTAGCTGCCGAATCGCTCCAAGGGACCGATATCGGCAGCTATAGTCGGCCCGTGTATGGCCACCTTTAATCGCGGGCGACTAATCTCCCCCGTGTGCCAGAGCCCTTAAAAGAGAAAAAGCACAGGTTACATAGCAGATAACAGATAAGTTCTGTACAATACAATGGTGTTTAATCTGTTATCTGCTATGTAACCTGTGCCTTTTCTCCTTTTTCCAGCTTGAATGGCTGCCCCCATGGCTACACAGCAACTTTTTATATAAACTATAGAAGTGTTTCTAAAGCAAATGTGCAAATTTTACCAGTGCAGGGCAACAGTGCATTGTATTATGATTACTTAAAAACATTTTTATTTTTTGGTGTTACTGTTCCTTTAAAGAGAATGCATACACACTTACTGTTACTCCTAAATATGTTTGCTGTCCCCTGAAAGAGATCCACAACAATCAGGCTTTTAAAAAAAATATGACAGATGTCACATCGTTTACTGCATTACTTCAGGCTAACATTCTGCATGTGTGCATGTCTGCAGAGCATTCCAATATTCAATGCTAGACCTAATTATGTATTAATTAGTATGTGATCTACATAATTATGTATGCGTGCTCAGAGTGACAATGCTGTCCTGGAGGATGATGACAGCAGAAGTAAAACGGTGTCTATGATTCTTCTAATGTAAGCAAACTTTCATTGGGGAGTTTTAAGAAACTGTTTCAGTTTTTAGTGGAATAAAGTGTGCATTTGGGTAAGGGCCTCTGGTAGAATGCCGTTTGCCCAAGTTGTTCTATCGTGGGTTTCCTCGTCCTGGTGTTATTATTTGCCCATTACAGACATTTTTGTCAAACAGATATATTTTACATTTTAAACTCGTAATAGCTAAAGATGTCATCTCCTCCTTGCTATAATAAACATTGTATGGGCTTTAGACATAAACATCATATGGGCTTTTGCAAAGCTAACTGGTTTTGATTGCTAATAAATAGGCTGTCTATTCAGTGACTGGTTTAGTCCAGGATGTGGCAGCAGAGCTTTGTTGCTTTACCTGCAAAAAATTGCTTTTCCTTTTTCCAAGTAACCAAAAGAGCTCATCTTTACCTAAGTTGACCACATTAAACACAATTGCTGTTGAGTTGATCCTGTACATAGACAAAGGGGGTTGCTGCTTTGGTCAAGAATGTCATAATCTGCAAAAAGAAACTTTTTGAAGAAAAGAAACACCAAAAAACTGTCCAACCTAAGGGTGCTAGTAGTTGTATAAATAACTGTTATTTGATTTGTATGTGCTTCTGTTTAGCAGGGTTGAAGGCTGAAAGGCTTCTATGTATCTAACAGCTGCACAATAAATAAAAGGATAGTTTTCAATTTTGGTTACAATTTAACCCTGGGGATGCCATTCCTGTGATACAGCAACACACTGAGTGAAACATTCTTTTAATTGCTCCATCAGTAGAGTTGGGTGTGTCTCACTTTGATAATATGTTGTATTTCAATGACAGGAAATTCCTCTGGACCAGGTAGAGATAGATAAAGAAAATGAAATGTTGATCACAGTGGCACATTTTCACAAAGAGGTGTTTGGCACATTTGGAATCCCATTTTTGCTAAGGATACAACAGGTGAGTTTGGTGTTTACTCTAACATCCAAATATATATATTCAAGCATGGGAAAATGTGATCCCAATTATTGTTTAGGCAGAAAAAGGATCTTTATATGATATGTAAATCTGAAATTATGTATATGTGTTGATTGATAGTTTACTTTGCATAAATTGATTCTTATGTTTAGACTTAGTGGGGGGTATTGTATAGGACACCTGCCTTAAATGTGTTCTTGGTCTTATTAATGGAGTATCTTTTTATTTATTTACCTGTCATGGCCTTGTGTTTATATGCACACAGGCACAGGAAAATTGTAGAAGGATATGGCCTGCTTCTGTCAGTTGGAAAACACCAGTAAAGAATATGCCCCCTGTGCCATGGGCCTTATAATTTAAGGGACATTAAGAATCTTAAACTTGTGTATTGTTATGGTACACTTCCCCTAACCATACCACATTGTTAATGTAAACCAAGTCACCTGCTATCCCAAAGAACAGAGAAAAATGATGATTCTTCTCTACCTTTGGCAACCAATTTCAGAACACTATTTCAGTAGCACTGTTGGCATCTTTAAATTAGAAAAATGTATTGCATGGGCTTCCAAACCTAAGCAAATTTAAAATAATGGTTGCAAGTGACTTCCTATAGCACATAGAATTGAAATGTGTTAACTAACCGCTCCAAACTATTAATTTTTGATTACTAAAAATGGTCGTTGTGTATACAGCATTATATAGGCTAATACTTAATTTCATTTTCTTGTGGAGAGTTTCCATGTCCTTTAATTGTTAATTTCCCTGCACCCTAGAGGTGCTTCAGTAATAGTGCTTCTTAGTATTGATCTACTATTATTTATTTTATTTTTTTTTTTGGTTGTCTAAGGGTGAACCCTTCAGAGAGGTAATGAAGCGAATTCAATCTATGCTGGATATTCAAGAAAAGGAATTTGAAAAGGTACAGTAAGAATCGTAGAATAAAATGAGTCTGAATTGTGATATTACACTAATTTAATACCATGTGTTGCCTCTTAGCTTTATAATGGTCACAAAGCAGATGATGGTGGCCAGTTTGGTCATTTTTCTGCATTATAGTACAGGTATGTTGTTCAGCATGGCATCTGGGGTTTTCTTTTTTTTCTTTTTTGATGAGGGATCCTTTTGTAATTTGGAACTCCAAACCTAAAGTTGATTTAAACATTATTTAAACCAAATAGGATTGTTTTTCCTCCAATAAGAATTATTCTATCTTAGTTTAGACCAAGTACAAGGTACTGTTTTATAATTACAGATAAAATGGAGTCTATTGGAGATAGCCTTCCTGTAATTTTTATACTTTCTTTATAACTGGTTTCTGGATAACATATCCCATACCTGTATAAACATCTGTGTCAATATGGCAGCTGTTTAAGATGTTGCCAATAACTGTAAATGCTACACTTTAACTGATGGTTGTTCTGTATGTTAAGAACCACAATACATGTATATATTTATGTAGTTTCCCACCCATGAGCTTTCTGTGCTTTGCTCAAGATATATTTTGAAGGCTAAGTTCAGACACTGCACAGTGACTTTTATTGCTAACACACAGGGCACTTTTGATTAGAGCTATGTGCTGCCATATTGTGTGAATTTTTAATAAAGTATTTTTTCTGAAATTACTATACTGTGCATCCTCTGATGAGGGCAAAGGAGTCCCTATAAGATGGAGGTTCATTAATGGAAGTAAACTTACCATGCCCAGTGAATTGGGGGTTTTTGGCCTTTGAAAAGCCTTTATTAAATCAAAAATGTATTTGACTTCAGGAGATGCAGTGTTTCAAGCTACAGATATTTCATAGCCATTCTTTTATTTATAGGAAAGACAAAATAGTATAAAAGAAGTGCACAGAACCCACACTTCACTCAAAAGGCAGTTATAAAAGTTTTCCCCAAACTACCTACTTGTGTATTGCAGCAAACTAGCACTTAAATGCAGGAGAAAAAGAAAAGAAAAAAATATATAGTGTAGTATTTTTCTGTGAATGCAAACATAATATTGTATATATACTTTTATACAGTTGCAAGAAAAAGTATGTGAACCCTTTGGAATTATATGGATTTCTGCATAATTTGGTCATAAAATGTGATCTGATCTTCATCTTAGTCACAACAATAGACAATCAGTTTGCTTAAACTAATACCACGCAAATAATTAAATGTTTCCATGTTTTTATTGAACACACCATTTAAACATTCACAGTGCAGGTGGAAAAAGTATGTGAACCCCTAGACTAATGACATCTCCAAGAGTCCAATCAATGAGATGAGATTGGAGCTGTTGGTTACAGCTGCCGTGCCCTATAAAAAACACACATCAGTTTTGGGTTTGCTTTTCCCAAGAAGCATTGCCTGATGTGAATGATGCCTTGCACAAAAGAGCTCTCAGAAGATTAAGAATTGTTGACTTGCATAAAGCTGAAAAAAGGGTTATAAAAGTATCTCCAAAAGCCTTGCTGTTCATCAGTCCATGGTAAGACACATTGTCTATAAATGGAGAAAGTTCAGCGCTGCTGCTACTCTCCCTAGGAGTGGCCATCCTGTAAAGGTGACTGCAAGAGCACAGCGCAGAATGCTTAATGAGGTGAAGAAGAATCCTAGAGTGTCAGCTAAAGACTTACAAAAGTGTCTGGCATCTGCTAACATCCCTGTTAGCAAATCTACAATACGTAAAACACTAAACAAGAATGGATTTCATGGGAGGATACCACAGAGGAAGCCACTGTTGTCCAAAAAAAACATTGCTGCAGATTTAAAGTTTGCAAAAGAGAACCTGGATGTTCCACAGCAGTACTGGCAAAATATTCTGTGGATAGATGAAACCATAGTTGAGTTGTTTGGAAGAAAGACACAACTATGGGGCCAATTCATTAAAACACAAGTTTGAATCCCGAATTGGAAAAATTCGGATTGGATAAGATAATTTCTGAAGATCACAAATATCACGAAAATGCTTACGAAGAAATCGTATTAGTCACGATAATATCGTATTGGCGATCCCAAAATCATGAAATTTTCGTACCAAACGATTGTAAACAGCGGCAGAACCGAAGCATACGAAAAAGTAGCGCAGGCGCGAAAATACGCCCAGAGCGTTCGAGTCTTAATAAATATCCCCCTGTGTGTGGAGAAAGAGGCACTGCACACCAACATCAAAACCTCATCCCAACTGTGATGTATGGTAGTGGGGGCATCATGGTTTGGGGCTGCTTTGCTGTGTCAGGGCCTGGACGGATTGCTATCATCGAAGGAAAAATGAATTCCCAAGTTTTGCATTTTGCAGGAGAACTTAAGGCCATCTGTCCACCAGCTGAAGCTCAGCAGAAGATGGGTGTTGCAACAGCACAACGACCCAAAGCATATAAGTAAATCAACCCGATTGAGATGCTGTGGCATGACCTCAAGAAAGCGATTTACACCAGAAATCCCAAGAATATTGCTGAACTGAAACAGTTCTGTAAAGAGGAATGGTCAAGAATTACTCCTGACCGTTGTGCACGTCTGATCTGCAACTACAGGAAATGTTTGGTTGAAGTTATTGCTCCCAAAGGAGGTTCAACCAGTTATTAAATGGGTTAAAGGGTTCACATACTTTTTTTCACCTGCACTGTAAATGTTTACATGGTGTGTTCAATAAAAACATGGAAACATTTAATTATTTGTGTGGTGTTAGTTTAAGCAGACTGTGATTGTCTATTGTTGTGACTTAGATGAAGATCACATCACATTTTATGACCAATTTATGCAGAAATCCATATAATTCCAAAGGGTTCACATACTTTTTCTTACAACTGTATATAAGCACAACAAGGGGCACATTCATTTAAGTATGACAGGTCCAATTACAAAAAAAATGTTGTTTTTTTTTCTAAATATATATACAATATATTTTATATATACAACTTTTGCGTATCTTCTATGATATTTTCGTTAATTTGCGCAACTTTTTCATACTTTGCAACAATTTGCTCAAAAATTTGTTTGACAAAATCGTATTTGTTGCAACAAGTACGAGAGTTTTGAATTCATTCAAGCTTCGGTATCGTGACTTTCCTTGGGCCAGGTTGGAGCTGCAGAGTACCATTGAGTCCTATGGGAGGCTTCCAAAATCAAGTCAGAAAGGTTTTCCTGCCGTTTACGATCATTTCAATGCGAAAATTTTGGAACTTTCGTATCGTAAGTACCGAAATCTTCGTATTCAAACGACTGGAATTTTGGTGACTTTTGCAATCATCATAAATGATCGGATTTCATGATTCAGATTCGTACTTTAATGAATGTGCCCCATAGTCTTGGTTTGGGAACCTACACATTTGTAAATGTTACACAGCCCTTATTATATCAGTCTGTGTTTTACATTGAGTTACAGCCACATTTTCTAGAGGCACAGTGCACTTTTTAGAAACTTTCTGTTAATTTAATAGGAATTACAGGTTGTCAGAAAGACTCAAAGTGTATTTAAAACTTCTATAATTAAATGTGCAAGCCACACTATTAAAGTTAATTCTGATTTTAGTTCAAGTTTGCCATTGTAATGATGGGTCGGCACCAATACATTAATGAAGAGGACTACGAAGTGAGTCTAAAGGACTTTGAGCCCCAGCCTGGTAAGTACCAGCAGTCTATTTCTAATTAAAATATTATTAGAAATTATTTCTAAAAAAAAAAAAAAACCTTTTGACTATTTTCCAGAGCAGTGTAATAAAATGGAGATATTGTATAAGGGCTTTACTTGCCTTTTAGTTTACTGCTGCTACTGCTTAGCCTACAAACTAAAGCCCTAATAAGGTTTAAAGGAGACACATAGTTTAACTAAATAACTCTGCAGTCTTGTAGGCAATAATGAATAATGCTTTTTACTTCGGGCCAAAAATGTATATTATCTTTAAAAATGTAACAGATCTGCTGTGGAGCTTCTTATAAATCTGCTATGGTCCTTGTCTGTGTTTCAAATAAAGTGTGGGGGTGTACTAATGGTTCCTTCCAGAAGCACAGTTGGAGGGGGAATAGGCAATCGTAGCCTTGCAATCACACAACCAAACTTCAGTTCCCTATCAGGTCCACCTAGCCGCTGATTGGATTCTATTCTACAGTGTGGTGTTCTGAGTTCCGCCAGCCCCCCTGCATAGCCTGGGAAAGGAGGCAGCAGGAAGTAGAACAGATAGGTGGGGAGTAGTAGTGTTTATGCAGAAATTTTCAATAAATTAACCTGAAACACTACTTTTGTAAGCACATTCCTTCAATATTTCAAGTATTATGCACTGGCACATTCTTGCATTTTACATAAAAGGAAAGGCGCTTACATAGGCATTTTGATGACTATTGTGATATCTGATACTCTCTTTTTATAGATTTGTAAAGGTTGACGGCAAAAATGCCCTGTTGCTACATCACTACAAAGCAATTTGATTTTTTACAAACAGAGGTATACTGAGGTGCATTCCAGTAATGCCAATATTAGTCTAGATCTGAAATTACATTTTCAAACAACAGTAAAACTATTGAAACCGTTGAATTAATGTATATCGGAATGCTGCTTAGATTGACATTTTTTTAAAAATTTTTTTAAAAAGAGGGGGGGTTGGGCACAGGACCCATTTCAATAGGCTAAATGTAAAAACATTTTTGGAAAGGCTGCTTTACTAAACCACACAAACCATTATGCATTGCTACATGAACAATTTTAGTGTTTAGTTCTGTTGCAAAGTAAGACACTGGACTGTACAATTGGTCAGCAATTTTATTGGACTAAATATCTAAGTTTTCCCTTTTTTTTCCCTTAGGTAACATGTCCCATCCCAGGCCTTGGCTAGGGCTTGACCACTTCAATAAAGCCCCAAAGAGAAGTCGCTACACATACCTTGAGAAAGCAATTAAAATTCATAACTGACTCGCCTAACCAAGTTTATCCAAGTCAAGGGACAATTAAGTGTGTGTGTGTGCACCTTTTTAACAACGCTAGAACTTTGGTACACGTGCACTAAATTTGAAGTCTACAGCAAGAGGATTTGCTGCTGATGTTAATTTTATTTTGTTGAGGCTGTTCCGTTTGGCTTCTCTGTATCTATCGACTGCCCTTTTTTGAGGAAAATGAAGGTGTTTTTATAAAGCTTGAATGCCAATAAGATATTTTATGGTAACCCAAAAGCAAGACTATTGACAGGAGAAGGGGGTATGAGTTTAGCTGAACAAATGAGTTTGGAACAACCGGGCCACAGAAGATTTTGTAGGAGACTTAAGATGGCTGGCTGCCAGCCAACTGTGGTGTTATCATTCCACCATCATTGCAGCAAGTAACTTATGTTTACACTCAAGACAGGTTTCCTCCCTTCAAGATAAATGTGTGCATTTGTAAATGCAATCCTCACTTCAATAAATAGCAATCTATACTTCATTGTGTACATTGTTGCCACTTTTTTGGAAATCGACAAGTACTACCACACAATATCTTCATATTGTCTCTCTACTTTGCTTCACCAACTTTTGGAAGATAAGTTCTCAGTAAAATGTACAGTGCTGTCTGGTGGCAAATTAGAAAGACATCTTAATATTGGCATAGCATATATAAATATATATATATATATGTCATACACAGACAGATGTTTGTGTACAGATGTATATTTTCCATTGCTAGTGCAAAACACCATTGTTAACAGCATTTGAGCACAGAGGGCATGCTCACTAGTGTTTAGTATAAGGAAATGTTTGTACAAAAACTACAGACCCCAAATAAAAATTGTATATTTAATGAATGGAAATGTACAAATTAACACACAGAGGTTCATATTGTTCGGTGAGTCTGCAAGTCTTTCACTGATGTTGATATTCATTGTATGTAGTTATCTCATTGCCTTTTCCTCTTGAAGCTTTTTCTTTTTTTGCCGCCTAAACACCAACCCACCTACCCCACTCCCTTACGTTGGAAAATTTATTTTGAATTTAAAGGCAGCCGTGTGTCCAGTTTGAGTGCAGTAAATAGATTACAGCCATTCAACCCAATTTTACTTTTTTTTCTGGTTTCTTATTTTATTTTTCCTGTAGCAGCAGTGTACAACTCTACCTGTATATTGCCTTTTTGCTGGAAAATGTTGTCTGTTGAATAAACTTTTCTATAAAATTGTCAGTGTGATATAAAAATGTGAGTGACATGCAGAGTTAAGGAAGCTTCATATCAGTGCCCATAAGGAATATTTACCTAAAATCAAGTTTTTTGCAGATTTTTTTTTTTCAGTGCTCTTCATAATAAAGGGATAGGAATGTTGGTACAGGTATGGGATCCGTTATCTGGAATACCATTATCCAGAAAGCTTTAAATTACGGGAAAGCCATCTCTTATACCTTGTACTTGAACCCAACTAAGATCTAATTAATCATTAATCCTGTTGGCTTTAATTACTGTTTAAACAGACTGAAAGGATTGTGATCTAAGCATTCTGGATAACTGGTCCCATTCCTGTATTTAAGTATTTTCAAGTGCACTTCTAAATATGCATACACAGTAGAGAGCATTTGCTTCCAGTTCTATTTTAAAAAGACATTGTATAATCTTTATCTTACCAACTGCTATCCATTGGGAGCAAGCAGTTTCAGATAAATCCTAAAACGGTCTGAATTTACATAATTTCTTTAAAGGGAAATTCATTGCTACAAATGTTTGTTTTTTATCTTGTAAGTTTTGTTTTGAAATGTATGAAAATTAAACGGTTTATTATGCTTCCTCAGTCTAAAAAAATTCTCAAACATGCTGTGATTTTTGTTGGAATCAGCCTGTCTGTCCAGGTGCACACAGCATCAGTGTGTTGAAAAAAAAAAAGTTAGGTTGAGGAATATTCAAATTGCTACATTTATAAGCTATTGCAGGGTCAGACTGGTGGGTGCAGGGCTGCAAAAGCACCCCACCATCACTACATTATACTTAGCAGTGAGGTAAGACAGTGTTTCCTTCTGTGTATGCATGGACCATACAACAGGGTCTGGCAGTGCAGCAGCAAATACGCTGGGGATGTTCAAATAGGAGATTTATACCCACTGTGATCTCTGCATAAGCACTTTACCTAGAGGCTGTAGTGATTTCTGTTTAATAAAACTGTTTGGGGAAGTTCTTCTATTAAAGTCCTACCACTTTGGCAGGACTTTGGAAAGGTTAACATCCTGTTTTATATTGGCAGTTGCCTTTTAATGCAATAGAAAGTTACTAAAGTAGTCTTGACCAGACTAGTCCATTTTTGCTGGCATTCAAAATTGCCTTTTAAGACTCCAGTAAGTTATACATTATTTTTTTCTGTTACCAAACTGATGCCATATGCATTAGTAGTAGAGTTTGCTTTGCATAACCTCAGATATTTCATTTTAGGCTTGTCCGTTCGTTTACAGTGTTCCATGCTAGTTGTGGATTGGTACAGAGCTGTTACACACTCACACTCAGAAAACACAGCATACAGTCAAAAAACACAGCATACAGTCATTTCTTATATTTCTAGTTACTTCAAGTAAAAAAAAAAAATGTATCTAACTTTCCTGCTTTCACCCTATATGTGTATAGAAACCAATGAGAAACAGCTTAGCAGTCTAGGGCTATGGTATGATATTGATTATCTTATTGTATTTATATAAAACCACATATGAACTGTCCTTTACAAGGGTTCTGTATTTATATAGTTTAGGCAGTGAGAATAAACCAAATGCTTTCAGAACACATTTGGAATGAGGTCCTGACCCCAAAGTTTACCATCTATGAGAAAAAGGAAATAAAAAGGGGACGGGAACGTGCACATATGTTGGGTGTGTGTTGTTACAGAGAAACAAAAAGGTTCAATTCCCAAAGAGGGTTGACAACCTACTGTGGGAGGTTGTCTGGGGCAAGACGGTAGAGCATTCTGAAGGAGTGAGACAGTGAAGAAAATGGCTTTAAGATCTAGTGGTGAAGGAAGTGCTAGGGTCACCAGAGCCCCAGGACACATCCTTCAGGAGTTGAAGAGGACATTGTAGAAGTGGAAGAGAACAGATTCATTAATCAATTTTGAAATTTTGTATTACTTTTGCTACTAGGCACAAGTGATACTCAATTATATCACTGCCAGCTGATTTGGCCAAACAGTTTTTGAACAATTTGCTCTCTCATTTTGGGGGCATTTCCTTGGGGGAACTTTTAGTTTACCCAGGAAAACCTTGACAAGCTTTCAAAATATGCTAGGCTTCTAAATGTTTAAAACGTTTAAATAAAATATTTTCCATAGTATAAACACATATCAGAAACATAAATTATTTTATGCATGAAAATACAACTGATTTGGAAAGTCCCATGTCTCCTGAATGCACCAATACCAAATATATATATAGTTTTATGGAGATTTCTCACTTGTATAGGTCACTTGCATAGGTAACTCCCAGCAGTACACTACCAAATTTCCAAAGCACTGCTCCTGAAAGCTGCATACTTTAGATTTTAAGGCCAAAAATTCCACTAACAAGATTTACCCTAGAAACCTACATCTAGTATAAATAAATTTAAAGCAACTGGACTTGTTTGGTAATCATTGAAGAAGTTTCACTACTCATCCGAGCAGCTTCTTCAGTTCAACTGACTGGTATGGGAAGTCCTCAGCATATATACTCTTCCACTAATCCAATCACAATGGCACTTTGTAACTCTTCAGAAAGGTGACATCTGAAACTCACAGAGGTGTGAATGCTGTGGAGTTACTTTGAAAGGATTACCAAAGTATCATGCAACTCTTCAAACAGGTGTTACTTTTTGGAGTTGCATGAATGGATGTGTGAAGAGTTCTGAAACTGCCGGGGTACAGATGTTAGAACAGCATTGTATGTAGCAGACAGATGGTGTCGAAGTCCCCCGCCTCTGTTAAGGGATGGTTTCTCCACTTTGACATGAATGGCCTCTTTTACACCTCTTTCAAATCAGCGGTCTTCTTTGTCCAAAATTTGGACATTGCTGTTTTCAAAGGAGTGTCCCTTGTCTTTTAGGTGTAGAAATACAGCAGAGTCCTGGCCTGTAGTGTTCGCCCTCCTATGCTGAGCCATTCGCTTGGAGAGCAGTTGCTTTGTCTCACCAATGTAAAGGTCGGTGCACTCCTCGCTACACTGGACTGCGTATACAACATTGTTTTCCTTTGGTGTTGGATCCTTTGGGTGTACAAGTTTTTGTCTCAGTGTGTTGCTAGGTTTGAAAAACACAGGGATGTGGTGTTTGTTGAAAATTCTCCTGAGTTTCTCCGACACTCCTGCTACATATGGGATGACTATATTGCGCCTTCTCTCTGCCTCAGGACGGTTATTCCTTCTGGTGTTCGTGTTGGGCTTAGTTGCTCTTGTTTTGACAAAGGCCCAGTCTGGGTAGCCACAAGCTTTCAGTGCTCCTCTGAGATGTTTTACATTCCTTGTCCTTGGACTCTGTATCAGTTGTCACACTTTCCGCCCTGTGGTGTAGAATTCTAATGACACCCAGTTTGTGTTCCAGTGGATGGTGGGAATCGAACAACAGATATTGATCCGTGTGAGTGGGTTTCCTGTATACTTCTGTTTTCAAGATACCCCCCTCTTGAATGGATATCAAACAGTCCAAAAAAGCAAGTTTGTTCTCATGGACATCCTCCCTTGTGAACTTGATATTGTTGTCCACTGAGTTAATGTGTTCTGAAAAGGCCGCCACTTCGTTGGATCTGATTTTAACCCACGTGTCATCTACATACCTGAACCAGTGACTTTGTGTAGTTCCATTGAATGTGAGTAGGGCCTTCCTTTCCACTTCCTCCATATACAAGTTTGCTACAATGGGAGAAACTGGTGAACCCATTGCACAGCCATGTTTTTGCCTGTAAAATTGGTCCTTGTATCTGAAGTATGTGGTGTTAAGGCACAAATCTAACAATAAACATACTTGGTTGGGACTGAGTTTCGTTCTGCTGCTGAGGGTGTTATCTTTCTGCAGTCGATTTCTTACAGTCTCAGTAGCCTCTGCGGTAGGTATACATGTGAATAGTGAAGTGACATCATATGATACCATAGTTTCTTCTGCCTCTAGTTTAACTCCTTGCATCTTAGTGACAAACTCTTTGCAAAAAGCTCTTTACAATGCTGTTCTAACATCTGTACCCCGGCAGTTTCAGAACTCTTCACACATCCATTCATGCAACTCCAAAAAGTAACACCTGTTTGAAGAGTTGCATGATACTTTGGTAATCCTTTCAAAGTAACTCCACAGCATTCACACCTCTGTGAGTTTCAGATGTCACCTTTCTGAAGAGTTACAAAGTGCCATTGTGATTGGATTAGTGGAAGAGTATATATGCTGAGGACTTCCCATACCAGTCAGTTGAACTGAAGAAGCTGCTCGGATAAGTAGTGAAACGTCTTTAATGATTACCAAACAAGTCCAGTTGCTTTAAATTTATTTATACTAGATATACCATGACCTGGATGAATGAAAATCTTCATAGACCTAGAAACCTACATTTCTGAAAAGATTCAGATGAATCCAAAATAGGTAAATCTGCCTTTCTACTCCAAACTACCAAGTTGCAATGCTTTCCTAAAGTTATCCGTTTTTATAAAATGTACTTTTTTTTTAAAAAAATCCCTTAAAATCTTCCATCCTATAGCATCTTGTCTTCACGTCATAAAGGAACCAAATAAAACATAATATGAATGCCACTAATATAAACCCCGTATGATCTATAATTTCTGTAATTTCAGTTCCTGCAAAATCAACACATTTACGTAATGTTATGTGGGATAAAGCTATAAAAAGTAGGCTGACCCCAGAAAGTCATATATTTTGTTAAAGTAAAGGTATGGGACCTGAGGTTTTACGGATAAGGGATCTTTCTGTAATTTGGATTTCCATAACTTAAGTCTGCTAAAAAGAATTTAAATATTAATTAAACCCAATAGTTTGTTTTGCCTCCAATAAGGATTAATTATATCTTAGTTGGGATCAAGTACAAGGTTCTTTTTTTATTATTACAAAGAAAAGGGAAATCATTTTATAAAATTAAAATTATTTGCTTATAATGGAGTCTATGGGAGATGGCCTTTCCGTAATTTGGAACTTTCTGGATAATGGCTCTTCGCATAATTGATCACATACCTGTACATATTTCTCAGAGTTTGATCTTTTAAAACACAAATTTCAATGCAGAATTCTGCTGGAGAAACTCTATTAACTGATACATTAAAAAAAAAAAAAAACAACATGTTTTCCCATGACAGTATTCTAAGGTTAAATATCCATATTACAGAAAGCTCCAGGTTCTGTATAATAGATCTCACTTGTATTATAAACACAGGAACTTGATCTCCAGTCATGATAGGCACCTTTCCCAAGGTCAAAATACAAACTTTGTTTGATAATCATTTTTATTTAATGAAAAAAAAAAAATTCACAATTTTTTTTTGTTTTATTGTATTTTAGTTTTTGGTTATTCTCATGTAAAATTCCCTTTCAGAAATAAGTAGGCAACACAGCACAATGTTAGTTCGTAAGCTAATAGTACATAGGTCCTTTTCTATACAAGTGTGAAAACACCAGAGAAGAGAAGCCAATCTGCAGCGTTCCACTCCTTGAATGTGTACCATTAGCTTTAGGGTTGCAATGAAGCCTAAAATATGCACAAAAAGCAGAAATTACAAACCTGATGAACTGATATTAGATCTAAAATTGCTATCACAGCTTACAAAAAATCAAAGGTCCTCAACTGCCATGCAGGTTTTTCAGTCCTCCTTTTTACTGCCATTCAGTTTTATTGTTATGTTAATCTTCTGAAGCGGTGAATAAGACGATTGCAGTTTGGGCAGAAGTGGTTCACATCTTTACAGTGTTGAACAAAAAATGGGATAAGACAACAGCCAAACCAGCACCTGGAACAAAATAATACAGTGAATTTATTCAGAGACATATTTGTGGTGTATTCTGATGTTTTAGACTTAATTCTACTAGATACTGTATATCATGACCTGGATGAATGAGAATCTTCATAGACATTCTGATGAAGAAATAAAAGAATGAATGACTAACACAGGGTTTTCAATACTGCTCACTCTGTTTGATGCATACAGCACACATATTCCTTCATTTATTCAATAAACTAGGGACCTCAGGGTGATTCTTCCCCAATACCTTAGTGCCGTGTAATACAGCTCTTTACATACATACAGCTCTTTTTCTTTAGGCTTTACAGTGGAAGTTTGCACTAACACTGCAATCTGCACTTACTTTGCCAACATCCCAGCTGCCTCTAGCTCCAGTGTCAACTCCCCAGGCACAGCTGCTGCCTGCGGCTCTTGTGCAGGCTTTCCACCAGCAGCTACTGTCCAGTCTGAGGCAATTGGTTTTCATTGTTTATTTTTTGTGGTTTTTCAGTTATTTAATGTTTTATTCAGCAGCAGTTTGGGATTTCAGTAGCTATCTTGTTGCTAGGGTCTTGTTTACCTTAGCAATGAGGCGTTGTGTTAAATAAAAGACTGGAATATGAATAGGAGAGGGTCTGAATAGTAAGATAAGTAATACAATATTAATACATTTGTAAGCGCAAGCGCTCAGAGCAATAGTTTTTGGTTGTTGGGGTCAGTGTCCCTCATTTGAAAGCTGGAAAAATGTAGAATAGTTTAGAAATAGTTTGAAAACTATAAACTGAGGTGGGCTATACGGGTGGACACCATATTTTTCTACTTGTTGTGCAATTGCCTGATATCTCCTCTGTGTGAGTATTGCTATTACCCTGTGGATCATTGTCTTGGGCAATAAACAAGTTAAGTTCTGGATTACCACAAAAGAACCTTCTGGCGCCCATTCTTTAATTTGCTTGCACACAGCCTAGGTGAGTTGTAGTTGCACTACATGCCAAGGATATTTCGACATAGCGAAAGCCCATCTTATGTGTAGAATCCTATGTATTCCATGCTCTAAAGCCATTCTAGCTGGTGTTGCCTGTTTTTACAGCCAAATAGGGGTTACACTCAAATAATACTTTGTTAGACGATTGTCGTTTCTAGACTCCTTTCTCGGGCTCAGCTAGAAGGTTTCACTTGGTGAAAAGGTTTAACTGGTTACTCATCTATGTTACAGGTATGGGATCTGGAAACCCGCTATCCCGAAAGCTCCTAAATACAAGAAGTCCCTATCTCACAAAGTTCACTTTAAGAAAATAGTTTTTTTTTCAATTATTTCCTTTTTCTCTGTAATAATAAAAAAGTACCTTGTACTTTATGGTAACTGAGCTGCAACAATCCATATTGGTAGATTTAATCTTTAAATGGTTTTTAAGGTATGAAGATTAAAATTACAGAAAAACTCCTTATCCAGAATTCTCGGGACTAAGGGTATTCCAGATAAGGGGTCTTTCAGTAACTTGGATCTCCATACCTTAAGTCTACTAAAAAAAAAAAATCAATAATACATTAATCAAACCCAACAGGATTGTTTTGCATCCAATAAGGATCAATCATATTTTAGTTGGGATCAATTACAAGGTCCTGTTTTATTATTATTACAGAGAAAAAGGAAATCAGTTTTAAAATTCTGAATTATTTGATTAAAATGGGGTCTTTGGGAGACAGGCTTTCCATAATTCGGAGCTTTCTGGATAACGGGTTTCCGGATAACGGATCCCAGACCTGTACTAAGCTGGTATCAATTAGCAATGCACGGAACCTACAATTTTTGGATTGGCCAAGTACAGAAATCCTCCACTAAATATTCAGTTGGATACCAACCCAAATAATAATTTACAATTTAAGTATGAGCAACATTCCCAAACATTGCATCCCAGATTTTAAAAAAGTCTTTTTGAGTGGCCCTGTGCTTTGGTTGTAAACCCAGCCATAACGCTGTCCTACCACTATAGATCCCAAATTAATATAACATATAATGAAGGTGAAGGCATGCTGGGAGCTGTAGTCCAGCAACATCAGGTTTGCACAAAAATGTAATTATAGGTGCAAGAAAATTCACCAATGAGAATTCCACTGACTAAAAAACTTCATTATAAGTGCAAGAGAAGAGACCAATGAGGACACCGATTCCCAGCACTGTGAGGCATCTTGCTGTTATCTTACA
The DNA here is from genome assembly GCF_000004195.4 of Xenopus tropicalis. Classification (NCBI taxonomy): domain Eukaryota; kingdom Metazoa; phylum Chordata; class Amphibia; order Anura; family Pipidae; genus Xenopus; species Xenopus tropicalis. The sequence goes on from NC_030685.2 coordinate 38,201,067, forward strand.
CATAGATATAATTAAGTGATTTTTTTTATTTGTTATATGACACTGGAATCAGATGTGGGATAATAGACAGATTTGTTCAGTGCTGGGAAACTGTGCTTATAGCTCACAACTCCAGTTGCAGGAACAAAGTACAAGAAGTCAGGTTTAAGCTGGGATTCTTATTGGAGGATATTTTTGCATTTTAATGCAGCTGCTGGCCCTTGAGATTTGGGGAAAAGTTCTATTGTGCAAACCTGATGTTGCTGGACTACAGCTCCCAGCATGCCTTCACCTTCATTATATGTTATATTAATTTGGGATCTGTAGTCCAGCAACAGCTGAGTAACGTTTGGTTGAGCAGATCAGTACAGTGCAGCAGGATTTAGCCAGACAGTCGGCAATTGACAAAATCCATAAAAGTATTTGGTTCAGAGGAATTTCAACAAAAGTCTGGATTCATAATATCTATGTTTTCTGTAAGCAACAGCAAAACATAGCAAGAAGCTATAATCAGGAGTTTTCCTTTTCTAATAGGTAATGAGCTGATTTTCAGAGTCTCAGCAAAACATGGATCAAAATAAATATTCTCTTGCACACCCAACTCTCTGGATGGCATTAGGGAGTAAATATTTTTACTGGCATCCAAAGTATCCAAAGCATCCAAAGTAATAAAAGTGCTAGGGTATATTACACACAGAATGTCCAAAGTCTTCCGAAGTTTTACATTTCAGTTTTTCAATTTGTTTGCACTTAATAAATATCAAAACATTTGCGTTTTGGAAGCCCTAATTCAAATTTGTTTAACTTTGATAATTTCATTTAACTTTGGTAAATCTGCCCTTAGGAGTTTATTTAAACAATTCCTCTGAAAGTACTGGCATGCAGGTACATGCACTTTTATCAGGTTGGCATCCCAGAATACTGATTTTTGGCATAATAAAGGTATACTTACCCAAATAAAATGATGATTAAAAAAAGAATGACTGTTAAAGATCCAATTGTGTATTCAGTTCTTGTCCTCACCTGACTTTGGCAAAATGAACAAGTTGTAAATGTTGGAGCTTCACGAAAATTGTTAGCTCCTTGAACTGGAGATACTGAACATGGAGCCATAGGCACTATACAAAAAAAAACAAAAAAAAAACATAAAGGTAATGTAAGTAAGCTGTAATAAAGGGAAGAGATATACAAAAATCCCTTGAATACAAATAAAAGCATTTACTTAATATAATATTTGCCAATCCTTTTTTCAGCAATCAGTCTAATGATCTATTTACTAACCATATACATGGCTGAACTCACATTGCAAAAAGCCCAGTTAAAATCTTCCAGATTCCAAAAAGTATATAGAGGTATTTGGATCCACACATCAACTCATGTCACACAGACTGGTTGATAATAGCCAGGCTGGCTGTAGTTTTTAGCCTGATTGTATCCAACTGCACATAACAATCTAGTTCCTATAGAGTAATCGCTCCCTGCAAAATGAAAGCCTAACCATTGCATTTTATGTCTGATAGCTAAACATAAAAAATATCAGAAACTAATGTATATCAACAGAACTAATACAGTAGATGTGTTACAGAGTGAACATTAGTTGTCAGAGTGCCATCTGTAAAGTTGGTATCCAGGACTATCAACCTTTACCAGTGTGGTAAAGGGACCAGTGGGGCCAGTGTAGGTCTTTGTTGAGGACAGTAGCCATGACCACACTGAAGTGCGTTGAACCAGAACTGACTTTATTGCAGGCTTCTCACAAAGCAGAATAGGGCAGAGTGGAGTAAACCAACCAGGAAACTCTCAGTTTTCTCTGAGTCACACAGTCTCACAGTGTTCCTTTAAGCCTCCTACCTAACAGTGCACAAGCTTCACCTGAGCTGTCTAAAGCTTTACTACAAGGCTACTACCCTACTCTCTCACAATCTCTATCTTGTGTACAATCACCACTGGGGCTCTACCCCAAATACTGACACCTCATGTCCTGTCTAGTCCTCACTCCTAGACCATGCTATTTATTACCTTATACCTCTCTATCTACCCTAGCAAGAAATGGGTGCCTACCATATCCATGACATCTGTCTCTCTGCAAATCTTATCAGGTTGAGGAAGTGAACAGCCAATGCACCTTCTTATACAGGCTTCTGCCATTGGGCTCAGCACCACTTGCTGGCTAATCATGCATTATTTATTTTACCTTCTTACACATAATTATAACTACTAGGTGAAAAAGAGACAATATGGACAATCCAGCAGGTTTTCAGATACAGTATAACCTAAGAATGGCAACTAGTAGATTGTGGTCTTTCAGCTATTTGGGAGCTGCTGCACTGAGAAAGCTTCTGCTTTGGGAATTATGAAGTTAGCTCAAAGGGAACGTGTGGAAACTGATCAACAATAAAATATTACATTGATGTTACAGCATTAGACACATACTGTAACTATATAGCAAGCACTGTTCCCTTTAAGCTGTGCACACACAAATTTTGTGTGAAAACTAGTGATGGGCGAAATATTTCGCCAGGCATGGATTCGCGGATTGTTTTGCGAAACAAATGAAAAAATTTGCCGCGGAAAAATTCGCAGCACGTCCAAAAATTGTTGCCAGCTTCAAAAAAGAATAGTCGCGGGTGTCAAAAGAATAGCCGGGCGACGAAATAATAGCCATGCTACAAAATAATAGCCGCGGCGACAATTTTTTTTGCAGCAAAAGATTCACAAATTTTTCGGTGAAGCGAGACGGAACAGATTCGCTCATCACTAGTGAAAACACATGAATTTTTTACCGCACACACCAGATTTGTAAAAGTGCGCACACAACCAAGAAGACAGAACATTGATATATTAACAGATACTAGCATTGTCAAAACTGAAAGCATAGGTAACTGAGAGGTATGCCCTCTAGTGGAATCAATAAAAACATGAATATGTAAAATCAATACTTACCTCATACATCTAAAATCTAACTCTCAGCAAGTAATAAAATACTAAGCATACAATAAATCCAGGTTTACATTTGAGGATTTGGACGTATCCCAGCACTTTTTTTGTCTAATTTTGATTTGACTCAAGTCTAAAAATCTATCTATAGACAGATTTACTAAAACTCTAACATTTCTCATAGTTTTAAAAATTTGACTAAACTCATCTCTACAAATGTCTGACATTTACAAAAAAATGAGCATGGGGAAAAAGTTGCAGAAACTGCAATTTTTTCAAATCGTTGCCCCGAAAATGAGAATTTTTCGATTTGTCGCACAAAAACCAGTGTCAAAATCCGAATCCTCTAAAGTTTTAAAGCAAAAGAAAAATCTTTCAGGAAAGGGAAGGGACATCTGCAATTGACTTTTGTTTCCACTACTTTTAGCACTAAAAATCTAACAGTTAGTTAATGGCCCCCTTAAAGTCACATCACTTTAAAGCTCTACACAATTAAATGTAATCTTTTTTTTAAGTATTTAGCCATATATTTTGTGCTGTATTCAGTATTTGTCCAATTTAAAAAATTATGCATTCAGCATTTTATAATCCCCTTAATCTATAAGTAGAAATATATCATCCTAAATAATGAAATACAAGTAAGTCACTAATTCCTGAAGCAGTAAAAGTGGCAGAGAGTTGTACAGTGGTAGCCATGGATTAAAATCAGAAAATATAGGCTAGGGATAGCTTTCATTAGTTTAGTAGATTATAAAACACAAGCAAATAAAATGTATCATGTACTCTATATTTTACAGCACAAGTGGTCAGTTGTCAATATATTCTAAGATAAGACGGGATGAAATAGATAAATGTTCTCAAATACAGGTTTTTTCCATTAATCAATTCTTTCAGAAGTAGAAGTAGTAAAAATATAGTAAAAGTAGTAGCCTTATATTGAGAACCAAGCTGGATGTTATCTTGCCTCATTACAACCATCTCCATAAACCCATCAGTGCCCTGTCCAAAGTTGAAAAAAAAGGGAGGGTGAAACCAGAGAATCAATTATTGACAAGAAAAGCAGTTTTACGTATTTCATACGTTTAGAGCAGTTATAAGCAAAGTTGGCTTTTGCTTTAATGAAACATTTGTGAAACCATAGAAAAACTTCAGAAACTGTAAAATTCCTCCAAAATTCATTGGAAGCAATAGAAAAGTGAATTTACATTGTGGTTAAAGTGTTTTTGTTGGTCAGTGTGGATAGTTCTCTGGGTTTAGCACAGGCTTCCTGCGCTCACCCATAGGCACTTGGCAGACATGCTGATCTTGACGCAGGGGTGGGAGGCGACAGGTGAGTCAGTCTTGATGCAGGGATGTGGCAGGCGAGTCAATCTTGACACAGGCTACTTTTTACATTTTTTCCTAGCAGAATGGCCACATGGCAGCAAATTTGTGGGAAAAAACAGGAATTTTCTGTACCAGATGAAAAAGTTTGGTCATCCCTTGTTAAGACTGAAATATTATATACATACATGTCATATCGTATATTACACTTACGTACCAACCATTAATTCAACTTGTTACCTACCAGGCATCAAGTTTCTCATTGGAACTATAGCCAGTGCATTATGCATATTAGCAGGGTTTGGCTGATTTATTTCTGTAAAAAAATGAATTACAAATATAAGCTCAGGTTGATATTCTTCATTTTTTTGCTGATACTTGTGTTTGTCAAAATATCTTCACAATGGGGTATATTTATCATGCTGTGTAAAAAGTGGATAGAAGCATTACTGGTGATGTTGCCCAGGGTAACCAATCAGCAATTAGATTTCAACATTTAAAAAACCAAAGCAAAGCATCTGATTGGCTGTTATGAGCAACATCACCAGTAATGTTTTACTCCACTTTTTGTCTAACCAGCATAGGATAGGCCACTATAACTATTTGACCTTATACACATTGTTCTTTGTTGCATGGGTGACACTCCAGTATAATGATACTCAGACAATGTTGGCAATTTGAGAAGAGAGATTTCCCTTTATTCATGTTTTAAATGTGGGTGGTGGAGTCATTGCATCATACTAACCTGGTATCACTGCACTTGCATCATGATGTCATTAGGTGTCAATACCACTTTTATAGGCCCTTACTGCTACTCTACTGTGTCCAGTCTTCCTCACCTGAAGGTGAAGGTTTTATTGGTTTTATTTCTGTTTTCCCTGAAGTGTGTCTAGCATCTCAGTTTTCCTGATCTCTTGGTGCCCTCACTTCCTTCTCAATCTAATTGAATTGCAGCCCTCTGTCAAACACTGGATTCTCACCCATCCAGAAAGCTACTGCATTGGGTAATATGGCCACAAGTTAGCTCAACAGTAAACAGTGGGTATATTAAATTAGTTCTACGGCATTAGGCACAAATATATTTATCAAGATATTACCATTCACTAATATAGACATCATCAAAAAAGGAAAGTATAGGTGAATAGAGCACATCTCTAAAACAATAACCATGCCTCCCCACTGTCCACTGACATAATCAGTAATATATAAACCTAAATAACAATATACATGTAGGTTATCAGTTTTTCATGAACCAATAAACAGTAAGATAAATCAGTAGTCTATACTCTATATAATACATGATATGAAATAGATAGATGTTGTCAATCACAGAGGGTTGCTCTTTTCATTTAACATTTCTTTTGGAAGCTTGCCATAGTAAGAAATAGTAGTAGTCTTTTACTGAGAATTAGACTAGGGGCACATTCATTAAAGTACGATTGAATCCGAATGCAAAAACTTTTTTGCAAATTTTTCGTTAATTTGGGCAACTTTTTTTTTTCAGATTCATTAAAGCTTCGTTATCATGACTTTCCTTGGGTCAGGTTGGAGCTGCAGAGTGCCATTGAGTCCTATGGGAGGCTTCAAAAAACATGCACAGAAGGATCAAAGTCAGAAAGGTTTTCCCGCCATTTATAATCGTTCAGATACGAAAATGTTGTGACCAATACGATATTATATTATTATTTTCGATCATCAGAAATTATTGTATCTAATCCGAATTTTACCCATTTCGGGATTCGAACTCATACTTTGATGAATCTGCCCCTAGATGTTACATTACCTTTATATTGCCAACTACATTCAGTTAATGTAAACTCTCTGCACCAGTCACCCCACAGTATCCTGTCCAATGCTAAAAAAGTAGGGAGGGTGTAACATGTACATACATGCCAACCATGACTTTATCATGTTACCTACCAGGCATAATGATAGCCCCTGAGGAAGTCACATGTTTGTGACGAAACGCGTTGGGCGGACCTTAGTAACGGGCGCCTGTAGTAATGCTTGAATGGGCGCAGCTTAGTGACATCAAACTAAGCGCGCCGTAGTTTGCTCGAGGGGGAACGGCGCAGAGACACTGGGTTGGGGGAGCGGGGAGGAAAAGGGTGTATGGTGCGGCTAGTAAATGCCGACTAAGGAATTGATTGTTGTGCATATTATAGTGGTCGTGGTGTGATTGGGATGCCACGTGGATGCAATTTTGCTCTGAATTGAAGTAGCATCGCTATAACCTAGTAGTAAAGATTTGTGCCTATAATTGCTAACACGAATTTGAGTTGGGTACACAGCCTGGGGGTGGGAGAAAGCTGTAGGGCAGCGAATTGGGCATAGGGACGAGGCTGTGTAGGTAATTCTGGCATTTAAAATTATGCATAACTAATGGCTTTCCTCACCCATAATTGACCCTCACCCGGTGACCCACTGTACTGTGCTATTTGACCTAAAGAAATTGGTTTTCCCCTTTGATTGTGAGCGGCTATAAACTTGTGAATTAAGCAGAGGTACCCTTGAGTGGTGGAATAAAATGATTGGAATAAATAGTAGATTGGCCTCAATATGAGATGAAATATTGGGAACATTGGGGCAATTTTCTAATAAGAATCATATGAATATAAATTCCGCACTCATAATGAATTGTTTTTAATAAATCATTGATTTTTTCTTAGTAACTGTGGATCCTATTTTTTATAAAAGAGTGATTATCTCCTATTTTTAAACTTATGAAATTAAAAGTTATATTTTAATTGCTAAAGGCACCAAATGAAGTTTTGTAGATTTAACAGGCATAAAGTTTCCCAGAGAAATAGGCTTTCTATATTAGGCAAATATGGTAAATTTATTTCTGTAAAAAAAGAAGGAATTAAAGACAGGAAATTAGGTCTTAATTTAGGCTTTGTTGTCTAATAAAGGTAATATTTAGTCTACAACATTTTCTTACAATATCCTATCCAAATGTACCCCAAATTTGGACTCTGCATCTAGTACATGAAATCACATTTGGGCCATATTATGTTCTCAAGAACTTGGGGTGTTCTTTGCATTTAACATTTCTTTTCAAAGCTTGCCATCATAACAAAAAATAGTAGTCTTTTACTTAGGATTAGATGATACATTGCATCACTGTGGCCAAGTGCAGTGAGACAGGTTATATCAGGGGTCCCCAACCTTTCTTCCTCGTGAGCCACAGTCAAATATAAAAAGACTTGGGGAGCAACACAAGCATCATAAAAGTTCATGGAGGTGCCAAATAAGGGCTAAGATTGGCTTATAGGTAACATCTATGCACACTATCAGCTTACAGGAGGCTTTATTTGGGAGTAAATCTTGTTTTTATTCAACCAGAACTTGCCCCCAAGTCAGGAATTCAAAAATAACTACCTGGTTTGGGGGCACTGAGAGCAACATCCAAGGGGTTGGTGAGCTACATGTTGCCCCCGAGCCACTGGTTGGGGATCACTGGGTTATATTATAGGCATTAACGATGAACTTGATGGACGCATGTCTTTTTTCAACCTAACTTACTATGTTACATTCTGTTGACATTATGTACTTTACTGTTTACATAATTTACATGCAGCTGTACTAGACACCCCACAGTACTCTGTCCAATGCTGAAAAAAGGGAGGGTGTTACACGTACATACATGTGGTACATTAACCATGACTTTATCATGATACTTACCAGGCAAGAAGTTTCCCGGTGGAATAGGCAGTGCATTAGGCATATTAACAGAATAAGGAAGATTAAATTCTGTACAAAAAAAAAGTAGGAATTACAAACATCTATTTAGGTTGAAATTCCTAATTGAGGCTTATATCCAAATAAAGGTAAAATTTAGTCTACAGTGCGCTTTTGCAAAATCCCATATACCCCAAATTTAGACTCTGCTTTCTCTAGTTCATGATATCACATTTGGGTCATATTATGCCCTCATACTTGGAGGGCAATACAAGAGGTTCTTTCTGGGGTCACAAAACAAAGACAATTCTCATCATTTTTCTGTCATAAATATTCTCATAAATATTAATTTGTGAATCAGGGCTATAGTTTCTGACAGGTGATACTTATGTTTGTTTACTATATGTGAATGTCTAACCAACACAGTCTAAACTACCATATCCTTGAGCCTTATGAATGTTGTCCTTTAATGGATGGGTGGTACATTAAACTTTAAAAGGACAGTTCCTGTCTTTAGTGTTTTTAATACTAGGCGCTTTGTGAGAACAGATGGTGGTTTCATTATTGCCAGTCTAATGGCTTTGCAGCACATTTCATGCCCTGGATATTCAGCCATGCTTTGAGCTACAGAAAGTCACAGAAAAGCTATACTGCCCAGTTTATGGACTCTCTGGTTACCTGGCTCTTAGCTGCGCTAAGTGGCTGCTTCCTCCACTTTCTATCATGCAAGATATAAAGCCTAAGATTCTGCCTTTAATACTGATATTATAGCACATTGTGGCATCATCTTGCTGCAATCTGATTGTATTCATACTAGCATTATGACTACTTTTTGTCTAAAAGCTGGCCGTTTGGCACCAAACCCCCTGTTGAGGCATCTACTGACTCCACTGTGTCCTATTCTCTTCGCCTGAATTTCTGGAAGGGTCCCGTTTGTTGCTGTTTTCCTGGTTACTAAATTTCTGGCCTGTTCCTAACAACAATTGCCTGCCATTTGCCCTAACCTGTGCCTTACATCTGGATTCTGTGGTTAGTCCTCTGTTCTAAAGCTCTTCATGGCTATACATAACTTTAGCGTAGTTGACAGGAAGGAGTTCATGCAGAGACTGAACATATGTTCTGTTCCAGACAGTAAGATGCGGCGGGTACCACCTTGCTTTGTCAGGTGCAGTACCCCCACCATGCTCCATCTGCAGAAGCAAACCAATAGTTCCCTGTCAAATGTTGAAACCTGTGGGCTGCACAGGGTATAACATGCAAGACATTCTCTAAATTATATTGTATATTACACTAGCGTGATAACCATTGATTTAATATGTTACCTATCGGCATGAAATTTCCCAGCGGCCCAATAAGAAGCACATTCTGCACATTTGTAGGGCATGGTTGAATAACCTCTGAAAAAAATAAATGAGTCACAGATAGCAATTCAGGTTGAAACTCCTCATTAAGGATTATTTGTTTATAAGAACATATCTAGTAAACCTTGTACTGTAATATTGTAGCTATATTTCCTTTAGTTTTGGACTGTCTCTAGTACATCATATTAAATTAAATTAATAATGTGTCGTCATAATATTTTTTGAGATCACATCTAAGTTGGATAAAGCAACAAGTGTCAATTTAACATTTCTGGGAAGCATACTGTTATTCCTCTGTAAATCTATCATTTAAATCACTTTTCAAGGTACAGTATGTATATTTTCTTTAGCATTTGGAATATCAACCACTAAGTGCCATAATGTAAGGGTTGTCCAACCTATGTCTTTTTAGACATAGATCTTTGGATCTACGGTCTCTAAATTAAGGAATATGTTATCATTAAAGAGAGGCCTACAGAATATTAGATCCGGTGGACTCCCTATTACCCAAGACAGCTTCCAGATCACTTATGAGGGCTCTTTTGTTTTATGCAAAAAAAAAACTGTGGCTCTACATTGGATGGGTCCCCTACCTCCTACTTTAAATAAATGGATAAAGCTGATAACTTGTAGAGTTCCAGTTGAGAGTTTTAACTTACTTAGCAAGAGGATGCCCACAAAAAGTTTGAGAAGATTTGGAACCCATGGCTAGAGTCTCCAGCAACTGCTGCCTAAAATACCATGAAACAATCTCCTACTCCCCCTCTTTCTTCCTTCCCTCCTTCTATTCATAAAAAAGAATATTAGATCCCAAAAAAAAAAATTTTTTAGCAAGTGTCATGAAGCTGCCCTTTGACACTTCTGTTTCCATTCATGGCAATGGACAGCTATTATGTTGTCATGGACAATGGAGGAAGTGAAGGTAGCTGTAGCAGAAGGCTCTGATACTGTGGGGGCAAGCATCTAGTCACATTGTGATTTTGTTGCCTGCTGAAAAAAAAATCATGACTAATGTTAGTTGTTAACTTCATGTTAATTTTCAGCTGAGCTTTATTTTTATAGCCTATGAATCATTTTTTATTCTATTAGAGCCTGCAGTTTGAGCTGCTATTTGGTTGTAGAGGTCACTGACCCCGGCAACTAAGAAACTAGCTTTCTGTGAAGCTATGTTTATTATTTTGGTCACTAATGGTCTACTAAGTACACACATTTTTTGTATTATGACTTATAAGCCACTTTGCTGCAGAAAAAAAATATAAAATTCAATAATTCTATGGGTAATTTTACACCTTCAACCCCATTATCATCATTCTCTATTTATATAGTGCCAAAATATAACATGCATATTGTAGAGATTGTTCATCAATCATATCATTCCCTGCTCCATGCAAATATAGGAAAATACAAGCCACAACAAACCAAGTGTATTTAAAGAGAAAGGAATACTAATTCACTGGTGGGTGCCAACAATTATGCACCACCCCCCAGTAAAATAAAGTATTTTCTCTAGAATGGCACCCCTTTTCTAAAATAAAAAATGCACCAGGCTGAGGAATTTCTATTGTGGTACTGTCCCACCATCTTACATGGATTTTCCAGTCATCTATATAGACATTGTGCCTGTGCAGTGTAGTAAAATATTTTGACTATACTGTGCTATTCTAAGGGGCAGAGTTACTGAAGTGATAGAGATGATGATAGAGATAAGAGCTCACTACAGAAAAATATAGCCACTTTCGATTCATTTCTATGGGATTTTTAGAAGCGTAATTTTCAAATGGTGAACTCTTACTTTCGCCCATTAATAAATACGCCTCCAAAAATCCCATTTAAAATTAGTTTTTCTGTGGTGAGCTCTTATCTCACATTTTGATAAATCTGTCCCTAAGGGATAGATTTATTAACATTCTGATTTTAGAATAAAAAAACATGCAAAAAGAATCCAAATAAGAATACAAAAACTCCCAAATCCTCGGTTTTGTAAGAATTTTCATGCCTTTATAAACGAAAAGAAAAAATAATGAAAACCTCTAAAACCATGAACTAAATAAAGATTGTAACAATTTGCCTAGGACAGCCCTGATTGAGTAATAAGTTAAATCCACAGTTTTTAGCCTAAAAAATAAAATTTGTGAGCATGAATAAAATGTTAAGTTAGTAAATCAGCCCCCAATGGCACAATTTACTAATGGTTGTATTTCTTTCTGCAATTTCTGTTTCTTCTTTATCATTTATTATGCATCAAAACTATGAAAAACTCAAATGTAAAAATACGCCATCTAAAAGCTGTCGAGGTCATGTAGCAATCAATGGGAGCTGTCCTAGGCAAATTGTAACAATCTTTATTTAATTCAGAGTTTTTGGGTGTTTATTTGTTAGCAAGAGCACGAACAATCTTACCAAAATTTAAAAACATTGAAAAAATGTGAGGTTTTGGTGTTTTTATGGTGGCTTTTAGTGTTTGTTACACATTTTAATTAATTCATGCTTTTTATATTCAGATATTTGTGGTTTAAGTGGAAATTAGTTTATTTCAAAAACCTCTAAAACCAAATCAGAATGTTTATAAATCTACCTCTATGCTGGGATTTAATTCATCAGCACCAGGATCACTTGACATATTGGCATCCACCAGTGAATTTGTGCTGTAAGTCATTTAAGTGTAATGTAAGCATTATGTACCTTCAAAGACAATGCATTATAGATTGATATTTTTATGCAATTAACATTTAACCTACCAAGTCTGGCACATTCTTGGGGCTCAGTTGGTGGTGCATCGTTATTGGCAGTAGGATATGGTTTTTTTACTTCTGAAAAGCATAAAATAAATTGTAAAAAAAAAAAGTATTGTGAACTTTCTTAAATTTTAAAATATTGTGTAAAATTATTTTTCGTGTCTGTAGGAGACATGTATAAAAGCTATCTTATTGCAATCTTACATTATAATAATACTTTAGGAGTAATTTACAACCAAGTGCAGTGTGTAAAGTGAAATTTTACCCACAATGCAAGTGTGCTGTGTCTATTGATGCAGCCCATGCTGGGTGCTGATGTTTCATTAGACACATTTGGTTAAATTCCGAATTGAGGTAGGCAGAGGTGCCAAAAGCAACTATACAGATGTGCAAAAGCACATGGAATGGAATTTTTCACCCACCACTTTCACTAGAATTTGTCACCTCTGCCGAGACATTAAATGTGGTCCTTTTTTTCTATTTTTAATTTGTTGTGAAAAATAGCCTTAACTAACACACTTCAGCCTTGATATGCAAAAGAAAAGCTGATAAGGCTGTTTGTTCAGTTTAGCCTGGCCCACAACACTATTAACCTGCAAAAATCCAAAAAGTAGGAAAAAAAAGCTTCAGCAGATTTACTGCAAAACATTTATTGTGGGTAGTGGTAACACGACATGTTTCGGGTCAATACCCTTTATCAAGGGTACAAAAGGGTATTGACCCGAAACATGTCGTGTTACCACTAACCACAATAAATGTTTTGCATTAAATCTGCTGAAGCTTTTTTTTCCCTACTTTTTGGATTTTTGCAGTTGTATTTGGTTGCAGCACAGAGCAACAACTAGGAGCTAAATCTTTTTTTGTAAGTATTTTATACAAAGTTCACCAATAATTTTCTATTTTTGAACACTATTAACCTATAGTCTTGGCTTGCACTTTGCCAGCCCCTTCACCACTGACCACCCCAAGGTCTTACATATTTCACTTTCATATTTTTAGCTATTTGTGGCCACCATCTTAATAATACAACAGTATTACCATGCCCAAATACAACAGCTGCTACTTTAACCCCTCCCTATATAGCTGCCTTATTTACAGGTGCACTGAAAGATATACCCCAGCAACAATCCTATTGTTCTCAAATCCTAATTGGCAATCCTAATTTGGCAGGAGAATGTTATAAATTCAATATAATATATTACATTTCCACCAGTCATTAGTTGTTTCCTTTTTGAATAATATTGTTATCTGCTATTCCTCTGAAAAGGATTACATCAGAAATATTAATGCTGTCCAGCATGGAAAATCATCTTTATGCTATTTTTTGTCCATTATCACTGTCAATTTGCATCTTTCTCAATAGGTGGGAATGTGCTTATCACAGAGTGAGACTGTTGTTTTTTCATAAATTGGGATAGCATCTCTAACATAGTGTGGCCCCCTGCTAAAAGATGTGCTATGCATTAGTGTGCAGTGACTTCAGTGGGCCCTACTGGGGGGGGAGGGGTGCAGTCGCACCCACTGCACTTCTGGTAATTACACCACTGTTTATACCCTAATTTGCATATTTAAATTTTGGGAAAATGGGGCTCATTTTTAATGAATAAAAATGTTGCAATTATGTTTGAACATTAAAGGTACCAGTCTTATCCTGCTCTATAAATATAGATGTGGGCAGGGCAAATATGTTCACTGTGCAAATAATTCTGCACCGCACAAATTTTATACAAGACCCCCACTGTGCTTTAATGTTTTAGATTCAGTTCAGCCAGGCAGGCACTGAAATTGCCTTAAGCCCAAATAGAATCCAGGATTTGTTGCATCCCTAGCTAAAATATTTGTAGTCACAATGTTTTTTCCAGCTGCCTGCAAAATAGCATATGCAGCAACTTGTTTCATTTTGGGAGCTATGTGTTCTCAGTGGATGTGAATGGTCTCAGCTGATGTGTGTGCTTCCAGAAATAGTGTGTGATTAATTACATGCCAAACAGTTGTGTGTATGTATGGATAACAACTCCTCAAAGCAGGTTCTAGCACTCCTTTGCGCTGGTGCACCCTATACTTTAAGCAGAATGCACTGGCACAAATACGTTTCTGAACAGCACTAAATTGTGTTCCTAGTTTTGCACTTAGCGCTTACATCAAAACTGTGTCCTTGTGCATTGTATGCTCCTAAGAGGCATATTTATTTTTGCAAAACTTGGCCTTTTATTAAATAAACAAGTGTTTTGTCCCTGGGGATTTTTCGAAAAGTGGCATTAAAACAAACTATTGGAGTAAAATGCTTATCTAAGCCAGAAAATCATTAAAAACAAACTCAAAATTCAGTTTAACTCTGAATTTGCATTATTAACTCAAGCAAAATTAACTTTTACTAACTTCAGTTTGGTATAAATTGTGAAATTCTGAAATGGCAAAATAACTCCAAATTGTACAATACAAATCTGCTGTATATTCACTAAATGGATTAAGACTTTTGTGAATATGATATTCTTAATTTCAGTTTACTGCACTTTTGTGAGTTCCCCCCTTGGTGTCAGGAGCGTTTGCATCCCATTATTTTTTCAGCCTCACCTACTATGTTACCATGAGAAGAGAAATATTCTTCAAAACATAACCAATAAGAAAGTGCCTACTGAAGATTTTAAATTATTAGTAGAACATAGACAAAGAATTACCAAATATAAACTGACTACATCATAATAAAAGTTATAATAAAAAGTTAGTTTTGGGTTTCCCTTTTAATAGTTATGACACAAAACAATGCATATTTTATGCATTTATACCAAAACATTGTGCTGCTTTTTGGAGATGTGATTCATAAATTGACAAACTGTATAAATTAAACACAGTTTGCAGATGTCACTGTCATATATAAGTGTGTAGGTTATGCATGTAGATATAGGTGAGGGTCTGTACAAACAAAACATATATTGTATTATGACCATCTTTCACTATAACCTGCCATATGAATGAAGTAGGAATACTAACTGTTTGCATCTGCCATGCTGCGTCTTCACTTTTGGTCTTCCTCTTGGTTCTAGGTCACATGATTTCCCCCCACACTTCCATTTTACTAATCTTCATTAGCCATCTAGTTTGTGCAGGTCACAGTTATTTTGGAAAAACCATTTGTGGTCTTACTGAAAATATGAAACCAGTACTTTGCGGCCTTATCCTGCATGGATAATAATCAATCAGGTAAGCTGCATAGTGCCTGGCTAAGCTTGCATTTATTTGTCACTATTAAAGGTATAAGGTAGAAACCCAAGGGGGTTCCTATAGGTGAAGGTGTTCAGGCTGTAGAAGAGTGAATAGCTTATACATACACCTTATGCCACTTGCTCCTTGCAGTCTCCATAGAGTTGTTCCTTGAAACTAAATGCATATAAAATCTACTGAATTAATGAGTTCATTTAGATGCCTGGCTGCACAAAATCAAAAGTGGATTTAGTAAGTGCCTGTAAATTTCAAGTCACCATAATGCATGTTGGATGTACTATACTTCACCTTTTAAAGAGGCTACTGGTAAAGCAATTGTAGGCTTACGAGAATAAAAGTTCACATTATAATATAAAGAACTATCTAAGGTTGCCCCCTCACCACTTTAAAATGAGATACACATTAAGGCATTACCATGCATCACTAATTAGCAAATATTTTAGATGCATCCGGCAGACTGCACTTGTTTTCAATGCAGCCATGTGTTATGCATATGTTGGTTGCTATATGGTCATTCCATGCAGGTTTTGTGTGTGTGTGTAGGTGAGAGTGAGCTTCAGCTGCTGCTCCGTTCCACTCCAAATCAGCAATTATTTCCGTAACAGTCATTTTTGCACATAAATCCATTCAGAAACTCAACAGTGTCTCTCTGTGGCTTTGCATATTAAATACAGCAAAGGTAATTAGTGTGTTGCTTTATCTTAAGTTTGTGCTCTATATTCATTAGAATAATAAAGGAAAAGGTAACACCAAAGCATGAACATATGAACATATGAACATATTTTAAAGTAATTACAATATAATGCACTGTTGCTTTGTAATGGTAAAACTGATCAGTTTGATTCAGAAACACCACTATAGTTTATATAAACAAGCTGCTATGGAAAATTGGAGGCAACTGAAATAGGGCTAAATGGCACTGGTTAATAGCAACAGATAAACAGATTTGTAGAACACCACTGTGTTCTAGCTTATTTATATAAACTATACAAAACTTCTTCATGCATTACAGGAATGCATGTTGAGCTCACAAAAACACAGTAAAAAAGTATATTAAAAAAATAACAGTATACACATTTTGATTTGTTCAGTGTACCTTTTATTAGACACATTTAAATGCCTGTGTGCAATGGCCCTTATACATTTCACCACATGGCAGTTCATTTGGTAACTGATCTTATTCTGCCTTTTTGTCTTTACCCCCAGGACGGCTGTTTGGTCCATCATATGAAATTGTCTTAGGTTTTCTCCACACCTATGATTTATATGTACAGTTAGGATGAACACTTAAATTGTTATTTTTCATCTGTCTACGCAATTGAGGAATCATCTAATGAAACCTTCATTTCCAATTGGACTCCAAATGAAGAAGCACGCCAGATGACACATTAGCCTATGACTATGTACATTATCAGTAGATACAAAATGCATCAGGCATCTTTGGTTTTTAATAATGTGAAATAAAAAGTTCTTCAGCCTGCTGTGCCATCTGGAGTGCTCCTTCCTTCTTCATTTGGAGTCTTATCTCACCCCAGACAATGGGCTTGAGGTGATACACCTGTATCGTCGGTATAACGTTTATATCTTATGAATGCTGATTGCTGGATTGACTAAACATTATCCATATACACGGAAGTCCGGGGTTCGTACACCCAGGCTCATTGTGATTTATGGTTAGTTTAAGCTGAGCAGCAAACTTTTTCTAATTTTTCAGTTTCAATAGATCAAATTGTAGTAATATAATAACTGGTGCATAGGTCACTAGATACTGGAACATGTAAAGTTAACAAAGGACCGGGACTAGATAGCATTCGTCCCAAGGTACTAAACGAGCTTAGCTCTGTGACTGCCAAACATTTTTGCCTAATTTTTTAGGATTCACTGAGCTCTGGCATGGTGCTGAGAGATTGGCTAATTGATAGTGCTGTGCCACTATTCAGAAAGCAATCCCATTCTCGGCCTTTTATTCTGACATCAGTGGTGGGAAATCTTTTGGAAGGGGTATTAAGGGATAAGATCCTTGAAAACATTGCAATATTATCACAATACTGTAAGTTTGGTCCAGCATGGTTTTATGTGTAACAGATCTTGCCAGATTACTTTAATTCCCTTTCACTGAGCTCTGGAACATTTTCTAATTGGACTAATGTTGTTAGTGGAGTACCGCAGGGGTCTGTCCTTGGTTCTTTGCTTTTTATCTTGTTTTTTAATGACGTGGAGGTGGGCATTTATAGTATTGTTTCTATTTTTGCTGATGATACTAAATTGTGCAAAACTATAAGTTCCATGCAGGATGCTGCCACTCTGCAGAGAGATGTTACAAAACTGGAAAAACTGGGCAGCAAACTGGTAAATCAGGTTCAATGTTGATAAATGCAAGGTTATGAATAATACAAATAATATAAATGTGTGTTATATATGAAATGGTAGTGTGTTGGAGGGATCCTTACGCACCAGTGGCCACCCTTTAAGATTAGAGGAACAAAACTTTCATTTGAAGCAGCAGGTGTTTTTTTCACGGAGAGGACAGTGAGGTTGAGGAATGCTCTTCCGAGTGATTTTGTGATGGCAGACTCTGTTAATGCCTTTAAGAGTGACTTGGATGATTTCTTGAACAAGCATAATATCCAAGGCTGGAAATCCAAAAATTGAAAATGGCAGGCACTCCATAGCCTATGATTAAGTACCATACGGTACGAAATGCGTAAGGCCATGTAGCATTAAGTGTTAATATAATAAACTTTATGATTTTATTTCAATTTTTGGAGTCTACTGCCTGATACCTTTTTCTTCAAGTCCTGGAGTGCCTGCCATTTTCAATTTTTGGATTTCCTAAATGGTCCCCTCAAGCTGAAGGTCTGGGGCATGAGCAACCAGGCCCATCTATACTATCGGTGAGATAATAAATATACTTAAAACTTATGAGCATAATCCTATAATGTTTGTCCTAATATCCAAGGCTATTGTGATACTAAAATCTACAATTAGTATGGATATGGTTATATGTAGTTTATATATGTAAGTGTATAGATGGGTTGGAATGAGTGTATGCATATATGTGCACTGGGGTTCTTTTGGAGGGGGTGATATTGATGGACTTTGGTCTTTTTTCAAACCAACTGAAATATGAATATACTACTTATGAATGTATTTACAAAATTGAAATCAAGCTGTAAATTCTAACAGTGCTACTGGGCACATTTCCATTTGTAACATTGCATAAAGATTCCTAGAAGAATTTCACACAAAAATATGAATTAAATCCAAAAAAGTAAAATGTTCTGCGGTAGAGCTAGAAAATTATTTTTTATTGTATATTATTTCCAAATTTTTACAGAATGTTTTAAAATACATCAACATTCTATTTGACTCATAAATGTGCACATTCTGTATGATTCTTAAAAGTCGCTATTTGTATGTTGTAATAAAGACAAAATAGCAAAGTTATATTTATTTCTTCACATTCGTTTATATTTGTGCAGAAGGTAATTGCAGCTTGGGCAGTAATGGTCTACATCTTTGCATCGGTCCATAACAAAAGGGATAATACAACATCCCAACCAGCAACTGAAAAAAGAGTAACCGCATGTTTTAATCTGTAATTTTTAAACTTTCATACAAGATATTGTCCAAAATTACTAAATATACATGACCTTAAAAAGGGCACTTTGAGAAACAGGTTTAATTGCACCAAATATGCAAGAGTTATTTGATTCCATTTGAATGGACTGTACTCAAGGATTCAGATCTGCATTTTGGCGCTGTTTTAATCAAATACGTAGTTTTAAATTATACATTCTGCATTATCTTGTATTTTCATTCTTGTTTATAGTATAGAAAACTAGAGAAATGCACATTGAACATCATACCGTTCTTGAAAAAATGAAATACATATGTGTTTTGATACAGTTTGCATGCATTTTATGTGTAAAGCCTTAACGGCTTTTACACATGGGTGGGTTTGTTTCCATGTCTAAAAATGCAAGCCAAGTACGTCAAAAGCCAAAAGCATTAAGGCCTTCCTTATACCTGACTGAAATTGTTGAATATGGAGCTTACCCGAAAAACATAAAAACTGCAAAAAGAATCCAGGAAAAAAGCCCAACACTGTACTGCAGTCTTGTGATAATTCTTTGGTTGCAGTTTGGACATGTTGCTGTTACTGGTGTATCTTGAAATGAACTTCCAACGATTGTATGCACTGTAGGACAAAATACAATGACAAAATGAAATTATAAATAATAATAAATCTCTCAGTGAAAATCTCAATAAAAATTTTACATTTGATAGACATATCCAGTTGTTATATCTAGTAGTGCAGTCATGGCATCTAAAACTACTTCTTCTTCAGTTAATGTTAGGAATAGGTGTAGGTTCAGCAGTGACTGGCCCACTGTCTCCTTTATGAAACCTAAGTAATCACCTTTCCTGGTGAATAGCTCATTGGGCTAGTCCAGATATTGTTCAGAGTGAGTGAAAACCCTTGTTTGCCAAAAAGAAAGAAAAACTTTCATTCCTGCATAGTTTATTAAGCCCATTTTCCTGTTTGTCGAGGGCTGAGCGTTTGTATTGGTCCCAGTTGGTTATTGTTACCATGGAGGATTTAGCTGAATTGATAATAATAATAATAATAATAGAGTGCTGCCTGTGTTCAGCAGATATATCTTATAGAACATATAACAGGAGAGTGGAAAATAATTATTCATTTTTACCTGGTGCACTTTGCAGTGGTTGTGCATTAACAACTGTTAAAGAGATAAAGAAAGTCTCCATGAATGTTAAACAAAAAAGTTTCTCTATGCATAAATACATTATAGCTGTGTTGTGTACATTAAGGGGCACATTTAATAAAATTAGTTTTTTTTCTGGCCTTGAAAGTCGTATAAACTCAAC
The DNA here is from genome assembly GCF_000004195.4 of Xenopus tropicalis. Lineage (NCBI taxonomy): Eukaryota > Metazoa > Chordata > Amphibia > Anura > Pipidae > Xenopus > Xenopus tropicalis. The sequence goes on from NC_030685.2 coordinate 38,221,198, forward strand.
ATGGTATAAATTCGAATTAAACTTGATCATTGCTGTATTTATTAAATGTCACGATAATGCTTAATGCATTCGTACGAACATTTAAACTATACATTCTGAAAACATGGATTTCTTAAAGGAACAGTAACATCAAAAAATTAAAGTGTTTTAAAGTAATTAAAATGTAATGTGCTGTTGCCCTGCAAAAAACTGGTGTTTTTGCTACACAAAAGCTACTATATAAATACCCTGCTGTGTAGCCACGGGGGCAGCCATTCAAGCTGGAAAAAAGGAGAAAAGGCACAGGTTACTTAGCAGATAACTAGTAGATAAGCCCCATATAATGGGGGTTTATCTGTTATCTGCTAAGTAACCTGTGCCTTTTCTCCTTTGAATGGCTGCCCCCATGGCTACACAGCAGCTTATTTATATAAACTATAGTAGTCTTTCTGAGGCAAACACACCAGTTGTAGCAATGCAGGGCAACAGTACATAATATTGTAATTACTTTTATACACTTTCATTTTTTGGTGTTACTGTTCCTTTAAAGCAGTTAAACCTCGAAAAATTTGAGTTTAAAAGGACATTCATTTCCATTAATCCTTTTTATTTTTTCCAAACAGGTAATGGGTGAAACTGAAAACAATGATGGGATTAACTTCCCCTTGAAAGATGTGAAATAGAAAACAGTGAGGGGGTTAAGTTCCCCTTGAAGCTGAGTGAAACTAAAAACAATGAGGGCATTAAGTTCCCCTTAAAGCTGGGAGAAACAGAAAACAATGACGGGATAAATTTGTCCTTAAAAAATGTGTTAAGGACAGGCTGTCACTGACTATTCTATTCCTCTACTATTCTAAGCCTCCATAGGACTCAATGGTACTCGACAGATCAAACCTGTTGAATTTTTTTTTTACAAAAAAAAAGTTAACAAAACATTAATAAATCACAAATTATGGGAGTTATTTTCGAAAAAAAATTGAATTGTTCGGGGAACAATAACAAAAAAATCGAGTTCTGTGGAAAACCCATATATAAATCTCAAAATTATCTAGACGTAAATCTCAAAAACGCTTAGTATATGTGCCCCTAAGTCGGTGCAGAATATATAGAAATAAATATAATTTACCATGTCTTAAAAAGAATAGCCAATATGCTATTGCTATACAGGAAACAAGTTAATGTTTTGATGGCTTATGGTTTAGCGGTATAAAACACAACATACTACCTCCATTTTCTGTTTAGTAAAAGCCCCTAAAAGTAAGTTTGTAAGGGAATGAATTAAGAGTGAAACTGCATTGCATATCTTATGTTTTTTCTTTGTCTTTGTGTTCTCAATGTATGTGAACAATACAGTTTGTATTAGGAAAGTTTATCTAGAGGAAGAAGAGGAAGTCTGCTGTTGAAGGGCAGCGCAGGCTAGGGGTCTATTTATTATGCTGTGTATAATGAAATTGCTTTTAAAAACGTGTAAAGCTGTGTAAAATAAATGGAGAAGTTTTATGCCATTATTTCACGTAAGTTTCTGTACAAGAAAAAACACGTAAAAAATTTGTGGAGATTTTACACTGTTTTTTACACAGCACAGCCTGGCGATGTGGAGCGAATTTTGATGCCGTTTTTTTACACAGCATAATAAATCTACCTCTAAGGGGCACATTTACTAAATTGCGTTTTTTTTCTGAACATTTTTCCAAAATAATAATTTAGAAAAAATACAAATATATCTCAAAATTGTTTAGTAAATGGGCCCCTAAGTGTTCATGCCACCTGGGACAGAATGGAAGAAGAATGATGAAACCCAGTGTTTCTAAACATTTTGTAAATCAAACCAGAGAATCCCACACAAGCCTTCCATATTCTATTTTGAACCTTTACAAGTTGACCCCATCTTAAAATAAACTTCCAACGATTGCATGCACTGTAGGACAAAATACAATGATAAAATGAAATTAGAAATAGTGATGGGCAAAATGTTTAGCCAGGCATGGATTTGCGGCGAATTTCTGCGTTTCGCCATTGGAGGATTGTTTCGCGAAACGGATGAAAAAATTTGCCACACATCCAAACATTGTCTCCGGCATCAAAAAGAATAGCCGTGGGCATCAAAAGAATAGCCGCGCGACGAAATAATAGCCACGGGCGACAAAAGAATAGCTGTGCGACAAAGTAATAGCCGTGGACGACAAAAGAATAGTCTCGGGCGGCAATTTTTTTTGCCGCACAACATTTTCACCGTTTCGCAAATTTTTCACCATTTTGCGGATCTTTTGAAAGATTTGCAAATTTTTTGGCGAAGCGAAACGGAACAGATTCGCTCATCACTAATTATAAATAATAGAAGATCTCTCAGTGAAAATCTCAATAAATAAATGTCTATCAAATTTACATTTGATAGACATATCCAGTTGTTATATCCAGTAGTGCAGTCATGGCATCTAAAACTACTTCTTCTTCAGTTAATGTTAGGAATAGGTGTAGGTTCAGCAGTGACTGGCCCACTGTCTCCTTTATGAGACCTAAGTAATCACCTTTCCTGGTGAATAGCTCATTGGGCTAGTCCAGATATTGTTCAGAGTGAGTGAAAACCCTTGTTTGCCAAAAAGAAAGAAAAACTTTCATTCCTGTATAGTTTATTAAGCCCATTTTCTGGTTTGTCGAGGGCTAAGCGTTTGTATTGGTCCCAGTTGGTTATTGTTACCATGGAGGATTTATCTGAATTAATAATAATAATAATAATAATAATAATAATAATAATAATAATAATAGAGAGCTGCCTGTGTTCAGCAGATGTATCTTATAGAACATATAACAGGAGAGTGGAAAATAATTATTCATTTTTACCTGGTGCACTTTGCAGTGGTTGTGCATTAGCAACTGTTAAAGAGATAAAGAAAGTCTCCATGAATGTTAAACTCGATCATTGTTGTATTTATTAAATGTCATGATAATGCTTAAAGTGTTCGTACAAAAATTTAAACTATACATTCTGAAAACATGGATTTCTTAAAGCAGTTAAACTTCTAAAAATTTGAGTTTAAAAGGACATTCATTTCCATTAATCCTTTTTATTTTTTCCAAACAGGTAATGGGTGAAACTGAAAACAATGATGGGATTAACTTCCCCTTGAAAGATGTGAAATAGAAAACAGTGAGGGGATTAAGTTCCCCTTAAAGCTGAGTGAAACTAAAAAAAATGACGGGATAAATTTGTCCTTAAAAAATGTGTCAAGGACAGGCTGTCACTGACTATTCTATTCCTCTACTATTCTAAGCCTCCATAGGACTCAAAGGTACTCGACAGATCAAACCTGTTGAATTTTTTTTTTACAAAAAAAAGTTAACAAAACATTAATAAATCACGTATATGGGAGTTATTTTCGAAAAAAATTGAATTGTTCGGGGAACAATAACAAAAAAATCGAGTTCTGGGGAAAACCCATATATAAATCTCAAAATTATCTAGACGTAAATCTCAAAAACGCTTAGGGGCTGATTTACTAATCCACGAATCCGAATCCAAATGGGAAAAATTTGGATTGGAAAACGAACATTTTGCGACTTTTTCGTATTTGTTGCGATTTTTTCGTCGCCATTACGACTTTTTCGTAACTATTACGACTTGCGCGAATTGTCGCGACTTTTTCGTAGCCGTTACGATTTCCTCGTATATTGTCGCGACTTTTTCCTATTGAGCGCTCGTAAACGGCGGGCAAAACTTTCAGACTTTGCATGATTTTGGAAGCCTCCCATAGGACTCAATGGCACTCTGCAGCTCCAACCTGGCCCAAGGAAAGTCCCGATACTGAAGCTTGAATGAATCCGCAACTTCCGTACTCGGCGCGACGGCTACGAAAAAGTTGCGACAATTCGTGCAAATCGTAATGGCTAAAAATTTACGAAAAAGTCGCAAAATACCGATCATTACGAAAAAAACGCATTTGGACACCTTTGGAGCGTTCGTGGATTAGTAAATGTGCCCCTTAGTATATGTGCCCCTAAGTCAGTGCAGAATATTTAGAAATAAATATCATTTAATGTGTCTTAAAAATCATAGCCAATAAGCTATTGCTTTACAGGAAACAAGTTAATTTTTTGATGGTTTAGCGGTATAAAACACAACATACTACCTCCATTTTCTGTTTAGTAAAAGTAAGTTTGTAAGGGAATGAATTAAGAGTGAAACTGCATTGCATATCTTATGTTTTTTCTTTGTCTTTGTGTTCTCAATGTATGTGAACAATACAGTTTGTATAGAGGAAGAAGAGGAAGTCTGCTGTTGAAGGGCAGTGCAGACTAGGGGGCCTATTTATTATGCTGTGCAAAATGAAATTGCTGAAAAAAACGTGTAAAGCTGTGTAAAATAAATGGAGAAGTTTTATGCTGTTATTTCACGTAAGTTTCTGTAGAAGAAAAAACATGTAAAAAATTTATGGAGATTTTACACTGTTTTTTACACAGCACAGCCTGGCGATGTGGAGCGAATTTTGCTGCCGTTTTTTTACACAGCATAATAAATCTACCTCTAAGGGGCACATTTACTAAATTTGCGTTTTTTTTTTCCCCAACATTTCTCCAAAATAATAATTTAGAAAAAATACGAATATATCTCAAAATTGTTTAGTAAATGGGCCCCTAAGTGTTCATGCCACCTGGGACAGAATGGAAGAAGAATGATGAAACCCAGTGTTTCTAAACATTTTGTAAATCAAACCAGAGAATCCCACACAAGCCTTCCATATTCTATTCTGAACCTTTACAAATTGACCCCAGAAGAGTATGCATTTTTGGAACGTACACATACCAACACATTTAAAATGGTTAAATATTATTTGGAACTCCAAACTACCAAGCTAAAAATCTTCCTGAATTAATGGTTTTTTTTAGCAAATTTCTCAAAATCTGCTTTGATATGAAAGCATTTCCATGTATACAAAAATATAATCATAAATATCCATGCCAGGGTTAAAAAAAACTATATGGTATGGGGAGAATGCAAAATGAAAAGAATGTTATACATAGATAAATATAAATGTAAGATTTACAAATAATTGGAATAAAATAACAAGTATAATTTACCTGGTACAGTTGGGGTTAGTGGATTTGCAATAGTAACTAGAGAAAGATATTCAAAAACAGATCACTATATAAGCAAGTTAAATGTATGCTAAACACAAAAAAAGCAAAGCAATTAACATTCAGTTATGTGTTTCTTTTTGCCACAAGTCAGGGGTGAGAGACAGGACATTACATTCAGTTAACATACCATTTTTGTTGTTTACTTTTTTATTCCACATGTAGATTGCTGGTCACATCTTCACATAGGGAGATTGGTGTTGCCACGGAAACAAGGAATGAAATTACATGACAACTGCTGTGGCAAGACTGCTAGCCATAGCTAGTGATGCACATTGGGAACTCATGCAGTAGCAAGCATGGAATGCATATTGGTGAGGCTGCAGGTAAGGATCAGACAGTGAAACCCTTCCTTGGTTTAAATAATTTGGTGATACCTATACCTGTGTATATAATCATTTTCAAATATGGGAAAGGTTTCATGGATTTTATATATTCCATGAATTTTGGAATTTTCATTGATTATATTTATTGTAACTTTTTAAGTTACCATATTGAACACTTCACTTTTTATATCTTTTTAAGTAAAGCAACAATTTTATCCTCTTAGTTTTGATCACTTATAGGTAATGTATGTATTTCTCTATTTTTATTGATATGCGTTCCATTTAGTGACTGCCATTTTCAATTGATAGATATGGATTTACTTTTATTTTACTTGATTTATAGGGGATTCATTTGGTGACTAATGCTGGCAATATATTGACAGACCTGCTTGTTTGGCAAGGTCACCAAATAAATGAGATCCATAGCAAATGATTGGATTATACAGTGGGGCCTGTTAGACGAGGACCGCATCAATGCATCACTCATCCACTCGGTACTCCTACAGGGGATTTCCTTACCTGGCTGATTGATATCTGGTAAAATTATGGCCAGATACTGTTCGGCAGGTCCACCAGTGGGCCTGATACATGGGCCAAAAGGCTGCTGACTTGGTCTGGCTGCTTTTATGGGCCTGTATATGTACTATTTTTAATACTATTTTCACTTAAGTAATAAGAGCTTTATCTACTGCTTATAAGCATTTCTGGTTCAGTCATTCTCATTGATTTTATTAATTTTAACTATTGCATATTAAATAAGTCACTTTTTAGATGAATATATATAATTTAACTATTTTATCTTTTCAGTCTGATCATATATAGATCAAATATTTATTTTATTGATATGAGTTGTAGCTAGCGACCGTTTGTTAGTATGGTTTTTATTCCATGGATAATAGGTCTTTCTAGTGACTAATAACAGATTTTTTTTACTTGATTGATAAAAGAGCCTTCAAGTGACTAAAGCTGGCTATAAACTGCCAGATCTGGGCCTGATTTGGTCACACACTAGGCGAAATTGGGCTGATCTGAGCAATTGGATCAAACAGACAGGCCTGTATGATCCGATCATAAAGATGAAGACTGCATCAGTGCGCCAATGTGATCCTCATTGAACACAAAAATCAAACCTGTCCACTTGATATCTGGATGATTTTCCGCCCTATCAAGGCAGTGTCCTTGCGCCAGTCCTAACTAAGTACAGGTATCGGACCCCTTATCCGGAAACCCGTTATCCAGAAAGCTCCGAATTACGGAAAGCCCGTCTCCCATAGACTCCATTATAATCAAATAATTCAGAATTGTAAAACTGATTTCCTTTTTCTCTGTAGTAATAAAACGTTACCTTGGAATTGATCCCAACTAAGATATAAATAATCCTTATTGGATGCAAAACAATCCTATTGGGTTTAATTAATGTTTTATTGATTTTTTTGTAGACTTAAGGTGTTGAGATCCAAATTACGGAAAGACCCCTTATCCGGAATACCCTTGGTCCCGAGCATTCTGGATAATGGGTTCTATACCTGTACTATCAGTAAGTATTATCATTGGAGGGAGAAAGATCAGACTTGCTTATCTCTTCATTAGGCATCGCCTCTTTCAATGAGAACATAGGTTTACTGTATATTATGTATGATAAAAGTCACACCTGTGTACACCCAATACTATTTATATGCTAAGTATATATTGTATATCTATATTACCAGAATTTTTATATATCTATGGACTGGAAGAGACATTTTTATTAGCAAAGCTCTTTGAGATGCTGGCGAATACCCATTTAGAAAAATAATATTGTCATGCTGCTACTGCACTGGGCCAACTTAAAGCTTAAAATTGCAGAGTATTTGATGGTAACTGAAAAAGAGGGAGCTGGGCTAATCCTTTACACTTTCTTAAATATTTGGAGTAATCAGGCATAAATTGTTACCAAAATATATATATTGTTAAAAAAATATATTTTTTTTGCTTTTTGTATTAAAACAACATGCATTGTTTACAGTTTATGTAAAATAAAAACTAAATTATAGTTACTGTTTATGTTTTGGTTGTGTCCATCTGTTGGTTTTGGGTTTTCTGGCGCATGTGGTGGTGGATAATTGCTTTGCGGGACAAGAGGTATTCCTGCAAATCCAAAACATAGCTTTAGACAGTGGCAACAAGGTCAAAGAACAACAACATTTTACTACCCGCATTGCTGAATGGGAATAAACCAGGTGCAATCACTATATTTTTCACTTCTTTTTTCTTGCTCTTCTAGGTTACATCTGCATGTACCTGGGTGTTCTGATTTCTCAGTCATGACTCCGGCATGCTGACGTCTGGTTTTTCCCCCTGTATATGTATATTAATATGCTGGTTTTGAGCATGGACTTTTTTCAGTGTGTGGTTGTTTGTTAGTTCTGACCTGGTCTGTCTCATTATGCTTAGATCTATTCTTACTGGCTCCCACGGGTTTAACTACAGAGCCCTGCAGTTGCAGGGGGTCCAGAAGTGTAGAGGGCCCAGTGAAGCTCTAATTTATAAACAATTTCAATATATCTTGGTAGAATAGGTCAATTTATCAATATTTTAAGGCCCTAAATTGAATTGGCTAGGGGGCTCAATAACATCTTGTTATGCCACTGCTAGCTCCTCCCCCCTCTCTAATCTGGGTGCAAAATTTGGCACATATAGATGCTATTCATAAAGGTATTTCCACACATACATACTCCTAGAAACTTGCAGCAACTAGTAGGCACATGAATACCAATGTACCTGTTTAGCATGCCCTGATGAATTTCATTCAGCTGGGTGTATGGGTGTTAAGAAACCTGAAAACTTGGCTTGGGCTGCGTCCATCATTAGCATCCCACTTTTTTCACAGAAATATCAATAAATTCTAGTTTGTTTTTCTAAATCCAATAAACTGTCATAATCTCAATCTCAGGATTGTGCAGGTTTGGAACTAGGGGTTGGAAGAAGAGGCATGTCCTAGGGTGCAGGGTTGGTGGGGGGGGGCATTAGCTATGTACCTATTCTGCACTCCTAGTCCAGTCCCTTGTCCCTCCACTGCTTAAGTTGCCCTATCATGCCCCCCCCCCTCGCCAGCATGTCTACGCAAGTATGTGCACACATGCTGGCGTGGCACTGGGCAAGAATGCCAGCTGGGTAGCCTATAGCGCCTTGGCCCGGAGCTGGTGGTGTGTCCTACCAGCCTTCATATTCTAGATCAGACCAGTTTATTTCGAGACCAACATTCAGTACTGTCAATATAACAGAGAGTCCCCACATTGACAGGGCTTAGTAGAAAAGAGGGTTCCTAATAGCAGCCCTGTGCATCTTAGTACCGCTGTCTCTCTTTTTACACAAACCTTACAAAAGGCAGTAAAATAATCATTCGTCTTTACCTGGCTGGGGTATAGGCTGGGTGTAGTGTGGTGCTAAACAAGCAGAAAAAATAATAAAAAGAAAAGTTATTA